>NW_026712114.1:49268801-49971374 GCF_030504385.1 Musca domestica | reverse complement strand
TAGCTAAAAACCCCGAAATGTCAATACTTAAGGAGTTATGACCATTTTAAAGTATGCTATTTTCCCTCTTTCAAAAAGTGATCACAAATTATAGCTAAAAACCCCGAAATGTCAATATTTAAGGAGTTATGACCATTTTAAAGTATGCTATTTTTCCTCTTTCAAAAAGTGATCACAAATTATAGCTAAAAACCCCGAAATGTCAATATTTAAGGAGTTATGACCATTTTAAAGTATGCTATTTTTCCTCTTTCAAAAGTGATCACAAATTATAGCTAAAACCCCGAAATGTCAATATTTAAGGAGTTATGGCCATTTTAAAGTATGCTATTTTTCCTCTTTCAAAAAGTGATCACAAATTATAGCTAAAAACCCCGAAATGTCAATATTTAAGGAGTTATGTCCATTTTAAAGTATGCTATTTTTCCTCTTTCAAAAAGTGATCACAAATTATAGCTAAAAACCCCGAAATGTCAATATTTAAGGAGTTATGACCATTTTAAAGTATGCTATTTTTCCTCTTTCAAAAAGTGATCACAAATTATAGCTAAAAACCCCGAAATGTCAATATTTAAGGAGTTATGGCCATTTTAAAGTATGCTATTTTTCCTCTTTCAAAAAGTGATCACAAATTATAGCTAAAAACCCCGAAATGTCAATATTTAAGGAGTTATGACCATTTTAAAGTATGCTATTTTTCCTCTTTCAAAAAGTGATCACAAATTATAGCTAAAAACCCCGAAATGTCAATACTTAAGGAGTTATGGCCATTTTAAAGTATGCTATTTTTCCTCTTTCAAAAAGTGATCACAAATTATAGCTAAAAACCCCGAAATGTCAATATTTAAGGAGTTATGACCATTTTAAAGTATGCTATTTTTCCTCTTTCAAAAAGTGATCACAAATTATAGCTAAAAACCCCGAAATGTCAATATTTAAGGAGTTATGCCATTTTAAAGTATGCTATTTTTCCTCTTTCAAAAAGTGATCACAAATTATAGCTAAAAACCCCGAAATGTCAATATTTAAGGAGTTATGACCATTTTAAAGTATGCTATTTTTCCTCTTTCAAAAAGTGATCACAAATTATAGCTAAAAACCCCGAAATGTCAATATTTAAGGAGTTATGACCATTTTAAAGTATGCTATTTTTCCTCTTTAAAAAGTGATCACAAATTATAGCTAAAAACCCCGAAATGTCAATATTTAAGGAGTTATGGCCATTTTAAAGTATGCTATTTTTCCTCTTTCAAAAAGTGATCACAAATTATAGCTAAAAACCCCGAAATGTCAATATTTAAGGAGTTATTGCCATTTTAAAGTATGCTATTTTTCCTCTTTCAAAAAGTGATCACAAATTATAGCTAAAAACCCCGAAATGTCAATACTTAAGGAGTTATGACCATTTTAAAGTATGCTATTTTTCCTCTTTCAAAAAGTGATCACAAATTATAGCTAAAAACCCCGAAATGTCAATATTTATGGAGTTATGACCATTTTAAAGTATGCTATTTTTCCTCTTTAAAAAGTGATCACAAATTATAGCTAAAAACCCCGAAATGTCAATATTTAAGGAGTTATGACCATTTTAAAGTATGCTATTTTTCCTCTTTCAAAAAGTGATCACAAATTATAGCTAAAAACCCCGAAATGTCAATATTTAAGGAGTTATGACCATTTTAAAGTATGCTATTTTTCCTCTTTAAAAAAGTGATCACAAATTATAGCTAAAAACCCCGAAATGTCAATATTTAAGGAGTTATGACCATTTTAAAGTATGCTATTTTTCCTCTTTCAAAAAGTGATCACAAATTATAGCTAAAAACCCCGAAATGTCAATATTTAAGGAGTTATGACCATTTTAAAGTATGCTATTTTTCCTCTTTCAAAAAGTGATCACAAATTATAGCTAAAAACCCCGAAATGTCAATACTTAAGGAGTTATGGCCAGTTTTAAAGTATGCTATTTTTCCTCTTCAAAAAGTGATCACAAATTATAGCTAAAAACCTCGAAATGTCAATAATTGAGGAGTTATGGCCATTTTAAAGTATGCTATTTTTCCTCTTTCAAAAAGTGATCACAAATTATAGCTAAAAACCCCTAATGTCAATATTTAAGGAGTTATGGCCATTTTAAAGTATGCTATTTTTCCTCTTTCAAAAAGTGATCACAAATTATAGCTAAAAACCCCGAAATGTCAATATTTAAGGAGTTATGACCATTTTAAAGTATGCTATTTTTCCTCTTTCAAAAAGTGATCACAAAGTATAGCTAAAAACCCCGAAATGTCAATATTTAAGGAGTTATGGCCAGTTTTAAAGTATGCTATTTTTCCTCTTTCAAAAAGTGATCACAAATTATAGCTAAAACCCCGGAATGTCAATATTTAAGGAGTTATGACCATTTTAAAGTATGCTATTTTTCCTCTTTCAAAAAGTGATCACAAATTATAGCTAAAAACCGCTGAAATGTCAATATTTAAGGAGTTATGACCATTTTAAAGTATGCTATTTTTCCTCTTTCAAAAAGTGATCACAAAGTATAGCTAAAAACCCCGAAATGTCAATATTTAAGGAGTTATGGCCATTTTAAAGTATGCTATTTTTCCTCTTTCAAAAAGTGATCACAAATTATAGCTAAAAACCCCGAAATGTCAATACTTAAGGAGTTATGGCCATTTTAAAGTATGCTATTTTTCCTCTTTCAAAAAGTGATCACAAATTATAGCTAAAAACCCCGAAATGTCAATACTTAAGGAGTTATGGCCATTTTAAAGTATGCTATTTTTCCTCTTTCAAAAAGTGATCACAAATTATAGCTAAAAACCTCGAAATGTCAATATTTGAGGAGTTATGGCCATTTTAAAGTATGCTATTTTTCCTCTTTCAAAAAGTGATCACAAATTATAGCTAAAAACCCCTAATGTCAATATTTAAGGAGTTATGGCCATTTTAAAGTATGCTATTTTTCCTCTTTCAAAAAGTGATCACAAATTATAGCTAAAAACCCCGAAATGTCAATATTTAAGGAGTTATGACCATTTTAAAGTATGCTATTTTTCCTCTTTCAAAAAGTGATCACAAATTATAGCTAAAAACCCCGTAATGTCAATACTTAAGGAGTTATGGCCGTTTTAAAGTATGCTATTTTTCCTCTTTCAAAAAGTGATCACAAATTATAGCTAAAAACCTCGAAATGTCAATATTTAAGGAGTTATGGCCATTTTAAAGTATGCTATTTTTCCTCTTTCAAAAAGTGATCACAAATTATAGCTAAAAACCCCGAAATGTCAATATTTAAGGAGTTATGACCATTTTAAAGTATGCTATTTTCCTCTTTCAAAAAGTGATCACAAATTATAGCTAAAAACCCCGAAATGTCAATACTTAAGGAGTTATGGCCGTTTTAAAGTATGCTATTTTTCCTCTTCAAAAAGTGATCACAAATTATAGCTAAAAACCTCGAAATGTCAATATTTGAGGAGTTATGGCCATTTTAAAGTATGCTATTTTTCCTCTTTCAAAAAGTGATCACAAATTATAGCTAAAAACCCCTTAATGTCAATATTTAAGGAGTTATGGCCATTTTAAAGTATGCTATTTTTCCTCTTTCAAAAAGTGATCACAAATTATAGCTAAAAACCCCGAAATGTCAATATTTAAGGAGTTATGACCATTTTAAAGTATGCTATTTTTCCTCTTTAAAAAAGTGATCACAAATTATAGCTAGAAACCCCGAAATGTCAATATTTAAGGAGTTATGGCCATTTTAAAGTATGCTATTTTTCCTCTTTCAAAAAGTGATCACAAATTATAGCTAAAAACCCGAAATGACAATATTTAAGGAGTTATGGCCATTTTAAAGTATGCTATTTTTCCCCTTTCAAAAAGTGATCACAAATTATAGCTAAAAACCCCGAAATGTCAATATTTAAGGAGTTATGACCATTTTAAAGTATGATATTTTTCCTCTTTCAAAAGTGATCACAAATTATAGCTAAAAACCCCGAAATGTCAATATTTAAGGAGTTATGACCATTTTAAAGTATGCTATTTTTCCTCTTTCAAAAAGTGATCACAAATTATAGCTAAAAACCCCGAAATGTCAATATTTAAGGAGTTATGACCATTTTAAAGTATGCTATTTTTCCTCTTTCAAAAAGTGATCACAAATTATAGCTAAAAACCCCGAAATGTCAATATTTAAGGAGTTATGACCATTTTAAAGTATGCTATTTTTCCTCTTTCAAAAAGTGATCACAAATTATAGCTAAAAACCCCGAAATGTCAATATTTAAGGAGTTATGACCATTTTAAAGTATGCTATTTTCCCTCTTTCAAAAAGTGATCACAAATTATAGCTAAAAACCCCGAAATGTCAATATTTAAGGAGTTATGGCCATTTTAAAGTATGCTATTTTTCCTCTTTCAAAAAGTGATCACAAATTATCGCTAAAAACCCCGAAATGTCAATACTTAGGGAGTTATGGCCATTTTAAAGTATGCTATTTTTCCTCTTTAAAAAAGTGATCACAAATTATAGCTAAAAACCTCGAAATGTCAATATTTAAGGAGTTATGGCCATTTTAAAGTATGATATTTTCCTCTTTCAAAAAGTGATCACAAATTATAGCTAAAAACCCCGAAATGTCAATATTTAAGGAGTTATGACCATTTTAAAGTATGCTATTTTTCCTCTTTCAAAAAGTGATCACAAATTATAGCTAAAAACCCCGAAATGTCAATATTTAAGGAGTTATGACCATTTTAAAGTATGCTATTTTTCCTCTTTCAAAAAGTGATCACAAATTATAGCTAAAAACCCCGAAATGTCAATATTTAAGGAGTTATGACCATTTTAAAGTATGCTATTTTTCCTCTTTCAAAAAGTGATCACAAATTATAGCTAAAAACCCCGAAATGTCAATATTTAAGGAGTTATGACCATTTTAAAGTATGCTATTTTTCCTCTTTCAAAAAGTGATCACAAATTATAGCTAAAAACCCCGAAATGTCAATATTTAAGGAGTTATGACCATTTTAAAGTATGCTATTTTTCCTCTTTCAAAAAGTGATCACAAATTATAGCTAAAAACCCCGAAATGTCAATATTTAAGGAGTTATGACCATTTTAAAGTATGCAATTTTTCCTCTTTAAAAAAGTGATCAGAAACTATAGCTAAAAACCTCGAAATGTCAATATTTAAGGAGTTATGGCCATTTTAAAGTATGCTATTTTTCCTCTTTCAAAAAGTGATCACAAATTATAGCTAAAAACCCCGAAATGTCAATACTTAAGGAGTTATGGCCATTTTAAAGTATGCTATTTTTCCTCTTTAAAAAAGTGATCACAAATTATAGCTAAAAACCCCGAAATGTCAATATTTAAGGAGTTATGACCATTTTAAAGTATGCTATTTTTCCTCTTTAAAGAAGTGGTCACAAATTATAGCTAAAAACCTCGACATGTCAATATTTAAGGAGTTATGACCATTTTAAAGTATGCTATTTTTCCTCTTTCAAAAAGTGATCACAAATTATAGCTAAAAACGCCGAAATGTCAATATTTAAGGAGTTATGACCATTTTAAAGTATGCTATTTTTACTCTTTCAAAAAGTGATCACAAAGTATAGCTAAAAACCCCGAAATGTCAATATTTAAGGAGTTATGGCCGTTTTAAAGTATGCTATTTTTCCTCTTTCAAAAAGTGATCACAAATTATAGCTAAAACCCCCGAAATGTCAATATTTAAGGAGTTATGGCCATTTTAAAGTATGATATTTTCCCTCTTTCAAAAAGTGATCACAAATTATAGCTAAAAACCCCGAAATGTTAATATTTAAGGAGTTATGACCATTTTAAAGTATGCTGTTTTTCCTCTTTCAAAAAGTGATCACAAATTATAGCTAAAAACCCCGAAATGTCAATATTTAAGGAGTTATGGCCATTTTAAAGTATGCTTTTTTTTCTCTTTCGAAAAGTTATCACAAATTATAGCTAGAAACCCCGAAATGTCAATATTTAAGGAGTTATGACCATTTTAAAGTATGCTATTTTTCCTCTTTCAAAAAGTGATCACAAATTATAGCTAAAAACCCCGAAATGTCAATATTTAAGGAGTTATGGCCGTTTTAAAGTATGCTATTTTTCCTCTTTCAAAAAGTGATCACAAATTATAGCTAAAAACCCCGAAATGTCAATACTTAGGGAGTTATGGCCATTTTAAAGTATGCTATTTTTCCTCTTTAAAAAAGTGATCACAAATTATAGCTAAAAACCTCGAAATGTCAATATTTAAGGAGTTATGGCCATTTTAAAGTATGATATTTTTCCTCTTTCAAAAAGTGATCACAAATTATAGCTAAAAACCCCGAAATGTCAATATTTAAGGAGTTATGACCATTTTAAAGTATGCTATTTTTCCTCTTTCAAAAAGTGATCACAAATTATAGCTAAAAACCCCGAAATGTCAATATTTAAGGAGTTATGACCATTTTAAAGTATGCTATTTTTCCTCTTTCAAAAAGTGATCACAAATTATAGCTAAAAACCCCGAAATGTCAATATTTAAGGAGTTATGACCATTTTAAAGTATGCTATTTTTCCTCTTTCAAAAAGTGATCACAAATTATAGCTAAAAACCCCGAAATGTCAATATTTAAGGAGTTATGACCATTTTAAAGTATGCTATTTTTCCTCTTTCAAAAAGTGATCACAAATTATAGCTAAAAACCCCGAAATGTCAATATTTAAGGAGTTATGACCATTTTAAAGTATGCTATTTTTCCTCTTTCAAAAAGTGATCACAAATTATAGCTAAAAACCCCGAAATGTCAATATTTAAGGAGTTATGACCATTTTAAAGTATGCTATTTTTCCTCTTTAAAAAAGTGATCAGAAACTATAGGTAAAAACCTCGAAATGTCAATATTTAAGGAGTTATGGCCATTTTAAAGTATGCTATTTTTCCTCTTTCAAAAAGTGATCACAAATTATAGCTAAAAACCCCGAAATGTCAATACTTAAGGAGTTATGGCCATTTTAAAGTATGCTATTTTTCCTCTTTAAAAAAGTGATCACAAATTATAGCTAAAAACCCCGAAATGTCAATATTTAAGGAGTTATGACCATTTTAAAGTATGCTATTTTTCCTCTTTAAAGAAGTGGTCACAAATTATAGCTAAAAACCTCGAAATGTCAATATTTAAGGAGTTATGGCCATTTTAAAGTATGCTATTTTTCCTCTTTCAAAAAGTGATCACAAATTATAGCTAAAAACCCCGAAATGTCAATATTTAAGGAGTTATGACCATTTTAAAGTATGCTATTTTTACTCTTTCAAAAAGTGATCACAAAGTATAGCTAAAAACCCCGAAATGTCAGTATTTAAGGAGTTATGGCCGTTTTAAAGTATGCTATTTTTCCTCTTTCAAAAAGTGATCACAAATTATAGCTAAAACCCCCGAAATGTCAATATTTAAGGAGTTATGGCCATTTAAAAGTATGATATTTTTCCTCTTTCAAAAAGTGATCACAAATTATAGCTAAAAACCCCGAAATGTTAATATTTAAGGAGTTATGACCATTTTAAAGTATGCTGTTTTTCCTCTTTCAAAAAGTGATCACAAATTATAGCTAAAAACCCCGAAATGTCAATATTTAAGGAGTTATGGCCATTTTAAAGTATGCTTTTTTTTCTCTTTCGAAAAGTTATCACAAATTATAGCTAGAAACCCCGAAATGTCAATATTTAAGGAGTTATGGCCATTTTAAAGTATGCTATTTTTCCTCTTTCAAAAAGTGATCACAAATTATAGCTAAAAACCCCGAAATGTCAATATTTAAGGAGTTATGGCCATTTTAAAGTATGCTTTTTTTTCTCTTTCGAAAAGTTATCACAAATTATAGCTAGAAACCCCGAAATGTCAATATTTAAGGAGTTATGGCCATTTTAAAGTATGCTATTTTTCCTCTTTCAAAAAGTGATCACAAATTATAGCTAAAAACCCCGAAATGTCAATACTTAAGGAGTTATGGCTATTTTAAAGTATGCTATTTTTCCTCTTTCAAAAAGTGATCACAAATTATAGCTAAAAACCCCGAAATGTCAATATTTAAGGAGTTATGACCATTTTAAAGTATGCTATTTTTCCTCTTTCAAAAAGTGATCACAAATTATAGCTAAAAACCCCGAAATATCAATACTTAAGGAGTTATGGCCATTTTAAAGTATGCTATTTTTCCACTTTCAAAAAGTGATCACAAATTATAGCTAAAAACCCCGAAATGTCAATATTTATGGAGTTATGACCATTTTAAAGTATGCTATTTTTCCTCTTTCAAAAAGTGATCACAAATTATAGCTAAAAACCCCGAAATGTCAATATTTAAGGAGTTATTGCCATTTTAAAGTATGCTATTTTTCCTCTTTCAAAAAGTGATCACAAATTATAGCTAAAAACCCCGAAATGTCAATATTTAAGGAGTTATGACCATTTTAAAGTATGCTATTTTTCCTCTTTCAAAAAGTGATCACAAATTATAGCTAAAAACCCCGAAATGTCAATATTTAAGGAGTTATGACCATTTTAAAGTATGCTATTTTTCCTCTTTCAAAAAGTGATCACAAATTATAGCTAAAAACCCCGAAATGTCAATACTTAAGGATTTATGGCCGTTTTAAAGTATGCTATTTTTCCTCTTTAAAAAAGTGATCACAAATTATAGCTAAAAACCCCGAAATGTCAATATTTAAGGAGTTATGACCATTTTAAAGTATGCTATTTTTCCTCTTTCAAAAAGTGATCACAAATTATAGCTAAAAACCCCGAAATGTCAATATTTAAGGAGTTATGACCATTTTAAAGTACGCTGTTTTTCCTCTTTCAAAAAGTGATCACAAATTATAGCTAAAAACCCCGAAATGTCAATATTTAAGGAGTTATGACCACTTTAAAGTATGCTGTTTTTCCTCTTTCGAAAAGTGATCACAAATTATAGCTAGAAACTCCGAAATGTCAATATTTAAGGAGTTATGGCCATTTTAAAGTATGCTATTTTCCTCTTTCAAAAAGTGATCACAAATTATAGCTAAAAACCCCGAAATGTCAATATTTAAGGAGTTATGACCATTTTAAAGTATGCTATTTTTCCTCTTTCAAAAAGTGATCACAAATTATAGCTAGAAACCTCGTAATGTCAATATTTAAGGAGTTATGGCCATTTTAAAGTATGCTATTATTCCTCTTTCAAAAAGTGATCACAAATTATAGCTAAAAACCCCGAAATGTCAATATTTAAGGAGTTATGGCCATTTTAAAGTATGCTATTTTTCCTCTTTCAAAAAGTGATCACAAATTATAGCTAAAAACCCCGAAATGTCAATATTTAAGGAGTTATGGCCATTTTAAAGTATGCTATTTTTCCTCTTTCAAAAAGTGATCACAAATTATAGCTAAAAACCCCGAAATGTCAATATTTAAGGAGTTATGACCATTTTAAAGTATGCTATTTTTCCTCTTTCAAAAAATGATCACAAATTATAACTAAAAACATCGAAATGTCAATATTTAAGGAGTTATGACCATTTTAAAGTATGTTATTTTTCCTCTTTCAAAAAGTGATCACAAATTATAGCTAAAAACCCCGAAATGTCAATATTTAAGGAGTTATGACCATTTTAAAGTATGCTATTTTTCCTCTTTCAAAAAGTGATCACAAATTATAGCTAAAAACCCCGAAATATCAATATTTAAGGAGTTATGACCATTTTAAAGTATGCTATTTTTCCTCTTTTAAAAACTGATCACAAATTATAGCTAAAAACCCCGAAATGTCAATATTTAAGGAGTTATGACCATTTTAAAGTATGCTATTTTTCCTCTTTCAAAAAGTGATCACAAATTATAGTTAAAGACCACGAAATGTCAATATTTAAGGAGTTATGACCATTTTAAAGTATGCTATTTTTCCTCTGACCTCTTCGGAAGTAAACACGATCATTTTGTTTTACTGCTGGACAACGAATGTTTTCCCATCGGAGAGAACCAAATTCGGCAGTTCACCATTTTCGGCCAAGCGGATCAACTCTTTAGCTCTTTTGAGCCTATTTTCTTTCTGTTGCGTTGTAAGTTCTTGCACTTTTTGGAATTTCAATGGCTTTACCCCGAGGTTATTTTTCAATATTTGCCGAATGGAATATTACGATATGTTCAGCTACGAGTCATTCTTCGGTCACTGCGACGCGGGTTTCGATCAGGTCGCTTTTTTACTTTTCGAACCATTTCTGCTGATGTTGCTGTTTTCGTCCGTCCACTTCCTTGACGTCGGGCTACGCTACCAGTATCACGGTAATGAGCGATGGTACGAGACACATAAGATTTATTCACATTTAAATGCTGAAGTGCTCTAACGATAGCCACTTGTGGTTTTCCAGCTGAATAAAAAGAAATCACAGTATCAGCTTGAATTCCATCACAAATAACTTTTTTTCTGGAATGAGCTGTCACTGGAATAATTTTAAAAGCTGTCGGACGAGTGGCTTAGAAATGACAGCAGTCTGAAGTTGGTTGCAGTTTTTTCATCTCACCCTGTACTTTGTATTATTTTGTAACATCTCCAAATTTGCTTTGCAGATCCCGTTAAGTATATATTCTAGGTCAGATTTGTCTTCAGATTACGTCCGTGTGCCTCTCCTGCCGTTATTTTAAATCGCGATAGAGATGTATCTTTGAAATTAAGGACAAAATGTTACATTATTCCTAGGACGATTGATATTAAAATGATATATGTTGCACCTCGTTTATGGGCCATATAATGTTATCTCTAGCATTATTTTACCAAATGAGCCCTAAATTAGGTTAAAGTAAAATATTCCTTTTAATACTGATTCACTATGGCATATAATCCCTAATTGCGGGTATCTGTGTATCTACAATTAAAGGATTTCAAGCAATTCGAACATCTCAAGAAATGTTGGAAAGGATGAAACACTCTCCTCTATTTAGAATGCTTTGCACCGATAGACGTTGTTAGCTCTACCTTTATAATCTACTGGGGTTTTCCTTCCTTTTCAGCATTTTCAAAAAAAAAAAATAGTTTGGTTACCTATAAATTTTTCATTAGCAACACATCTGACATTTTCAAACAGCTTTGTAGTTAATTATTGAACACAATGGTCGCACAGAACTAAGTTCTTTGCCTTGCCACATATTTCAAAATCATTTAAGCGTGCGATGAATACCCTAATTGGATACCTTTAACATTCATTGCACTACAGCCTCCACTATTGTACTTCGATCAAACAAAACTGAATTGGTCATTAAATGACAATGTATTTAGCTTAAGTAGAAACACCATTAACTGAGAATTTTCACAAGAGCATAACAAAACAAAGGAATTGCCCCCAAATGAAATGGACGTTAAAAGTACGGCGAAGGATAATCCAAAGAATGTTTCACCATGTACGTACGTATATACTTCCTGCATTGCGATTCTTTGTCTGATTCATGTCAATCTTCTTCTTTTTTTTCTCTCCTTCCCTATGGAAAGTTGTTGTTGTTCATGTGAAAGAGAATATCGGCTCAATTAGTTAAGTTGAAACAATTGTCGGTGGTCCGTAAGCGTTTAGTCGTGTCAAAAGGACATTGTGTTCAGCTGTTACCCCCCTTTTGTGAACTTGAACGTGAGCAGATTATCGTTTGGAGGATAAACAATGGATTGGATTATATTCCATTTATTTCATTTCTCAGTAACGCATTACTAGTTCACAATGTGCTATGAAGTGAAAATATGAATCTACGTTAATTAATTGAATTTCTCAAAAATGTGCGTAATATAAAGTGTAAATGTTAATGCGGAATATAAAGTGTAAATTTTTAATTAATTAGCTGATTAATTAAAATAGCATATAATTCTCACGTACTTAATATGTCATATTCTTAATGGATGTATTAATGAAGTATTTTTTAAAAAATTTCATTTGAAAACCAGTAAAGAAAGTCTTAAAGTCGGGCGGGGCCGACTTTATGATACCGTACACCACTTTGCTAATTAAGTAGAGCTCCACATAACAATTAAAAGTTTTTACACGCTATGATTATATTTATAATTTATAGTTCAAAAGACTAAATATTATGCCGAAGCATTTGTATCTTTTAAATTTGGACTTGTATTGCCCATTTGATATATATGGGAGCAATATCCAAATATTAACCGATCTTGATAAAATTTGGCAACGATATTTCTGATCTATATTTCATATATTTCCCTGAATATCGTTGTTACGGAGTGCATATTACGGCTGTGGGTAACAAATATAACAAATCGGATGAACAATATATATGGGAGCTTTAGCTATATCTGAACCGATCTTCACCAAATTTGACTTACTTGCTTCTAGACTCAATTCGGTCATAAGTGCCGAATTTCATCCCATTTGGGCAAATACAGGGTTGCCCATATTCGACGGACCTTTGGGCCCTTTGGGCTCATTCCAATCGATGAGGCTTGTCCTCAGGCGACGTTCTTTGCGTCAATTGAATTTTGTACGGGAACAAATGCAAATCAATGCGAATAATCCATTGTAAAGTGGACCGAGCCATGCCCAACTGCTGAGAACGGCGTTTTTGGGATGTTCTTGGGGACCTCTCAACACTGGCTCGTACGGCAGCGATATTCTCGGCCGATCGACTTGGTCGACTTTTATATGGCCTCTTCGGATTAGAAAGAGCCTTACCAGTCGAAAATTGTTCGTATAAGCGCTTAATGGTGTTATTAGAAGGCGCACTTCTCACATTTTTTAATGTTTTAAAAGCACGTTGAGTTTTCACAATTGACTTCTTCTGTTGAATTTAAATTTCAGAGCGCTCGTGTGGCGTGTATTGGTTCATGGTAAAAATCTGCTTGTATTGACGTTTCAAACGCGGTATATCATTAAGCGATGTGACATCTCTGTCAAAAGTTATGGCGTTGCCAGATGGGTCCGTCGAATATGGACAACCCTGTATTAAACGTTTGGTGCACAATAAAAGGTAAATCGGACGAAGTTATATATCGGAGATATATCCAAATCTGAACCGATCTCGATAAAATTTAGCAAAGGTATTTCTGAGCTATATTTGATATATTTCCCCAAATATTGTTGTTACAGAGTATATATTCGGCTGTGGAGGACAAAAATAACAAATCGGATGAACAATATATATGGGAGCTATAGCTATATCTGAACCGATTTCGATCAAATTTGGCATACTTATTTTCAGGCCTAATCTGGTTGTATGTGCAAAATTCCATACCATTCGCCCTGATATTACACGTTTGGTGCACAATAAAAAGCAAATCGGACGAAGATATATATGGGAGCTATATCTAAATTTTTACGGAATTTCTCCAATTGCAATAGGGTTCGTCCTTGGGCCAAACAAATGATTTGTGCAAAATTTTATCTGGATCGGGTAATAAATGCGAACTGTACTTTGTTCACAAAAATACATGGACAGACGGACGGACATGCATAAATCGACTCAGAATGTGAATCGTAATGAATACAACAGTCTAAGACAGAAAATTGTCTGTGCAGGTCCACGTCTTCGTATAGACCCCATATAATGGTATCTCCCGATATTCGGTATTTTGATGATTTTAGTGACATTATTCACCGGAATTGTTTCAAATTTGGTAGTTCGTAATGGATACTACAGTCTATGACAGAAAAATGTCCTTGCAGGTCCACGTTTTGGTATCACGTGGTCCTGCATACATACGGCTACATTCGGTATTTTTAAGATTTTAACAGAATGTTTAAGGAGTTTTTTTTTTTTTTTTTTGTTTTGAAAATTGCCAAATTCATTTCAAATGGTGGAGGGTATTCAAAGTTCAGGCCGGCCGAACTTTCAGCTTTTTTACTTATTGTATTATATCTTTGTGCATATGTTTGTAACATGCAGAAGTAAACGAAATAGACCCATAGTTAATTTTGATGACCTTCATAGATTCACATTCTAAGTCGTTTTTTTCATGTCCGTCTGTCATTTTGTAACCAAAGAACACCTCGCATTTGTCTGATTGAGATGAAAAGTTGAACAAATTATTTCTTAGGTTTCGAGACGAACATTAATAAAATTGGTGAGAATCGGTCCAAATTTAAGTAAAGCTCCAATGTATATCTTCGTCTAATATCAGTTTTTGTTCACGCCATATGTGTAACATTCGTATTTTGGCACAGTCGACGGACTTCAGCCTAGAAGCATGTACTTTAAATTTCACAAGTCTAGCCATAGTCGTTATCCAAAAAAAACGTATTTTCTTTTTTGTATAGCTGCATACATTTTATACACATAATATTATTTACATCTCAAAGCTTCTTAACAATAAATGTATTAAATCTATTATGCATTTTTTATTGATTAAATTTAATATAATTTTTCCATTTTTAATTTAATTCGATGAAAGACATATGTCAAAGGCAAAATTCTCAGGATACTTTAATATGATTCTATCGATTTCACTTTTTTCATGACAAGCCTTTTATGACAATCCATTATTGTGTTGCGATTGTTATCCTTGTCAATATACATGTACATATGTGTACGTAAAATGTGGGTTGACATATAGGTAACAAGGAAATTTGTGAACATTTCAATGTCATGAATGAAAAAACAACACTGGCGCATTGTGTTTCTTTGAAAATGTGAATACAACCATTTTGAAAAAGAATATCTACCGAGAACTCCTGAAGGCGTATTGAGTGTTTTCCCCTCCGACTTCCTGGAAGCAAAAAATACGGGTTTATCATTTCAACAGCAAAAAAAATAGATAAAAATCGTAAAAAATGTTGAATAGGCGAGAATTGTGGTTCCTGCAGGTGATTCTTTCGGAGAAATACATTTGGAGCGAATGGGGTATTATAAGTTTGATTGGTCCAGAATTTATGTAACACCTCGAAATATTGATTTCCCACATAGGAAAGTATATATGGATCTTCCTATCTCGCCGAGCTGAGTCGATCTAGCTATGTATGTCCGTCCGTCCGTGTTCACAAATTTCCATGTTAATTTGTAATCACTCTACAGGTCGCAATTATGAACCGAGCTTCACGAAATTTGATATGTAGGTGGGGTTAGGGTCAGAATAGAACCCTATTTCTTTTGAAGATGATCGCATAATATTTAGGGGTTGAAATGGACCAAAAACTGAAAAAAATCCTGATTTTGCAGTTGCTCTACAGGTCACAATTATAGACCAATCGAAGCATGGGGCTAGAGCTTTGGGCTGGGCAGAAACCTTCCAATTTTGATGGTCATCGGGTAATATTTAGTGGTTGAAATAGACCATAGCATTTGTGATAAATAAAAGTCAAATTTTCCATTAAACCACGAATATTTTTAATGCCGGCGAAATCACAAATAGACGAACAGGTCAATTCTGACTGATGCCGATAGTAAAAATATCGGATATATATAGCGAAATATATACAATATATATATACAAAGGAAGGGGATGTTAGCTATAATGCTTATGTCTCCAGAATGGCTGGAGCGATTTTGACAAATTTTGTAAATTTAGAATGCCCTTTTGGCATAAAAGTATAAGATCTAAAAAAATCGCATGAAAAATTTCCAATAACGATGTTATTACAGATTTTGTTGTATTTTGTGACATTTTTTTATTTTTTCATATTTTTTATCGCATGCGATTTTTTCAATTTGACTTATAATATTGAAGTGTATATTTTGTAATATTTTTGCACTTTACAACACAGGTTGAGGTTATTATATACAGATTGCAATTATCGTCCGATTAGGCTTAGAAGGACTAGGTCTATCGATTTCAAAGATGTCTGCAATATATTTAGAGGTTGAATGGACCAACAATTAAAAATATTCTTGATTTTGCAGCCGTTATAACGGTCACAAATAGAAACCAAAAGACACGAAATCTCGCATGAAGTTAGAGTTAGAATGGACCACTACTTTTGTGTGAAAAAATACCAACATTACTTACAGGCGATATTCGTAATACACAAAAGGCGAACTTCTGTCTTTTTTATGCTGATTTCGTCGACGAATATAGCCAAATATCGTAGACAAGAAAATCATATAGATTAGTCTAGATTTGGAGATACAGAGGGGCCTCTTGCTTTTGGAGATGATCGCAAAATATTTAGGGTTTTAAATGAACCAAAAACAGAAAAATGTTCCTGATCACTCAATTGAAGCCAATCGACGCCTGAGACGCCTGAGAAGAGATTTAAGGACATGAAAAGAGTCAAACAATTTGGATGACCATTGGATTATATTCAGCTGTAAATGGACGACAACAACTAACAGCTAATTTCAAAAACGAAATCTCCCAAAATGGATTTGGACATAAGGGGTATTCTATCATATTGTGGTGTTGTAGGGTATCACATAGTCGGCCCCGCACGACTATAGCCTTTGCTTACTTGTTTTTTAATAAATTGTTTAAAAGAACTTTGTCATAAAGCGATTTGACTGGTGCGTAAAGAGTAAACGACATTTAACTCTCCGGTATCCGGAGACTTTGGTGGCGATTGTGCGGTGGAAATGAAGCGAGGAACCTCATTTTGTAACCATTCTTGGGTGGCGCGTGCTGAATGCTATGGAATATCCGAGGTCTGCAGCCAAAATGTTTGCGTGCCCAAGGTTTTAATACACCCTCCAGAATACCTTCGCTATAATATTCGGCATTTATTCTGATGTTACGGTCGTTTAATACGAGCGGAGAGCGACAATCGGCTGTTATGGCGGCCCACACCATCACCATGGCCGGCGCTTGAGTTCTGGTGGCCAACCGAAGGTGCACATTTTCGTCTGACCTCTTTGGCAAGTAAACACTAAATATTGCGATATGTTCAGCTCACGATCAATTTTTCGGCCACTGCGACGCGGGTTTCGATCAAGTCGCTTCTTTACTTTTCGAACCATTTGTGCTGATGTTGCCGTTTTCTTCCGTCAACTTTCTTTGCGTCGTGCTACGCACCAGTGTCACGGTAACGAGCGATGGTACGACTCTTAAAAGATTTATTCACATTTAAATGCTGGAGTGCTCTAACGATCGCCACTTTTGGTTTTCCAGCCAAATGTAAAGAAATCACACTATCACGCTTGAATTCCATCACGAATAACTTTTTGTTTCTGGAAAATTCTCACCATAATGCTTTTGTACGCTTGTAAACAATACAATGAGTTGTCACGGGAATAATTTTAACAGCTGTCCGACGAGTGGCTTAGAAATGACAGCAGTCTGAAATTGGTTGGAGTTTTTTCATCTCACCCTGTATTAAATGGTCTTCGCATAATATTTAGTGGACCAAAGCCTTTGTCTGTTAAATAACAAAAATTCCATTCAATCACAAATAGTCTTAATACTGAAAGTCATTTTCCGGAGAAATCGCATAGACGTGAAAATTTCTGTTCTAACCTAAATCTTTATTCTCGTTAAACAACAAAAGGGTTATTATTTACTGTTTCAACTATATGCCATACCTTGTCAAATTTGTTTGTAAACGAAAAATATATAAGTAAAAATAAAAATTTGAAAATGAACATCTCGACAACGTTAAAAGCATACTGCCAGGAAAACTAATTTCATTTAAATAAAACTTTCCACACAAACTTCAAAAAGCAAAACTAACAACAGCAACACCAGTAATTCAATGTCCATTGAACAACAATTTACTGGTTGACCACCAACATACAAAAAGCACCGAGTTATGGAATATTAATTCCGAGTTGGGTGAACACAGTCGAACATAAAAGTGTTGGGAAATGCATTTGCCGTACCCGCACATAACAACAACACTAAGTGCACTTAATGCCCTTTTGCAATATAAATTAGTAATAACATTAGCACTTAACAATTTTCCCGGAATCAACATAGTAAAATGTAAATTAAAGGCTTATTTATTGAAAATTCTATGTGTATACCATATATGTGTGTATGTGTGCGTTAGAATTGTAATTGTACATGATTTTGGGTGAATTAAATAACAAATTAATTTTGAATTACTAGTTACAAGAGTAGGAGATACTTGTTGTTTGAATATATGGAGATGTAATTCAGAAATAATTGAATTTTCCAGGTACAACAATGACTTTATAATTTCCTTGAGCAATTCCCGAAAGCTTTTCTGTGGATGTATGGGTTGAAAATTGAATTGTTTCAATGAAAACCTATACACAAACAAAAAACTTATTGAAGAGTTTGAAACAACTGTTCTACTTCTGGTAAATTTAGTTTTCCTCGAAGATGACTGAAGCACAAACCAAGTCATTTTTATTTTTAAGAAATACAAAACTCATTCCAACTCACATAACATTAATTTTCAATACTTACCTTAAATCCTTCGCAAAGGTAGTAGGGTGGAACACTAAGGGATTACCTTTTATAGAACCAAATATTTTAAAAACATTACAATCCATTCTAAATAAATATACCTCAATTAGCTGGATTATGTATTATGAACGTAAACTTTTCAATTTCTTAATATTTAGCTCTAAATTTATATAAAAGTACCCATTAATAAATTTCACATCTAGGGATTTTAAATAATGGAGAACAATACTGAATCTATAAAAACCAGTAAAGAAAGCTCAAAAGTCAGACGAGGTCGACTATATGACACCCTACACCACTATTCTCCATTCTACCGAAACGTTGAAAATAACTTACAGGCAAAATCAAAAAAAAACAAGTAAGCAAAGGCTACAGTCGAGCGGGGCCGACCGTTGAATACCCTACAACACTATAATAAACGATACAGTTTATATAGGCGAGATACTCGAAAGTATTCCACAAGATATTGTGACAAATAATTAAAGAAAACCATCAGGTTTCGTTCTCTAATTTTCGAATAATAGCAACTTAAACTAATTTGCTCATTTCCAATTTATTGGTAGATGTTGCACGTAAATGGTCTTCCTAGATCTGGAACCAATATTTCCCAAAGACCTATAATCTCTCAGAAGTGGCAAAAGATTAACATTTATTATTGGTTTTTGACTGAAACGCATCTATATGAGATACAGACATTTGACTATATTCTTCAACGAAATCAGTGTTAACGAAATTGTCAGAAGTGCGTCTTTCCTGTATTTGTGAATTCTCCAAAAAGTCACTGGAATGGACATTTTCGTATTTTGTCTACAAAAGTTGGCAAACTCCTTTACACATTTAATATTTTTGGATGACCATCCAAAACTGCTTGGCTTTTGCAATGTCCGGTAACCCCCATTCAAATGTGCGTGAAGATCGGGCGATAATTACGACCTGCTGACAATTTTGCAGTTTTTTGGTCCATTTCAACCCCTGAATATATGGCGATCATCTCCAAAAAGAGTAGGCTTCTATTCTGACCCTCATCTTATCCCCATGCAAAATTTCGTAAGGATCGGGCCATAATTACGATCTGTATATGATATCCTGATATCCTAACTACTTAGTTTTGTTAGCTGTAGAAATATTACCAAATGTTTAATTCAAAATGAAAATATGCCAAAAATATGACAAAATGGAAAAAATATGAGAAAATATTACAAAATCAATATTTTCATCTTTAGAGAGATATTTGTATGCGTTTTTTATACGTTTTTCCTTTCCTGCCAAGAGGCCATTCTGAATTAATGAGAACTGTCGAAATCAGTTCAGCCGTTCTCGACATATATGAGATCTTTCAAGAATATCTTCTTTGATAGACATATATATCGCATATATTTGCTATATATTCGATTTTTTGGATCTTAACATCAATGTAAAGATCAGAAGTAACCTTGTCATGGCTTTGTGATTTCGCCGGGATTTAAAATATTCGCGTTTTATGAAAAATTTTGAATTTTTTCAAAAAAAAAAAGATATTGCCTATTTTACCCGCTAAATATTATCCGATGACCACCCAAATTGGTAGGCTTCTTCCCCGCCCTAAACTCTAGCTACATGCGAAATTCCGTGTCGATTGGTCTATAATTGCGACCTGTATAGCTACTGCAAAATCCGACATTTTTTCAGTATTTGGTCCATTTCAACCCCTAAACATTTGGCGATCATCTCCAAAAGAAATAGGCTTCTATTCTGACCCTAGACCCACCTCCATTCTAAATTTCGTGAAGATCGGGCCATAATTGCGACCTGTAGAGTGATTACAAATTAACATGGACAGACGGACAGACGGACGGACGGACATACATAGCTAGATCGACTCAGCTCGGCGAGCTAGGAAGATCCATATATACTTTCCTATATGGGAAATCAATATTTCGTGGTGTTACATAATTTTTGGCCCAATCAAACTTATAATACCCCCAACACATAGTGTTGTAGGGTATAACTAACTTCTGGTTTTTTATACTGATTTCGTTGATGGATATAGCCATGTATCGGAAACAAGCAAATCATATAGATGACTCTACATTTGGAGATACAGTGGGGCCTCTTGCAGATGATCGTAAAATATTCAGAAAAGAAAAATTTTCCTGATCACAAAATTTACAAAAATTTACACCAATTCACCCGGAATTTCTAGTCTAGCTGAACATGTCGCAATATTCCATTCGCAAATATTGAAAAATGAGCTCGGGGTAAAGCCATTGAAATTCCAAAAAGTGCAAGAACTAATACCGCAACAGAAAGAAAATAGACTCAAATAGCTAAAGAGTTGCTTTGCTTGGCCGAAAGTGGTGAACTGTCGAATTCTCTCGAAAACATTCGTTGTCCAGCAGTTTGTAAGCAAACAAAATGGTAGCCTTTACTTGCCACAAAAAGGGCAGCTGAAAATGTGCGCCTTCGGTAGGCCACCAGAACTCAAGCGCCGGCCATGGTGATGGTGTGGGCCGCCATAACAGTCGATGGTCGCTCTCCGCTCGTATTAATCGACAGTGTCTAATACCACGGTCGATAAATGCCGAATATTATCGCGAAAATATTCTAGAGCCGCAAGCCGCAGATCTTGGAATATTGTATGTTGCTGATAAATGTTTATGTTTAAAGGTAAGGTGTATTTTTAGGAAAAGTGTTCATGTTTATGTGTATAGATAAGTGCTTACGTAATATACGACAAGTGGCAATGCATTATAAATTATGGAAAAATCCGAAAGGCAATTAAATCTTTGTGAGTGCACAGATAATACAGAATTTGAAAATGTCCATACACCAATATAGCAATGCAGTCACTAGGTAGCAGAAAGAAATGCCACCTCCTGCGTAGAGAAAACATCCCTTTGTGTGCATTGATAAGATGCATTATTATAATTGAAGTATGCTTATTTAGAGTAGTGCAAGTAGCTATTAAGATATAACAAGTAAAAAAGCAGTAAGTTCGGCCGGGCCGAACTTTGAATACCCTCCACCATTTGAAACGAATTAGGCAATTTTCAAAAAAAAATGAAATCCATTAAAAATTCTGTTAAAATCGTAAAAATATCGAATATCGTGAGTGCCGATATATTGGGGTGATATACAATAGACAAATCTACGTCTGGAAAGTACTCACAATGAACTTCTTGTGTGGAGTTTCAGACAATTCCATTGAGAAATGTGGTTAAAATCATCAAAATAGCGATTATCGGGGGTACCGTTATATGGGAGCTATACTATATCGTGGACCATTATAGACATTTATCTTACAGGGGGTAAAATACCCACAAGGAGTTCCTTGTGGGGAATTTCAGACAATTCCATTGAAAAATGTGGCTAAAATCACCAAAATACCGAAAATGGGGGGGGGGGGGTACCGTTATATGGGGGCTATTCGATATCGTGAACCTATATAGACAAATACTTTCAGGGGTTAAAGTGCTCACAAAGAACCTCTTTTGTAGAACTTCAGACAACTCTGTTGAAAATTGTGGCTAAAATTATCAAAATACCGAATATCGGGGGTACCATTATATGGGGGCTATACGATATCGTGGACCTATATAGACAATAATCTTGCAGGCGGTAAAATACCCACAAGGAACTCCTTGTCTAGAATTTCAGACAATTCAGTTGAAAAATGTGGCTAAAATCATCAAAATACCGAATATCGAGGTGTACCGTTATATGGGAGCTATACGATATCGTGGACCGATATAGTCCATCTTCGAACTTGACCTGCCTGCAGACAAAAGACAGATCTGTGCAAAATTTTAGCTTCCTATCTTTATTCGTTTTGACTGTAGCGTGATTACAAGAGACGGACAGACGGACGGATAGAGCTAAATCGTCTTAGAATTTTACGCTGATCAAGAATATATATACTTTGTTGGGTCTAAAATTATTATTTCGATGAGTTACAAACGGAATGACGAACTTATATGTATGGTGGAGGGTATAAAAATACTGAAATAAAATCAGAATCGAGACTACATCCGAACGTAAAAGTTGTTCTTTCCTTCTCAACTAAACACAAGTCAAAAAAAATATATATATTTAAATAATCGAACATTGGCTAAGGTTATGCATCTATCTGCTAAACCTACTGATTATTTTTAACTTGTTTTTATTAAAGTATTACACTCTTTGTGTAAATGAGCGTTATGTCTTTTGCATGTTGGTAGTCCATGTTCAAATAGGTGCTATAAAGGTTTATTATATATTCCAATGGTATTGGCTGCGTGAAACCGTGCATTTATTCCACGAATTGACTGAATTATACTGAATTACTTACAGTATCAACTTATTTAGTTTCCAAACTAAATATAATTGCATTCATCAATAACAATGCTTACTTATCTTCCTAATTAATCTATGTCATCATGTTCGAGTGGAAAGCATTCATCATTTGAACTTTTTTTTTACTCCCAGCATTAATAAAAAAAACTCACGAAAAAATTTGGTTCTTGCAGATAACTACTTGAATAGTTCAAAATTAAAAAAGAAAAAAACGCTAAACCAATCACAAAAGACAATGGAATCAAGAACTTTTCTAATAGCTTCAGGTTTTTCTCCCATTTTCTTCTACAATTTTCCTTTAATCTGCAAACAAATGTTTTAATTACTTACTGACACTCTTGCCAACACCAACCTTATTTTCCCATTATCAGCTATTGATTTTGCAGTTGTTTTTAATCAGCAACGAGAAAGAAAATGGCGGAAAAAATAGAACTAAAAGAAATTACATTTGTAACACTAAGCTTTTGTTTAATTAGAGAAAATAGTTTTAAGAGATACTCCGAGAAAATCCAAACTAAATCTGTACTGCCAGTGCTTTTATGGGTTAATTAATTTCTCCCGATAAAGTCACCGTGTGTAACTTTAGTCGTGCTACTTCTGTCCCCTAGTCTGCAGCTTGGCTATTGGCTTCACTTTTAACCTTTCACTCAACTACATATTGGCTATTGGACCGCTTACTTTGTCTACGTAACGACATTCGCATTAATAAAGCAAGAAAATCTTAACAAATGGTCGTGAAGATCGGTTCAGATATAGCTATAGCTCCCATATATATTGTTCATCCGATTTTTTGTATTTGTTACCTACAGCCGTAATATGCACTCCGTAACAACGATATTCAGGGAAATATATCAAATACAGCTCAAAAATATCTTTGCCAAATTTTATCGAGATCGGTTCAGATTTGGATATAGTTCCCATATATATCTTTATCTGATTTCAAATTAATTTTGCACCAAATGGGCAATACAAGTCCGAATTTAAAAGATACAAATGCTTTGGCATATTTAGTCCTTAGAATTTTAAATTATAATTATAATCATAGCGTGTATGATTGAATTCTCCCATAAAAACTTTTAATTATTAAGTGGAGCTCAACTAAATTAGCAAAGTGGTGTAGGGTATCATAAAATCGGCCCCGCCCGACTTTAGGGCTTTCTTTACTGGTTTTTCTTTAAAACAAGGATATTTTGTATAAAATAAAATTTTACAAAATTCCTAAGCGATACCAAATTTTATAAAGATTAAAAATTATTTTTGGATTTTCCATCACTGGCACTAAAATGTTTTTTAAATTGTATTATTAACTATACTCTCTTGTACATTAATGTAAGTAATGTTCTCTGGGCATTGGCATAGTCAGTACACAATTTAGATAAACACATAGTTTATTTGGGTATATGTTCAGGGATATTATTATCACACAAACTTCTGTGAGATAATGTTAGCAACATCGTAAGAGCACAGATAACTCAATGAAGACCTAAAAAGAGTAGATATACATGTGTTTGTTAACATTTAAACAAGTGACTTGTATTTTAAGAGCGCGAAAGAGTAAAATAACTTATAATTGTTCTCTTAATTCATAACTGTTATTAACATTATGTTCTCTCTGTCGATTTCCTTTGAAACCTTGAAAATGTGTACCTGTCGATATTTTATTATTTAGTTGTTGGATAGCCGTCCATATGGTAGAGTGTTGCGTATGTGTGATGTTATTTCACTGGCATGGAAATAGATTATACGACAAACATGAAGGTGTGAAAAATATTTAATGTCTGGTGGTAACGGGCCAGTTACTTTTTTAGCAATGCTTGTACCCTTATTGTGTACTTACTACTAAAAGGGTACGAATTGAATTGAATTCTGAAATTTGAAATAGGAGTTACCGATGAAGTGCAAGATAGATGTACCAAATTAAGGATACGAAAAGATCTTAAACGGTACCAAATTTCTAAAAAAGGTATAATTTGGTATGGATAGAGCTAAAACTGTGAAATTTTGTGTAAAAATCATGGTTGAAAAGTAAGTTTAATGCATGAAGGTGGTTTTGAAAATGTGTACTAACAGGGTAAGATGAAAAAGCTGCAACCAACTTCGGACTGCTGTCGTTTCTAAGCCACTCGTCCGACAGCTGTTAAAATTATTCCAGTGGCAGCTCATTACATTGTTTACAAGCGTACAAAAGCATTTTGGAGAAAATTTTACAGAAAAAAATAAATTATACGACAAACATAGCAATGAAGATGTGTGAAAAATATTCATTGTCTGGTGGCAACGGGGAGTAACTTTTTTTCAATGCTTTGTAGAGGTGTACTTGACATAGAGCCAGTTACAAATTCATTTGATACCTTGCAAATGAATTAGATCTACAGTGCATCCAAAAATAGTTTCTATATATATTAGTAACATATGTATTTAAACTGTATTTTAGTTAGTGCTAAAATATGTAGTGTTCTGAATATGATTGTTTTAGTCAACGTGTATTTCTTTTTTACACTATGGGTATAAAGTAATTTGTAACAAAAGGGAAAACCCCCAACAGGAAGTAACAATTAAAGGTATATTTAGGAAATTTGTGTGATCTAAATCATACAAACTATGATCGTTATAGAATGCATATTGGAGCTTTAAAGTGGTTTAACTTTGGAAATAATATCTAGGATCTTTATGTAAATCTAATTCGATTCACTTAATTTAACGTAGGTATATTATATGTGACCATATATGCCAAAATATGTACCTATGTTGAATTTTTTTCTGCAAGAAAATTAGCCTAAATATACATTTTAGCCAAATCAATTCATATGAGGGTTATACCAAAACGTGGCCTAGACTTATACATTTTAGAAAGGATGTTTTCTTCATTCTGAAACATCAAGTTACTAAAACTTTGCCGAAATTAGTTTAAACCAGTAAAGAAAGTCTTAAAGTCGGACGGGACCGACTTTATGATACCCCACACCACTTTTCTAATTTAGTAGAGGTCCACATAACAATTAAAAGTTTTTATGGGAGAATTCAATCATACACGCTATGATTATAATTATAATTTAAAGTTCAAAGGACTAAATATGCCGAAGCATTTGTATCTTTTAAATTCGGACTTGTATTGCCCATTTGATATATATGGGAGCTATATCCAAATCTGAACCGATCTTGATAAAATTTGGCAAAGAATATTTCTGAGCTGTATTTGATATATTTCCCAAAATATCGTTGTTACGGAGTGCATATTACGGCTGTGGGTAACAAATATAACAAATCAGATGAACAGTATATATGGGAACTGTTGCTATATCTGAACCGATCTTCACCAAAATTGACATACTAGCTTCTAGACGACGAAGTTATATATGGGAACTGTATCCAAATCTGAACCGATCTCGATAAAATTAAGCAAATGTATTTCTGAACTGTATTTGATATATTTCCCCAAATATTGTTGTTAAAGAGTGCATATTACGGCTGCGGAGGACAAAAATAACAAATCGGATGAACAATATATATGGGAGCTATAGCTATATCTGAACCGATTTCGATCAAATTTTCGGGCTGGTATTACACGTTTGGTGCACAATAAAAGGCAAATCGGACGAAGATATATATGGGAGCTATATCTAAATTTTGACCGATTATCCAATTTCAATAGGGTTCGTCCTTGGGCCAAACAAATGATCTGTGCAAAATTTCATGTGGATAGGGCAATAAATGTGAACTGTACTTTGTTTACAAAAATACATGAACAGACGGACAGACAGACAGACAGACGGACGGACGGACAGACGGACGTGCGTAAATCGGCTCAGAATGTGATTCTATGCAGATCATCAAAAGGAACTATGGGTCTATCTCGTTTCCTTTTGCCTGTTACAAACAAATGTACAAAGACATAATACACTGACCACCTTGTGGTGTAGGGTATAAAAATGTGGCTAAAATATAAAAAATACTTGTTGTAGGGGTATACCCTCATATATTTGAGGCCCTTTGGCCAGAGAACCCGAATTTTTGGGATTTTTATCTATTAACTAGAATTTGGAATTTCCCCACACAAATGGCGAAAATCATCAAAATACCAAATATCGGGAGGTACCGCTATATGGGGGCTATAAAAAAACGTGGATCTATATACAATGTTTCGCCACCGCAGCTATAATCCATTATGACCTACAAATACAAATTTTTACACGCATTCGTGGAAAAAAGTGGCTAAAATTATCAAAATACCGAATATCGGGAGGTACCGTTATATGGTGGCTATACAAAAACGTGAATCCTATACATACAATATTTCGCCACCGGAGCTAGAACCCATTATCACCTACAAATACCAATATTTAAACAAATCCGTCGAAAATAGTGGCGAAAATTATCAAAATACCGAATATCGTTATAAGGCGGCTAAACCAAAACGTTGACCGATATATCTTATTTTCAATACCAACTATCCTAAACACAATACAAATTGTTCTGCAAAATACTTTCTCAGCAGACAGGCGGACAGAGCTATATCGACTTAGAATTTTATGCTGAACACAATACAAATTGTTCTGCAAAATTCTTTCTCAGCAGACAGGCGGACATAGTTATATCGACTTAGAATTTTATGCTGAACATGAGTATACAGGGTTGCCCATATTGGCAACGCCATAACTTTTGACAGAGATGTCACATCGCTTAATGACATACCGCGTTTGAAGCGTCATTCCAAGCAGATTTGTACCATGAACCAATACATGCCACGCGAGCGCTCTGAAATAGTTGAAATTTACATTCAACAGAAGAAGTCAATTGTGAAAACTCAACGTTTTCATTAAACATTAAAAAATGTGAGAAGTGCGCCTTCTAAGAACACCATTAAGCGTTTATACCAAAAATTTTCGGCCATATAAAAGTTGACCAAGGCGATCGGCCGAGAATATCGCTTCCGTACGAGCCAGTGTTGAAAGGTCCCCAAGAACATCCCAAAAACGCCGTTCTCAGCAGTTGGCCATGGCTCGGTCCACTTTACAACGGATTATTCGCATTGATTTGCATTTGTTCCCGTACAAAATTCAATTGACGCAAAGAATGTTGCCTGCGGACAAGCCTCGTCGATTGGAATGGGCCCATGGGTCCGTCGAATAGTGGCAACTCTGTATATGCTTTATGGTATACGACGAATATTTAAGAACGTTACAAACGAAATGATTGGGAAAAGCCTGAAAAAATTGGGATTAAGCCTGATAGTTTTAAAACATCTAGGCACTAACCAAAAGTATACAAATTCTATAATCGGACAAGGCCGATTATGTGATTTTAAGGTAAAGTTCCATTAGATCTGAAGCCCTTTTGACTAGAATAAACGAATTCCAAGATATTGGATCATTCCATATATCAACGTTCGTGCTCTAATTTTCGATTGTTAGACGTTTACAAATTTTGATGTTATTTAGCCAAATCATTGTGACTGTGAAAAATTTAGTGGTCTTCTCTCTTAAAATTAATCCAAACATAATACCTGAGTGGTTCTTTTATTTTTGGACTTTGTGGTAGATTGTAACTGCAAGTTGCAAGGTAACGCTCACTAAAATACAAAATGATCTTCCCACGGCACATTGTGACAAAGCTAAAATTGTCCTTGAACAACACATTTCAGACAAAATATATTTATTATTCTAATCTTAACAGTTTTTTTTTGTCTTGCAAATATTTCTGTTTGCGTTTTTGCTTTTAAGCTATTTTTTTTATCTTGTTTGAGAAACCCAAATACACTTAAGAAAATAATAAAACGTCTTTTGAGGAAGTATGTTCACAAAAATGATGTTAACATGGTCATAAAATCTTCGCATTGTTCTGTGCAATTGAAATACCTCATAATAAATTGTATTAAGGATAATGAAAAAACACATTAAAATTTTGTTTTTGTTGGACCCAGCCGACTTTGTGATACCATACACATCTACTCCTGTACAGAAGTTTAAACAACTGGAGCTATTAATATATGATTTTGTGGGAAATATGAACAGACGGTGGCCAAAATCAAACGTGAATCAATCTAAAATCATTTAAGTAGATCATCTGTCTATCTCTGAGCACATCCAGTTTAAAAAACATATCGAGATTGAGATTTCAAAAATTTGCAATAAGCTTAGAAATTAAAGCTGTTAAATTTAACATATGTTCACTCCTTCTTGTAATTCCCCACAAAACTGTTTAAATAACTACAATCATATATCCAACTTTCAACAAACTTAAAATTTTGAATTACTTCTACAAAAAGTACTAAAATACCAAAAATTGAATTCTGAAATTTAGAATAAGGGTCACCAATGAAGTGCCAAAAATATATGTCCCAAATTAAGGTAACGGAAAGTTATTAAACGGTACCAAACTTTTGAAATAGTACCATTTGGTATGGATAGAGCTTAAACTGTGAAATTTGGTATGAAGGTGGTTTTGAAAATGTGTACTATAATTGTTCGAAAAGTACTAAATAGTACTATATTTGGTATTGGATGACGGTATAGAGATAAAATTCTGAATTTTGATATTTCGATTACTGATGTGTATGAGGTTTGGCGATGTTTTGGAAATGGGTACGAATTGGTACTAAATTACTAAATACTGGGTGGAGAAATTGGGCTGGAATATATTATATTGTGACCTTCGTTGGTATGTGGAAGGGAGGTGATTTGCAAATGTGTACCAAAACTATACGAAAAATACAAAATTCAGTACTGGGTGAAAGAACAAGGCTAAAATCCTGAAATTTGATATAGATGTCACTGTTGATAGTTAAAATATTGAAGTGATTTTGCAAATGCCTATGCTTATTATTTTTATAAAGGCTAATATATTAATATATTAAATATATTAAAGCGTATACCCTTATATATTTGAGGCCCTTTATGTATGGTTAAGTTTGGCCTAAGAACCCAAATCCCTTTTGGGGTTTTTATCTACTAACCAGTTATTATCCACTTAGAATTTCCCAACTCCAAAATGGGCTGTTGCACAATGTCATTACCCACAATTGCACATGACGATACCTGCGTATGTTGAAGGTTTGGGAAGGGTTTTCGGAGTATATGATATAGTGCAGTATCTTTTCATATTCGTACCATAATTCCTCGAAAAGTACTAAGTGGCACTTAATTTACTGTTGAATTTTGAAATTTGATATGACGTCACTATTGGTCTCTGGAGATTGGATATAGAGACGCTGAAATAGTTTTGGACATTAAAATTATGTGTGGGTCCATTATTCAATAGTTTTATTAATGTCCTCCTTGGTAGACTTCAATATGAAAGATTTTAAAGACTTCTTGGTACTTTCATAATTCAGGGTTGCCCATATTCGACGGACCAATGTTTTTTTGGGCCCATTCCAATCGACGAGGCTTGTCCGCAGGCAACTTGGACCGTTGTAAAGTGGACCGAGCCATGCCCAACTGCTGAGAACGGCGTTTTTGGGATGTTCTTGTGGACCTCTCAACACTGGCTCGTACGGCAGCGATGTTCTCGGCCGATCGCCTTGGTCGACTTTTATATGGCCTCTTCGGATTAGAAAGAGCCTTACCAGTCGAAAATTTTTCGTATAAACGCTTAATGGTGTTTTTAGAAGGCGCACTTCTCACATTTTTTTTTTTTTCACAATTGACTTCTTCTGTAGAATGTAAATTTCAACTATTTCAGAGCGCTCGCGTGGTAAAAATCATGATAAAAATCTGCTTGGACTGACGCTTCAAACGCGGTATGTCATTAAGCGATGTGACATCTCTGTTAAAAGTTATGGCGTTGCTATGGGTCCGTCGAATATGGACAACCTTGTATAGTACTGTGTATGAAAATTTGATTAAAACATTTTGTAAAATTGAACAAATTGTTCATTTTGAGTATTAACAAATAATCAAAGGCTAAAGTCGTGCCGGACCGACCACGTGATACTCTACAAAACTACAATATGTTTGAAGTCTCCTTTGAAGATTTCGTTTTTGAAATAATGTCAGGGCTCTTGCCCAGATGTTACTCTTAGGTTTTTGACCCGGATAATTTGGCCACTATTTACGCACTCCATCGTGTTGTATTCAAAAGAATTTCACACGAAAGTTGTGGTCCATTTTATAGTTAAATATAATCCAATAGTCATCCAAAATGCTAGACTTTTTTCCCTGTTCTTAACTCTATCCTGATGCGAAATTCCGTGGCGATTAGTTTTCAATTGTGGTCTATAGAGCAAATACAGAATTAGAAAATTTTAAATTGTTTTCTTCCATTTGAAACCCCAAATGTACATCTTAATAACAATAGGCTTTAATTCTGACCCTAACGCTACCCCATCCCATTTCGTGAGGATAGGACGATAATTGCGACATACATATAATACTCTCAAAGTGTAGTGTTGAAAGGTGTAAAAATTTAGAAAATTTTCAATTCAAAATTGTTTGTCAAATTGAAAAAATAGCATGCGATACAAAATAAGACAAAAATTGAAAAAAAAAAATGGAATAAAAGACTCATTTACAGATATATTTTTCCGCGATTTTCTTAGATTTTCTGGATACCAATAAACGACTGTTTTAAATTCTAAAAGTCGTTGCCTGCCGAAATCACATTTACATAAAAAGGACACTCCTGAACTTTACATTGATGTTGATTTCATTGACACATACAGGATGACATGAATAAACTCCAACCAACTTCAGACTGCTGTCATTTCTAAGTCACTCGTCCGACATTCCAGTGACAGCTCATTATATTATTTACAAGAGCACAAAAGCATTGTGGTGATAATTTTGCAGAAAAAAATTTATTCGTGATGGAATTCAAGCGTGATAGAGTGATTTCTTTATATTCCGCTGGAAGACCACAAGTGGCTATCGTTAGAGCATTCCAGCATTTAAATGTGAACAAATTCTTTGTGTCTCGTTCCATCGCTTGGCCACTCAAGAACTCAAGCGCCGGCCATGGTGATGATGTGGGCCACCATAACAGCCCATGGTCGCTCTCCGCTCGTATTAATCGACCGTAGCATCATAATAAATGCCGAATATTATCTCAAAAATATTCTGAAGGGTGTATTAAAGCCTTGGGCAGGCAAACATTATGGCCGCAGACCTTGGACATTCCCACAGGACAGGCACCATCGCACTCAGCACGCGCCACCCAAGAATGATTACAAAATGAGGTTCTCGCTTCATTTCCAGCGCACAATGGCCACCAAAATCTCCGGATATCAATCCGTTGGACTATAGTGTCTGGAATATTTTGGAAAGCAAGGTTGGCACCAAAGAATGCCAAAGTGTCAATCACCTTTAGCAAGCGTTTCGCCGGAAATGGGCCAAAACACCGCAGAACAACATTCATTAGCCGTTTGAAGCGCATAATTCGTGCCAAATGTGACCAATTCAAAAAAATCTAAACTTATTCTAAAATTTGATTTTATTTCCGATATTTTTTGCTTTCATTCAATAAAATTTAAAAAGTGTAAAAATTATGGCATTTGGTTTTGTTGAAGTTCTTTTTATCTCACCCTGTATAGTCAGATATAGAATCTATAGCATTTTCAAATTTTGAGTTGAATTCCTATTAGCACGGCAGAGGGCTGCTACGAGGCTATAAAGTTTATTTTATTGTCTCGTGATTTCGCTTAGAAAAAACACAATTTTCACGAAAATCGTAATTTCAGATCTATGATAGAGATAACATTCCATCCTTAAATTTAAAATTATATTTATGAAATGATTTCTATTTTTGATTTCAGTCGAAACCTTTCAGATCTACATATAGCAAAAATATTCATTATATTCCTCAAAAATTCCAGAAGCGATATCAGAAATATTTCTAACCGTGAGATTTTATAAAAATACAGTGGGTCAATATAATATTGTTCATTTTTATTAAAATTTCCTGTCGAAAATCAAGCCACTCTATTACCATGAGTCTTTCGGTGTGTTACAAACTTTTGAAACAATACCAAGGTAAGTTAGGTATAACAAAAAGGTAAACACTTGGTCCTCCTGAAAAGCAGGTATCTTAAATACCTCCACTTAGTTTCTTCCAGTGTAAAACGAAGAATTTTCCAACAATCTTTCTTGTTGTTGTGTCACATTGTACATAAACAATCTGGAAATGATTAACAATTTATCTTGAAAACTTCTTCTGCTTCTTCGTCTGTTTTAGTCATAAACTTTTCTTATCTCGATTCTACCATCATCCGGTGGTATTAACTTACCCCCGGTGGATGAGCTCAACAATTTTGAATTTAAGCAAAAAGCTTTTTGCCGTTTCATGCTTTAAGGGAAGTCGCTACTCGAGCTAAGGATGTCGAAACTTTCATTGAATTCGAAGTTAATGCTCTTGGCATTCATCGTCATATTTCAAAGTAAAGGAATCCTCTTTTTAATTGAGAAAAAAATGAAATTGAGGAAGAACTTTGTAGAATTCATTTGCTCGTAAAATATAGAATTTGTCCTCATTACAAAAAAAAAGCAAATTAACAAAAAAAAACGGTGGAAAAGTGAGTTGGGGCGAACATTTGTCATTTATTACTTCCGCCTTTGACTGAAGCATTACTTGAGCATTTATAAATATTTAGTTATTTGTTTGTGTGTTGTGTTCTCCTCTGCTTTTGCTTTTTCTGCTGGACCGAACTAAATGAAGCAGCTCATGCGAAACGACAAAAATGGGTATTTGTTTGAGGAACGTTACGTTTTGTTGATGAACAAAATTAACAAAAAGAACAAATTTAAAATTAGAATGAAAGTGTCATGACAACAATTAGTGAAAAGGCAAAGTAAAGTGGTCAAATGAATAATTTATTTTTCCTTTCAATTCAGTTGGAAAATTAGGCAACATATTTACCCAGAATGAAAAACAATTATTAGGCTAATTCTGACATTGAAAAGGGTTGATGTTTTCCCTGCCTTAGATTTGCTTTCGCAGCATTGGCGAAACATAAAAAATACTGAGTTGCTCATTTAAAGTATTAGGTTAAAAGACTTAAATTTAATACCGTGTCTAACATAGTTATTTTTCAGAGAGAGGATTTCAATATTATCCAAGGTTTTCAGTTTTTCGAGATATTCGACTAAAATAGGATGAGTTTAAATTTTATTTATATAGTATCAATATTTTGCGTAGTTGCCTTTATTACCCCAAGAATACAATGTACAAGCTGTATGGAAGCTCTTGTCTTATTCTATAGCTGGTTTATATAAGTTTTATATTGTTCGCTTTACGCCTAAAGACGGTACGGACACTATGTGACTCGTCGACATAACGGAATGTGAGCAAACGTTTGTATGGAAGACATCCGGCTAAAGTGCCGCATAATAATCGAAGGGATTACACGATTTGGACCAATCATTGTCCTTCACAACATGTCTGCCGACTTCAGGTATACGGGTGAGATAAAAAAAAAACTGCAACAAAGTCAAACGTCATAATTTTTACACCTTTTTTTAATTTTATTGAATGAAAGCAAAAATGTCGGAAATAGCCAAATTTTAGAATAAGTTTAGATTTCTTCAAATTGGTCACCTTTGGCACGAATTGTGACCTTCAAACGGCCAATGAAACCGTTACACGCTGCCCGAATGATGCTCTGCGGTATTTTGTCCCATTCCGGTGAAGCGCTTGCTTGAGGTGATCGACACTTTGGTATTTCTTAGTGCTAACCTTGCTTTCTAAAATACTCCAGACACAATAGTACCACGAAGAGAGATTTTTTTCGGAGATTTTGCTATATTCAGCATTTCTTCTGATGCCATGGTCGATTAATGCGAGCGAAGAGCGACCATGGGCTGTTATGGCGACCCACACCATCACCATGGCCGGCGCTTGAGTTCTGGTGGCCAACCGAAGGGCAAGTAAACGGGACCATTTTGTTTGTTTACAAACTGCTGGACAACGAATGTTTTCTCATCGGAGAAAACCAAATTCGGCAGTTCACCACTTTCTGCCAAGCGAAGCAACTCTTTAGCTCTTTTGAGTCTATTTTCTTTCTGTTGTGGTGTAAGTTCTTGTACTTTTTGAAATTTCAATGGCTTTAACCCGAACTCATTTTTCAATATTTGCCGAATGGAATATTGCGATATGTTCAGCTACGAGCCATTCTTCGGCCACTGCGACGCGGGTTTCGATCAAGTCGCTTCCATACTTTTCGAACCATTTCTGTTGATGTTGCTATTTTCTTCCGTCCACTTCCTTGACGTCGAGCTACGCTACCAGTACCACGGTAACGAGCGATGGTACGAGACACAAAGGATTTATTCACATTTAAATGCAGGAGTGCTCTAACGATAGCCACTTGTGGTTTTCCAGCCAAATATAAAGAAATCACACTATCACGCTTGAATTCCATAACGAATAACTTTTTTTCTGGAAAACTCTCAACGAAATGCTTTTTTACGCTTGTAAAAAATATAATGAGCTGTCACTGGAATAATTTTAACTGTCGGACGAGTGGCTTAGATATGACAGAAGTCTGAAGTTTGTTGCAGTTTTGTCATCTCACCTTGTAGGGTAAGTCAAAACATATTTTAATAAACTGACATAGGTGTAGGGTATACATCTGTTGGTAAACCGACTGATACTTTTTAACTTGTTTTCATCGAAATTTTAGATGCAGCCACGACTAGACTCATAATAGCAACCTATACTCCGAAAATATAAAGAGACTTTAGTCACCCTACAGTCCAGAGTTATGTACCGGTCTATGCGTAAGTTTAAGAACTGAGGACAGGAAAGAAGACTACCATTTCTGATGTGGATCAGATATTATTTAACGGGTAAAATATACCAAAAATTTTGTGTAAAATATACCAAAATTTCATTTCAAACGTCAACATTATCTTCCCGGGGAATCACAAATGCTTCTTGATATTACAAGTTCATTTTTTACCGCAATTTGATGATTATGTCGTTAACGTTTATTGTAAGATATCGGTGATAAAGAGCAATCTGTATTTTCAAATGTGTTTTTTACTTCCTAATAGCACGGTTTTGTCTCTTTGGGCCAAAACCGAAATAAACGTTTTGCATGACCATAGCGATGAGACATCAGCACCGCACTGATGAGCATGACTCCCTTTAAAATAATCAATCTTTAGATTTTTAAAGCATTTTTTAAGAAATCCAATTACTTTTCAATTGACAGTGGATCTTGTCTAAATTGTTGTAACTTCGTCATTCCGTTTGTAACTCATCGAAATAATAAATTTAGACTTAGCAAAGTATATATATTCTTGATCAGCGTAAAATTCTAAGACGATTAAAGCCTGTCCGTCCGTCATCTGTTTTAATTACGCTAGTGGCAGAACGATTTAAGAAAGGAAGCTAAAATCTTCTCTTTCGCTTGTTTTAGATAATATAGGTTCCAGAAGAAGAAGTTGTTTAAACTAAAATTTTATTTGGGAATATTACTATAACGCCTATAACGCCCCTGCTAGCACTTCGATTGCAATATTTTATTGTATCCTAGGTTATAATATGGTAAAGAGTATTTTGTCTTTGTTACATTTGTTTGTAACGTGTCAATCAAATGGTTCAAAATTTAGATATAACTCCATAGTTGAAAATAAGGTATTATGCAGCCTGCAAATAAGGGTGTTTTTCTAATACCTTGCTAATAAATAAGCATTGTGTTGGTGGTTATTGATTGTTGTACTTTTCTTAATGGATTAATTAGACGTTTATATATGGTCGTTTTGATAACTCTAAAAAATCTACGTTTTTACACCATATGAATTATTTCAAAAAAGCTTTACCGACCGGAAGAAATGTTAAACAAGTAAGCAAAGGCTATAGTCGTGCGGGCCGACTATGTTATACCCTACAACACTACAATTTGTTAGAAGCCCCCTTATGTCCAAATCCATTTTGGAAGATTTCGCGTTTGAAATTATGTCACGGAGCACTGCCCAGATATTACTAGCATTTTGACCAGGGACATTTAACCAATATTTACGAACTTCGTCGTGCTGTTAGTTGTAGTGGTCCATTTTACAGCTAAATATAATCCAATGGCCATACATAATGCTAGACTTCTTCCCTGTCCCTAACTTTCTTCTCAGGCGTGTCGATTGGCTTCAATTATGTGATCAGGAAATTTTCCCTGTTTTTGAATATTGTGCGATCATCTCCAAAAGCAAGAGGCCCCTATGTGTCTCCAAATTTAGACTCATCTATATGATTTGCTTGTCTAGGATATTTGGCTATATTCGTTAACGAAATCAGCAAAAAAAAGGCAGAAGTTCGCCTGTAAGTAATGGGTATTTTTCAGACAAAAGTAGTGGTTCATTCTACCCGCTGTCCTAAACTCTAACTCCATGCGAGATTTCGTGTCCATTCGTTTCTATATGTGACCTTTATAACGGCTGCAAAATCAGGAACATTTTACTTATTGGTCCATTTCAACCCCTAAATATATTGCGGACATCTTTGAAAACAATATGCCTAGCCCTTCTGAGCCTAACCCTACCCTTTTCGTGAGGATCAGACGATAATTGCAGTCTGTATATAATATCCCAAACCTGTGTTGTAAGGTGGAAAAATATTACAAAATGTATACCTTAATATTATAAGTCAAAATGAAAAAATCGCATGCGATAAAAAATATGAAAAAATAAAAAATGTCACAAAATACTACAAAATCTATATTTTTGACTTATTTTTATGCGATTTTTTTTAGAGTTTATATTTTTATGTCAAGAGCGCGTTCTGAATTGGCAAAATTTGTCAAAATCGGTCGAACCATTCTTGAGATATAAGCATTCCATCTAACATTCCTTTCCTTTGTATATATTTCGCTATATATATCCGATATATTTACTATCGGTACGTAACGGTCAGAATTGACCTGTTCATCTATTTATGATTTCGCCTGGACTAAAAATATTCGCGGTTTAATGGAAATTTGACTTTTATTTAACACAAATGTATAGTCTTTTTCACCCACTAAATATTACCCGATGACCAGCCCGAAGTTCTAGCCCCATGCTATTTTCCGTCGATTGGTCCATAATTGCGACCTGTAGAGCAACCGTAAAATCAAGTAATTTTTCAGTTTTTGGTCCATTTCGACCCCTAAATATTATGCGATCATCTCCAAAAGAAATAGGGTTCTATTCTGACCTTAACCCCACCTCCATTCTAAATTTCGTGAAGATCGGGCCATAATTGCGACCTGTAGAGTGATTACAAATTAACATGGACAGACGGACGGACGGACATACATAGCTAGATCGACTCAGCTCGGCGAGCTAGGAAGATCCATATATACTTTCCCATGTGGGAAACCAATATTTCGAGGTGTTACATAATTTTTGGCCCAATCAAACTTATAATACCCCCAACACATAGTGTTGTAGGGTATAAAAATAAGGTCATAGCTTTTCTAAAAAGTGGGAACTAACGGGTCCTGAAATCTCTAACTGATATATATTTATAATGTGGAATTCTCTTATTCTCTCGCACCTTATATTTTAATCTATTGTGAAATATATTTATTTAATATAATTACATGTTATTAAGTAAAAATTACTCTCCTTAATTAAATACTAAATAAAAGTCACATTAGTTCAATTTCCCCAGAAGTCACTCAGCTTCCAAAGAAGAAACACAAACATTTATCTATACAAAACAATTTCGCTTACAAAGACAGTTAATATTTATTAATGGACCATGGTCCTAATTAAATATTTACATTAGCACTCTACCATTTAAATTATTTTCAAAGAAAATTAAAAATGGTCTTAGACTTTGTAATAATATTTGTAACAATCATCATGGTCGTTGTTGTTGTCATTGGTTTTGGAACATTATGAAGACGATAGCCAGGTATGAGCGATGAATGTGCAACCCCTTCTTTATGGAAGCACATTATTCTTTTGTTAAAGATTTCCACTTTCTCTTTATTACTGGGCACCAATTTATCTTAATTTATTTACTCGTGAATATACCTGACGCAGCATGGCAGAGCTTTGTCAATCTGTGAAAAGACTCCTTGGGTAGGTGTGAACAGTGGAACCGGGCACAAAATTACTCTGTTAAATATGTAGAACTTAAAGGGTCAACAATTGTCCTGAAAAGTTTGTTATAATTTCTTTCGGGAAACAAAATTTCCTCCTTTATAAAAATATATTTAATACTCCCTTGAATACCTGAAAAAATGTGAGAGGTCTCTCTGTATTGCACAGAACAAGTGTTCCTTTTTATTTTTATTTTAATGAACAAACAAATGGAGCCAGCGTGCAGTGAAAGAGCTACAAAAAGGATATACATACGAGTATAGAGCATCGTAAATGTGTTTTAATTTCTGCATCTCTCTTTTGTTTTTAAATACCAACAATTTTTTGTTCAGACGGTGAATGACTGTTGAATGAAACACTAAAAACAAGTCAAATTGCAAAAATTTAAAACCATTTGGTAATTGACTTTATTTGCTGTGAGTTGTTCCTTTTTTAATTTAAATGTCAATGTATCCATAATAACACCCATTATAAATTTACTTTTTGTTGTTTTCATGGCAAATGAATAAAATTAATTTTAGGCTGTAAGTTATTTTTGACATTTAAACATATTTTTGCACACATAAAACCTTTGAATAACATTAACAAAAAATTACTCTTTATTTCTAGCTAAATTATGGGAAATATAGGAATAGAATTATAAATAATGGAAAGGAAAACCAGAAAGTAAGTTCGATTGGTCTGAAATTTAAATTATATATCGTCAAATTAGGAGGTTGCCATTTATATATGTGGGTGAGATTAAAAAACTGCAACCAACTTCAGACTGCTGTCATTTCTAAGCCACTCGTCCGACACCTGTTAATATATTCCAGTTACAACTCATTATATTGGTTACAAGAGTACAAAGCATTTTGGTGAGAATTTTCCAGAAAAAAAGGTATTCGTAATGGAATTCAAGCGTAATAGTGTGATTTCTTTATATATGGCTGGAAAACAACAAGTGGCTATCGTTAAAGCACTCCAGCATTTAAATGTGAATAAATCTTTTGTGTCTCGTACCATCGCTCGTTACCTTGATACTGGTAGCGTGGCCCAACGTCAACGAAGTGGACGGAAGAAATCAGGAACATCAGCAAAAATGGTTCGAAAAGTAAAGAAGCGACTTGATCAAAACCCGCGTCGCAGTGGCCGAAAAATGTCACGTGAGCTGAACATATCGCAATATTCCATTCGGCAAAAAATGAAAAATGAGCTCAGGTTAAAGCCATTGAAATTTCAAAAAGTGCAAGAACTTACACCGCAACAGAAAGAAAATAGACTCAAAAGAGCTAAAGAGTTGCTTCGCTTGGCAGAAAGTGGTGAACTGCCGAATTTGGTTTTCTCCGATGAGAAAACATTCGTTGTCCAGCAGTTTGTAAACAAACAAAATGTCGCGTTTTCTTGCCAAAGAAGTCAGCTGAAAAATGGGCACCTTCGGTTGGCCACCAGAACTCAAGCGCCGTCCATGGTGATGGTGTGGGTCGCCATAACAGCCGATGGTCGCCCTTCGCTCGTATTAATCGACCATGGCATCAGAATAAATGCCGAATATAATCGCGAAAACATTCTGGAGGGTGTATTAAAACCTTAGGCACGCAAACATTTTGGTCGCAGACCTTGGACATTCCAACAGGACTCAGCACCATCGCAGTCAGTACGCGCCACCCAAGAATGATTACAAAATGAGATTTCTCGCTTCATTGCCAGCGCACAATGGCCTCCAAAATCTGTGGATACCAATCCGTTGGACTATTGTGTCTGAAGTAGTTTGGAAAACAAGGTTGGCACTAACAAATAGCAAAGTGTCGATCACCTCATGCAAGCGCTTCGCCGGGAATGGGCTAAAATACTGCAAAGCAACATTCGGGCAGCGTGTGACGGTGAAGACCCTAAATCGTACCAAAGATGACCAATTCGAAGAAATCTAAACTTATTCTAAAATTTGATGGTATTTCCGACATTTTTTGCGTTTATTCAATAAATAAAACAAGAAAATGTTAGTTTGTTTGTTTGTAATTTATGGACACGAAACCCGATGCACAGATTTCCCCCAAAAGTTCCAAGTATACTACAACATCGCCTGAAAGTAACATAGGCTATATACGTTTTTGAATTTCCACTTAAAACGGTATCAATCGGAGGTACCTCCCTAAAATAAAGATTTTATATGCACATTTCTAATAATCGATGACAGAAACAGTATCCAAATTTTAAGTTCGTAACCGAATTTGGAACAAAAATTAATTTGCCAAATCGGTTAGAATTTGGATATAGTACCCACATATATTTTCGGCCAATTTTTACATATTTGATGCACCCAACGCGATATGCATATTCTATTTTAATAATATTTGGAATCAGTGACGGGTTTTTATCAGAAAATAAATTTGCCAAACTATTTTGAAATCGGTTCAGGTTTGGATATAGCTTCTATATATATTTTCGACCGATTTCATTTATTTGATACACCAAATTCATATGTATGTCCGATTGCAATGAAATTTGGCATGAGTGACTTAATTTGATACAAAAATAAATATCTCAAGTTATATTCAAATCGGTTTAGAGTTGGATATAGGTCCTATATATGTTTTCGGTTGATTTTACATGTTTGATGCATCCAATGCGATATGTATGTCCCATTCTAATGAAATTCAGACAAAGAGACGAAATTTGGTACCAAAAAAAAATTGCCAAATTACAATTGAAACCGGTTGAGATTGAGGGTATAGCTCCCATATACATAAATTAGAAATCGGTAATAAATCTCATATATTGGATATATTTTCTATATATATTTTCGACCGATTTCGTTTATTTGATTGCAATGAAATTTGACATGAATGACAACGCCTTTGTAATGGTATAATGCTAACACTTAAAAAAAACACACAACAATTTAATTGAGAATACGATTATTACGGCAAAGAATGTGGCTGCCTCGAATTCCCTAATTGCAACTGAAATGCCACTCAACTTCAAAAGATTGTAGTTTCCTCTACGCTTGGCATTTGCTACGAAATTAATAAATCCGAAAAACAAGCCCTTCGTGTATGCGGACTGAATTTGGCATGTTCATGCTTTTCTCATGGTCAGTTGTTCCTGGCATGTTCACGTGTTGGTAGTCAACACGATAATAAGAACTTTTGAGAGAAGAGATGTATGTCTGTATTCTTCTCATGGCTTTGAATATTCTCCATAGTTTTTGGTAGTAACAGAGAGCCAACCACTCGTTTTTTTAATTCCCTTGAACTTTATGCATCCACCGAAGTTGTATCTGATGATTATCTTTCTGTCGGTTACAACTTCAACACTAACTGCCGTGCTAAGATATAATTTTCAACCGTCTAATAAATGTTTATCATCAATTTTATTGATGTGTGGCAATAACAATAAACATTTGGGATAATTTATCCTAATTCATGTGAAGTTAGGTACACATGTACACCCACCGTAACATATCTATTTCAAAACCTACACATCTATATATCTCAATTGCGTTAGACCACAAAATGAGGGAAGTAAGGGAAACCCACATATTTATAATATCTTGCCTTTTTAAATAGTTGTTTGTACAGGTGGCGCCGTATGATGGCAGGTTCTTGATTTGGGTTTTGTTCTTAAAAGAAAAATTACACGTGTGTTCATTCATACCATTTGTTTACATGTCTGGGGATAAATTAAGTCATTTAATAAAATTATTATCGCCTGTTTCGCAAAGATAATTTTTAGTTTCTACTATGGCTACGTTAGCTGGAGAACTCACACATGCATGTGTGATACTTTAATGGAAAAATGAAAAACATATAAAATTAACTTCAGAAGAAAATTATTAACTTTTTAAAAATCTCTCAAGACATTTTATAAGAAGATTTAGGGTCAAGACTGCGCCGTCTTCAATGTAATTTGTTAGCAATGAAGTGGAAAATTATTTAAGCACCATTGTTTGCCTATGTCAATCTGGAATTAAATGGAATACAATTTGTTAACTGTAATGTCCTGAAGAAGATGAAGTTGAAAACGCATAGACTGTGAAAGAGGATGAACGGTTTTTTTTGTTTCTCCTCTTTTTTTTATGAAATAAAAATGACAAATGCATGACTTTTAAAGTGTGTGTCCTCCGAAGAATTGATTTTGTTTTGTTATCGTATTTATATAGTCCTAGACAAATTGAATTCATTTATTTTCCCAGTAACCATACTTCAGAACAACAAACGAACAATGCTTGAGAGTTGGTCCGACGAAGGAGACGAAAAGTTAATCATACGCCAGCCAAAGTGTATTTTAAGAAGAAGCGTAAACAATTTATATTTTTCTTCTTTTGTATTTATTTTGGTGACATTGGTTTTGAATTATTGCCGTTGTAAGTGGCACATTATTGTGGAAATAAGTATTTTGAGATGTAACAAAATGTTTAGATAACATTTTAATGTCACATTTTTAAATTTTGCAATCAATGTTTAACGTTATCAACAAATGAGAAAGTAATGTGAAATCATTTATGTAAAATGGGAATAATGAACATAAACTTTTATTCAAGAAGTTAATGTTGAGAAAAAATTAGAAAATACAAAATTAAAAATTAATTTGGTATTTTTTGGGAGATGGGAGATGTTATCGATTGTATAATGTGGCTACGACATTTTTATGCCCTAGGACCTTCATAGAATCACTTTCTAGTTGAATTATAAGTATTCTTGTGAACTATGACTATATATCTTCAACCGATTTGGAGTTAATTGTGCACTAAATAGCCAATCAGTCCAAATGGCCTGAATTTTGGCACATCCGATCAAATTCAGTCTAGAAGGAAGTACATAAAATTTGTCGAATATCGCTTTATTCCCGTATATATGTTTCATTCGATTTGTTGTTTAAGTCCCTCACATTCGTAATAAACACTCTACAAGAATAATATTTGCTTAGAGATATCAGATACAGCCCAGAAATACCTCTGCCAATTTTTTTCAAGATCGGTTCAGATTTGGATATAGCTCCCATATATATCTTCAACCGATTTAGGGTTAACTGTGCACCAAATGTCTAATATCAGTACAAATAGATATAGCTCCCGTATATCTTTACCCGATTTCAGGTTTATTGCGCACCAAATGGCTAATATCAGTCCACATGGACTAAATTGTGGCACTTCCGAAAAAAATCAGGTCAGAAGCAAGTACTTCAAATTTTTGTAAAAATAGGTTCCGATATAGCTATAGCTCCCATATATATGTTTCATCCGATTTGGGGTTTTCTAGTCATTTACATGCGTAATATGCGCGCCACAACAATAATCTTTGGTATCTGATATCAGACACAGCTCAGAAATAAGTTTTTAAAAATTTGTCAAGATCAGTTCAGATTAGGATTTTGTTTTTGATGTGATTTCATAGATTTTTGACCGGGGGCATTTCCAGAATATTTACGCACTCCATCGTGTTGTTAGTTCAAAACACTTTCACACGAAAGTTGTCGTCCATTTTACAGCAAAATATAATCCAATGGTCATCCAAAATGCTAGACTTTTCGCTGTACTTAACTCTCTTCTCATACAGAATTTCGTGTCTATTGGTTTTTAATTGTGACCTGTAGTGCGACTGCAATCAGATTTTAATTTGTTGGTCCATTTGAACCCCTAAATGTACATCCTTAAAAACAATAGGCTAAAATTCTGACCCCCATGCAAAAATTCGTGAGCATCGTATAGTAAAAGTATATTCCAGCAGTCGCCTTCATATCAAATTTCAGAATTTCAGCTTTATCCTAAGACACAATCCCAAAGTTACTACAATATTTTTATACCCTCCACCTTGGAAACTTTGTCATTCCGTTTGTAACATGTCTAAATATTCGTCTGTCTGTTGAGATCACGATACAGGCCACATTATTTAACGTAGAGCGTAAAAATTTTGCAGAATAATTTGTATTGTATCTAGGATGGTTGGTATTGAAAATGAAATATATCGGTCCACGTTTTGGTATAGTCCCCATATAACGGTACCTCACGATATTCAGTATTTTGATTATTTTTGCCACATTTTTTTATGGATTTGTCTAAAAATTGGTATTTGTGGGTCATAATTGGTTCTAATGTTTCCATTACCCTAAGGTGGAGGGTATTAAAAGTTCGGCCCGGCCGAACTTAATGTTTTTTTACTTGTTTTCGTATAATTATGTCCAAAACAACCTCCTTCTCTCCTCCCTAAACACAAACAGTGACTTCGATACATAATTTCAGAATTCCATCTGCAATCCATACATCAGCCAAAAGCACATTTTGTAGACTTTTTGCACTATTCTACGTTCATAGTACGAATTTCCAAAACCACCTATTTCTCTCAAATACAGACACCATATCAAATTTCAGGATTTAAGCTCTATTGCTTCACCAAATTTAGTTATTTTCGTACAGTCAAAGTACGAATTTTCAAAAAAATCAATCTCAGACACCTCAATACCATATCAAATTCAAGAATTTCAGCTCATTAATTAGCACAGTACCAAATTCAGTACCATTTACTTTTATATTATAGAACGCATATCCAAAACCAGCTCCTTCGCCAACCACCGGAACTAACACTGACATCAATATTAAATTTGAGGATTTCAACTTTGTCTTTTCCAAAACCGCCCACATATCTCAAGCCCAGATACCAAGCAAACTTTAATATAAAATGTCGCGATTCCAGCTCTATACATTCACTCAATATCAAATTTAGCAATATTTAGTACTTTTCGAACAATTATAGTACACATTTCCAAAACCCACCCATATCTTAACCAAAGTCACAAACATTGAAATCTATACAAAAGTTCATGATTATACCTCGATCCTTTCACCCAATACCAAATTTAGTACTATTTTGTACAATTATAGTATACATTTGCGAAACTAACTACATAAGTCCAGGCTACAAATGTACATCTACCCTTAAATTTATGAAATTTCAGATTTCAAACAAATTTCAAAATTTTTGATTACATTTCCGAAACCACCTCTTTTTTACAAACTTACCACCAACATGGACCCAAATACAAAATGTCGTCGTCCCCCGTTCACACTAAATCAAACAGTTGAAATTTAGTTCCATTTAGCACAGTTCGTACAGTTAGTACACATTTCCAAAGCCATCTTCATGTATCAAAATTACTTTCCAAACCTGATTCTTATACCGAATTTCAAGTTTAAGCCTACAGGCCTGTGCAAAATTTCAAGATTACAGCTTCGTCTAGGCGTCAGTCAATCAGTCAGTTATTTCACTTCTCTCCTATACATATAGATTGGTGAGAATACATCCTAGCAGTGTTAGCTTATATTCCAATTAAATTTTAAATTCAAAATATCTCGAAAATCGCTTTCATTCGTAGTGCATTCCTTAAACCCCTGCAAAAAAATGTCCCCCACCATGAACAAACAACGCACATCTTTAGGCTTGAAACGGCCAAAAAGTTTTTCTCCCCACTTCCCCAATGCCAAACATTCTGCAGTAGATTGAGCAAAAATTTGATTCTAAAACAGCCCAGTAATTTATGTAAGGTAAAGAAATCCAATTCTGGAGATAATTTGTTTTACTTCGTAACAATGCTCCCAAATGAATAACACGACACGTCCCCAACAAAAAGCAATAACAAAGTGTTTTTTGAACAACTACTGCCAAATGAACAATAAACGAAAGTTGCTGTTACCACTTTTGACGACACTTTGAACTCTCTCAAACCAAATCACTTGGATTCAATTCGGTTGGGGGAGACAGCTACAACATCATCACCCATATCAGCAGCAGCATGAAATCCTAACCAAATTGTTGTCCAGAGACATGAAGTGATGAATATTTAAGGTGTTCCTAGTAGTAATGGTGCTGATTGTAATAACTCCGCCCAATACCCTGTCCCGTCCAATGAAAAACACAAAAAAAAAACACACACAAACAACCGAGACATATTGTATCAGTGTCACAGAAACAAAAAAAAGTATGCAAGAGACAAAACAAAAACCAAATTGCTTTAAAAAAATAAACCCCGAAACATCTAAAATTGTGTTAAATATAAAAGTTTTTTATTACATTTTGCGGATGGCGCTGTGTGTCAGAAGTTGGAAGGGGTGTTTGTAAACCAACATCCGCAGTGGTTGGGGTTTTGCTTTAAATGAAATGTAAATGAAACAAATTTAATTTAAATTCAGTGTATATGAATTGTGGAAGCTTTTTTCGATGAAGAGCTGTCTACTTTTATCGGAAAAATCATGGAGGATATGAAATGACAAGTTGACAAAGGATGTGACACGAATGGACACATTAAAAAGCAAATGTTCATTAATATCAGAACCTTTATTGATCTGAACAAAATTTAAGAGAAGTATAAATATACACTACGGGGTGAGATGAAAAAATTGGAAAAAAAACTTCAGACTGCTGTAATTTCAAAGCCACTGTTAAAATTATTCCAGTGACAGCACATTACATTGTTTACAATCGCACAAAAAGCATTTTGGAGAGAATTTTCCAGAAAAACAGTTATCCGTGATAGAATTCAAGCTTGATATTGTGATTTCTTTATATTTGGCTGGAAACCACAAGTGGCTATCGTTAGAGCACTCCAGCATTTAAATGTGAATAAATCTTTTGTGCATCGTACCGTCGCTCGCTACCGTGATACTGGTAGCGTAGCCCGACTCCAAGGAAGTGGGCGGAAGAAAACAGCAACATCAGCAGAAATGGTTCGAAAAGTAAAGAAGGCTCGTGAGGAATGTCGCAATATTCCATTCGGCAAAAATTGGAAAATGAAAATGGGGTTAAGCCAATGAAATTCCAAAAAGTGCAAGTACTTACACCTCAACAGAAAGAAAATAGGCTCAAAAGAGCTAAAGAGTTGCTTCGCTTAGCCGAAAGTGGTGAACTGCCGAATTTGGTTTTCTCCAATGAGAAATCATTTGTTGGCCAGCAGTTTGTAAACAAACAAAATGGCCGTGTTTACTTGCCAAAGAAGTCAGCTGAAAAATGGGCACCTTCGGTTGGCGACCAGAACTAAAGCGCCGGCCATGTTGATGGTGTGGGCTGCCATAACAGCCGATAGTTGCTCTCCGCTCGTATTAATCGACCGTGGCATCAGAATAAATGTCGAATATTATCGCGAAAGTATTCTGGAGGGTGCATTAAAGCCTTGGGCACCCAAACATTTTGACCGCACACCTTGGACATTCCAGCGCACAATGGCCACCAAAATCTCCGGATACCAATCCGTTGGACTATTGTGTCTGGAGTATTTTGGCAAGCAATGTTGTCATTAAAAAGTTACTAAGTGTCGATCACCTCAAGCAAGCGCTTCGCCGGAAATTGGCCAAAATACCGCAGAGCAACATTCGGGCTACGTGTGACGGTTTCATTGGCCGTTTGAAGGCCATAATTTGTGTCAAGGGTAACCAATTTGAACAAATCTAAACTTATTCTTAAATTTGATGCTATTCCCGACATTTTTTGCTTTCATTCAATAAAATTTAAAAAGAAATGTAAAAATTATGGCCTTTGAATTTGTTGCATTTTTTTATTTCACCCTGTAAAGACTCACTGATGCATTTATCTAGATAAAAACTCTGTATTTCAGCTTATCTGGGTAAAAACACTCTGCCTCAGCTTGCATTGAAAAAGGCTCGTCTGGTAAAAGACTCTGTGCTTTAACTCGTTTAGATAAAAACTTCCTGTTTCAGCGCGGCTTCCTGCTTTAGATCGTCTGGATAAAAACTCTGTGCTTCAGCTCGCCTGTTCAGATGGTATGGATAAAAACACCATACTCCTTTTCAAGGTGGTCAGGGTATTATGTCTTTGTGCATTTGTTTGTAACAGGCAAAAGGAAACGAGATAGACCCATAGTTCCTTTTGATGATCTGCATAGAATCACATTCTGAGTCGATTTATGCATGCCGTCCGTCCGTCCGTCTGTCCATTTATTTTTGTAAACAAAGTACAGTTCGCATTTATTGCACTATCCAGATAAAATTTTGCACAAGTGATTTGTTTGGCCCAAGGACGAACCCTATTAAAATTAGAGATAATCGGTCAAAATTTAGACATAGCTCCCATATATATTTTCGTCCGATTTGCATTTTTTTGTGAACCAAACGTGTAATATCAGTCCGAATAGAATGGAATTTTGCAAATCGGTTCAGATATAGCTATAGCTCCCATATATATTGTTAATCCGATTTGTTATTTTTGTCCTCCGCAGCCGTAATATGCACTCTGTAACAACAATATTTGTGGAAATATATCAAATACAGCTCAGAAATACATTTGCTAAATTTTATCGAGATCGGTTCAGATTTGAATATAGCTCCCATATATAACTTCGTCCGATTTACCTTTTATTGTGCACCAAACGTTTAATATTTGTCCAAATGGGATGGAATTTGGCACTTACGACCGAATTGAGTCTAGAAGGTAGTATGCCAAATTTGGTGAAGATCGGTTCAGATATAGCTATAGCTTCCATATATATTGTTCATCCGATTTGTTATATTTGTTACCCATAGCCGTAATATGCACTCCGTAACAACGATATTCAGGGAAATATATCAAATAAAGCTCAGAAATATTTTTGCCTAATTTTATCGACAGCGGTTCCGATGTGGATATAGCTCCCATATATATTTTTAATCCGATTTCAAATTAATTTTGCACCAAATGGGCAATACAAGTCCGAATTTAAAATATACAAATGCTTCGGCATATTTAGTCCTTTGAACTTTAAATTATAATTGTACTCATAGCGTGTATGATTGAATTCTCCCATAAAAACTTTAAATTGTTATGCGGAGCTCCACTAAATTAGCAAAGTGGTGTAGGGTATCATAAAGTCGGCCCCGTCCGACTTTAAGGCTTTCTTTACTGGTTTATATTTATAGACTGCCTTGAGTTTATAACCCCCTTCGGATGGCTATTAAATTTATTTACATTGCATTTTGCATAACCTTTGACTGTAAAATATTTTGATATAGAATATCCGCAGGACTCTTGCCTATACTTATTATAACATTGTTATTTTTATTGCATCTAATATGATTTTGAATTCACAATTTAATTTATTCCCATTATATTCTGGGTGACCCAGAGCTTAAGGGTGCTTTTAAATTCATTTTCCTTGGTGGAAATGTGTTTGTTTATGACGACGCACACACATTCTCATCACACAGTAGACAATATGACAACATTATATTTTTATACTTCATCGTGTTTTCATTCATACACATTTGGCATTGCGTTTTTATTGAGCACTTAGAAACAAGTTGATAGCTTTAAATGCTAAACAGTACGTGGCTGGAAATATAAATGTTAAATACATATGTATGTATGTATGTATGCTAATATCAGCGTGATTCAAGGGTGACATTCAAATACAAATTTCACATAAAAGTCACATTCGAAACGGAAATTATGGTGGTTTTTGCTCAAATTGCTCTAAGCCAAAGGAATTTGTGAGTTATTATTACTTTTTATGTTAAGAAGTTTGTTTGAAATCTTCTTAGTAGGTACGTAACGGCAGGTGTGCATCTACATCAACGAAATTTAAATTAGACGACCTTGGTTGACATGACGATTTTTCAAACATATACACTGTGAAGTTTTTGTGTTATTTTGCAAAATGTACAAAGTAACCTGTATAAGATACAGATAAATAAAGCTGTTTTTGTTTCCTTATGTCGTCTATAAAAACACAAGGTTGTCTTAAAAGTTTGCCACATTACAAAAACAAACTTGTTTTTTGTTCAGTTGATGATAAGTCTTTTTTTTTTTGAATCCGCTTGTAACATTTCCAATACGGAACAATTATACTTTTGCAAATTCTTACCAGTAAAGAAAGTCCTAAAGTCGGACAGGGCCGACTTCATGATACCCTACACCACTTTGCTAATTTAGTAGAGTTCCACATAACAATTAAAAGTTTTTATGGGAGAATTCATCATACACGCTTTGATTATAATTTAAAGTTCAAAGGACTAAATATGCCGAAGCATTTGTATCTTTTAAATTCGGACTTGTATTGCCCATTTGGTGCACAATTAATTTGAAATCAGATAAAGATATATATGGGAGCTATATCCAAATCTGATCCGATTTCTATAAAATCTGGCAAACATATTTCTGAGCTGTATTTGATATAATTCCCTGAATATCGTTGTTACGGAGTGCATATTACGGTTGTGGGTAACAAATACAACAAATCGAATGAACAATATATATGGGAGCTATAGCTATATCTGAACCGATCTTCACCAAATTTGGCTTACTATCTTCTAGACTCAATTCGGTCGTAAGTGCAAAATTCCATACTATTCGGGCTGATATTACACGTTTGATGCACAATAAAAGGCAAATCGGACGAAGATATATAGGGGAGCTATATCCAAATCTCGATAAAATTTAGCGAAGGTATTTCTGAGCTATATTTGATATATTTCCTCAAATATTGTTGTTACAGGGTGCATATTATGCCTGCGGAGGACAAGTATAACAAATCGGATAAAAAATATATATGGGAGCTATAGCTATATCTGAAGCGATTTCGATCAAATTTGGCATACTTATTTTCATGCCTATTTTGGTTGTATGTGCAAAATTCCATACTATTCGGGCTGATATTACACGTTTGGTGCACAATAAAAGGCAAATCGGACGAAGATATATATGGGAGCTATATCTAAATTTTTACCGATTATCTCAAATTTCAATAGGATTCGTCCTTGGGCCAAACAAATGTTGTTTGGAAAATTCCATCTCAATCGGATAATAAATGCGACCTGCATTTTGTTCACAAGAATACATGGACAGACGTACGGACGGACGGACAGACGGACTGACATGCATAAATAAACTCAGAAAGTAACTATGGGTTTATTTCGTTTCCTTTTGCCTGTTACAAACAAATGCACAAAGACATAATAACCTTACCACTATGTGGTGTAGGGTATAATTAGTCATTTAATTGAAAAGATTATTTTTTAATATTCCTTGAAAATTCTTTGGTACTAAAATCACACTGTTTTAATACCAATTTTATTAAAAAGCAAACTTGCATATTTCAAAATTACCAAAATTGTTTAAATATGGATATTTAGGCATTTTAAGCCATGTTTTGTGATCTATTTATATAAAGAACAAGTAAAAAAGCAGGTAAGTTCGGCCGGGCCAAACATTTGGAAGGAACTTTCCAAATTTTTCAAAAACTTGAAGTCGTGGACCTGCTTACGAAATTTTGTCATAGGCTGTAATACCCATTACGAACTTCAAATACCAAATTTGAAACAATTCCGGTGAATAATGTCGCTAAAATTATCAAAATACCGTATATCGGGACGAATATCTTTATTTGGGGGATATACGAAAACGTGAACCTACATACGAATTTTTTTGTCATAGGCTGTACCCCTTAACAAACTACAAATACGAAATTTGTTACAATTCCGATTCCGAATATCGGGGGTACCGTTCTATGGAGGCCATACGAAAACGTGGTCCGACATGGTCAATTTACGAACTAAACCTGTCTACTGGTAAAGCCTTCGTACAGACAGACGGACATCGCTAGATCGTCTTAGAATTTTACATTGGTCCAGAATATATCCATTTTGTAGGGTCTATTATAAATATTAAATGACAAAGTTAATAAATCCTCCATAGAATGGTGCAGGCTATAAAAAACTTATTTTAAAATGACCATAACTCCCTAAATATTGACATTTCGGCGTTTTTAGATATGTTTGGTGACCAGTAAAAGATGCCATATCTCTTTAAATATTGACATTTCGTGGTTTTTACCTATAATTTATGATCACCTTTTGAAAGAGGAAAAAATGCAAGATTTTAAAACGGCCATAGCTCCTTGAATATTGACATTTCGGGATTTTCAGCTATTTTTGGTGATCAGTTTATTAAAGAGGAAAATAGAATATTTTAAACGGGTCATACCTCTTTAAATATTGACATTTTGTGGCTTTTAGATATGTTTTGTAATCTATTTACTAAATAGGAATAATTGCATACTTTAAAATGGCCATAACTCCATAAATATTGACTTTTCGACTATATTTTGTGATCAGCTTGTTAAAGAGGAAAAAATAGCATATACTAAAAAGGCCTGTTTTGTGATCAGTTTATTAAAGAGGAAATATAGCATATTTTAAAATGACCTTAACTCCTTAGATATTGACATTTCGGGGTTTTTAACTCTGTTTTGTGATCAGTTTATTAAAGGGAAAAAACATTTTTTAAAATGGCCATAACTCCTTAAATATCTACCTTTCGGGATTTTTGTCTACGTTTTGTGATCTATTTATTAAAGAGGAAAAATAGCTTATATTAAAATGGGAGATATAGAAAAGAGTCCACCTATATAGACAATTTTTCGTCAGCACATGTGAATTCCATATATAGCATTTTAAACAAAGACAAACATAGAGTTTTAACAATAGTGATTAAAATCATAAGAATGCTGAATATAGGGATTGCCGTTACATGGCACGGTGGTCGCTGTCATTGGCCAAAATTAAAAATATGAAAATCAGATATTAATTATCAAATGTGTACACATGAACTCGTGAACGCTTTTTAGAAAACATAATAATCTTGGCTTCATTCTAACGGCCCACTTCTAGAATAGCACCAAAAAAGAGAAAATGTAGTTAGTTGCTTTTTTCAGTGTGATCAGTGAAAAAGTGGAGTAAAAATAGGTCTGTATTACAAAATTAAATACATTTTAAAATGACAAATCTTGGTATAATTATTGAAAAGCAAGGTATTGACTTATTTTTAGTGCAGTAATTTGTGTGTTTAATATTTGGGTATAATATAGACGATGTGAGTGTTCTGAGTGTTCTAAGATTAATTTTGAAGAAAAAAAAATGGATTTCAGTTTTAATTTTTTAATTTTAATTCTTTTCTTTCTTTTAGTTTTAATTCTTTTCCCCCCTGAATCCTCCAATGTGACTTTTCTCGCGCCATTAGTAATGGTCCTAAGATTATTGAAGTGCTAATTTAACTTTCAGATTTTGTCAGATTTGTCAATTCTATGGTGCTAATGACATAGAATATGTTTTTGTTGTTTGGATTGATAAAGATGTAAATGAGAGGTGTTCAATATTATTACAAGGATGCCATTTTAATGTCGAAAAATGTAAGAACTTTACACTGGAAACTGCTAAAGAGTTAACAAATAGATATCCATGACACTATCCACAGTTCATAAAATGTTATACATGCTCCCGATATTATAAAATATGTCATTGTATCGATTGGAGAATTATAGGGAGGCCGCGAAGTCTGGCAAAAAGATATAAAAAAGTTTCGACTAAATCATACCCGAAAAAATTCTCGTGTTTCAACAAACACAGATATTATTAACAGTCTTCTTCTGAGCTCTGACCTTTTATAACGGGACAGCGAACGTTACCAAGCAATAAAATATATATATTATTAAAATCTTCATTTGATTTAGTTGAATAACACTGAAATTTATATATATATATATATATATATATATATATATATATATATATATATATATATATATATATATATATATATATATATACCCATTAGTAACTTTGATTTAATTATATATTGAATTTTTTTTTTGTTTACAAAAATATTGTCTATTTTGTTTACAAAAATATAATCAAATTTGGAATTGTTTTTTATAAAAATACTTCTATTTTTGGAGGTACCTTTACAGGGGGACTCTACCTGAAGGCGGGCCGTTTCAAATAATTTTTAGTAAGACTATTTTTTACCTCTTTACAACGTAAAATCTAGTGTAGAAATGTGACGAAAATTGGGCAAATAACCCTTATTCGGGAGGTACGTTGTAAGGGAACCATGCCAAAACATGTCTCGACCATATCCATTTTGTCACATTTTTTATTTTTATCCCCTCAATGTACCATAACCAAAGATTCATATTGATATCTGCACTGAAAGTATTTTTGGCCGCTGTTCCCATACGACCTCGACCACTGTGCATGGGGGGGACCTCGACCACTGTACATGGGGGCTATAGGAAAACGTGAAATTATGTAGTCAATTGTTTGCTACAGTGGTTAGTATCTACCATACAATTTGAAACACTGCCTTTTGAAAAATGTGGCTTAAATCTTCGAAATGCTAAATAATTTAAGGACCCGTTATTTGGTGACTATGGGAAAACGTGGAATCTATTACCATTTCTGTACGAAAACCTGGACATAACTGGAGTTCGACCCGGTCGGGCTTAACGTTGTTTTACTTGTTATACCCAAACCACAGGTGGTCAGGGTATTATGTCTTTGTGCATTTGTTTGTAACAGGCAAAAGGAAACGAGATAGACCCATAGTTCTTTTTGATGATCTGCATAGAATCACATTCTGAGTCGATTTATGCATGTCGGTCCGTCCGTCCGTCTGTCCATGTATTTTTGTAAACAAAGTACAGTTCGCATTTATTGCCCTATCCAGATGAAATTTTGCACAAATCATTTGTTTGACCCAAGGACGAACCCTATTGAAATTGGAGATAATCAGTAAAATTTAGATATTGCTCCCATATATATCTTCGTCCGATTTGCCTTTTATTGTGCACCAAACGTGTAATATCAGCCCGAATAGTATGGAATTTTGCACATACGAAAATAAGTATGCCAACTTTGATCGAAATCGGTTCAGATATAGCTATAGCCCCCATGTATACTGTTCCTCCGATTTGTTATATTTTTTACCCACAGCCGTAATATGTACTCCGTAACAACGATATTCAGGGAAATATATCAAATATCTTAGCCAAATTTTATCGAGATCAGTTCCGATTTGGATATAGCTCCCATATATATCTTTATCTGATTTCAAATTAATTGTGCACCAAATGGGCAATATAAGTCCGAATTTAAAAGATGCAAATGCTTCGGCATATTTAGTCCTTTGAACTTTAAACTATAATTATAATCATAGCGTGTATGATTGAATTCTCCCATAAAAAAACTTTTAATTGTTATGCGGAGCTCTACTAAATTAGCAAAGTGGTGTAGGGTATCATAAAGTCGGCCCCGCCCGACTTTAAGACTTTCTTTACTGTTTTTTTTTTTTTTTTCAATTCAAATCATGTTTTATTAATTTGTATAATTTTTTATTTTATTTCATTCCAACTATATTGTTTATATAAAATTAATAATACGAAAATATTTAATTATTGCTTTATTGCAATAAAAAAGAAGCAATGTGTTTTAAAAGCCACCACTTAAATTGCATACGGTAATAGGACAATCCAATTATCGGATAGGCTTAAAAATACTGTCTGTCTATCGCTAAGAACAAAAAATATGGGCTATTATCCTTGCCTATAGTATACCATAGAGTTGTTTTTGTCATTTCATTAGCCAAGCTAAGTAAATATTGTTAAGAACTAATTAAATGTTATGTCTTTTTTTTATACATTATAAGTAGCATTCCACTGCAAGAGCTGCTGTTGATGATGATGGAGGTGCTGTTGTTGCTGCTGCTGTTGGTCTTGTTGATGATGTTGCTGGAGATGGTGATGGCTGACTGAAAGACTTGACATGGTGTGGGACGAAAGATGGTGTTCGAGTTGGTGTTGTTGTTGCTGGTGCTGGTGTTGATGACTGTGTTGCACATTTCCATGGTGGCCATAGAGGTTGGGGAAATCAGTTTCATTAACAGAATGTCCCATTGCTGTGTCGACATGTGCATCTGTGGTTATTGTTCCTGCTCCCATAGGTGAGCTTAAGGCTCCCGCTGTACCTTGCATCTGGGCTGACATATAATAACAATTCATATTATCTGCCACAGTAGTGGCTGTGGGTGATGTAGGTGAAAACTTGTTTGGCGACAGCGAAGATGATGAACAGGATGTGGCCGAATTGCTCGATGATGGTGTCGGTGGTAGACATAACTTTTTGGCAGCTATTGCATGTTCCTCGAGCACATGTGTATCGGAGTGTGAAATTTTTGCCGCATACATGAGAGATTTTGCAGAATTATTCAAAGAAATTCCAGATGTTGGTGTCTTGTTCGTTGTGGCAGACGTAAGGGAAGCGGAGGAGGGGGTGCTGGATTGTTGCATTGTGCCATTGATGTTGGTGGCTGTAGCCGCCTCGATGGGCATTATTTGATCCATAAAATATTGTTCAATGCTGGTTTCAACATCTTCATTAGTGTTGGCATTGCCAACAGCAACTTCCGACGTTATATCCGTTGCAACAACAAATGGCGCCATATACTGGTGTACATGTCCATTCAGAGTAGCAGTTGTGGTGGTGGCCGCCATCATCTTGGGCATTCCCACACTGTGAGTGGGGGTCTTGGCGAAGGGCGATGTGGTTGTTGCACGTAGAGGAGAGTGAGCTGTTGTGGCTGGCGGTGGCGTGGATATGTTGAAATAATTTAAAGGTTCAATGGTGTGCATCGTAGGAGATGAAGCACAATTTGTGTGGCGATACACCGATGTATAGCCAGCTGAACTACCAAGATGTCCATAATTTTGAAATTCCATAGAATTATGTTGGTGGTTATTCTGTTCTTGTTGCTGCTGCTGTTGTTGTTGATTGCCATAAAATTGCAGAGCATAGGAGGAGGGGGAGGAGGAATATTGATGATTTCCATCATGAATATCGACATTTATTGCTAGAGGAGCACCACCTCCATTATTGGCTGCCGGCACTCCTGCTGCATTATAGTTATATTCATCCAAGGATATAAATTCACGTCCTTCAATGTTAAGTAGCTGATATTCACTTAGACCACCAGCGGCAACATCGCTAACCTGTTGCTGCAATAAATTTCTCGATGGCTGGCGTTGTTGCTGATGTTGGCCAGTGAAACGTTGCAGCTGATTGCAGTATGGAGTGGCTGGTGGAGTCAGGGGTTGCGAATCATTGGGTGTGGTGGCACACGACAGCAATGAACTACTCGTTGAACCAGGTGAATCCAAAGATTTAGTGTAATCATAACGACTAAATAGAAAATCTGCTGAACTTTCATCTGCCCCACTGGATCCCAAAAGACGACCTTGAGTCAACAATGACACATTTTTACAGGAATTCTTTAACGTTTCATTAATATCCATGGCAAATGATGAAGATTTTCCATTCAGTGGCAGTATCTGCTGTTGCTGCTGCTGTTGTTGTATTTGTTCACGGTTCCTTTGTTGTTTGCCATTGGCTTTGTTGCCATTCACCCGACTTCCAGCTGTTGCCATGGTTTTTGCTGACAAATGACTGTTGGTTGCTGCTGCCGTCGACAGTTTTCTGTTCTGACCATTTGTATTTGATTTGGTTTGTGTTTCTGTTGTTGTTGTTATTCCTGTAGAGCTATTGGTGTGGCTCTTGTTGCTGTTGTTGGGTATGACCGAAGCACCATTTATCATTGCCGTAACAGATGCTTCCGTTTTTAGGCCATCGCTGTTGCATTGCACTGCACTGGACGTAAGGCTACGTCCTTTTTTCCTTCGTGGCTGATATTTATAGTCCGGATGATCCTGCTTATGGGTTTTGCGTAATTTTTCTGCCACATCCATAAATGGTTGCTTGTCAGAGTCTTTAAGATTTCTAAAGGAAGAAAAAAAGAGGAGGTGGAAAAAATACAGAATATTAATAATTTGTAGCTTTTAAAGTAGTAAGAGAAACCAAAGAGAATTTACAATGAAAAGAGAAAAACACAAACTAAAAAGTTGATAAAATAAGTACACAAAAATTGTACGAAAGAAAAAGAATTTTGTAGAAAACTTAATGTATGTAAGGTATCATAAAAATATGTTTCTCAAGAAGAGACGGATACTCAACCATATTGCATTTTTTTATAAAAAAAAACATCTTAGGTTCTACAGTTTTGTATTCAAAAAATATTGTTTTTTTTTTTTTGGATAGACGAAAAATGTGAAAACCGATACATCTTTTTACAAGGTGAGATAAAAAAAACTGCAACAAAGTTAAACGCCATAATTTTAACATTTTTTTAATTTTATTGAATGAAAGCAAAAATGTCGGATATAGCATCCAGTTTTACAATAAATGTAGATTTGTTCGAATTGGTCACCTTTGGCGAATTATGGCCTTCAAACGGCCAGTGAAACCATCACACGCTGCCCGAATGTTGCTCACGGTACTTTGGACCATTCCCGGCAAAGCGCTTTGGTGCCAACCTTCCTTTCTAAAATACTCCAGACATAATAGTCAAACGGATTGGTATCCAGAGATTTTCGTGGCCATTGTGCGCTGAAAATGAAGCGAGGAACCTCAATTTGTAACCATTATTGGGTGGCGCGAGACCTGTTGGAATGTCCAAGGTCTGCGGCCAAAGTGTTTGCGAGCCCAAAGCTTTAATACACCCTCCAGAATATTTTCGCTATAATATTCGGCATTTATTCTGATGCCATGGTAGATTAATACGAGCGAAGAGCGGCCATCTGCTGTTATGGCGGCTCACACAATCACCATGGCCGGCGCTTGGTTTCTGATGGTCAACTGAAGGCTTTACCCCGAGCTCATTTTTCAATATTTGCCGAATGGAACATTACGATATGTTCAGCTCACGAGCCATTTTTCGGCCACTGCGACGAGAGTTTCGATCCAGTCCCTTTTTTACTTTTTGAACCATTTCTGCTGATGTTGCTGTTTTCTTCTGTCCACTTCCGTGATGTCGGGCTACGCTACCAGTATCACGGTACCGAGCGATGGTAGAAGACACAAAAAATTTATTCGCATTTAAATGCTGGAGTGCTCCAACCTAATATAAAGAAATCACACAATCACGCTTGAATTCCATCACGAATAACTTTTTTTGTGGAAAATTCTCACTAAAATGATTTTGTACGTTCAAGTTTCTTCCTAATGATAAACGGTATAAAAAGTTCGGCCCGGCCGAACTTAGCTGGTTTTTGAGTTGTTAACATGTAAAAAGCCCTTCGTTTTTTTCTCTAATTTCTGAAATCTCACTTCTTTCGTACTATGAAGTTTTAATTATACCCTACACCACAAGGTGGTCAGGGTATTATGTCTTTCTGCATTTGTTTGTAACAGGCAAAAATAAACGAGATAGACCCATAGTTCCTTTTGATGATCTGCATAGAATTACATTCTGAGTCGATTTATGCATGTCCGTCCGTCTGTCCGTCTGTCTGTCCGTCCGTCCGTCTGTCCATGTATTTTTGTAAACAAAGTACAGTTCGCATTTATTGCCCTATCCAGATGAAATTTTGCAAAAATCATTTGTTTGGCCCAAGGACGAACCCTATTGAAATTGGAGATAATCGGTCAAAATTTAGATATAGCTCCCATATACATCTTCGTCCGATTTGCTTTTAATTGTGCACCAAACGTGTAATATCAGTCCGAATAGTATGAAATTTTGCACGTACGATCAGATTGGACCTGAAAATAAGTATTTCAAATCGAAATCAGTTCAGATATAGCAATAGATCCCATATATATTGTTCATCCGATTTGTTATTTTTGTCATCCGCAACCGTAATATGCAGTTTGTAACAACAATATTTGGGGGAAAATATCAAATACAGCTTAGTAATACATTTGATAAATTTTATCGAGATCGGTTCAGATTAGGATATAGCTCCCATATATAACTTCGTCCGATTTACCTTTGATTGTGCATCAAACGATTAATATTTGCCCAAATGGGATGAAATTTGGCACTTACGACCGAATTGAGTCTAGAAGCTAGTACGCCAAATTTGGTGAAGATCGGTTCGGATATAGCTATAGCTCCCATAAATACTGTTCATCCGATTTGTTATATTTGTTACCCACAGCCGTAATATGCACTCCGTAACAACGATATTCAGGGAAATATATCAAATGCAGCTCAGAAATATATTTGCCAAATTTTATCGAGATCGGTTCCGATTTGGATATAGCTCCCATATATATTTTTATCCGATTTCAAATTAATTGTGCACCAAATGGGCAATACAAGTCCGAATTTAAAAGATGCAAATGCTTCGGCATATTTAGTCCTTTGAACTTTAAATTATAATTATAGTCATAGCGTGTATGATTGAATTCTCCCATAAAAAATTTTAATTTTTATGCGGAGCTCTACTAAATTAGCAAAGTGGTGTAGGGTATCATAAAGTCGGGCGGGGCCGAAAAACTTTCTTTACTTTCAAATAAGGCATCTGTTAGTGGTCAGCAGGTGAACAGAGCACTTGTCCATTCAATGTCACATTTACCTGGTGAAATATTATTGGTTACGGGTATTAACCAAACAAAATATTCAAAGTGGTGTAGGATTAGGCAACTAAAACTTTCACTCATTTAAATATGGCGATGCCCTTCTAGCATCAGTGTAACTCTTCGTAGACCTTAAGTGATAAGGTTCTAGGAATCAGAAATGGCATTGAAGTTGGCACTGTCGAATATCATTACTACATAATATTTCGGTCTATAGCACATATATCGCTGTTTATGATTTATTGTCATTGGCCTAGTTCTTAAATATGATATATTAATATATCAATCAGTTTTATTAATATGTCCACTCGAAAATGTCAATAATAAATTCAAAATTGCAAGTAATTCATTTACGATTTCTCAAAGTTGATATAACAATCTTTGACATCTACTGTCAATGTCATTGAACTTAGAACGGCTAATATTTTTATGTAAAAAAAAATTACTTATAAAAAAACTTGCTGGCAACAGTTTTCACTTTTCAAATTTTGTGGAATTAGTTCAACGCTACGAATGAAGAATTACTAATATCCCCTTTAAAAATATTACCAATTTGAAGAATATTTTCTATGACAATTTCCATGAAAAGGTGAATTCAAATGCTCACGAGTTTTTATTAGCATGATGTATTTGAGCTAAGCACAGATTTGTGTTCGCTGAAATAAAGTATGTGCGTTCTTTAGGTTCAATACGACTAAATAAAATTCTAAATAAATCTAAAATCCATATAAGGTTGCTTATACCACTCCTTGGAAACTCAACGTTTCTTAGCACAGTTCATTTCAAAAAAAATAAAAATCTTAATAATTTGGCAATAATTCTGTACTTTAGCCCTGAAAGTTCAATGCTTCTTTAAACACCCACCTATTCCATATAAATGCTATTCAAATTCATTTGAGGTTTACACCCGCTGCTGAGTCTAACATAACCAAGAATTTAATCAGAATAATACAAAATGCTTATCAGTGAAACAACCAAAAAAAAAAAAAAAAATAAATAATCATCCATCCATGACAATTCCGTTGATTCCGTCTGTGTACAGAGAGGCATTAATCATGAAATTGTCTTTCCCTTATCAATGCGAAACTACAAATGAACCATGAAATTTTTCTAGCATTCTGTGTTTTTTTATACAAATTTGTTTGCACTTATTTTTATTCAATATATTTAAATTAACAAAGGCTAAAGAGAGGAAAAAAATGAAATCAAATAAAACAACTGATCTATTATAATGCGAACAAAACAAATAATTATTTGTATTCGGTTTTTTTGCTTGTGCGATTTTTAACATCAAAAGCCGGAGGAAAATTAATTAAAAATTATGATACGAGGTTTTAGTTCAGAGAATAAGATTTTTAAATTAATTCCGATGGAATATTAACTAGTAATGCAGTTGTTTATTATCGGTTTCAGTTGAATATCAATACTGCGTTATAATGCTTTTCACAAGAATACAAAGTAAAATAAATAACAAGTAAAAAACATGAAGTTCGGCCGGCCCTGTGGGTATAGAAAACATTTTTCTCCAATAATAAACAAACGTTGTTTCTATAAAAACAACGATAAAGGGATTAAGCCAAATCATTTTGCAACAAAAACGTAGACCTATACTTACAATGTTTCGCCACCCATTATGACCTACAAATACCAATCATAAAACACCTAATATCGAGGGGTATCGTTATATGGGGGCTATATCAAAACGTGAACCTATATACACAATATATCGCCACCGGAGCTAGAACCCATTATGAACTACAAATACCAATTTTTAGACAAGTCCAAATCCTGCAAATACCAATTTTTAAACATGGGACGAAAATCATCAAAATAACGAATATCAGGAGGTACCGTTATTTGGCGACTATTCCAAAACGTGGACCGATATATCTCATTTTCAATAAAAAAAAAAAAAAAACAGTAAAGAAAGTCTTAAAGTCGGCCGGGCCGACTTTATGATACCCTACACCACTTTGCTAATTTAGTAGAGCTGCGCATAACAATTTAAAGTTTTTATGGGAGAATTCAATCATACACGCTATGATTATAATTTAAAGTTCAAAAAACTTAACATGCCGAAGCATTTGTATTGCCCATTTGGTGCACAATTAATTTGATAAAATCGGATAAAAATATACATGGGAGCTATATCCAAATCGGAACCGATCTCGATAAAATTTGGCAAAGATATTTCTGAGCTGTATTTGATATATTTCCCTGAATATCGTGGGTATGCACTCGTTGGAGTGCATATTACGGCTGTGGGTAACGAATATGAGAAATCGGATGAACAGTATATATGGGAGCTATAGCTATATCTGAACCGATTTTTACCAAATTTGACATACTAGCTTCTAGACTCAATTCAGTCGTTAGTGCCAAATTTCATCCAATTTGGCCAAATATTAGACGTTTGTTGCACAATCAAAGATAAATCGGACGAAGTTATATATGAGAGCTATATCCAAATCTGAACCGATCTCGATAAAATTTAGCAAATGTATTTCTGGGCTGTATTTGATATATTTCCCCAAATATTGTTGTTACAGGGTGCATATTACGGCTGCGGAGGACAAAAATGGCAAATCGGATGAACAATATATATGGGAGCTATAGCTATATCTGAACCGATTTCGATCAAATTTGGCATACTTTTTTCAGGTCCAATCTGATAGTACGTGCAAAATTTCATACAATTCGGACTGATATTACACGTTTGGTGCACAATAAAAGGCAAATCGGACGAAGATATATATGGGAGCTATATCTAAATTTTGACCGATTTTCTCCAATTTCAATAGGGTTTGTCCTTGGTTCAAACAAATGATTTGTGCAAAATTTCATCTGGATAGGACAATAAATGCGAGCTGTACTTTGTTTACAAAAATACATGGACAGACGGACGGACGGACGGACATTCATAATTCGACTCAGAATGTGATTCTATGCATATCATCAAAAGAAACTATGGGTCTATCTCGTTTCCTTTTACCTGTTACAAACAAATGCACAAAGACATAATACCCTGACCACCTTGTGGTGTAGGGTATAAAAAACCATCCTAGACACAATACAAATTGTTCTGTTAAATTTGTAAGCTCTACGTCAAATAATGTGTATCGTGATTTCAACAGACGGACAAACAAACAGATGGACATCGTCAAATCGACTTAGAATTTTGTGCTGATTATGAATATACAGGGTTAGATGTAAAAACTGCAACTAACTTCAGACTGCTGTCATTTCTAAGCCACTAGTCCGACAGATGTTAAAATTATTTCAGTGACAGCTCATTATATTGTTTACAAGCGTACAAAAGCATTTTGGTGAGAATTTTCCAGCAAAAAAGTTATTCGTTATGGAATTCAAGCGTGATAGTGTGATTTCTTTATATTTTTGACAGGAAAACCACAAGTAACTGTCGTAAGAGCACTCCAGCATTTAAACGTGAGTAAATCTTTTGTGTCTCGTACCATCGCTCGTTATCGTGATACGGGAACCGTAGCCCGACGTCAAGGAAGTGATCGGAAGAAAACAGCAACGTCAGCAGAAATGGTTCGAAAAGTAAAGAAGCGACTTGATCGAAAACCGCGTGGCAGTGGCCGAAAAATGGCTCGTGCGCTGAACATATCACAATATTCCATTCGGCAAATATTGAAAAATGAGCTCCGGGTAAAGCTATTGAAATTCCAAGAAGTGCAGAACTTTCACCGCAACAGAAAGAAAGTAGACTCAAACAGCTAAAGAGTTGCTTCGCTTGGCCGAACGTGGTTAACTGCCGATGAGAAAAAAATCGTTGTCCAGCAGTTTGTAAATAAACAAAACGATCGTCTTTACTTGCCAAAGAGGTCAGCTGAAAATGTACACCTTCGGTTGACCACCAGAACTCAAGCCCCGGCCATGGTGATGGTGTATGCCGCCATAACAGCTGATAGTCGCTGTCCGCTCGTATAAATCGACCGTGGCATCAAAATAAATACCGAATAATACCGCGAAAATATTTTGGAGATTGTATTAAAGCCTTGGACACGCAGACATTTTGGCCGCAGACCTTGAAAATTCAAACAGAACTCAGCACCTTCGCTCTCAGCACGCGCCACCCAAGAATGGTTACAACATGAGTTTCCTCGCTTCATTTCCAGTGCACAATGGCCACCAAAATCTCCGGATACCAATCCGTTAGACTAATGTGTCTGGAGTATTGTGAAAAGCAAGGTTGGCACTAAAAATACCAAAGTGTCGATCACCTCAAGCAAGCGCTTTGCCGGGAATGGGTCAAAATACCGCAGAGCAACATTCGAATAAAGGATAACAATGTTGTATAATTTTCATACCCTCCACCGTTCTATGGAGGGCTTTGTCACTCCGTTTGTAACTCCCGAAATATTCATAATTGACCCTATAAAATATATATTCTGGATCAGCGTAAAATTCTAAGATCAAACAATGTCCGTCTGCCTGTTGCAATCACGCTATCTTTTAAATATCGTATTTGAAATTCGTAATAGGTACTACAGCCTATGACAAAAATTTTTGTATGCAGGTCCTCGTCTTCATATAGCCACCATATAACGGTGCCTCCCGATATTCGGTATTTTCATGATTTTAGCGACATTATTTACCGAAATTATTTCAAATTTCGTATTGGAAGGTCTTAAAGGGTACTACAATCAATGCACAAATTTTCGTATGCAGGTCCACGTCTTCGTATAGCCCCTATACAACGGTACCTCCCTATTAGGTATTTTGATGACTTTAGCGACATTATTCAGCGGAATTATTTAAAATTTCGTATTTAAAGTTCGTAATAGGTACTAAGGCCTATGTCAAAATTGTCGTATGCAGTTTCACGTTTACGTATATCCCCCATATAACGATTTTCAATTAAATGTTAGTTCTTCTTCTTATTTACTTGTTTTCTTTATGGCGCTCTCTCATCCAGAAATTACCCTCATACAAAAGGGAAAAATGTTGACTAGTTATCGATAAAAATGTTACCATTAAATACTATTCGTATCCTATTAAGTATTCACACTTGATTTCCAATCTAGTCTTTTTTAAACACTTTTCGCCAGGAATCAACCTAATGCACAATTTCAAACCTGAAACTCCATTCCAATACCCAATTGCAATATTGTACTATTTTGTATTTTTTGTACATAATCTAGTGTAAATTCCGCTATATGATTGACTATCCATCTCAAATCAATCGCTGAATTACTATGTTGTGCCACTTAATTCCTTCCAGTACTCTATATCATAGGCATACGCTCTTGCCTTCAGGATAATGTTTTCGTAAAGAAAATGTTATCCGGATAATGTTCTCGTATAGAAAAATGTTATCCGGATAATGTTTTTGTATAGAAAATGTTATCCGGATAATGTTTTTGTATTAATCCTAGTATTAATCTGCCTTAGTTTTCATATTTTTACTTTCGACTTTCATGAATATTTTAGAAATTGACGATGACAAAAAACGATTTCTGAATTACAATGTGGCTGCCAATTTTCCTTATATATTAGACCGATTTACATGTGGATAATAATAATTATTTGAGATTGTTCAAGTGGGACCACTTGTCATTAATGATTATGATTATTACATGCATATGGCAGAGTGTTTGTGTGGAAATTTTTGTGTGTGTGTAGCTACGTTTTTTACTTACTTCCATAATTTTCCCAGAGATTTGCTTAATTCGGAATTTTGCAAATGTGGATGTTGTTGAGACATAACACGTCTAGCCGCCTGGGCCCAAACCATAAATGCGTTCATTGGACGTTTGATGTGCTCCTTCTTACGATCCGAAGGTTGCCTGGAAAAATGCAAAAAAAACGAAGAAAATTTAAAACAAAATGTTACTGCAGACAAGTGTTCAAGAAGACAAAACAAAAAACACAACATTTGGGTTTTTATTGTTTCTTACGCTACTTTATTCTTTGAAAATTTGCCTAGCTTTTCGAGACAAATTATTTAAATTTTAAGTAAACAAGCAATGGCCCTACTGCTGCCGCATACTAATGGCCACACTCAATGTGCCTTGGCCAGAATGTTGACAGAAGTTTTGTAAACAGTTTACCTAGGATTTTTTTGCATTTACTTGTCCAGTGATTGTTATTATTTTCCTCTTGCCCCTTGTTCTTTTGGCCTTTAAAGTAAGTCGCTGCATTGAAGGTACTAATAACACTTCGAAAGATTAGTGTGCCATTAAAAAGTTTCCATTAACGGTTGTTAATTTGTTTTCATTTTAAGAGTAGTTTTAAAAAGTTGAGCTTTTTTCAAAATAGCTTTTTAGCATTTTTGTTCGTAATTATAATCGATGAAGTAACATAAAAATGCACATCGAATGATAAAAGTTTTTATAAAAACGAAATTAATTATTTATAGAAAATGTTATCCGGATAATGTTTTCGTATAGAAAATGTTATCCGAATATTGTCTTCGTATAGAAAATTTTATCCGGATATTGTTTTTGTGTAGAAAATATTATCCGGATAATGTTTTCGTATAGAAAATGTTATCCGGATTATATTTTCGTGTAGAAAATTTAATCCGGCTAATGTTTTAGTGTAGAAAATTTAATCCGGATAATGTTTTCGTATAGAAAATGTTATCCGGATAATGTTTTCGTATAGAAAATGTTATCCGGATAATGTTTTCGTATAGAAAATGTTATCCGAATATTGTCTTCGTATAGAAAATTTTATCCGGATAATGTTTCCGTTTGGAAAATGTTATCCGGATATTGTTTTTGTGTAGAAAATATTATCCGAATAATGTTTTCGTATAGAAAATGTTATCCGGATTATATTTTCGTGTAGAAAATTTAATCCGGCTAATGTTTTAGTGTAGAAAATTTAATCCGGATAATGTTTTCGTATAGAAAATGTTATCCGGATAATGTTTTCGTATAGCAATTGTTATCCGGATAATGTTTCGTATAGCAAGTGTTATCCGGATAATGTGTTCGTATAGAAAATGTTATCCGGATAATGTCTTCGTATAGAAAATGTTATCCGGATAATGTCTTCGTATAGAAAATGTTATACGGATAATGTCTTCGTATAGAACATTTTATCCGGATAATGTCTTCGTATAGAACATTTTATCCGGATAATGTCTTCCTATAGAACATTTTATCCGGATAATGTCTTCGTATAGTAAAGGTTATCCTGATAATTTTTCCGTTTAAAAAATGTTATTCGGATAATGTTTTCGTATAGAAAATGTTATCCGGACAATGTTTTCGTATAGAAAATGTTATCCGGATAATGTCTTCGTATAGAACATTTTATCCGGATAATGTCTTCGTGTAGAAAATGTTATCCGCTTAATGTATAGAAAATGTTATCCGGGTAACGATTTCGTATAGGAAATATTATCCGGGTAATGGTTTCGTGTAGAAAATATTATCCGGATAACGATTTCGTATAGAAAATGTTATCCGGAGAATGGTTTTGTATAGAAAACTTTATCCGTGTAATGTTTTCATATAGAAAATATTATTCGGATAATGTTTTCATATAAAAAATGTTTTCCGGATAATGTTTTGTTATAGAAAAGTTTATCCGGATAATGTTTTCATATGGAAAATGTTATCCGGATAACGATTTCATGTAGAAAATGCTATCCGGATAACGATTTGATATAGAAAATGTTATCCGGGTAACGGTTTCGTATAGGAAATATTACCCGGGTAATGGTTTCGTGTAGAAAATATTATCCGGATAACGATTTCGTATAGAAAATGTTATCCGGAGAATGGTTTTGTATAGAAAACTTTATCCGGATAATGTTATCATACAGAAAATATTATTCGGATAATGTTTTCGTATAAAAAAATGTTTTCCGGGTAATGTTTTGTTATAGAAAATTTTATCCGGATAATGTTTTCATATGGAAAATGTTATCCGGATAACGATTTCGTACAAAAAATGTTATCCGGATAACGATTTCGTAGAGAAAATATTATTCGGATAATGTTTTCGTATAGAAAATGTTTTCCTGATGCCAATTTCGTATAAAAAAAGTTATCCGGATTATGTTTTTAAAATTGTTTTTTTTTTTTTTTTTTTTTTTTTTTTTTTTTGTATAAGGTTTTCGTACAGAAAATGTTATCCGAAAAAGAAAAAAACATTAGCTTTTACAATATATACAATGTTAAATTGGTGCTCCTCCAAGATGTCCCACCTCCTGGAACTCCTTACAACATTTCAAAATGCATACATCTAAATATTTAAAATACATACGCACATCACACCCCCTACTACACACGATGTGTTCTTGTTTGTGCTTGTGGTGGTCGTGATGTTGGTGTGTTTTGCGTGGTTTTCTGCAAAACTTTTTAACGTTTTTATAATGCTACGAATAATTTATACAGAGTTCTAACTTTTTATACCACATCTCGTTACTTGTTCAAAACTTCTGTTACCTCCACGGCGACGGACGATGGAGTGGATGGCTGACTGGCATGCCGCCGACATGCATGTATGAAGTAGCGGCTTTACGGTTTGCTAATACGGTTATGCCACTCTTGGTTTATAGGTTGCTCGGTGGCTGACTTTAGGAAAATTGTTATGGTTTTTCAGTTATGTTTTTGATGTTAGAGCAAAAGCAAAAAACAAAAAACAAATATTAGAATTTCGTTGCTCGGCGCGTTGTTCAGTTCAAGTTAACAACAAAAAATCCTTGATTTAAAAAAAAATTTAATACCCAAGGCGTTTTTATTAATACGATGATTGCAAGAGGAGATAGATGGAGGCAGAGAAGGAGAACAAGTTTAAATAGAAAATTGTTTGACAGTCAATCACTTGTTGTTGTTGTAGTTCTTGTTGTTTTCAACGGAAATGAATTTTACACCCTGGTGTCTGTTCGTTGTTGTTTCGCATTCTACTGTTACGCGTACGACTGGTGCACAGCGGCGACTTGTTCAACTTTATGGTCACATAAAATTGAACAAGTTCTTAAATAAACGCATTTTATGAAGTGCAAATGAAAAGAGAAAAGAAAAAAAACACAAAAGCTGTAAACGGCATGGGAATTTGCAATACTTGTATATAAATGTATTATTTACTTAGTTTCAATACTTTGTAGAGAGGGTATTATACTTTTGCTTAAATACAGATATATTTTAAATCCTCTCACCATACCATTTAGACCAAAGAACAGAATATTTGTAGATCCCGACCAATAAAGATACAGAAAGGGAAGACAGACTAAAGCCAGCCAAGTCTACTCGCCCCATTATCTGTGATTCGACATTTCGATTTCTCAAGAGATAGAATCCTTCCTAGCTTCCAGTGTAGGTCTATAGGTCTAGGTCTATTTCTCCAATATAAAGAAGAAAAAAACAAATAACTTTGTTGTTATAGTTTCTCAGTGGGTACATACGATCTCTTCACAAAGTATACCCAATGTCGAGTTTACCTATTATTTGGTAATGAGGAAACAGAGTTCAACTTTGCGGTGTTCTTCCTTAAAATTAACTATATGCAGGGTGAGATGAAAAAAGTGCAACAAACTTCAGACTGCTGTCATTTCTAAGCCACTCGTCCGACAGCTGTTAAAATTATTCCAGTGACAACTCATTATATTGTTTACAGGCGTACAAAAGCATTTTGGTGAGAATTTTCCAGAAAAAAAGTTATTGGGGATGGAATTCAAGCGTGATAGTGTGATTTCTTTATATATGGCTGGAAAACCACAAGTGGCTATCGTTAAAGCACTCCAGCATTTAATTGTGAATAAATCGTTTGTGTCTCGTACTATCGCTCGTTACCGTGATACTGGTGGCGTAGCCCAACGTCAAGGAAGTGGACGGAAGAAAACAACAACATCAGCAGAAATGGTTCGAAAAGTAAAAAAGCGACTTGATCGTAAACCGCGTCGCAGTGGCCGAAAAATGGCTCGTGAGCTGAACATATCGCAATATCCCATTCGGCAAATATTGAAAAATGAGCTCAGGACAAAGCCATTGAAATTCTGAACTGAATTTGAATGAAAGAAAATAGACTCAAAAGAGCTAAAGACTTGCTTCGCTTGGTCGAAAGTGGTGAACTGCCGTATTTGGTTTTCTCCGATGAGAAAACATTCGTTGTCCAACAGTTTGCAAACAAACAAAATTATCGTGTTTACTCAAGCGCCTGCCATGGTGATGGTGTAGGCCGCCATAACAGCCGATGGTCGCTCATATTTATCGATCGTGGCACCAGAATAAATGCCGAATATTATCGCAAAAATATTCTGGAGGGTGTATTAAAGCCTTGGGCACGCAAACATTTTGGCCGAAGACCATGGAAATTCCAACAGGACTCAGCACCATCGCACTCAGCACGCGCCACCCAAGAATGGTTACAAAATAAAGATCCTCGCTTCATCACCTTCACGCTTCATCAAGTGTCGATCACCTCAAGCAAGCACTTCGCCGTGAATGGGTCAAAACACCGCAGAGCAACATTCGGACAACGTGTGACGGTTCCATTAGCCGTTTGAAGAGTGTCAAATTTGATGCAATTTCCTACATTTTTTGCTTTCATTCAATAAAATTTAAACCAGTAAAGAAAGTCCTAAAGTCGGGCGGGCCGACTTTATGATACCCTACACCACTTTGCTAATTTAGTAGAGCTGCGCATAACAATTAAAAGTTTTTATGGGAGAATTCAATCATACACGCTATGATTATAATTATAATTTAAAGTTCAAAGGACTAAATATGCCGAAGCATTTGTATCTCTTAAATTCGGACTTGTATTGCCCATTTGGTACACAATTAATTTGGAATCGGATAAAGATATATATGGGAGCTATATCCAAATTTGAACAGATCTTGATAAAATTTAGCAAAGGTATTTCTGAGCTGCATTTGATATATTTCCCCAAATATTGTTATTACAGAGTGCATATTATGGCTGCGGAGGACAAAAATTAAAAATAGGTTTTCGATCAAATTTGGCATACTTATTTTGAGGCCTAATTTGGTTGTATGTGCAAAATTCCATGCATTTCGGGCTAATATTAAACGTTTGGTGCACAATAAAAGGCAAATCGGACGAAGATATATATGGGAGCTATATCTAAATTTTTACCGATTATCTCCAAATTCAATATTGTTCGTCCTTGGGCCAAACAAATGTTGTTTGGAAAATTTCATCTCAATCGGATAATAAATGCGACCTGCATTTTGTTCACAAGAATACATGGACAGACGGACAGACGAACTGACATGCAAAAATCAGCTCAGAAAGTGATTCTATGGAGATCCTCAAAAGTAACTATGGGTCTATCTCGCTTCCTTCTCCATGTTACAAGCAAATGCACAAAGACCTACACACTCTGTGGTGACGGCGTTTGACTTTGTTGCAGTTTTTTATACCCTACACCACAGAGTGGTAAAGGTATTATGTCTTCGTGCATTTGTTTCAGTCAGTTCAGATATAGCTATAGCTCCCATATATATTGTTCATCCGATTTGTAGTATTTGTTACCCACAGCCGTAATATGCACTCCGTAACAACGATATTCAGGGAAATACATCAAATACAGCTCAGAAATATGTTTGCCACATTTTATCGTGATCAGTTCAGATTTATATATAGCTCCCATATATATTTTTATCTGATTTCAAATTAATTTCGCACCAAATGGGCAATACAAGTCCCAATATAAAAGATACAAATGCTGCGGCATATTTAGTCCTTTGAACTTTAAAATTATAATTATAATCATATCATAAAAACCGTTAATTGTTATGTGGAGCTCTAATAAATTAGCAAAGTGGTGTAGGGTATCATAAAGTCGGCCCCGCCCGACTTTAGGACTTTTTTTACTGGTTTTTATCTCACCCCGTATAGATTTCAAATGTTGATGACCAAATTATTAAAATTAATATCTGATCCATTCTTCAACATTCCTTCACTAAATGTCTGCATCATTAAAATTCTTCTCGCGTAAACTCTTTGTTTGTTTTCCCTAGACCAGTACACCGCTAGGCCTCAATCGTTTTAATATTTTTGAATTTTTACATCTTGAAAATAATAAAACTTAAGTCCAGAATCTTGTTTACTCTCCTTTACATGTAGTAATTGGATGCTTTTAATTGTTTGCAATGGAAAACAGTTAATATCAAGATTTCAATTTCCGTAATTCTATCATTAAATCAATATATCCGTCCCTACTTAATTTCACCCACTCACGAGCTGCAGGATTGACTGGCGAACTGCACAGAAGGCATGAAGTTAAAATCACATTTAATTTATTCTGTCACAAATGAAGAAAGCAAGGGGAAAACAAACCAACAACCGTCCAACCATTTACAAATAAATTGTCTGCTCAATCCTCCATTACATTTCATAATGTTGATTTTTTGTTTATTAAACGATAAAATTACAGAGATAAGTAAGAAACAAAATAAAAACAGAAAGCAGGAAAAAAAACAACAACGGTCATCGATGTTGTCGTCGTCGTCGTCGTTTTCGTTGTCGTCATAGACGACGTAACCACAGCATCCCGTTTAACGAAATATTACCGAGTTCTTCAGTCGGCATGGTTCGTTTGTCCGCCTGTCAATATGGGAAAACACATGCAATCCCACCCCCTTTGCCAGTTGGACTAAGTGGACTTGGACGTGGACGGGGACGTGGAAAGATGACATGACACATAAGTATGTTGGTTTGTCCCGTGTACGTCTTGCATATTTTCCGTGCATAAATTGTACAAATGTTATGACATTTGCTGTGTTATTTTAAAGTAAAACGAAGAACAAAAAAAAATGCCATAAATTTCTTCTCTTATTTTGCTTGGTCATTTGGTTTATACATCTTCTTCGCTGCTGCTTGATTCTTATTGCTTTTAATTACATTAATTACAGAGTTTTGCATTTGCAGGACGAGTATTATTTCTATTAATACACTCAAAGAAAGTATTGAAGCAGAAACTATTCAAAGTTCATACAAAAGTTTTGATCAATTTTATTATTTATCCGATCATCTTCCATAATATAAGACACATTTTGCGTCGAGGAGTCTTTAATTGTGTTATATAGAAAGACTACGAAATTAGGTCAAAATAATATTTTTGAACGACCTAATTCATTTATTCACCTAAAACTGTGGGTGGAAGAACACACATAATAGATCGACATATAATATATTTTGGGAACCCAAAAATGTAAATTATTGATAAATAGGTTAAAAAATATTGATAATAGGTTTTAAAATATGCAATGCTACTAAAATTTAGCGATCTGTTATAAAAGGTCGCTAAATTTTAGTAGCATTGCATATTTTTATGGGTTTTTATACCCTGCAACACACAGTGGTCAGGATTTTATGTCTGTGTGCATTTGTTTGTAACATAGAAGAAATATAGATAGACACATAGCTCCTTTGGTGATCTGCATAGAATCACATTCTGAGTCGATTTATGCATGTCTCTCCGTCTGTCCACATATTTTTGTGAACAAAGTACAGTGGGTCTACAGCCCCATCTAGATAACATTTGGCACGATTATCTGAGGACGAACTCTATCGAAATTGGAAATAATCGGTCAATATTTAGATATAGCTTCTATACAGAGTGAGATGGAAAAACTGCAACCAACTTCAGACTTCTATCATTTCCAAGCCACCCGTCCGACAACTGTTAAAAATATTCCAATGACAGATCATTATATTGATTACAAGCGTACAAAAACATTTTGGTAAGAATTTTCCAGAAAAAAAGTTATTCGTGATGGAATTCAAGCGTGATAGTGTGATTTCTTTATATTCGTCTGGAAAACCACAACTGGCTATCGTTAGAGCACTCCAGCATTTAAATGTGAATAAATCTTTTGTGTCTCGTACCATCGCTATTACCGTGATTCTGGTAGAGTAGCCGACGTCAAGGAAGTGGACGGAAGAAAACAGCAACATCAGCAGAAACGGTTCGAAAAGTAAAGAAGCGACTTCATCGAAACCCGCGTCGCAGTGGACGAAAAATGACTCGTGAGCTGAACATATCGCAATATTCCATTCGGCAAATATTGGAAAATGAGCTCGAGGTAAAGCCATTGAAATTCCAAAAAGTGGAAGAACTTATAATGCAACAGAAAGAAAATAAACTTAAAAGAACTAAAGAGTTGCTTCGCTTGGTCAAAAGTGGTGAGTTGCCGAATTTGGTTTCCTCCATTGAGAAAACATTCGTTGTCCAGCAGTTCGAAAACAAACAAAGAGGTCAGCTGAAAATGTGCACCTTCGGTTGGCCACCAGAACTCACGTGCCGGCCATGGTAATGGGGTCGTAACAGCCGATGGTCGCTCTCCACTCGTATTAATCGACCGTGGCATCAGAATAAATGCCGAACATTAGCGCGAAAATTTTCTGGAGGGTGTATTAAAGCCTTGGGCACGCAAACATTTTGGCCGCAGACCTTGGACATTCCAACTCAGCACCATCGCACTCAGCACACGCCAACCAAGAATGGTTAAAAAATGAGGTTCCTCGCTTCATTTCAAGCTCACAATGGCCACCAAAATCTCCGAAAACCAATCCTTTGGACTATTGTGTCTGTAGTATTTTGCAAAGCAAGGTTGGCACTAAAAAATACCATAGTGTCGATCACCTCATACAAGCGCTTTGCCGGGAATAGTCCAAAATACCGCAGATCAACATTCGGTCAGCGTGTGATGGTTTCAAACGGCCGTTTGAAGTTCATAATTCGTGCTAATGTATGTATTAATCTAATTTGTTATTTTTGACCTACACATCTGTAAAATGCTGTGCTCTGTGACAACGATATTCGGGAAATATATCAACTATAGCTCAAAAATACCTTTGTCAAATTTTATCGGAATCATCAGATCAGATTTGGATAAATTGAACGAATTTTGGAACATACGAACGAATTCATCCTGGAAGAAAGTGTATCAAATTTGGTGAAAATCGGTTAAGATATATGCAGTTATACTTATCAAAAAACCATAAAACTAGCGATGCCGTTATATGAGGCCATACCAAACCAGGAACCTCTATGGACAATTTTACACTTCAAGGATTGTCATCTATCAAATCTTCTTAAAGACCAAATTTTAAACCGTTATGTGATTAGGATTATCAAAATATGTGATTAGGGTATCGTTATATATGCGCTATAGGAAAACGTGGAACTAAATATTCAATGTTCTGCCACCAATTTTTAGACAAATTCGTGGAAACATGTGGCAAAAATCGTCAAAATACCGAATATGGGGAGGTACCGTTATATGGGGGCTATACCAAAACGTGGACCGATATATCTAATTTTCAATACCAACCATTGTAGACACAATACAAATTCTGTCCAATTTATGGACAAATCCGTTAAAAATGTGCAAAAATCATCAAAATACCGAATACCTGGAGATACCGTTATATGGTGGCTACACCAACACGTGGTCCTATACAATGTTTCGCCACACGAGCTAGAACCCATTATGACTTACAAAGACCAATTTTTAGATAAATCCGTGCAAAAATGTGGCAAAAATCATCAAAATACCGAATATCGGGAGGTACCGTTATATGGGGGCTATACCAAAACGCGGACCGATATATCTCATTTTCAATACCAACCATTCCAGACACAAAAAAAATTGTTCTGCTAAATTTTGACGCTCTACGTCTAATAATGTGGGCTGCATCGTGATTTCAACAGACAGACAGACCAGCATCGTTAAATCGAATTTTATGCTGAATATGAATATATATACTCTATAGGGTGTACGACGAATATTTATGGATGTTACAAACGGAAAGACAAAGTTAATTACCCTCCTCTCCAAGGTGGAGGGTATAATTACAATTATGGGATTAATCGTAACTATTTGCAATAACACAATATCTACGGATTCCCAAACAAAAAAAAAACCGACACAGTTCTTAAAGTTCTCTAAAAATTATTCTCATGATTATTTACCACTTTTGGAATATCAAATGTCAAAAGATTTAAAAATCGCAAATCAAATTTTATTGCATCCCATTAGATTAGCCACCATTTTAGTTAAATTGGTTCCAAGTCGGACTATATCTTATATCGTACAAGTCTCGATTTCATATGAATCTCTCATCATAGAGTTTGCTGTCTCTAGCGGTATTTCTTATTTTATTTATTATATTAGGGCTTATTATAAGAATCTGTCCTCTGACATCTTTTTGGAATTCATTCAACACAATGTTGAGTAATTTAACGTTAAAAAAAGACTATTACAAAACTATCAACACACGTGGCCAACAGTTGATATGGACTCTTCGTGTGACTAGTAAATGCTTTATTTATTTCACGTGTTCGTAAGAATTAAAAATAAAAACTATTTGGCTTGCATTGTGTCATAGCAAAATCTTAATAAATTAATAACAAAAGAGAAATAAGTTCGACCATGACGAACCTTTATACCCCATACAGTTGGCAAAACTTAAGATATATGTTGATTAATATCAATAGAGTCGAGTTAAAAATCGGAGTTAATTCCTTAAGATTGGTCTAAGATTCCATTAAAAATATATTTTATAGGTTATGTAATGTTATGACCATTCTGAATCGGTACAATCTCATTTTAATTACTTTGACTGCTTAGCCATGTTTTCAATCCGATAATCAATACATAAATGTGTTTTAACATTATGTGCATGTATCTTCATATGTTTCACAATATAGCAAATGGAACGATCAAATTAAAATATATTCCATCTTATTGTAAGAGTATTAAATATCCCAAGAATTTCCTAATTATCTAATTCCCAACGATCATTCCCGGTAGATACATTCTCATACTTGATGATAACCCCTTGGGTCAGTCACTTAAATGTCACACATGTCCAACTAGATTTTTTGTTAAGTGCAATTTTCGTTATTTAGACATGCATGTTTAAATAGCCAACGTGCACACACCCACACTCACCCGTGCATGTACTTTCCCATAGTCCCTTTTACAAGTGCGGAATAAACTTTGAGAGATGACTCTTCAAATCACAGCGAAATGATGCTCGGTACGGTTGTTGTCGCGGTTACAGAAAACTGTGAGAGTGTGACTGACATGTGACAAGTAAAGTGCATCATCCACCCGGCAACATTCAGTTCCACTTCTGCTTCTCTTCCCTTCCACATCCAATATCTCATTTTATTTGGAGTAGAATCTGATGTTGCTTTTACAAAAAGAAGAAGGAAAAAATATGAATACAAATTTAAATGTCCATACGAATATTTTGAAGTATATCTTGAGTGAAGTGTCTTTGGAATTATAATTTGCACACAGTTGTGGGAAATAATGTAGCAGAATGGATTATGAATTTTCAAGATTCGAAAAGTACAATAATACTCAAACTCGTTATTGACCGATCGAAAAAAAGGAGAAATTGCAATTTTGAATGGTGGTCAAATGGTATGATGGTATGTGACGAAGGATGCGGCGGTATTTTCTGAACTTCGTATTTTCTGAACTCTTTGGTGGACGAAAATTACTAGGAAATGTAAACTTGTACATCTTTGTTCTCTTGGGTAAGAAAAGGCGGGTGTTTCGAGATTTGTTCATTAACAAAGGCTACTAAAAGGTACAAACAGGAAAGACATTGTTATTAATCGAGCTAGATAAGGCGGATTGTTTAGAAATTTGTACTTTAAGGGCCGAAAAATAACAAAAGATGCAGTAAGAAACAAAATTGATATTCAACGATCCATTGGAGCTAGAGAATGTTGCTCCATTGGATTTAAAACTAGAGGTTGCACTTCGTGTGGATACCTAGAATGCTGCAAAACTTCCTATTTCAAAAGATCGAAAGGTACTACAAGGTTCAATCAATCAATGGTTGACCCATCGTTAGGAGGTGTTGCATGATGACCAACTTTTTTTAAGAGAAAAGATACAGTAGGATTTCTTTAAGTTCGTACTTTCTTGGTACAAAAAGTATTGAAAAGTAAAAATATGTAAAACTTTGTTATTGAACGATTAGTAGAAATTAGAACTTACATTTTTTGAGCACAACACTTGGGAGTTTTTAGGCGGATTGTTTAGAAATTTGTATTTTAAATGCACGAAAAGTAGCAACAGGTACAACATTATAATAGAACTATCAAACAAACTGGAATTTCTGGGATGCACAAAAAGTACAAAAATTGTTTACTGGGATATTGACCATTGGTAAACCAAAAATATAGCTGACTTATCTTCAAAAGGGAAAAACTCTTCTTTTTCTTTTTTAAGGTTTATTGGATCACTTTGGAGATGCTGGAATCGAAAGAGGAACTGCATCATTATCCGAGATGATTCTCTACAAGGTGAAAATATCTTCTGTCTACAGACCTGTATTAGCTGTAAAAGGTATTCTTTCTGTATAGAAGACCTGAAAAAGATCTTCTATCTATAGATACAGGGTGGGATGAAAAAACTGCAATCAACTTCAGACTGCTGTCATTTCTAGGCCACTCGTCCGACAGCTGTTAAAATTTTTTCAGTGACAGCTCATTATATTGTTTACAGGCGTACACAAGCATTTTGGTGAGAACTTTCCAGAAATAAAGTTATTCGTGAAGGAATTCAATCGTGATAGTGTGATTTATATTCGTCTGGAAAACCACAACTGGCTATCGGTAGAGTACTCCAGTATTAAAATTTGAATAAATCTTTTGTGTCACGTAGCATCGCTCGTTACCGTTATATTGGTAGCGTATACCGACGTCAAGGAAGTGGACGGAAGAAAACAGCAACATCATCAGAAATGGTTCGAAAAGTAAAGAAGCGACTTCATCGAAACCCGCGTCCCAGTGGCCGAAAAATGGCTCGTGAGCTGAACATATCGCAACATTCCATTCGGAAGATATTGACAAATGATCTCGAGGTAAAGCCATTGAATCTCCAAAAAGTGCAAGAACTTACACCGAAACAGAAAGAAAATAGACTCAAAAGAGTTAAATAGTTGCTTCGCTTGGCCGAAAGCGTTGAACTGCCGAATTTAGTTTTCTCCGATGAAAAAACATTCGTTGTCCAGCAGATGGTAAACAAACAAAATGATCGTGATTACTTGTCAAAGAGGTCAGCTGCAAATGTGCACCTTCGGTTGGCCACCCGAACTCAAGCACAGGCCATGTTGATGACAAGGGATTTAATTTAAGGCATTTATCTGCCGTGTCTGCAAATGATGAAGAAATAATTCAACATCTTTTTTGGTTTCCATACAACATGTGCTATACTTTCCACCTCCACTGTGATAACTTAAACATTTTTTGTATCTGTGTGTACATGCTCAAGTATTTCTGGCATTCGAACGGCAATGAGTTTTCTGCACGCTTCATATCATCCTAATCACAAAACGCCAATGTGATATATTCCACAGTTTAATGTTATTTTCATTTCATTTCACTTTATTTCATTCGAATACGCAAAAAACGACACAATGATTGCGAAATCGTCATCATCATCATCGTAATCGTCATCGCAGCCGACAGCATCCGCCTCCATCGTTTTGTGGATGCTTGTAATGCTGGCTCTTTCTTGTGGTAATTAGCGCTGTTGTTGTTAAAAATTAAATGAGTTGCACAAAATCTTATTAAACTGATATCTTTAAGTGGTCTTGTTGTAAAGTGATATCAGCGCAAACGACAACAACACAGCAATGACGCCAACAAAAAATATTCAAATCAGAGAAGACCCAAGGAAAAAAAAGTAATTACAAATGACAAAGCGGAATGACAAATATGTAATGAAAGAACACCCCAAACGTTCTTTAATTTGCGAATATTTGGGATGTGATTTGCATGGCACAACAAAAAAGGAATGTAATTAAAAAATTAGTGGGGTAAATTCTTTCGGATTATTCACAAGTACTGTTGCTTTACGTGGAAGAGTTATAGGACTAGAAACTCGTTCCTTTACTCGAAAACATATACAGCCTTAACCGGACAATCACTTTTTATACCTTCCACCATAATATGGATGGTATACTAAGTTTTTCCGCCTCTAATTATACATTTTACGCCCACAAATATACTTGGAATTAAATTCTTTGTTGATTTAGCTTGTTCCGTTCATCAGTTCGTCTGTGTAAATCAGTCTATATTTCGAAGAAATTAAGTATGTTTATACAATTTTGCAAAAGTGTAATTTAACTCGTAAATTTTTGAATATTTCTGGCGAAATTGTAAAAATTGGATATTTGCAGTTCGTATTAGGAAACACCTATTATGGCAGAAAAATACCTATACAGATCCGTGTTCTTATAGCCAGATATAGCCAGATATTTGACATTATGATGATTTTAGCCAACTTTATAATGGTCAATACTTTGATTTGCTTTTCTCGTCACCATTCTCTTTGTTGCAAGTATAACATTAACCAGTAAAGAAAGACTTAAAGTCGGGCGGGGCCGACTTTATGATACCCTACACCATTTCGCTAATTTAGTAAAGCTGCGCATAACAATTAAAAGTTTTTATGGGAAAATTCAATCATACACGATATGATTATAATTATAATTTAAAGTTCAAAGAACTAAATTAATTTGAAATCGGATAAAGATATATATGGGAGCTATATTCAAATCTGAACCGATCTCGATAAAATTTAGCAAAGGCATTTATAAGCTGTATTTGATATATTTCCCCATATATTGTTGTTCCAGAGTACATATTACGGCTGCGGAGGACAAAAATAACAAACCGGATGAACAATATATATAGGAGCTATAGCTATATCTGAACCGATTTCGATCAAATTTGGTATACTTATTTTCAGGTCCAATCTGATCGTACGTCCAAAATTCCATACTATTCGGACTGATATTACACGTTTGGTGCACAATAAAAGGCAAATCGGACGAAGATATATATGGGAGCTAATCTAAATTTTGACCGATTATCTCCAATTTCAATAGGGTTCGTCCTTGGGCCAAACAAATGATTTGTGCAAAATTTCATCTGGATAGGACAATAAATGCGAACTGTACTTTGTTTACAAAAATACATGGACAGACGGATGGACGGACGGACGGACGGTCGGACGGACATGCATAAATCGACTCAGAATGTGATTCTATGCAGATCATCAAAAGGAACTATAGGTCTATCTCGTTTCCTTTTGCCTGTTACAAACAAATGCACAAAGACATAATACCCTGACCACCTTGTGGTGTAGGGTATAAAAAGGTAAAAAATTACAGGGTGAGATAAAAAAACTGCAACAAAGTCAAACGTCATAATTGTTACAATTCTTTTTTTAAATTTGATTGAATGAAAGCAAAAAATTTTAGAATAATTTTAGATTTGCTCGAATTGGTTACCTTTGGCACGAATTATGGCCTTCAAATGGCCAATGAAACCGTCACACGCAGCCCGAATATTGCTCTGCGGTATTTTGACCCATTCCAGGCGAAGCGCTTGCTTGAGGTGATCGACACTTTGGTAGTTTTAGTGCCAACCTTGCTTTCCAAAATACTCCAGACACAATAGTCTAACGGATTGGTTTCCGGAGGTTTTGATGGCCATTGTGCGCTGGAAATGAAGCGAGGAACCGCATTTTGTAACCATTCTTGGGTGGCGCGTGCTGAGTACGATGGTGCTGAGTCCTGCTGGAATGTCCAAGGTCTGCAGTCAAAATGTTTGGGTGTCCAAGGCTTTAATACACCCTACAGAATATTTTTGCGATAATATTCGGCATCTATTCTGATGCCACGGTGGATTAATGCGAGCGGGGAGCGACCATCGGCTGTTATGGCGGCCACACCATCACCATGGCCGGCGCTTGAGTTATGGGGGCTAACTGAACACGATCACTTTGTTTGTTCACAAACTGCTGGACAGCGAATGTTTTTTCATCGGAGAAAACCAAATCGGCAGTTCACCACTTTCGACCAAGCGAAGCAACTCTTTAGCCCTTTTGAGTCTATTTTCTTTTGGTTGTGGTGTAAATTCTTGCACTTTTTGGAACTTCAATGGCTTTACCCCGAGCTCATTTGTCAATATTTTCCGAATGGAATATTGCGATATGTTCAGCTTACGAGCCATTTTTCGGCGACTGCGACGCGGGTTTCGATCAAGTCGCTTCTTTACTTTTCGAACCATTTCTGCTGGTGTTGCTGTTTTCTTCCGTACATTTCCTTGACGTCGGGCTACGCTACCAATAGCACGGTAACGAGCGATGGTACGAGACACAAAAAAATTATAAACATTTAACTGCTGGAGTGCTCTACCGATAGCCACTTGTAGTTTACCAGCCAAATATAAAGAAATCACACTATCACGCTTGAATTCCATCACGAATAACTGTTTTTGTGGAAAATTCTCACCAAAATGCCTTTGAACGTTTGTAAACAATATAATGAACTGTCACTGGAATAATTTTAACAGCTGTCAAACGAGTAGCTTAGAAATGACAGCAGTCTGAAGTTGGTTGCAGTTTTTTCATCTCAACAGACTGAAATAGACTATAATAATTAAATAAATGTTCAATCCATTTATATGCCCAAATGCAATTTAGAAATGAAAGAACTGAAAAAGATGTTAAGTCCGGCCGGGCCGAACTTTAATACCCTCCACCATTTTGAAAAATCTTAAAAGTTTAAAAAAATCCGTCGAAAAATACCACTTTAAAGAAACCCGTTATATGGGGAGCTATACGAAGACGTGGACTGTAGTACCGATTCCGAACTTCAAATACGAAAATTGAAACAATTTCGTTGAAAAATTTTGCTAATATCATAAAAATACGGAATAAGTGGAGGTACCATTATCTGTGGGCTATACGAAGACGTGGACTTGCATAGAAAAGTTTGTTTTTATAGATTGTAGTACTCATTACGAGCTTCAAATTTTTAATACGAAATTTGAAACAATTCCTGATAAAAATGTCGCTAAAATCATCAAAATACCGAATATCGGGGGGTACCATTATATAGGGTACCGGGGACCTATATAGTCAATTCTCTTCCATTTAAAAATGTGGCTAATTCCATTGAAAAATGTGGCTTAAATCATGAAAATACCGAATATCGGGATGTGCCGTTATATGGGGGATATACGATATTTATGTATGGTGGAGGTTATAAAAAGAGTGTCATATTTTTATGTCACTACCGTAAAATTATAATTGTTACTACCTTTTGCTCGATTAAAAGTAACATTAACCAAATAACTATTTCTTGAATAATTTTCAATTTCGTTGAATAATTTTGCTAATATCATAAAAATACGGAATAAAGGCAGGTACCGTTATATGTGGGCTATACGAAGACGTGGACCTGCATAGAAAAATTTTCTTTTTAGATTGTAGTACTCATTACGAGCTTCAAACTTTTAATACGAAATTTGAAACAATTCCTGACAAAAATGTCGCAAAAATCATCAAAATACCGAATATCGGGGGGTACCATTATATAGGGGCTATGCGATACCGGGGACCTATATAGTCAATTCTCTTCCAGGGGGTTAAGTACTCAGAAGAAACTCCTTGTGTGGATTTTGAAATAATTCCATTAAAAAATGTGGCTTAAATCATAAAAATACCGAATATCGGGAGGTGCCGTTATATGGGGGATATACGATATCTATGTATGGTGGAGGTTATAAAAAGGGTGTCATATTTTTATTTCACTACCTCAAAATTATAATTGTTACTACCTTGTACTCGATTAAAAGTAAAATTAACCAAATAACTATTTCTCTACATTGTTTAATTTTAATGTACATTATAACTCTTCTTCTCATAACCTACATTTTCATATTTATATTTCCCATACATTAAAATATTTATGAATTGAAATAATATATATTTTTTTTTATTTTTAGTAATTGTCTCTAACAATGATCCCTTTCAGCGTCCTTAAAAGCGTACCCCTTTTAAAAACATAAAAAAATTAACCTACATATGTTTCCTTAATCCACACAGACAGCCAGAAAATCCCATCATAGACTGAGAGTGCAGCGATACATACGAATACATCGTATATATTTCAACAAATCACAATAGCTTTCATTTTAAGCTCTTCTCGTGAGGATTTTGTGTAAAATCTATGCCATAAACAGGGATACATTTTTACTTTGGCTGTGGTTATGTTTATTTAGGTTAAACATTTCATGCATAAGACTAGCCTAAAATACCATTAAATTTGAAAGGATATTATCGCATGGCTATGACGGAGTATACATACATATGAGTTAGTGAGTGAGTGAGTGAGTGAGTGTTCGTGTGCGTGTGCCGGATGATTCTGGTGATGATACTCGTGTTCAGTATTTTTTTAATATACGGCCAAAGAGATAACATTGTAGCATTTGCACAGATGTTATGACTTATTCACAAAAACGTGACTGTTAGAGTTTATTTAATATTAAATGTGATTTGATATAAATATGTATATTTATATGTTTTTTGAAGAAATATATACCCACGTACATTAGAACATATAATGGTGTTTGTGTAGACATCATAATGCATTTGGTAAAACAACAGATTGGAGACATAAAAGTTATTTCTAATGGACTCTAGTCAAAATAGATCTGCTGATGTATGTTGATTAAATATTGTTTTGGTTATATTTAAAGAGGACAGTAATAGTGAGTCTTTCGAATATATTTGGATGAAGTTTCCGATCGGTATTTGTTGGTGTTTTGGGTATATTTCTTGCAAGAGACAGTTATTATGGATTCTTATTAAAAATTTTGAATGACCTGTCGCAACTGTGAAATAATAGGAATGTTTCAGAGGGCAGTAATCGGGAATATTTAAAAGAAATTTTTGAAGTTTGTCATCGAAAAATATACATTTAAGACCCTTGATCAGCGTCTGTCTGTGAAAGTCACTCTAGGTTTCGAACGAAATGGAGTAGATTGATAAAATGTTACTCATATATGGTGCAAAACTTTTGGTATTGAAAGAGGGCTATATAGGTTAATGTTTCGGTATAGCCTTCTATAATTTTACCGCCAGATTTATGGTCTTTTGGTAGTTTTAGTTAGAATTTTAGCCCGAATTCCCTATAAATTGGCAGTTTGTATTCCATGTATGTAGGAAATATCCTTGGTCTATATAGATCCAAGTTTTGGTATAGTCCCCATATAACTGTACTATCATATTGTGGTTTTTTGATGATTTAGGTCACGCCTTTCAATAGAATTATTTCAAATATTTTATATGAAGTTCGTAATGAGTACTACTTCCTATGACAGAAAATGTCTGGTACAGATACACGCCTCAATACAACGGCACCTCCCTATATTCGGTATTTTTATGATTTTAGCCAAATTTTTCAACAGAATTATCTTAAACTTGGTGTTTTGAGTTTGTAATAGGTTCATAGCTCCAATATAACTGTACCGGCACATTTATGGTTTTTTGGCAGTTTGTGTTTCCAGCATATAGGCAATATCCTTGAGTAGAACTTTCTATATAGGTCCATGTTTTAAAATAGTCCCCATATAATACCAGATATCCCGTATTTTCTTTTCACCGGAATCTCTGGATGTGAAGGTCCACTTTTTCGTATAACCTCATACAACAGTAACTCAAGATATTCGGATTTTTTCCCTCCACCATACATAGTATGGAGGATATATTAAGTTCGTCATTCCGTTTGTTACTCATCGAAATACTAATTTTAGACCCAACAAAGTATATATATTATTGATCAGCGTATAACTCTAAGACGATTCGTCTGTTGTAATCACGCTACAGTCAAAACGAATTAGGATAGGAAGCTAAAATTTTGCACACAAACAGGTCGGCAAACAGGTCAAGTTCCAAGATGGGTTATATCTGTCCACGATATCGTATAACCTCCATATAACGGTACCCACCGATATTCGGTATTTCACGCTACAGTCAAAACGAATTAGGATAGGAAGCTAAAATTTTGCACACATCTGTCTTTTGTCAGCAAACAGGTCAAGTTCGAAGATGGGTTATATCTGTCCACGATATCGTATAGCCTCCATATAACGGTACCCACCGATATTCGGTATTTTGCTGATTTTAACCACATTTTTCAATGGAATAGTCTGGCAATCCACACAAGGAGTTCCCTCTGAGTACTTTACCCCCTGGAAGATAATTGTCTATATTGTCTGAGATATTCGGTATTTCAAGGGTTTTCGCGACATTATTCACGGGAATTGCATCAAATTTCGTATTTAAAGTTAGAAATGGGTACTATAACATATGAGCGAAAGTTGTCTATTCAGGTCCACGTCTTAGTGTACCCCCCATTCGGTATTTTGATGATTTTAGCGACATTGTTTTAAATTTGGTATTTGAAGTTCGTAATGGATACTACAGCATATGGCAGAAAATTGTCTGTGCAGGTCCAGGTCCTTCGTAGAGCCCCTATATAACGGTACCTCCAGATATTCGGTATTTTGATGATTTTAGCTATATTATTAACTTTCTTCAAGTTTCTCATTTCAATACTGCAATGGTTTATGAAAAAAGTTACCTACGCAGGTTCACGTCGTCGTATAGAGTTTTTAAGAGTTTTCAAGATTTAACAGAATTTTTAACGGATTTTATTGTTTTTGAAAATTGCCAAATTCATTCCAAATGGTGGAGGGTATTCAAAGTTCGGCCCAGCCGAACTTACAGCTTTTTTACTTGTTAGCTCTACTTTCATAATGTGCTAGATTTTCCTCATAATTATTTCAAATTTTGGAGGAGTTATTTTGAATAAGAATTCATTCAGATCTCCTATCCAAGTTTAGTAATCGCATCAATTCAGGAAGACAACAACTTCTTTTAAAAATTGCTATTAAATTATTAAATTATTAGCATTAAATTATAATCTCGAAAAATAATTATTAAGGCTCAAAGTATTATATTTAAAACCACAAACCAATATTTTATAATCTTCTATTGGCCCTTTATTTTAAAAAAAAATCATTCACCCACATTCAAAGGCGTGATGTAGACCACCCTACCGAAATCTGATTCATAATTAATATCTCGTTTACATTGTAAATATTTGATTTGGGCAAATATTGCACAGACAAATTTATACAGGGACTGGCTTGTTTAAACAGCAACGGCAAAAAAAAAGAAAATCAAAATATAAAATCTAAACACAAGAAAGACCACAACAACTACACCAACAACCAAAGAATAACAAATGCTTTTACACGAAGTTAAACTATGGACTAACCACAATTCCAGGTGACATAGGGTGGCTGGTTGACTACATATTTATACCGTAAGAATGCAGTCATGTGTAAAACAAAACCGGAGATGTTTACATTGGCATTTGACACATTACTTTTTACCACACTCACACCAATGCACATACTCAGGCAGCCACACATAAAACAAATATGCAAACATATTTACAATAATTAAACACATATAGTATTACATATGTACATACTAACATCAATGCAATGTTAAGTGTAAACCAACTGCTTCTGGTAAGTCTTACTGACAATAACCTCGGTTCGGTTCAGTGTTTGTCTGACGGTTGCAACAGTAGCTGTTACTTTAGACAAACCTAAATTTTCCCACGCATTTATAGCTACTGGAATTCTAAATGCAGATAAGGAGCAAAGCGAGCAGAGATCGTCAGAAGGAAGTAAAACACAAAATGCGTGTGTGACTTGTTGAGATTGCACCTAAACCGATTTGAAACAAAGTTATGTTCAACCACATTCCGTTGCGTTCGGTGTTTGCATTTTGGATGGGAAGATAAGAACAACAGCCGGAAGAGACGCAAACCTGCTGTAGCTACCACCACCACCACGAACAACATGTTAAAGTCATGTTCAGTAACTGCTCCTTTTCAATTTGTTAGAATATGATTTAATTTGGGAAACACCAGCTTGTGTGCATGTACAAAGGTGGTATGTCAAGAAGTTCGTAGCATGTCGCCTGTCTTTATGTCTCCTTGAATTATCTTATCCTGTTTGCATGGGCGTGCAGAGGATGTGTTTACGAAATAAATGAAAAGCTGTGTTTGGAATAAAATCTTAAAGTATTTTTTTTTTTTTCTATTCTAAGAAAAGAGGATTTCGGATGCCTCAAAGTGTTTTCAGCTGATGTTCCCTAGAATTTTTATGTACATAGATCGGAAATAATGCACCAGTTTTATGCAACTTCTTAAAAAAATATTTTGATTGAATTTTTTATAATTCTTTTTCTATTGAGACCCAAAAATTCACACTAACTCTACGTTTTCCTTCTTCAGAAAAAAATTTAAAAAAATGTTCTACAGTGTTATTAAATCAAATTAGATGGCCTATCGAAAATGCAGGGTGAGATGGAAAAAGTGCAACTAAATTCAGACTGTTGTCATTTCTAAGCCACTCGTCCGACAGCTGTTAAAATTATTCCAGTGACAGCTCATTATATTCTTTACAAGCGTACAAAAGCAATTTGGTGAGAATTTTAATGAAAAAAAGGTATTTGCGATGGAATTCATGGATGGATTTCTTTATATTTGGCTAGAAAACCACAAGTCGCTATCGTTAGAGCACTCCAGCATTTAAATGTGAATAAATCTTTTGTGTCTCGTACCATCGCTTGTTACCGTGATACTGGTAGCATAGCCCGACGTCAAGGAAGTGAACGGAAGAAAACAGCAACATTAGCAGAAATGGTTCGAAAAGTATGGAAGCGACTTGATGGAAAACCGCGTCGAAGTGTCCGAAAAAATGGCACCTGAACTGAATATATCGCAATATTTCATTCGGCAAATATTGAAAACTGAGCTCGGGTTAAAGCCATTTCCAAAAAGTGCAAGAATTTCCACCGCTACATGAAGAAAATAGACTCAAAAGAGCTAAAGAGTTGTATCGCTTGGCCGAAAGTGGTGAACTGCCAAATCTGGTTTTCTCCGATGACAAAACATTTTGTAAACAAACGAAATGATCGTCTTTACATGCCAAAGAGATCATCTGAAAATGTGCATCTTCGGTTGAGCACCAGAACTCAAGCGCCGGCCGTAACTGTCGATGGTCGCTGTCCGCTCGTATTAATCGACCGTAGCATCAGAATAAATACCAAATATTATCGCGAAAATATTCTGGTGGGTGTATTAAAGCCTGTGGCGCGCAAACATTTTGGCCGCAGATCTTGGACATTCCAACAGGACTCAGCACCATCGCACTCAGCACACGCCACCCAAAAATGGTTACAAAATGGGGTTTCTCGCTTTATTTTTTCTAGCTCACAATGACCGCCAAAATCTCCGGATACCAATCCGCTGGACTTTTGTGTATGGAGTATTTTGGAAAGCAAGGTTGGCACTAAGAAATACTAAAGTGTCAATCACCTCAAGCTAGCGCAGAGCAACATTCGGACAGCATGTGACAGTTTCATAGGCCGTTTGAAGGCCATAATTCGTGCCAAAGGTGACCAATTCGAACAAATCTAAACTTATTTGAAAATTTGATGCTATTTCCCACATTTTTTGTTTTCATTCAATAAAATTTAAAAAAAATGTAAAAATTATGGCGTTTGGCTTGAAGTCTTCTACTGCCTATAGAAGTCTTTGAGGTTTTCTACTGTCTACAGAAGACCTTGAGGTCTTCTACTGCCTATAGAAGACCTTGAGGTCTTTTACTGCCTATGGAAGACCTTGAGGTCTTCTACTGCCTACAAAAGACCTTGGGGTCTTCTACTGCCTACAAACGATCTTGGGGTCTTCCACTGCCTATAGAAAACCTTGAAGTCTTACTGCCTATAGAAGATCTTGAGGTCTTTAACTTCCCAAAGAAGACCTTCTTCCGATAGAGAACCTTAAGGTCTTTTTCTCCAGATAGTCTTCTTCTCTCAGTAGAAAGCCTTAAAGACCTTGAGGGTTTCTTCTCCCAATTAAAGGCCTTGAAGTCTCCCCCCCTCCCGATAGAAAGCCTTGGGGTATTTTACTGAAATCTTCTATAGTGGAAATCACTCTAGCTTCCGAACGAAATGAAGTAGGTTGATAATGTTTTACTCAAACGTGTATTATATATGCAGGACTTTTGATGTTGAAAATGGTTCATGTAGGTCCACGTTTTGGTATAGCCCCCATATAATGGTACCTCCTTTTTTCGGTATTTTGGTGATTTTAGCGACATTATTCACCGGAATTGTTTCAAATTTGGTGATTGAAGTTCGTAATAAATACTACAGCCTAAGACAGATTATTATCTGAGCAGACCCACGACTTCGTATAGTCTCCATATAACGATACCTCCCGATATTCGGCGTTTTAATGATTTTAGGCACATTTGGCATTTGAATATTCCAATGGCTTATGACAAAAGTCGTATAGAGCCTAATAAAACGGCTGCATTAGGTATTTTTAAGATTTTAAAAGAATTTTTTGCAGATTTTTTTTTTTAATTTCCAGATTTGTTCCAAGTTGTGGAGGGTATTCAAATATGTCACATTTTGAAAATTGTTTAATACAGATAAGGGTCTTGAAAAAGTCCCCTACAAAAGGGAACCCTCAAATATGGATTTTATGAAGGTCCTATTCTATTTCGGAAAACTATACCACATATTTGCAAGTGTTGCCATATGGCTCAAATCCAAACAAACCATTTTACCATAATTTTAATATTTGCACGGTGAACAAGCGGTCCTGTCGAAATAAATACCATTATTTGTTGTTTTAATTAATTTGACTATGTCTGACCTTTTAATAACTAAGCCCAAATGCCCCTCCTAGTAGTGATGCACGATATAATATTTGTTATTCAGCAGACCAAACTTCTGGTGAACTTCTAACTTTGTGATAAATCGCAAATTAAATGACTAGCCATGTGTAATGTAATATACTTATTTACATAGTTTTTCTTGACACCAAACAAAGAAAAAAACTTTCCAGCAAATTCATTCACAGTAAATACTCGTAAGTAGAACTGAAAACCAAACTTTACAATGTGCTCATTTTATTGTAATGATGTCCCTGATGTACGAGATATAAGTTTTCAATATAATTTTCTGCTTCTTAAGGGTGGCAAAAGTTTCACCCCCACCCGACAGATATGAATTAGAAATTGGAGAATCTACGATAATATCATTTTCAGTTATTCCAACGCCTACTTGAGAGCCACAGAAAAATTTTCAATATTCTGTATTTGCTGTTCATTTTCCATTCCGAGGGATGACTGATGATAAACTGTTTGTGACAGGCGCCATATTGTTGTGAAACCCACACGCTCGCATACACAACAACCAACAATGTACTAAGAAAACTTAATACATTTTCTTGACACATTCCGACATGCTTATCACAATATTGCTCTCTATCTATTTATTCACTGATTTGCCTTCATTTTCAACTGTTGCGCCTAATCAATTTTGACGACCTCCACCCACTCTACGTCGGAAAATCCCCTCTCCCAAACAAGTCAGACAAAGTTAAACGAATCAAATTCGTTGTTGCTTTTTTGATATTCATGGCAAAACTTGCCGCCACCAATATATATTTTCGTAGAATCATGGAATTTGTGACGGGAGAAAAAAAAAACAAGTTTTACTATATTACCCCAAAAGAATATCACATAACTTTTGGTGTAATATAGAGCCTGTTAATCCAATAAATTAATTTCATAGAGTGAAAATGAAGTATGTGCGTGTATGTGGTGTAAGAAATTACAGGTTGCCAAAACATTGAAACGGAATCTCCCAACTATTTTGTTTTTTTTTTTGCGATTTTTTAAGGACAAAATTGGAAGTTATTTAAGAACCAGCAAAACTAAATCATTGCATTGAATTTGTGTGAGTGTGTGTATGTTTAAATGTGTTTCTAAAGTAAAAAAATCAATTTATGGTTCAAACATCAACAGATCGTTACTTGTTAATCTTTAAAAATATTTTTGAAAAGATCGCGATTTATTTTCCCAACATTTAAAGGACCAACAGATCTGCATTTTTTTAAGGAAACTTCTTAAGAAGCTCAAGACTGCTATAATTGCAGATATTTAAAAACGTCCACTCACATTTTTTTTTAAAGAAAGTTCAAAGGTTATCAGCACAACAATCTCAAAAGTTAACATGTTCCTCAAAGACCATAGGAATTATAATATTTTTTTGAAGAACCAAAAGAGATATAGTCCTGAAGATATTCAGCACAAACAGAATAGTTTTAGAGTAGTCATATATAGAAATTTTTGGAACCGTCCATGGCCCTATGGTCTAGGTAAATGTATTAATTGAAAATAAATAAAAACCAGTAAAGAAAAGCCAAAAGTTGGACTGGGCCGACTATATGATACCCTACACCAGAGTTAATCATACCAACTATGAACCTTATTTGAAAGCGAATCATAGCATTAGAGTAGTCACAATTTGGGAACTATATCCAACTCTGAATAGATTTCCAACGAATTATTTCATATTCAACAGAACTATTTAGTGAAACTCGGTCCGGTATATCTATTGTTCCAAGAAATATTTTTTGATATAATCCCCATTGAAGGGATATTATGCGCCATTCACCAATGTTATTTGGTACAACAGGTACAAAGTACCAAATAACATTAGTGAATAGTGCATAATATGCCTTCCATGGGTATTATATCAAAAAATATTTATTGGAACAATAGATATACAGGACCGAGTTTCAACAAATAGTTCTGTTGAATATGAAATAATCTATCCAATTTGGGCTTATATTGTACATATAGTGGACAATAACCTTAAATCGGATGAAGGTGTATATCGAAGGTATATAAAAATCTGAACCTATCTCGAGCTGTATCTAATGCCCGATATCAAACAAGGATATATGGAGTGCATGGAACATATATATGAGAGCTATAGCAATATCTGAACCTATTTTCATCAAGATTTATACTACTTGCTTCTAGGATGAATTCAGTCGAAATTGCCAAAATGCAGTTCATTTGAGCTGATATCAGCCATTAAAGCAATAAAACTTAACAGAGGTATTTTTGAGCAGTATCTACCCGGTCCAAATATCATTCTTCTGGAGTGTATATTACGCATGTGAGGGGCTTAAAACCCCAAATCGGATGAAACATATATAGGGGAGCTCTAATTATATCTGAACCGATTTTCGCCAAATTTTAGGTACTTGTTTCTGGGATGAATTCAGTCGGAATTGCCAAAATGCATTCCATTTGAACTGATATTTTTGCATAATAAATCTGACATCGGATAAAGACATATGTCCAAATATAAACCGATCTTGACATACTTTTAGGTACTAATTTCTGAGCTGTATCTGACATCTGGTACCAAAGATCATTGTTGTGAAGTGCATATTACGCTTGTGAGGGACTTAAAACCCTAAATAGGATGCAACATGTATATAGGAGCTATAGCTATATCTAAATCGATTTTCACCATATTTGATGTATTTTCTTCTAGACTGAATTCCGTCGGATGTGTCAAAATTCAGGACATTTGGACTGATATTGGCCATTGAGTGTACAATAAACTTAAAATCGGATAAAGATATATATGGGAGCTATATCTATATTTAAACCGATTCTCACCAATTTCAATAGGGCCAAACAAATATTGTTTAAACCAGTAAAGAAAGTCTTAAAGTCGGACGGGGCCGACTTTATGATACCCTACACCACTTTGCTAATTTAGTAGAGCTGCGCATAACAATTAAAAGTTTTTATGGGAGAATGCAATCATACACGCTATGATTATAATTTAAAGTTCAAAGGGCTAAATATGCCGAAGCATTTGTATCTTTTAAATTCGGACTTGTATTACCCATTTGGTGCACAATTAATTTGAAATCGGATAAAGATATATATGGGAGCTATATCCAAATCGGAACCGATCTCGATAAAATTTGGCAAAGATATTTCTGAGCTGTATTTGATATATTTCCTTGAATATCGTTGTTACGGAGTGCATATTACGGCTGTGGGTAACAAGTGGGATGAACAGTATATATGGGAGCTATAGCTATATCTGAACCGATCTTCACCAAATTTGACATACTAGCTTCAAGACTCAATTCAGTCGTAAGTGCTAAATTTCATCCAATTTGGGCAAATATTAGAAGTTTGGTGTACAATAAAAGGTAAATCGGACGAAGTTATATATGGGAGCTATAACAAATCTGAACCGATCTCGATAAAATTTACCAAATGTAATTATAACAAATCGGATGAACAATATATATGGGAGCTATAGCTATATCTGAACCGATCTTCACCAAATTTGACATACTAGCTTCTAGACTCAATTCAGTCGTAAGTGCTAAATTCCATACAATTCGCGCTGATATTACACGTTTGGTGCACAATAAAAGGCAAATCGGACGAAGATATATATGGGAGCTATATCTAAATTTTGACCGATTATCTCCAATTTCAATAGGGTTCGTCCTTGGGCCAAACAAATGATTTGCGCAAAATTTCATCTGGATTGGGCACTATATGCGAACTGTACTTTGTTTACAAAAATACATGGACAGACGGACAGACGAACGGACGGACATGCATAAATCGACTCAGAATGTGATTCTATGCAGATCATCAAAAGGAACTATGGGTCTATCTCGTTTCCTTTTGCCTGTTACAAACAAATGCACAAAGACATAATACCCTGACCACCTTGTGGTGTAGGGTATAAAAACATCAATAATCTTAAACCACGAAAGCCGATATTTTTTTTGGCAAAGTATAGGAAATGACATGGGATTGAAACACGAATGGCAAAAGAAAAAAAAAGATTACGGCTTATATAGTTTAAACAGTCATGGGCCAACATAACCTCAATCGTGAATTCTAAAAATATTTTTTAGGTTAATATACCAAGAAATATTTTTGCAAGGACAAACAAAGATTTTAGTTTTTTCGTTGGTTTCATAGATAAAATCGCCTGAAAATGTAAAATAAAAAAGTGAATATTTTTTAATATTTTTTTATTTTTTGTCATATTTTTTATCGCATGGAATTTTTTTTATATTAGACTTACAATATTAAATTTTACGTTTAGTAATATTTTTTCACCTTACAACACTATTTTTTGGGAGTATTTTATTCAAGTCGCAACTATCATCCTGTTCTCAAGTAATTTTGCATGGGGCCAGAATTAAAGTCTATTGTTTTTCTAGATCTATATTTAGGGGTTCAAATGGATCAAAAACTAAAACTTTCCCGATTTCCTGATTGCAGTGCTCTACAGGTCACAATTAAAAACCAATCGACACGGAATTTTGCATGAGGTTAGGGTTTAGGAAAGCGCAGAAGTGTAGCATTTCGGACGACCCTTGAATTATATTTAACGGGTAAAATGGATCACAAAATTTGTGTGAAATTGTTCTGAATACCTATCTGCACGACTGTCTGCCTGTCTGTTGTAATCACGCTATCTTTCGATTAAATTGAGATAGAAGGCTAAATTTTTGCAGACATGTATATTTTGCCAGTAGGCAGGTTAAGTTCGTAAATGGGCCATGTAGGTCCAAGTTATCATATAGCGCCCATATAACGGTACCTCCCGATATTCGGTATTTTTATGATTTTCGCATTTGAAGTTCGTAATGGATACTTCAGCCCATGCCAGAAAATTGTCTGTGCAGGTCCACGTCTTCGTATAGCCCCCATATAACGGTACCCCCTATATTCGGTATTTTGATGATTTTAGCTACATTATAAACACATTTTTCTTCAAGTTCCGCATTGATAACTTGTGATAACTTATGACAAAAGTTGCCTATGTAGGTCCACGTCGTCGTATAGGCATTCGGTATTTTTAATATTTTAACAGAATTTTTAACGGATTTTATTTTTTTGGAAATTGCCAAATTTGTACCAAATGGTGGAGGGTATTAAAAGTTCGGCCCGGCCGAACTTACAGCTTTGTTACTTGTTATTTTTACTCCACTTGAACTCCATCTAAATTTTGTACTGCATTGCGACTTTTCACAACAATACAAAACCCATATCGACCATGTTTACAGCATTTTCTAAGCCTTTTCATAGACTCAAATTGAATTACTTTTAAATTCAAGATAAATAAATTCTTTCGATATAAATACTTACAAACTTTTTTCTTTCCTTTTTTTCCCTGTTCACCATATAGTCAATAAAGTCAAATAAATTACAATTTAGTTAATTCAATAAATCTAATAATAGTCCATTGAGCTCTTAAGGTTCATTTTTCTATTTTAAAACTGGCAAAAGGTCAAATGCAACAACAATAGAAACTTTTAGAGATCAAACAACAGGAGACACTTTTTCTTGTCTTTGCTTGTGCACAGACATCTGGGTGGGGGGGAGTACACATACATACATGTTCACATAGACTATTGTACATATTTATCTTGGATATTAGTCGAGATATACTAATAGATCCATTACGTATCGAGTACGGCTGATGGTAGTTGTGCTGCCTCTTCTACTGTTTGGTATTACACACACATAATACTAATATTGTGTTATCATGTGAATATAAATATTTGTCTATGAAAAGCTTCATATTTATACAATATATTGTAAATATGTATAAAGGTATTACAATTTGACTTTTATTAAGTCATACAATTATGGTTTAAATTAGAAAATTAAATAATCAAAAACCCATTTATTTAGTCAACACTCTATTAGTGGCAACCACTTAACGATGTGGGAATTTTTAAAGCAATTATAATTTTTTTAATTAGAGTAGTGGCAATTGATGTGGGAACAAGTCAACGTGGCAGTAAATTCGGAGGTGGACAAATTACGCTTTCCCCACTAGACCGTTTAATTTGTACATGTTTGACTCCACAAATGTAATACTCCAAATACGTTAATTTCATGCCCTGAAATACTAAGTTATTATAACCTTCACCTTTGTCATTACGTTTGTAACATCCTTGAATATTCGTCATAGACCCCATAAAGTATATATATTCATAATCAGCATAAAATTCTAATTCGATTTAACTATGTCCGTCTGTCTGTCTGTTGAAATCACGATACAGCCCACATTATTTGACGTAGAGCGCCAAAATTTAGCAGAGCAATTTGTATTGTGTCTAGGATGGTTGGTATTGAAAATGAGATATATCGGTCCACGTTTCTGGTACAGTCCCCATATAACGGTACCTCCCGATATTCGGTATTTTGACGATTTATACCACATTTTTTCACAGATTTGTCTGAAAATTGGTATTTGTAGGTCATAACGGGTCCCTGTGCGTGTGGCAAAACATTGCATGTATGGGTTCACGTTTTGGTAATCCCCCTATATAAAGGTACCTCCTGATATTTTTATTTTTTTTTTTTTTGCCACATTTTTTCACGGATTTGTCTATAAATTGGTATTCGTTGGTCATAATGGGTTCCAGCTCCGGTGGCGAAACATTACATGTATAGGTCCACGTTTTGATATAGTCCCCATATAACGGTACCTCCCAACATTCTCTGAAAATTGGTAGTTGTACATCATAATGTGTCCTAGTTCGTGTGGCGAGTCATTGTAATTATAGGTCCACGTTTCGGTATATCCCCCATATAACGGTACCTCCCGATATTCGGTAATTTGATGATTTTTGCCACATTTTTTAACGGATTTGTCTGAAAATTGGTATTTGTAGGTCATAATGGGTTCTAGCTCCTTTGGCGAAACATTGTATGTGTAGGTCCACGATTTGGTGTATCCCCAATATAACGGTACCTGCCGATATTGGGTATTTTAATGGTTTTTGCCACATTTCCTCTAATGTTTACTTTACCCTAAGGTGGAGGGTATTAAAAGTTTGGCCCGGCCGAAATTAATGTTTTTTTACTTGTTTTCATTATACAGGGTGAGATGAAAAACTGCAACCAACTTCAGACTGCCACTCGCCACTCGTCCGACAGCTGCTGTTTACAAGCGTACAAAAGCATTTTAGTGATAATTTTCCAGAAATAAAGTTATTCGTGATGGAATTCAAGCGTGATTGTGTGATTTCTTTATTTTTGGCTGGAAACCTACAAGTAGCTATCGTAAGAGCACTCCAACATTTAAATGTGAATAAATCTTTTGTGTCTCGTACCATCGCTCGTTAACATAGCCCGACGTCAAGGAAGTAGAAGAAAACAGCAACATCAGCAGACATGGTTCGAAAAGTAAATAAGCGACTTGATCGAAACCCGCGTCACAGTGGCTCGTGAGCTGAACATATCGCAATATTCCATTCGGCATATATTGAAAAAAAAAGAGCTTAAGAGTTGCTTCGCTTGGCCGAAAGTGGTGAACTGTCGAATTTGGTTTTCTCCGATGAGAAAACATTGGACATTCCAACAAGACTCAGCACCATCGCACTCAGCACGCGATACCCAAAAATAGTTACAAAATGAGGTTCCTTGCTTCAATTTCAGTGCACAATGGCCACCAAATTCTTCGGATACCAATCCGTTGAACTATTGTTTCTGGAGTATTTTGGAAAGCAAGTTTGGCACTAAAAAATCCCAAAGTGTCGATCACCTCAAGCAAGCGCTTCACCGGGAATGGGCCAAAATATCGCAGAGCAACATTCGGGCAGCGTGTGACGCTTTCATTGGCCGTTTAAAGGCCATTATTCGTGCCAAAGGTGACCAATTCGAATAAATCTAAACTTATTCTTAATTTGATGATATTTCCAAATTTTTTTACTTTCATTAAATAAAATTAAAAAAATTTAAAAATAATGGCTTTTGACTTTGTTGAAATTTTTTAACTCACCCGGTAAATGTTGCAATAACAATAAATACAAAATTATATTTTTTTTGAAAATGAACAGACATTTTGTAAAAAAACTTTTAATTACAACAAATTCTCAACAAATAAATAATATCTTGTTTTGTAAACTTTTTCTCTTTTTGTCTCCCAAACCATGGATTAAAATTGTGGCATTATCAAACCAAGTAATTATAGTGTCGTTATGACAACATAGGTTTCGATTTTTTTTGTAGAACGACAAAAATATTTTCTACACAAAAAATATAAAACTTTTCAAATATAATTTGTTGTTATTTGATGTTTTACTTTTTAAAGTTTTTCTATGGACAGTCAGTACGACTGGTAATGTTGTAATCTGAGAAAGAGTAAAGAAGGAAAATTTGTTCAAAAAAAAAAAGTTTCTCTTAAATGACAGTAATGTGAAGTGGCTGTTTGTTGGCAAGTTTAAGTTTCAAAAGGATGTAGATATGTGTGCATATATGTAACTGAAGTTGAAGACAAATATTTTTTAAAAGGTGAAAAATAGGAGAATAATGTAAAAAGCTTAAACACTTATTTTTCGAAAATATTTTTACATAACCAAGAAGTTTAAGAAATAGTTTTTGAGTCATAATTCTTCTAGGGCCGTCGTAATAATAAGCCTAAATTTAAAGCCAGAATACACATTCAACAACGAGCATAGTCGGTATGATCTACTTCACATAAACTCCCCATATTATACTACTTGATAAGCATAGTGGTGTAGAGTATCATTTAGACGGTCCCGCATGACTTTCGTCCTTTCTTTACTGTGTTGGGGGTATTGTAAGTGTGATTGGGCCAAAAATTATGTAACACCTCGAAATATTATATAGATATAGAAAACTATATATGGATCATCCTATCTCGCGGAGCTGACTATATCTAGCTATGTATATCCGTCTGTCCATGTTAATTTTTAATCACGCTACAGGTCGCAATTAAGGCCCAAACCTCACGAAATTGAAAATGGAGGTGGGATTATGGTCAGAATAGAAACCTATTGTTTTTGGAGAAGATTGCAAAATGTTTAGGGCTTGAAATGGACCAAAAATAGAAAAATTTCCTGATTTTGCTGTTCCTCTACAGGCCACAATTATAAACCAATTGATGCTGAATTTAGCATGGAGTTTGAGTTTAGGGATGGACAGAAGCCTACAAATATGAATGGACATAGAACAATATTTAGCGGGTAAAATAAACCATGTCTTTTATATCAAAAATACGAAAATTTCCATATTTCCGGCCGAACCCCAAATGCATTGAAGGCTAATATATTGGATGTATAACTAAATAGGTAAAATATACAGGGTAAGATGAAAAAACTGCAACGAAGTCAAAGACTTAAATGTTATTGAATTAAAAAAAATGTCGGAAATAGCATCAAATTTTAGAATAAGTTTAGATTTATTTGAATTTGTCACCTTTGACACGAATTGTGGCCTTCAAACGGCCACTGAAACCGTCACACGCTGCCCGATTGTTGCTCTGCGATATTTTGGCCCATTTCGACGAAGCTCTTGCTCGAGGTGCTCGTCACATTGGTATTTTTTAATGCCAACCTTGCTATCCAAAATACTCCAGACACAATAGTCCAACTGATTGGTATCCGAAAATTTTGGTGGCCATTGTGCGCTGGAAATGAGCGAGGAACCACATTTTGTGACCATTCTTGAGTGGTGAGTCCTGTTGGAGTGTCCAAGTTCTGCGGACAAAATGTTTGCGTACCCAAGGCTTTAATACACCCTCTAGAATATTTTCGCGATAATATTCGTAATTCATTCTGATGCCACGGTCGATAACTATGAGCGGAGAGCGACCATCGGCTTTTATGGCGCCCACACCATCACCATGGCCGGCGCTTGAGTTCTGGTGGCCAACCGAAGGTGCACATTTGCAGCTGACCTCTTTAGCAAGTATACACGATTATTTTGTTTGTTTACAAACTGCTGGACATCGAATGTTTTCTCATCGGAGAAAACCAAATTCGGCAGTTCACCACTTTCGGCCAAGCGAAGCAACTCTTTAGCTCTTTTGAGTCTAATTTCTTTCTGTTGCGGAGTATGTATCACGGTAACGAGCGATGGTACGAGACACAAAAAATTTATTTGCATTTAAATGCTGGAGTGCTCTAACGAAAGCCACTTGTGGTTATCCAGCCAAATATAAAGAAATCACGCTTAAATTCCATCACGAATAATTTTTTACGTACGCTTGTAAACAATATAATGAGCTGTGACAGGGATAATTTTAACAGCTGTCGGACGAGTGACTTCGATATGACAGCAGTCTGAAATTGGTTGCAGTTTTTTCATCTCACCCTGTATATTGTTAATCCGATTTGTTATATTTGCTCTACCTAGCTTTAATATCCACTCCGTAACAAAGATATTCAGTAAAATATATATAAAATTCAGTTCAGAAAAACCTTTGCCAACTTTTATCGAGATTGGTTAAGATTTAGATATAGCTCACATACATATCTTTATCTGATTCCATGTTATGGCGCACCAAATTGTTAATATAAGCCCGAGTTGTAAGACACAAATGCGTTGGCAATTTTAGTGAAGTGAAGCTCTACTAAATATGAAAAGTGGTCTAGGGTTTCATAAAGACGACCCCGCCCCACTTTAAGACATTCATCATTGGTTTAAAAATATTTTTTCTAAGACCAACAGGCCAACAAAATATTTTTTGTAAGACCAACAGACCCATAAACGTGGATTTTCGAAAAAATATTATTTTATAATTATTTATAAAATGTTTTATCTATAAACGTGGATTTTTGTGATAATATTTTTTCTAAAATTTATTTTTCTATTAATCATATATTTTTAAAGGACTCTGTGAGTACAGTTATGGATTCTTACATGAATCTATCTATATCTATCTATATCTAGTTATGGTAGTCAATATTTAAAACACTGTACGCTGAAAGGATTTGCAATATATTCCAAAACTTAAAGTTTTATATGTTTATTAAAACAAAAATTCCAATGAATTTTTTTCCAAAAAAGCTTTAGAAATAGAAATAACAGAATCATAGTGTGAATATCTTTATAAAGTTTGAAGAGTCCACAGAGCCATTGGCATAACCTTTCTCACCCCCTATGATTTGAAAATGATTGTCTAAACTCCTCACTCTTTTTTGACAAAAGAACACACAAAATATTCTGCTTTATGCATTTTATGAGCCACTGAAAGCCACTTACCCAACACTCAATCCTTGTAATAACGACCTTTTGCAAATCCTTTTAGCAATTATGTGGTTTAGCACAATCTTGGGCAAATAAAAACGCCAACCCCAAAGCAAGAATAACTTCTAAACTGAGAGATTTCCTTTACCGCATTCCAGGGTGGCCGGATAATTCAATTTAAATTTGTGGCCTAAGCCAAGGTTGACAAAGTTGCTAAATCCTGCCGAGGTTTTTTGTCTTGTCTAGTTGAAAAACAAACTATGATAAAGTTAATTTTTTGACAAACAATTAAAACAACATTTATTTCTTGATTTTTCGTTTTCGAGAAAAAGTAACCATTACCAAAATTTGTTTTAAAATATATTTACCCAAGTTGTGGCTTTTTTAAACGTACTATTCTTTTGTCAACTGTTTTTGTTGATTCGCCAGTTAGCCATTGTGCTAATTACAATTATTTGACGTGGCTTTTCACCAATAAAGTTTTACTTTGGCATCTATCGTAACGCAATTAGCAATCCATACTAATTAGAAGATCAAAGCCTGATGACTAATGTTTACCACTTTAACCGCTTCCATTTCTCATCCTTCCCTGACTGACGAATTTTTCCAACCATCTCCCACAATTTTACGCCCATGTGTTGTGGTAAGCGCCAATTAGCACAATTTGTGATTTTTGGTTGTTTGCCATCGTATTTGCGTGTATGTGTCTTTCTTGTATAAATATTGAATCTAACAAATATCGAACGACCCAAGTCTGGGAGTTTTTGGGGTCAGCAAAAACACCATCCGACCAACCGACTAACAAGCCAGCCAGTCTGCCATCATTTCATTTTGTATTCACTGCAGTGCGTAAATAATTCACACAATTAACTCAGTCTTTGGTTGGAAAACCACAGTGTCGCATAGCATAAAGCCCAGAGTTCTCGAAATGCCATTGCTTGTATTTCTCAGTATTGAAATGAAAATTCTATGTAGCATTCACGTATAAAATTTATGGTGGGGGGAGGTTGTTTCAGGGATGTCAAATGAAGACAGATCGAGAGGGAAAAACAGAATTCTTAATGACCAATATTATTATCTGAGATTCTTCTAGGAATTTAATAAAATGTCGATTAATGAGCTCAGAAAAGTATTTATCTTTGATATGAAGGTAGTATTTACAGACAAGCTGAATGAAATATGTATAGACGAGCCGAAGAGAGTCTTCAAAGTAGGAGCTAAGGGATTCTTTGCAGACAAGTCAAATATAGTCCTAGAGATCCGAAGGGAGAGCTTTTATAGATGATCTAAAGGGAGAGTCTTTATAGGCGATCCAAAGGGAGAGTCCCTATAGACGATCCAAAGGGAGAGTCTTTATAGACGACCCTTAGAGAGAGTCTCTATATACGACACTTAGCGAGAGTCTCTATAGCAGGGGTGCTCAAAAAGAAATATCTCTTTTCAGTCAAATTTCTCTTTGCTTATTTAAATCAAGAACAAAAAAGGGTTAGGTCATTATTTATACAAATATTTTTTATCCATTTGCTTTATAAATTATTTAGGCAAACATTCATGTTAAAAATAATTAAATTGAATTGTAAAATATAAAGAAAAACAGAATTTTAATTTTCTCTTAAATTATCTCTTTTTTCTGTTCATGTTCTAGAACACGGTTGAAGAGAAAAAAGAGATAATTTAAGAGAAAATTAAAATTATGTTTTTCTTTATATTTTACGGTTCCATTTAATTGTTTTTAAACACGAATGTTTGCCAAAATAATTTATAAAGCAAATGGATAAAAAATATTTTTATAAATAATGACTTAACACTGTTTTTTTCTTGATTTAAATAAGCAAAGAGAAATTTGACTGAAAAGAGATATTTCTTCTTGAGCACCGCTGCTCTATAGGCAAGCGGAAGGGGATTTTTATAGAAGAGCGATATGAAATTTTACTACATGAGCCGAGGGCCGCAAATAAAGGGCGGTGACTTTTATATAGGAAGTAAATGTAGTGAGATTTCAGCTCGTTTAGAAAATCTCCTCTACTTCGTCTTGATCAATATAAAGACTTCCTAATCTTAGAAAACTTCCTGATATAACAACACTCATCTACATATCTTCTACTCACCTAAAAAATACTCCATCCACTCAGCTTATCCCAAAATAATTCCTGCCTTTAGTTTGTCTAAAAAGACTTCCCGCTATCAACTCGTCTTTAGATCATCTCATTTTTAGCTCGTGCTGAAGACAGACGTCCAAGAAAAAGATTCATTCGTCTAAAATACTCACTGCTTTCAACTCGTCTAAAAAGGAGTCTGTGCCTTCAGGTCGTCTATAAAAGAGTTTCCGATTTCAGCTCATGTAAACAAAAACAAGGTGAGATAAAAAAACAAACAACAAAGTCAAACGCCATAATTTTTATTTTTTTTTTAATTTTATTCAATGAAAGCAACAAATGTCGGAAATAGCATCAAATTTTAGAATAAGTTTATATTTGTTCGAATTGGTCACCTTTGGCAATTATGGTCTTCAAACGGGCAATGAAACCGTCACTCGCTGCCCGAATTTTGCTCTGCGGTATTTTGGCCCACTCCCGGCGAAGTGCTTGCATGAGATGATCGACACTTTGGTAATTTTTAGTGCCAACCTTGCTTTCCAACATACTGCAGACACAATATTCCAACGGATTGGTATCCGGAGATTCTGGTGGCCCTTGTGCGCTGGAAATGAAGCGACGAACCTCTTTTTGCAACCATTCTTTTGTGGCGCGTGCTGTGTGCGATGGTGCTGAGTCCTGTTGGAATGTCCAAGGTCTGCGGCAAAAATGTTTGCGTGTTCAAAACTTTAATACACCCTCCAGAATATTTTCGCGATAATATTCGGCATTTATTCTGATGCCACGGTCGATTATTATTTGAGTATGAGTTCTGGCCAACTGAAGGTGCACATTTTCAGCTGACCTCTTTGGCAGGTAAACACGATAATTTTGTTTGTTTACAAACTCCTGGACAAGGAATGTTTTCTCATCGGAGAAAACCAAATTCGGCAGTTCACCACTTTCGGCCAAAGGAAGAAACTCTTTAGCTCTTTTGAGTCTATTTTTCTTTCTGTTGCGGTGTAAATTCTTGCACTTTTTGGAATTTCAAAGGCTTTATCCTGAGCTAATTTTTTAATATTTGTCGAATGGAATGTTGCGATATGTTCAGCTCATGAGCCATTTTTCGGTCGCTTCAAGTCGCTGATGTTGCTGGTTTCTTCCATCAATTTCCTTGACGTCGGGCTACGTTACCAGTATCACGGTAACGAGACGCAAAAGATTTATTCACATTTAAATGCTGGAGTGCTCTAACGATAGCCACTTGTGGTTTTCCAGCCAAATATAAAGAAATCACACTATCACGCTTAAATTCCATCACAAATAACTTTTTTTCTGGAAAATTCTCACCAAAATGATTTTGTACGCTTATAAACAACTGTCACTGGAATACTTTTAACAGCTGTCGGACGAGTGGCTCAGAAATGACAGCAGTCTGAAGTTGGTTGCAGTTTTTTTCATCTCACCCTGTGCTCCCTATATTCAACTCGTCTTAAACAAGACTTCGTACCTTCAACCCGGTTAAAAATGACTTCCTGCCTGTGAAAAAAGGCTCTCTGCTACTCGTTTTCATCTCGTCTAAAAAAAGACTCTCCACCTCCAGTTCATCTAAAAACAGACTTCCTGTTTAAGAAAGGCTATTAGCCTTCCTCAAGCTCTCTGAACTCCCTGGCTTTAACTTATTTTTTAAAGCTGTAGTCTTCAATTTATCTTAAGAGATTCTCTTAATATTATTCTGCTATGGCCATCCCTAAAAACTGTTACAAAGTCGTCATGGCAATAACCAATTGTCTGTGTGGTCTGTCCATATGTTTGTGTGTACTTTTTTCACAGTTCCACTCCTCCACGAATCTTTTGCTACCAATGGAGCTTATTGGTATCAATTCAAGCATTTAAAGCCATATAAAAAAGCTCAATATTTGTGGGAGATTTTTTATTTTCGCATAAATATGTTAAATATTTGAAATACTAACAAGGCAAAATCTTAAATAAAAGCGCAAATAGTTGTAATAGTCCAAAAATCATAGAGGAAGGGATTTGCACACCAACACATTCATACAGACACGCACACGTACAAGCGAGCCATTGAAACGCCCATAAAAGTTACATTTTCTTCTCTTTTGTGGATGACACTTGGTAGTTGTTGCTATTCTTATTTGCTGACAAGAGTCAAGATTGTCGTTGTGCTCGTTTGTCTAGAATGCCATGCCAGGCACTCATCAGCCGAGAAGTACCAGCAGCATACCAGGCCGGCACATATTTTTCACTTCACACCATTTGATGGCAGAGCAGAGCACAGCAGAAAAAACCAAAAGAACGACAGTCAGCAAAATGGCTCTTTCACACACACACACCGAAACCAAGCTCAAAACCTTTGCAATCTCAAACAATTGCTTTCCACCCCATCCCACCCAGCAACGATGTTTTAGTTGTGTTTTGTATTCATTTAAACCAAGCAAACAGTCGGAAATGTTGGCCAAAAAAGGAGGTTGAATGTCACTGCCGTCTCAAACAAAAAGTTAAATAAAGAACCAGAGAATGAATGCAAATGTTTGAAATGCTACGAGATTTCTTTCTTTCTTCCATTGAAGTGTTTGGCTTTTGTTGTGTCATTGCTTTTCTTTTTTATCGTCGTGTCTCTATCATGGGATTACGCTTATCCGTGGGGAGATAGATAGAGAGAGAGAGAGAGTAAAATGATATTAAAACGACACCTTCATCGGGTCGAAAATAACTATGAAATGTTTAAAGCGGAAGGAAGTGGAAGTAACCTCAGGAGGGATTTCCAGTTTCCGTTATAATTGAAAAAAAGAACGAGAGGAAAACATAAAACGTAATTGAATGTTTAAACAGAATTTATATGCTACGAATTTTAAATTGAAATTTGTATTCAAATTTCAAATAAGAGAACGTCATTTTGTTGGGGACAGGAGTTTTGTGCACAAAGCTGTGGTGGAATAGAAAAAAAAATATTAAAATGTGATAATAAACGTCACGTAATTCTAACTATAAGAATAATAATGGTGGATCGGTTAGAATTTTGCAGGTCTTGGCCCGTGAAAAAAAATCAAAGCCTACAAAAGTTAACCACTTAGCAAAGTTATGTTTATCTGCAAAAGGATTCGACCTACTGTAGAGTCATTCATTCAAATGATTCTATATCCAAATGACGTTTTGGGAAACCTTAAAGAATGAGTTACATTTCTTTTCCAATATTTTAAACATGCTCCTGTTTCCTTCATATCGTTCCAATATTTTGAAAATATCCTTAATCCCAACTCTCGTAATTGAGAGATCTTACAATTATTCGAAATTTCCAACTGTAAAACTTTATAGGGTGAGATGAAAAAACTGCAACCAACTTCAGACTGCTGTCATTTCTAAGCTACTAGTCCGACAGCTGCTAAAATTATTTCAGTGACAGCTCATTATATTGTTTACAAGCGTACAAAAGAAATTTTGTGAGAATTTTCCAGGAAAAAAGTTATTCGTGATGTAATTCAAGCATGACAGTGTGATTTCCTTATATTTGGCTGGAAAACCAAAAGTGTATAAATTTTTTGTGCCTCGTGCCATCGCTCGATACCGTGATACTGAAAGCGTAGCCCGTCAAGGAAGTGGACGGAAGAAAACAGCCACATCAATAGAAATGGTTCGAAACCCGCGTCGCAGTGGCCGAAAAATGGCTCGTAAGCTGAACATATCGCAATATTCCATTCGGAAAATATTGACAAATGAGCTCGGGGTAAAGCCATTGAAATTTCAAAGAGTGCAAGAACTCCGACTTCAAGGAAGTGGGCGGAAGAAAACAGCAATATCAGCAGAAATGGTTCGAAAAGTAAAGAAGCGACTAAATCGAAACCCACGTCGCAATGGCCGAAAAATGGCTCGTTAGCTGAACATATCGCAATATTCCATTCGGCAAATATTGAAAAATGAGCTCGAGGTAAAGCCATTGAAATTCCAAAAAGTGCAAGAACTTACACCGCAACAGAAAGAAAATAGAGTCAAAAGACCAAAAGTGTTGCTTCGCTTGGCCGAAAGTGATGAACTGCCGAATTTGGTTTTCTCCGATGAGAATACATTCGTTATCCAGCAGTTTGTAAACAAACAAAATGATCGTGTTTATTTGCCAATCAGGTCAGCTGAAAATGTGCATCTTCGGTTGGCCGCCAGAACTCAAGCGCCGGCCATGGTGATGGTGTTGGCCGCCATAACAGCCGATGGTCGCTCTCCGCTCGTATTAATCGAGCGTGGTATCAAAATAACTGCCGAATATTATCGCGAAAATATTCTGGAGGGTGTATTGAAGCCTAGGGCACGCAAACATTTTGGCCACAGATCTTAGACATTCCAACAGGACTCAGCACCATCGCACTCAGCATGAGGTTCCTCGCTTCATTTCCAGCACACAATTGCCACCAAAATCTCCGTATACCAATCCGTTGGACTATTGTGTCTGGAGTATTTTGGAAAGCAAGGTTGGCTCTAAAAAATACCGAAGTGTCGATCACCTCAAGCAAGCGCTTCGGAGGGAATGCGCCAAAATACCGCAGAGCAACATTCAGGCAGCTTGTGACGGTTTCATTGGTCGTTTGGAGGCCATAATTCGTGCCAAAGGTGTCCAATTCGAACAAATCTAAACTTATTTTAAGATTTGATGCTATTTCCGACACTTTGTGCTTTCATTCGATAAAATTAAAAAAAAAAAAAACGTAAAAATTATGGCGTTTGTATTTAGCTGTCAAATGGACCATAACTTTCGTATGAAATTGTTTTGAATACCTAACAATACGACGGAGTGCGTAAATATTCTGGAAACGCTCTATGACATCATATCGAAAACAAAATCTTCCAAATTAGATTTGGAAAAAAGGGGCTTTTCAATATATTGTAGTGTTGTAGGGTATCACATGGTCCGCCATAGCCTTTGCTTACTTGTTTAAACATGGTATCGTTTTCTTTCATATTGTTCCAATATTTTGAATATATCCTTAATACCAACCACCTCGCATTTCAGTGATCTTAAATATTATTCAAAATTTCAGCAGTAACTATAATAAAATAATTTATGTTTTCAAATTACAAATCAAGACAATGTTCTCTTTCCAATTTTGCCTAATTGCTTTGTCGTGTTTCGTTACCATCCCGCTAAATAATCCATGCACATAAAATCTTTAAAATTCTTGGGTAAACACATTCCTTATTTATAATTTTGATTAAACACCAGTTGCCTTTCAACATTACAACTTTGATTAAACATTTTTCCCATGCGGTCTTTATTTACTGCTGCTACACCCCACAGTTATTTAAACAAAAATAAATTAAACACCAAATGTGCCAGATGCTACACATATCTCAATAATATAATTTCCTGTAAATAACAGCAGCAAGAAAAAAGAACAAGAACAACAACGGCTCCTTAAAAAAAGACATCTGATTGCTGCGTTTTTTTTTTTTTGTCATCTTTTATTTTATGCGAAGTGTTGACTTAATAACATGTTTAGGATGTGATTATCTGCTATAAAGTCAGCAATGTGATGCAATGTTCTAAATGACAAATTACTGTAAACAGCAGTTTATTATCCTCTCTGACAAAATTTACAATGTGTGTTGATTTTGCTTGGTTTCGAAGAGAGATGAGAATTTCTTTCAATCAACCCTTCGAAGGAGATGAAGTCGGGATGTGAAAAGTATTAAAAATGAAAACTAACGTCAATACATAGCCCAGCCCATCACTATATATCTACGAAGACAACCTCGGATAGTCTTTACTGCCATCAGCTTCTCTAAAAAGTTTCACTTAGAGACGATAATGAAGACTTAAAAACTTTATTACGATTTCCTGAAACTCTCCTTAAAGTACTGCCTCTAGATCATATATAAGGACTTATATATATTATTCTAAACAAGGAAATTAGATTTTTTTCAGAGAAAACCCCCAAAATTCCAGTTAATTAATAGGGAAGACTGCTGTAGCTTCAACTCTTCCATAGCTCTTCCAAAATTACAGGTATTGTATAGATAAGACTTCATGAACATTAGCTCTTCTATTGAAAGACTTATTGATCTCCTGATCTTCTGTAGAGAACTACATGTTTACTATAGAGAAGACTCACCGAAATACTCTTTTATCTTCAGCTCTCCAAAAGAGAAGACTTCCTCTATTTAAGCTTCTCAATAGGGAAGCCACTCTGTTACTATAGAAAAGACATTCTTATAAATTGTTACCGATCTAAAGCTCTCCAACAGAGAAGACTTACTTAACTTTAGCTTCTCAATGAAGAAGCTCGTCCTGAGTTCCTGAATATCAGTTTCTCAATAAAGAAGACATCCTGTAACGTCAGCTCTTTTATAGAGAAGACTTCCTAAACCACAGCTCTTCTATAGATAAGACTTCATGAACATTAGCTCTTCTATTGATCTCTTCCTGATCTCCTGCTCTTCTATAGAAAACCACAGCTTTTCTATAGATAAAACTTCCTGAATTATACCTCATCTTTATAAATTGTTACCGATCTAAAGCTCTATAACAGGGAAGACTTACTTAACTTTAGCTTCTCAATGAAGAAGCTCGTCTTGTAAAAAGACTACCAGAATTCAGCTCGTCTATGGGAAGATTTCCTCAAATTCAAGTTGTCTGTAAAGAATACTCCCTGAACCTCGAATCGAACTGTGAACAGTCCTTAGTTTCAGCTCGTCTAGAGAAGACTTGAAAAATAAACTTCTGATCTTCTATAGAGAAGGATCCTGGAACTTTATTTATTCCATAGTGGGGACTCCCTGACTTTTGATCGTCTATGAAGAAGAGTATCTGTCTTCTGTCGTCTATTAAGAAGACTCCCTGAACTTCAGCTCGTTTATAAAGACGATTCTATGATGTCAGCCTGGCTATGACTTTTGCTCGTCTATAAAGCAGAAGCCTTACTTTGGCTTCTTTATGGTGAAAGCTCTCTGACCTCAGATTTTATATTGAAAATACTCCTTGCATTCCGCTTCTCAAAAGCGAAGACTACTTGAAATTCAGGTCCTACTGGAGAAAAATATTAGACTTTATCTCTCAAATAGAGAAGAATTCTCAATAAAGAAATTTCCTCAAACTTTAACTCTTTTATAAAGACGGCGCCTTAACATTAGCTCTTTTACCGAGAAGACTCTTTGACTTCAGTTTTTTCCATAAGGAATACTCTCTTAAGAATACTCCCAACTTTAGATCTGTAAAAAATAATCCCTTACGTTATTTTGTCTTTGAAGATGACACCCACACTTTTGCTCCCCTAATTTTAGTCCTCAATAAATAAGACTTTAACATTCGCTGGACTAGAAGTCTACTTGATTTCTGCTGTTCTGTAAAGTAAGTTTATTTCACTTCATCTTCTCTCTAAGGAAGACCCTTTGACGTCAGTGATATAGAACACGCCTTGACTTTGGTTCATCTTTAGAGATTCCGTTCAATTTGTCTATAAATACCCAACTCATTACATCTATAAATACTTACTTTTGTTCGACTTAACGACTCCGCTTTGCTCATCTTTAAAGACGTTCCTCAGTACTTTAGAAAATACTCCCTTCAGATCTTCTCGAAAGATTCACTTCAGCTCAGGTCGGTAAGGACCTCCTTCAGCTCCACTCGTATAGTGGTAACCTTTTTTAAACAGTCTAAAGGTTTTTCCTTAAAGACCGCCTCCCTGTGGTCGGGTTTTTTCAGCCCACATTTTATGTTGTCACAATTTTTTTTACCTATCATGATTACCACCTATTCATCCACCAATATCCTGCTTTTTTATAATTTCCCTTTAATAGTAAACTGTGTTTCATAACTCCTCCTGGCTATTTTCTTCCATAAAAATCGACAAATAACAAATGAACTTTTATTTTTCATGAACAGTTGCTCCGGGTGGCATTTGCATATGAGAATACGAAACTGTTGTGGAACTAATACCCAAGTGAATCCTTGTTAGACGCTTGTCATTGCCATTCTTAGGTGGCATAATATTTGTTTTGTATGCTCATGAATCTATCGCCGGTACAATGGCTGTTGTAGCGAAACTTTATTGATTGATAGCTGTTGTGTTCGATGTACTGGAAACTTGCGATATGGGTAAAGTTCACATAGACCCCAACCCCAACGCCTTCATTTTCCCCCATTCACCAGTGAAAGTTTTGTTCAAAACATGTCTGTGTATGAATTATTGACGTGGTACCACGATTTCGCTCAACCGATTCCCTAAGTGAATGGTAGTAGATTGCCTTTGGCATTTTATTTCCGTTTCCTCTTTTGTCATAGAAAATGGTGTCCATAGCTTTTACGGCATGTTGTGCAGCTGTGTGTGAGTGAGTATTTGTTGCAAAAGTGTCGTTTTCCGTGAACCTGGCATTGACAACAGTTCGTTTCGTTTCGCTTCGTCGTTTTTTTGTTTTCTTCTTCATCGTGTTGTCATCCATTTGTGAATATGTGTAATTAATTGATGTGTACATGCATTGTGCATGAGTGTGTCGAGCGAGAGAGTTTTTTGTGCATCTCTTACTCTGGAGTGTTTAATGGCTACCTGCCTGTGACTGAATTGAATGGCTTTCCGATTCAATTGCTAACGATTGGAATGAATTGTTCGGTAACTTGTTTAAATCTGTTGCGAAACATAGCAGAATTTTAATGGCGTATTTTTTTTAATGGCGTATTTGGTTATCCCTTTGTGTGTTGTTGTTTAAATTAATAGGATTAAATATTTAAATTTTTTAGTTTGCCAAAGGGATTTATGCTACAAAAACCTGCATTTCGTAAAAAAACGAGATAAATATGTACAAAACAGAATTGCGGTCGATAGAAGAGTCAATTTGTTATCACAACATATTTCGTATATTTTTTGGGTTAGAGGTTTCGATTCAATTTTTGTACCCTACAACACCATGTGTTGGGGGGTATTATAAGTTTGATTGGGCCAAAAATTATGTAACACCTTGAAATATTGGTCCGCGACATAGGAAACTATGTATGGGTCTTCTCTCCGAGATGAGTCGATCTAGCTATGTATGTCCGTCCGTCCGTCTGTTCAATCCTGATGAAATCACAAATACACGAAAATGTCACTTCTGCCCGTTACATTGATGCTCATATCCAAGATATCGCATATATAGCAAAATACGGGTTTAAAGGTCAGACTGCTGTCATTTCTTAGCCACTTGTCCGACAGCTGTTAAAAATATTCCATCGACAGCTCATTATATTGTTTACAAGCGTACAAAAGCATTTTGCTGAGAATTTTCCAGAAAAAAAGGTATTCGTGATGGAATTAAAGGGTGATAGTGTGATTTCTTTATATTTGGCTGAAAACCAAAAGTGGCTATCGTTAGAGCACTTCAGCATTTAACTGTGAATAATTTTTTTGTGTCTCGTAAATCGCTTGTTGCCGTGATACGTCAAGGAAGTGAACGGAAGAAAACAGCAACATCAGCAAAAATGGTTCGAAAAGTAAGGAAGCGACTTGATCGAAACCCGCGTCGCAGTGGCCGAAAAATGGCTTGTGAGCTGAATATATCGCAATATTCCATTTGGCAAAAATTGAAAAATGAGCTCAGGGTAAAGCCATTGAAATTCCAAAAAGTACAAGAACTAACACCGCAACAGAAAGAAAATAGACTCAAAAGAGCAAAAGTGTTGCTTCGCTTGGCCGAAAGTGGTGAACTGCCGAATTTGGGTTTCCCCGATGAGAAAACATTCGTTGTCCAGCAGTTTGTAAACAAACAAAATGATCGTGATTACTTGCCAAAGAGGTTAGCTGGAAATGTGCACCTTCGGTAGGCCACCAGAACTCAAGCGCCGGCCATATTGATGATGTGGGCCGCCATAACAGCCGATGGTCGCTCTCCGCTCGTATTAATCAACAGTAGCATCGGAATAAATGCCGAATATTATAGCGAAAATATTCTAGACGATGTATTTAAGCCTTAGGCACGCAAACATTTTGGCAGCAGACCTTGGACATTCAAACAGGACTCATCACCATTGCACCCAAAATGGTTACAAAATGAAGTTCCTCGTTTCATTTCCAGCGCACAATGACCACCAAAATCTCCGGATACCACCGTTGGACTATTGCGTCTAAAGTATTTTGGAATGCAAGGTTGGCACTAAAAAATACCAAAGTGTCGATCACCTCAAGCAAGCGCTTCGCCGGGAATGGGCCAAAATACCGCAGAGCAACATTCGGGCAGCGTGTGACGGTTTTATTGGCCGTTTGAAGGCCATAATTCGTGCCAAAGATGACCAATTCGAACAAGTCTAAGCTTACTCTAAAATTTGGTGCTATTTCCGATATTTTTTGCTTTCATTCAATAAAATTTAAAAGAAAAGTGAAAAATATGGCGTTTGACTTTGTTGCAGCTTTTTTATCTCTCCTCTTTTTACAATCTCATATCGGGTAAAAATATGCCATTAAAAGAGTCAATATTTTTGTTACATTTTTTTCAAAATTTGTCAAATTTTTTACCGCATTCGATTTTTTCAATTTGACTTTCAATTTTAAATTGTACATTTTTTTAAGTTTTTCTACACCCCAACACTATATATACATGTAGCAATTATCGGTAGCAATTATTTTGCATGAGGTAGCGCTATGGTCTGAATTAAAGCCTACTCTTATGGAGATGTAAATCTGGGGTTCAAATGGACAAAAAAACATTTTCCTGATTTTGCAGTCGCTCTACATAGGAGAGATTTGGGGACAGGGAAGAAGTCGAGCATTTCGGATGACCGTTGGATTATATTTAGCTGTAGAATGGACCACGACTTTTGTGATTTTTTTTTCGAATGTATAACAACACGACGGAGAGCGTAAATAAGGGTAACATCTGGGTAGGGCTCTATGACATTATCTCAAAATCGAAATCTTCCAAAATGAATTTGGACACAAGGGGGCTTCTAACATATTGTAGTGTACTAGGGTATCACATGGTCGGCCCCGCATTACTATAGCCTTTTCTTACTTCTTTTTAATAATAACAGGTAAACTCCAGCAGATTGTGAAAGTAAAGCTTAACACATAAAACACGTGTATCGGTAAATTTAAAGTTGACATCGCACAGTGACCTAAATAAAGGGGGAAAGTTCTCCTCTTTAAGACTCCTCGGAATCCGTTACTTTTAGTTATATAGTTGTTATGTTGTTATAAGCCTCAATTGACAGCACTTAAAATCCAACAAGACATGTAGAAATACTTTTCTCTAGTGGGTTCTCAAAGCTCTCTCTAAATTGAGATACCAAAATCAATCAGCGATTAGGAAACAAGTACCAAAATTTTCAAAAAATTTTCAAAAAGATTCCTCACTACTAAGTTTCTTAGAACTAAAATGTAAAAACGTTACCTGGGAAATAAGCTACAAAAACCCCAAACACCGTGACAATCGAAACATTCACTACACCATACACGGAACTTGACATATGATGACATTTTTCTTTTGTGTTTTAAATAAATAAAATTAAACTTTCCACCCCATACAATGATCTCAAATTTGTTACACTGTGTTAGAAACCCCCAAATTGCCTATATATATTATGTACATTGCAATATTTCTCTCTACCACATTTGTACCAAGGCACATCAAATAAAAACTTGTGGTTATAATTTAAACAAAAAACCTTCCAAAAATACTAAATCTTCTTTCAATTCAACAAAAAAACAATTAGTGAACCAAAAACTACATCTGCAAATCTCAAGTTAACTTCATATCCCCCCTGGCACAGATTTTGAAAATTTCAAACTGCTCAGAGATAACATACAATCTTTGGAATTTTAAGAGCTACTAAGTTTCTTAGAATTATTCTCTTAACTGCATTCCTTTAAAGTCGTACAAATGCACTTAGAAGTTTAGATGTTGTAGTTTTCGACCGACCTTCAACCTCCTTGCCCACATCGCCCCCACCAAACGCTGGAGGAATATTTTCAATCTAATAAACTCAACATTCCTCCATTAAGAGCATACAAAGTGAGAACTACACAACCACCCTCCTCCATTCCTTTTATAGTACATGTTGAATCAAATATAATCCTTATCAGTTATGGGTAGTGAGCATTGCAGCTGCATCTGCAGCTACATTATATCCTGCGGTTTCTTTCCGATGTACAAACAGAGTTCAAAGTGCACTACAACTATTTAAGTGATAATAGAATTACCCTCTTAAGAGCTGAACTCAAGAATTTAACATCATTCCGTTCTTGTTGTTGTTGTTGTAGCAGCTCATACATATGTGTTCGTTTGGTTTCCATTTTCTGACTCAGTTCAATCCGGTTCTGCCTCTAAGTCCAGTCTCAAAAAGGATGCAACCTGTATGGGTTGAGTCCATAACGAGACTGGAGTTAGGTGAGTAGGCTTGGCTGGGCAGCGAAATAAATGCGGCGTGTCATGTGGGCCTGTGCCACATGCTGGGCAGATGTTCTGCACTTCGCCGTTGATCCGGGCCCAGTAGGAATTTAGGCGGCTGCACCATCCGGATCGTAATTGAGCCAAGACTACTCGGGTTTGTCGGGGCAGCTCTCGTTCTTCAGCTGCGACGGGAGGGGGATGGTCTCCTAGCACAGTATTCACTCTATATCCTTCAATGGCTTCTGAGACCGCATTAGAGTGAATACTATTCAGTCCCGCTTGATAGGCCTGTTGATCTAGAGGCTCTCTCTTATACCTCTGTACCTCTCTCTCTAGATCATGAAGGTCTTTCCTAACCTGCCTGGGCGGAGGTTGCCTATCCACAAGATGGTGATTTGGATGGCTTTGTCTATAACACCCAAGCAGGTATTGCATTGACAGCATTTTGTTATGCTGTCGCACCGGTAAGACCTTCGCCTCCTCATGTAGGTGATCGACGGGTGTCATGAGAAGGCACCCTGTTGCGGTTCTAAGGGCGGCATTCTGGCAGGACTGAACATTTTTCCACTGCGTAGCACTGACGTTAGCGGACCACACTGGAGCCGCATAGTTTACCACAGACCGGCCTATCGCGTTGTAAGAGGTCAACAAGGTCTCCTTATCAGCTCCCCAAGTACTGCCGGCCAGAGACTTGAGGACCTTGTTCCTACTTCTAATCTTGTCGCAGATAGCTGTGGTATGCGCGGACGACTTAAAGAGGCTATCGAATGTGACCCCTAATACCTTGGGGTAGTTGGTGGTCGGAATAATAGCACCATCGACCTGCACATTCAAGGATAGCCCCATCTCCGCAGTCCATGTGGTGAAAAGTGTGGCCGTCGACTTAGTGGCGGATATCTTCATATTCCTCGCAGTGAAAAAGGCGGTAAGATCAACCAGGTAAGCGTTCAACCGATCGCAAATGTCATCAATAATGGGTCCGGACGCCACGAGCGTACAATCATCTGCGTACGTAATAATCTCTATGCCGTCTGGAGGGCGTGGAATTTCAGAAAGGTAGAGGTTAAACAGTTCCGGAGATATCACCCCACCTTGGGGAACTCCCTGTTTAACTCTACGGATGCTCGACTTCTTGTTTCTGAATTCCACGTACGACTGGCGTCCACACATGTAGTTTACTATCCAACGTTTCAAACTTGGCCGGAGGGTGGTGCGTTCAATGTCCTCAAACAGTGTGGCGTGATTGACTGTATCAAAGGCTTTTGATAAATCAAGTGCCACCATAACTGTTCTATCGCACGGCCTGTTCTGGTTGAGACCTCTACTGACATGTGTGGAAATGGCGTGTAAAGCTGTTGTTGTGCTATGCAATTTTCGGAATCCGTGTTGATGATCGGCTACTGGGAAACACTCTCTTATGCTGGGGAGGAGTAAAGCCTCAAGCGTCTTTGCTACTGGTGACAAAAGTGATATCGGCCTGTATGAATCACTTTTGCTGGCATCCTTGCCTGGCTTCAGTAGCGGGACCACCCTGCCCATTTTCCAGGCATCGGGAACTACTAGGGTGGCTAACGACAGATTGAGAAGCTTTGTCAGATACTCAACTCCTGGTTCATCCAGTTGCTTCAACATCACCATTGAGATTCCGTCAGGACCAAGCGCTTTGGATGACTTTGCGCTTCTGATGACCTGTGCAACATCTGCCAACGTAAATTGTGGTGGTACCTCCTCGGCTGGAAGGGATCGTACACGGCGTAGTATCCTTCTCTTCGCCCTGTCACTCTCGGGGTGCTCTACAAACTGCCGGTTAAAATAACACGCGCACCTCTTCGGATCTGTCACTTCTACGCCGTTAAATGAGACAGATGTCCGATCGTCCTTTTTTCCAGGGTTCGAAAGCGACTTAACCGTTGCCCACAATTTACTCGTTCCGGTACCGATGTTGCAATGCTTCAGATGTTCTAGCCACTTTTTCCGCTTATGCTCGCCTACTAACCTGTTTACCTCCAGAGTAAGTTCCCTGACTCTGGGGTTATTAGGGTTAGTACGGCGAAGCTCATCTCGCTCGTTTGCTAATCCCGCTGCCTCTGCTGGGAAATTTGGTCTTATTTCAGGTATTCGACCAGCAGGTATATAGCGAGCGGCTGCAGCTTTGATGATGTCCCGGAAACACCTATCTGCTACCTGAACATCAGATGGGTTGGGCAGTTCTCTGAAGCGGCGATTGGTATACTCTCTGAATTCTTGCCAATTAGCTTTCCCGTGGTTAAGGAAAGTGCGGCGTTCAGAGTCGATGAAGTCGGGTGGTCTATTGATGGCGATAATAATGGGGAGGTGGTCTGAGCCTAGAGAAATGACTGATTGCCAAGTTACGTCATTCGTCAGACCTGGGGACACGATGGATATGTCCGGAGAACTGTGGCAGTCTCCCCTTATTCTGGTGGGCGCGTCCTCATTCACTGTGCAAAACGTGGAGCTATCGATTTGCTCAGCCAGCGCCATGCCTCTCTGGTCATTACCTAGGACGGAATGCCATAATTCATGATGGGCATTGAAATCCCCTAGCACCAGACGGTTATTGCCTACCAGTAGTGAACTGATATTAGGCATATAACGTGGGGCACAGCTATTTAACGGCGGAATGTACACGTTGAGCACCTCTACCTCGGCGGTTCCACACTTGACCGCTACCCCCATACATTCCATGTACGGGTCACTAGAGTCAAGCTCAGGCGAGATAGGTCTGTACTGGACAGAGTGGTGCAATAGGAACGCTAATCCTCCACCTCCACCTCTGGAGCGATCCTTCCTCAGTACGTTGTATCCATCACAACTTTGAAGCCTGCAGGTGGTACTCAGCTTCGTCTCCTGGATCGCTGCGACCTTGATGTTCTTCCGACTCATAAAGCTTACAATTTCGTTGATCTTACCTCTGAGACCATCACAATTAAATTGGAGAAATGATGCATTGTCCGGAACTTGAACAGCAATGTGTGGCGTCAGCTGCTGCGTAGATTGCTGTTGAGGAGATTGCGGGGGAGTCTCATATTGCGACGACGATGAGGACGCCGAAGATGAAGACTCACTGGGGTCTACATTGACGCAGCAGGAAGCAATGTAGTCCCTATCGCTATACTCCTGTATCCGGTTTAGGCCGGAACAATTCCGGAAATGCACCCACTCCATGCATCCGTTGCATCTCACCGAAACCGATCTGTGGTGGATGCGATTACGACAAACGGAGCAGAACCATGGTCCGGGGTTGGTCTCGATCCCGGCTCGGACCAAGAGAATACGGAGCAAACATTCCGGGTAATGTTGCTCCCACATCAGAAAAATGGACGAACACGAACATGTATTTGCTGGGTTGGCGGCCCCTGGTCGGAGAGATGTGCCTCCGAGTCAATCCGGTACATAGAACCGGCCGCCGTGGGATTGTCTTGTTGTTGTTGTTTTTGTTGCCTGTATCGTGGTTGCCGGTTGTCTTTCGATGGTTTTGTCGTCTTAAAGTCATGACAAAGTTAGGTATAATTTAATAGGAAGGCAAAAGTCTTTAGTTGCTTGAGTAACTACAATATGTGCCCATATTTGGTCTGATTGAATTCTACACAGAATTGAACTGCAAGTCGGGAATAAAAATGTACATAATTTTAAGAAAAAAAAAATATGATGAAATTTTAATTAACATATGTTTGGCCAAATAACCAGTGAGGAAAGAACAATAGTCGGGTGAGGCTGACTAAGGTATTATAACCCTACACCACTAAGCGTATTTAATAGAGCTATCGTAACAAATAAATTTTAATTGGGAATTTATGTGAAACAGATCATACCAACTATGAACCTTATTTGAATGCGTATCATGATTTTAGAGTAGTCATAATTTGGGAACTATAGCCAACTCTTCATCGATTTTCAACAAATTTGAAGGACGCTTTTGTGGCTCTAGTACCAATTGCTGTATAGTGCATGATATGACTTCAATAAGAATTATATTAAAAAATTTTAATTGGGCCAATAGCTATACTGGACCGAGTTTCGCTAAATAAAAAATCGGTTGAATATGAAAAAATTTATCCAATTTGGCCTGATATTACGTGGAAAATATCCGTAAAATCGGATGAAGATGTATATCGAAGCTATATAAAATTTGAACCGATATCGATAAAATTTGGCAGAGGTATTTTCGAGCTGCATCGGATGTCCGGTACCAAAAATTATTTTTGTGGAGTGCATATTACGCATGTGCGGTATTTTGCCCATTCCCGGCGAAGCGCTTGCTTGAGTTAATCGACACTTTGGTATTTTTTAGTGCCAAACTTTCTATCCAAAATATTCCAGACACAATAGTCCAACGGATTGGTATCCGCAGATTATGATGGCCATTGTGCGCTGGAAATGAAGCGAGGAACCTCTTTTTATAACCAATCTTGGGTGGCGCGTGCTGAGTGCGATGGTGCTGAGTCCTGTTAAAATGTCCAAGGTCTCCGGCCAAAATGTTTGTGTGCCCAAGGCTTTAATACATCCTCCAGAATATTTTCGCCATAATATTCGGCATTTATTCTGATACGAACTAATACTAATACGAGCGGAAAGCGATCATCGGCTGTTATGGCGGCCCACACCATCACCATGGCCGGCGATTGAGTTCTGGTGGCCAACCGAAGATGCACATTTTTACCTGACCTTTTGGCAAGTTAACACGATCATTTGGTTTGTTTACAAACTGCTTGACAACGAATGTTTTCTCATCGGAGAAAAACAAATTCAGCAATTCACCACTTTCGGTCAAGCGAAGCAACTCTTTAACTCTTTTGAGTTTATTTTCTTTCCGTTGCGGTGTGAGTTCTTGCACATTTTGGAATTTCAATATTTGCCGAATGGAATATCTTTAGCTCACGAGCCGTTTTTCGGCCACTGTCATGCGGTTTTCGATCAAGTCGCTTCTTTACTTTTCGAACCATTTCTGCTGATGTTGATGTTTTCTTCCGTCCACTTCTTTGTCGTCGGACTACGCTGCCAGTATCACGGTAACGTTTAAATGCTGGAGCGCTCTAACGATGACCACTTGTGGTTCTCCAGCCAAATATAAATAAATCATACTATCAAGCTTAGATTCGATCACGAATAACTTTTTTTTTTTCTGCAAAATTCTCACCAAAATGCTTTTGTAAGCAATATAATGAGCTGATACTGAAATAATTTTAACGGCTGTCAGACGAGTGGCAGCAGTCTGAAGTTGGTGGCAGGTTTTTTATCTCGCCCTGTATAATCGTATATTTAATCAAATTACCTCCACTTTACTTACAAGATTGTTACATCATCAATTATTTGTAAGACCGATGGCCTCAAAAATATACACAGCTTGTACTACTTAGAGTCTGAAATAGCTCATATAAACCATAATATATATGTATATGTATATGCCGATGTACACATGGCATACCCATACCATTTCAAACAAGTGATTACTTTTGAAATCTTCAAGCCACCATACCACATAACAAATACAAATGCAATAGTCCATGTACATTGTGTGTACATAGCATAAAACGTATGCACCTGCAGAGAGAGAGAAAAACAATTCGATATATATTAGGTATGGCTCCATGGTCCACCACGCATACAATAACATTTATAAATGCGAACATACATACATACGCTTATAGAGGGGAGAAATCTACACACTGCAAGCATATCTTCCAAATGACTTTACAGCAAACTCTTTTCTGTGGCTTTTAAATTCACATTCATACACACACATGCATGTATGTTTATACGTATGTACATACCTGCAAGGAAAAAACACCACAAGCCGCACGAATGTCAGAAACACATATCACATATGGTTCAGGTGGCAGGACCTTACAAAATGGACACTCAACAACATCGATTGTGCCAGTGTGAGTATGTCGAGGCATGTGTGTTTACCACAGTCAGCCACAAAACATGTCCCTTGATGCTAAAACGTATGAATATGCTGACAAAATTGTATTACAACTCCTTGCACTACTACATTGGTCACGTATGCGTGTATATTTATAAACATGCAACATCATGACCGGTCCATGTTGGAGTTTAGGCAATAAAACGGAACACGTATGGTTTAAAACATTTTGTTTAGACTGGAACAACACTTGTTGGTTAGCAACTTTTGTGCATATTTTAGTGAACGGCATCTAAGTGGGACGTGTACGGAAGAAGGAAATCAATAAGGTCTGCTCGTGACTTTTACAGAGGAGAGCGAATGGATTAATACTTTAAAGGAAAATGTTTTATCCGATTTGCAGACTATAATGCAAACGATTATAGTCGAATGAAAAATGTTTTTATAGGGCATTTCATCCTTTGGCAACAATTTCTACAACTGCCCTCTCGTTGTTTTATTAAAAGTACCACTATAATAATTTTTTTTTAAACTTTCTAAAAAAAATATTAATCAGAAAATATAAAGTAGTGATACGGGAACTTTCTTTGATGCTAAAACCGTAGAACTAAGAATTATGTTAATTTAACAGCAATATCCCGATTTTAATTTCTTCGGTAAGTGATAATATGACTCAATGAGGAATGCTTTTGTCTTTGGAATATATTTTCTAAAAAGTCGTTTTGCCACAACTTTTGGCCAACTTGAAAATTACAAATTATATAGGGAGGACCATTAAATGGGGGCTATACCAAAACGTGCACCTGTACATACAATTTCCTGTCATAGACTCTAGTATCCATTACGAACTTCAAATACAAAATTGGAAACAATTCCGGTAAATGATTTCGCTAAAGTCATCAAAATACCGAATATCGGGGGTACTGTCAGAAGCTGTTGTATCCATTACAAACTTCAAATACCAAATTTGAAACAATCCGGTTAATAATGTCGCTTAAACATTTCCGGTGAATAACGTCGCTTTAATAACCAAAATAACGAAAATAGGGAGGTACCATTATATGGGGGCTATACCAAAACGTGAGCCTACATGGCCCATTTTCAATACCAAAAGTCCTGCAGACAAAATATACTTTTGAGTAACATTTTATCAACCTACTTCATTTCGTTCGGAAGCTAGAGTGATTTCCACAGACGGACGGACATCGCTAAATCAACTGATCAAGAATATGTATACTTTGTGCGGTCTAAAATGTATATTTCAAACGAAATGACAAACTTAATATACCCTTCATACTATGGTGGAGGGTATGAAAAATATATAGCTCCTACTAATTATACCCTCAGCCTTATGGCTGTAGAGGGTATATATCATTTTATACTGCCAAAACGTGCCTCATCCAAATAATAACATTTTTAATCCTAGGTCTCTTTAAACCAAATCCGTTTCAGGACATTTGGAGTCGATCTAGCGATTTCCATCCGTTCGTCTGTCTGCCTGGTTTGCTGGTGCGCACGATAACTTGCGAAAGGAGTATCCGTTTTGGTCCAAATTTATTACAGCCTAATATTTTTATCAACCTAATATCGAATTCGGAAATGGGCAATATCGTCCACTTCTTTTGTTACATCCCCCACAAAAGACCAAAATCTTTGCTAGGTCAGGTGAGAAAACGAATAATATCGATACACTAAAATCCGAAACAAGCATCCGGTTCTCTTCATATTTCACACATCTCATTATTTCTACTAACACAAGATCTTCTGTGAAGATGGATCGGTCCACTCCATCTGGTTCCTCCCCCACAAAGAATACAATTTTGAATACCCATGAAGCTCATAAAACGCGAAATTAACATCCGATTCCATTCAGACTTGGATATGATATAGATCGGACCATTGTTCAAGAAGAGAGAGGTGCTCTGAATTCGAATTCAATTGGGAGCACTCCTGGGAGTATATTCTAACGAGCGAATTCTATGTTTTAATGTAACTCAAATAAGAGCAAGCTCGTTCTCCAGTGAAAGTAAAGAACTACATATAACAATTAATGTTGGTAGAAATACCTGAGTACCTAGCGGACGAGTACCATCAGGAAAAGACAAAAACAAATAAAAACGCAGCTAAGCTCCGCCAGGCAAAACTATAAATGCGCTTCATCATTTGGAATAATCTTTCGTTGGAAAATGGAGCAAAAATCATAAAAATATCTTATATAGGGGCTATACCTATACTATGGTGGAGGGTATAAAAAATAAAAACAAGTAAAAAAGCAGTAAGTTCGGCCGGGCCGAACTTTGAATACCCTCCACCATTTGGAACGAATTAGAAAAAATTCAAAAAACATAAAACCCATTAAAAATTCTTTTAAAATCTTTAAAATATCTAATATAGGAAGGTGCCGATACGATATTGTGGACCTATAAAGACAATCTGCGTGTAAAGTACTCACAAGGAACTCCTTGTGTGGATTTTCAAAATACCGAATATCGCGGGGTATCGTTATATGGGAGCTATACGTTATCGTGAACATATATTGAGAATTCTCTGTCCGTTGAAAAATATGACTAAAAACATCAAAATACCGAATATCGGGTGTAACGTTATATGAGGACTATACGATATCGTGGACCTATATAGATAATTCTCTGCCGAGGTGTAAAGAACCCAGAATGAACTCCTTGTGTGGATTTTCAGACAATTCCGATGAAAAATGTGGGTAAAATCATAAAAATACGGAATATCGGGGGGTACCGTTATATAGGGGATATACGATATCGTGGACCTGTATAGACAATTCTCTCTCAGGGGGTGAAGTACTCACAAGGAACTACTTGTTTAAGACAATTCCATTGAAAAGTGTGGCTAACATCATCAAAATACCGAATATCGGGGGTACAGTTATATGGGGGATATACGATATCGCGGACATATATAGACAATTCTTTTTGAAGGGGTAAAATGCCCACAAGGGACTCCTTTTGTGGAATTTCAGACAATTCCATTGAAAAATGTGGATAAAATCATCAAAATACCAAATATCGGGGGTACCGTTATATGGGCGCTATACGATATGGTGGACTTATATAGATAATTCTCTGCCGAGGTATAAAGTACCCACAAGGAACTCCTTGTGTGGATTTCCAGACAATTCCATTGAAAAATGTGGGTAAAATCATACAAATACCGAATAACGTGGGGGTACCGTTGTATGGGGGATATACGATATCGTGGACCTATATAGACAATTCTTTTTGAGGGGGTAAAATGTCCACAAGGGACTCCTTTTCTGGAATTTCAGACAATTCCATTGAAAAATGTGGCTAAAATCATCAAAATACCGAATACCGTGGGGGTACCGTTATATGGGGGCTATACGATATTGTGGACCTATTTTGATAATTCTCTGCCGAGGTATAAAGTACCCATAAGGAACTACTTGTGTGGATTTTCAGTCAATTCCATTGAAAAATGTGGCTAAAATCATCAAAATACCGAATATCGGGGGTACCGTTATATGGCGGCTATACGATATCGTAGACCGATATAGTCCATCTTCGAACTTGACCTGCCTGCAAACAAAAGAGAGATCTGTGCAAAGTTTTAGCTTCCTATCTTAATTCGTTTAGACTGTAGCGTGATTACAACAGACGGACAGACGGACGGACAGGGCTAAATCGTCTTAGAATTTTACGCTGATCAAGAATATATATACTTTGTTCGGTCTAAAATGATCATTTCGATGAGTTACAAACGGAATGACGAACTTAATATACCCTCCATACTTTTTTTGGTGGAGCGTATAAAAATAATAAGGTAAATATAAATTCAATATTTAACGGCAGTTTTTTTTTTTTTTTTTTTGATATGTTATTGCTTTATATTGGTTATTACTGGTACCAAAATGTACTTAATATACCCATTATTTTATTACGGAATTTTTTGAACAAAAATTAAAATGGAGTTATTTGTCTACTTTAGTGTAAAATTAGCATTCACTTTGAGGCGTTTGCCTATACAGAGGTGATTGAAACTAGGAAATTGCCATAAAAGTTCCTTGTAATCACTCGATCAACATAACATGCGACAGCAACCCATACACAAGGATAGGATCTTGGTATAGTCGACTTCCACCTCTTACAACCAAATTTTGAAACATATTTGTGTCTGTATGCTGGGTAAATATCCATTCCCTGTGTACATTTTGCCCCAAATCAAGTTATTTAGATTTTTTCTGTATGTTCACTATACTGTCTCGTACAACCTCCCAAATTGTATCATGGACAAGTGTAAATTGATATTGCCGTACGTGCAGAAATATAGGCCCCGGTAGATGTAAATTCTTTGGCGTTTGTCTCATACGTGCATAAATGTGACATGTTTTGCGACAGGATATGAGATACAAACCCTAGACAACCACCTCATTTCAATACCAAAAAAAAAACAGTCGGATTCGGATAAAGAAAACTATATTGATTTAATAGGACAGACAAAAACATGATGGACGTTTCCATTTTACTAATTTTTCTTATTTAACAACACTTTTTTCTAATGTCTGTACTAAAATAAAATCATGTGTATTCGGAAAATATAAGGTCATATTGAAGCCAATTTTATTGGGAACACTTTCCAAACTTATTTGAAATGCCAATACTCGCTTCATTGCCAATAACAAGGAATATATTCCAATACAAAACATACATTTGACAACGAATATGGTCTTCCTGGTCACAACGTCACTGCTTAATGGTGTATGTTGCCAGTACATTGTTATTTTACGAATCCTCCTTGTGGTTCAATTTATGGCATACCTTGCTACATACATTCCCCTGCAGTGGCAGGAGCACACAGTAAAACAAACTTAACCAAAAAATATAATTGTCTGTACTCTTCCACGTCCATTCAAATGTGAAAGATCCTCTGGTTACACAGCTCCTACCGATTCCGAATTTGAGGTAGGCAAGTGCATATTTGTGTGTGAGTGTGACTGTTTGTGGATGGATTTTCAACACTTGCTGGTCAGGTAGGATATAACCCAATCTTACATTTGAGTACATTATTGTAGTTTGGCAATGGTGTGTTGGTTGTGTTATACAGGAAATTCATGCGGAGAAATTATTCGAATATGAAACAGAATTTAAGGCGGGTAATACGATACCCTTTTCTCAATAATTTATAGCATAATTAACAACTAATACGTTGTGATCTTCTAATGAATATCTGTAGGAGAAATTCCAAGTCGAAGTCGGTTTAAGTGTGAGAAAAGGTATCAATTGGTCGAAGTATTGGACCAAATTGGATAATACAGGGTGAGATGAAAAAACTGCAACCAACTTCAGACTGCTGTGATTTCTAAGCCACTTGTCCCACAGCAGCTTAAATTATTTCAATGATAGCTCATTATATTCTTTACAAGTGTACAAAAGCATTTTGGTGAGAATTTTCTAGAAAAAAAGTTATTCGTGATGGAATTCAAGTATGATAGTGTGATTTCCTTATATTTGGCTGGAAAACCACAAGTGGCTCCAGTGAATTTAAATGTGAATAAATCTTGTGTGTCTTATTACCGTAATACTGGTAGCGAAGCCCGACGTCAAGGAAGTAGACGGAAGAAAACAGCAACGTCAGCAGAAATGGTTCGAAAAGTAAAGAAGCGACTTGAAGGAAATCCGCGTCGACGTAGCCGAAAAATGACTCGTGAGCTGGACATATCGCAATATTACATTCGACAAATATTAAAACTAAGCTCGGGGTAAAGCCATTGCAATTCCAAAAAGAGCAAGAACTTACATCGCAACAGAAAGAAAATAGACTCAAAAGAGCTAAAGAGTTGCTACGCTTAGCAGAAAGTGGTGAACTGCCGAATTTGGTTTTCTCCGTCTCAGATGAGAAAACATTCGTTGTCCAGCAGTTTGTAAACAAACAAAATGATCGTGTTTACTTGCCAAAGAAGTCAGCTGAAAATGTGCACATTCGATGGGCCACCAGAACTCAAGCGCCGGCCATGGTGCTGGAGTGGGCCGCCATAACAGCCGATGGTCGCTCTCCGCTCATACTAATCGACAGCGGCATCAGAAAAAATGCCGAATATTATCGCTAGAATATTCTGGAGGGTGTATTAAAGTCTTGGGCACACAAACATTTTGGCCGCAGACCTTGGACACTCCAATAGGACTCAGCACCATCGCACTCAACACGCGCCACCCAAGAAAGCTTAAAAAATGAGGTTCCTTCACTTCATTTACAGAGCACAATGACCACCAATGACCGAATACCAATCGGTTGGATTATTGTGTCTGGAGTATTTTGGAAAGCAAGGTTGGCACTAAAAAAGTGTCGATCACCTCAAGCACTCGCTTCGACGGAAATGGGCCAAAATACCGCAGAGCAACATTCGGTGACCAATTCGAACAAATCTAAACTTATTCTAAAATGTATTGCTACTTCCGACATTTTTATAAAAAAGCGGTACCGATATGTGGGGACTATACCAAAACTTTAACCAGCTTTGATACTTTTCTGCTTTTTAGCTTCCTATCATTAGTCGCTTTGAGTCTTCAGTGTTTACAACCGATGGAGGGACATGGCTAAATCGGATGCTTTAATAGGTATTAAATGATTATTTCGATGAGTTCCATCTTTAGAACAAACGTATTTAATTTGCGTTTAACTTTGCCACACTTCATTTTATACCCTCCACCATACTATGGAGGGTATATTAACTTTGTCATTCCGTTTGTAACTCCTTGATCAGCGTAAAATTCTAAGTCGATATAGCGATGTCCGATTGTAATCACGCTATCTTTCGAACGAATTGAGATAGAAGACTATAAATTTGCACACATATTTATTTTACCAGTAGGCAGGTTAAATTCGTAAATGGGTCATGTAGGTCCACGTTTTCATATAGCCCCCACGGTACCTCCCGATATTCGGTATTTTGATGATTTTAGCGACATTATTCACCGGAATTGTTTCAAATTTGGCATTTGAAGAGCGTAATGGATACTACAGCTTATGACAGAAAATTGTCTGCGCAGGTCCACGTCTTCGTATAGCCCCCCTATAATGGCACCTCCCAATATTCGGTATTTTGATGATTTTAGCGTCATTATTCACCAGAGTAGTTTCAAATTACGTATTAAGAGTTCGTAATGGGAACTACAGTCTGTGACAGAAAATTGTCTTTGCAGGTCCAGGTCTTCCTATAGGTCCGATATAGCGGTACCTCCCTATATACGGTATTTTCATGATTTTAGCTACATTATTCACCGTTTATTTCAAGTTTTGAATTTGAATATGGTAATGGCTTATAATAAACAATGCCTACGTAGGTCCACGTCGTATAGACTCCAATATAACGGCTATATTCGGTATTTTTTATATTCTAAAGAATTTTTAACGGATTTTATTTTTTGAAAATTTCCAAATTCGTTCCAAATGGTCGAGGGTATTCAAAGTTCGGCCCGGACGAACTCACTGCTTTTTAACTTGTATTTTTGTTTTGTTTTTTTTTCGATGACATGGCAATCTTATGATTGTTGGTTGGGCGTTCTATGCACTCAGCCGCTTTTACAAATAATTTTAATTGTTTAAGAACTTGAATGTATGTCGGCGTACTTCTCGTATTGTCTTGTTATTTTTTATGTTTGCTGGAGCGGAGATTCGCTAGTCAGCGACCATATTTTTTGTAGTTGGACGTGCTCATTCTGGGCCGTCGGGTACTCATAACTTGGTTTGATATAAGTTAGTTATGTATTTTGCCTTATGATCTCTTTACGAATAACTCATAATGTTTTGCTTACTAATATTGCATAGGATATTCAGTTGTCATTATTTTTGGGTATGTGTTTGTCACAACAAATAACCCAGCCGAACTTGTCGTCGTTTTTACTTAGAAAGATATCTACCAACTTTTAGGTTTTCTTTAAGTGTTTACCACATTTCACAAAGATTAGCCTGCAATACAAGGCTTCGAGTTCTGGTATAGCCCAATATAACTATAATAACGATTTCAGTTATTTCATAGTGAACAAATAAACCATCACTTCTTTAAAATCCAAGATATTTTGCTTCACCCGATTTTATATGTAAATCCATCAATGGCTAAAATTAAACGGCTTTAAATAATTTAAAAACATCTTCTGGTTTTTTCAAATAATACGAAACATCATCATTAATGGCTCTTTGGCATACGTATTCAATTTAAAGTCCATTATTATAATTTGTGTACTTTAAGGAAGAAAAAATTAAAACAAATTGCAAAAAGCATGCAATTTATTTGTTTTTATTCTTTTCACTTTCATTCTTTGAATGTGCCAGGACACAGACATATTTTTCTTTTACTTTTTGTTTTTTTTTTTTTTTTTTTTTGGCCAAGAACACTTAAGAGTCCATTTTCACAAGAGCAAAAACAACAAAAAGAAAAATAAAAACAACATCCACCCATTACGGTTAGTTTTGGCTGAAGTAAATTGAAGAGGAAAACATCAACAACAAAAACAAGACTTACTTGGCCGATGCTTGAACCAAATTCCAATCGTATCCTTCTAAAACTTTCATAACGGCACTGGTGATTCGTTCATCTTCCTTGCGACCGACCACATTTTCACCGCTTAAACGTTTCTGTTCAGCTTTTAGGGCAATATTTGCCAAAACCAATGTTTCCACAGGTTTGACACGTTCCACAGGATTTTTATTTGTTTCCACGGAATTCGTATCCGTTGCCATGATATTCAGCAAAAAATATGCCACAAAGAAGAAGCCAAATAAAACAGATGCACAAAATTTATATTAACATTAAAAAAAAATATTTTTTGTTCAAAAGCTCACAACACTTTTTTCAGATATTATTTTTTTTATTTTTTGATATGTTTTGACTTTTTGTGAAAAGTTTGTTTCATATGATTTAAAATAATTATAATTTTTTTTCTCCAAGCCGTCGGTAGTTCACTTTTAGTACTTTTTTTTTGTGCAAGATATGAAAATCTCGTTTAACGGTAGGTATTTGCATTAAATCACACTCTCTCCGCTAGTTGAGCTTAAAAATGTTGCGCGCACGACAGACCCCAATGGAAACTAATTTCACTGATCTTGATGACAAATTAACATTGCTCCCCTGCGGGCAAAAACAGGCGCACGCACACGAACAACAAAACACACGACCCGATGAACAACAAGTTCGTTAATACAACAAACTACATACTACGACAATGATCGCACCCAGTCATCATGATCCCTCTGCATATGACGAATCAGCTGCCAAGCCGAATACTACTGCTTACTGCTCGCTCAAGTCAAACGAAGTCGTAAATCTGCTAACGACAGCCTAAGAAATTCACACACACACACATGCTTACAGAATGCAGTGGTTGTTGATCAAATATTTACTCTTTCATACATGAGTAGTAGTTGTTGGTTTACGGTACTTTGTTGGACATTGAGGAGCTCCAAGGGACAGCACCCACCACCATTTGTATTCAGTTCCCCCATATGTGTACATTCCAATGGGCATAATTTTCACACACTTGCTAGCTCCAAAGACACAAACACAAGCCCAAATCCAAACCCCATCTACATAGTCCAGTTATAAAAGCCGAGAATTTGTTTTGGTCCGATATTTGTCAGTCCATCGCATGAACCAAGTGCGACAGAGAGTCATAAATAATACGCTCACATACTCTGTAGTTTTAACACATACATGTGAAGATTTAATTTTTTGAAAAGTGATTGTGTTGTGTACAACACAATTTTCATGAGCCTTTTCTTTTGGCTTGCTTTCCTGGAAAAAAATATTTATTTATACCATCCCAACCAAATATTTTAATAATATTTTTATGTAAATACCTTTACGACTACTGTTTGATTATATCATTTTATTTAAAGAATGCACTTGGCAAAAGTTTTGCCTTACATACATACATATCTATATAGGGTAAGTCTTGATTATGGATCCTTACGTGTTATTTCCCAGACACATGTTGTTTTAACCTGTTGCTTTTGTTCAAAAACAATGATAGCCCAACAAAGAGTACAAGGTAATGTAAATAAGATACTTTATACATTACCGATCAATTAATAATGGGTTATTCAATAAAAATTTAAAAACATTATTGATCATTACTAAGTAAAGAATATACATCGGTGAAATATATATTCAGAAGTAACGCATGTTAGTTCGTAATTACTGCAGGTCGCAATTTTGTCCCAATCTTCACCAAATTATGTGTGGATTATAAGTTATAGACCAGTCGACGAGAAATTTGAAGTCTACCATTTTACATGAACATGGCATAATTGTTAGTGTGTGAAATGTCCCCATTCAAACCCGAGTGTTTTCAGCAGAGTTCAAACTTGCTCGTTTTTATTCGCGATTAAGACTTGCACACGAACGGGAGTGCTCGAAGAGTACGAGTTTACACGATGTTCAGTCTCCGCTAATGATTTGTGTGATGGAGATGGGGGTGGAGGTGGTGTACAAAAGCCAAGAAGAGAAAAACAAAATGAGCAAGAGGCGGGAGATTTAGAATTTGGTTTGTTTCGTTTGCATCTGAGGGCTGAAAAACACACATACTTAAAAATGCAAAAACTAAAAACTAACTGCAAGAGTAGAAACTGTCCGATTTCAAACGAATTTCTATCCCTCTCGCTACTACTACCTACTCGCTCATATTCGAATTATATTGAAAAATAGTATATGAGATAAAAAAACTGCAACAAAGTCAAACGCCATAATTTTTAAATTTTTTAAATTTTATTGAATGAAAGCAAAAAATGTCGGAAATAGTATTATATACATTTACACGAATTATGGCCTTCAAACGGTCAATGAAACCGTCACACGCTGCCCGCATGTTGCTCTGCGGTATTTTGGCCCATTTCCGGCGAAGCGCTTGCTTTAGTGATCGACTCTTTAGTATTTTTAGTGCCAACCTTGCTTTCCAAAATAATCCAGACACAATAGTCCAACGGATTGGGATCCGGAGATTTTGGTGACCATTGTGCGCTGAAAATGAAGCGAGGAACCTCATTTTGTAAACAAAAGAGGGCACGTGCTGAGTCCTGTTGGAATGTCCAAGGTTTGCGTGCCCAAGGCTTTAATACACCCTCCAGAATATATTCGCGATAATATTCGGCATTTATTCTTATGCCACGGCCGATTAATACGAGCGAAGAGCGACCATCGGCTGTTATGGCGGCCCACACCATCACCATGGCCAACGCTTGAGTTCTGGTGGCTAACCGAAGGTGCAAATTTTCAACTGACCTCTTTGACAAGTAAGCACGATCACGAACTGCTGGACAACGAATGTTTTCTCATCGGAGAAAACTAAATTCGGCAGTTCACCACTTTCAGCCAAGCGAAGCAACTCTTTAGCTCTTTTGAGTCTATTTTCTTTCTGTTGCGGTGTAAGTTCTTGCACTGTTTGAAATTTCAATGGCTTTTCCCCGAGCTCACTTTTCAATATTTGCCGAATGAAATATTGCGATATGTTCAGCTCACGAGCCATTTTTCGGCCACTGCGACGGGTTTCGATCAAGTTGCTTCTTTACTTTTCGAATCATTTCTGCTGATGTTGCTGTTTTCTTCCGTCCACTTCTTTGACGCGGGGCTACGCTACCAGTATCACGGTAACGGGCGATGGTACGAGACTCAAAAGATTTATTCACATTTAAATGCTGGAGTGCTCTAGCCACTTGTTGTTTTCCAGCCAAATATAAAGCGAAACGAAACCATTTTTTTCTGGAAAATTTTCACCAAAATGCTTTTGTACGCTTGTAAACAATATAATGAACTGTCACTGGAATAATTTTAACAGCTTTCGGACGAGTGGCTTAGAAATGACAGCAGTCTGAAGTTAATGAAGGTTTTTCATCTCACCCTGTATAAAGTTTTGAAAGGAGTACTTTAATATTTCATCTTCGGGTTGAGAATTATGATTATTCGAAATTTATTGTGGGGGACATAGCCAATTTTCGGACCAGCTCTATGTGTGACCCAGCCAGATTGACTTAAAATGTTGGTTTCATCCAAAGAGACATGTGGTCTAAGCCCGTCATTTTTTGAGGCGCTTTATTGAAATATTACTTTGTATATGCTCCTGTAACCATAGGCCGGAGTACATACATGGAGGTTTGTTCAATCCTGGAAAAACATATAAAACAGATTTTATGGACAATATTTAACAATAAAATATTCAATTCACAGGCAATTTGAGACATAAAAGCCCCCGGAATTAGTGTAATTATATGAAATTCTACAAAAAAAAAAAAAATATAAACCAACATGTTAGGTAACTAAATTTTAAATATTCCGATGTCTACCGATATTTATGAATTTGATATAAGGTTCTGTGACTTCAACCCTTACTTATCAATATTGCGAAAATAAATTACAGAGTAAGTAAGCTCGGCTGGGACCCTGTACCATGAGGTGAAGCAAACAAATGAAAAAGGTCTTAAAGTACTTAGATTTGGTACTCAACCGAAACCATATTTCTGTTAGGAGTGATATGTATAAAATTATGTTTTGGAACCGCAAACACCATTCAACTAAATAGGAAAAAGTGCATATATTAAACTTCGGTTTTATATTCAGAAAAAAAAAGATATTTTATTCATAAAAAACACGAAGTAATCTTTTTCAATTAAAGACCCTTCCTGATAACTATATTCCATAAAAATTGTATTTGTTTAAAATATAATCAAATTTCACTTTCAACTCTCAAAGTTGTTTTCCCCCACTCGCTAAGAGTTCCTACCTTACATACATATGCCACTTGTTAATACTCCTCGTTTTTTATTCTTTTTATTATTATTCCCACACGACCAGCATCAATTTTTTTCCCAACTCCCAGCACCCATAAATCCATTGACATGCTCACGAGCATATGTACATACAAATGTATGTTTATATGTCTATGAATGAACATGAGCATCATTTGCTTTGACTATGACTTCAAATCGCACGATTAAAACGATATGAAATAAACATTGAAGTAGCCTTTTTTACGATATTGCATCTGCGTAGCCTTTGATCTTTTATGCATCATTAAGATTTATGAACACATTTTGTCGTTCGATATTCGATTTGATGTGATGTCCGATGAAACCTTATAACGCGCTAATGCGATGTGTATTGTAGGAATTTCGAATATTTAAAACAAAAACGAATACACTAGTGAGGAAAAAAATGTTTTAGTGTACATAATAAGAACATCAGCAGATAGCCAATATATAGAAGAAATATATACTATAGAAAAGGTATGCAAGATCTATGGAATGTTTTCTGGAAGCAAGATGCCTATAAAGTCTGTGGAAAGTCTCATATGTATAGAATGCCTATGTACAGAAGACTTATAAGAGCTTTTCTGTGTATAGAAGATCTAGGAGAGGTCGTCTGTATATAGAAGACCTATGGTAGGCCTTCTATGTGTAGGTCATCTTTGTATAGAAATCCCATGAGAGGTCTTTAATATTAAGAAGACATGTAGGAAATAAAAAGCTCATTTATGCATAGATATCTATAGGATGTCTTTTATCTATAGAAGACCTATAGGAGGTCTTCTATGTATAGAAAAGCTATAGAAGGTCTTCTAAGTACAGACGACCTGTAAGAGGTATTATATATAAAATACATATGAGACGTCTTATACCTATAGAAGTTCTGTAGGAGGTCTTTAATGTATGGAAAATCTATAGGAGGTTGAAGACGTATAGACCCTCTATATATGTAGAGAATATCTATATGAGGTCTTCTATAGATAGAGAATATCTATAGAATACATACAGGGTGGGATGAAAAAACTGCAACCAGTTTCAGACTGCTGTCATTTCTAAGCCACTCGTCCGACAGCTGTTACAATTATTCCAGTGACAGCTCATTATATTGTTTATAAGCGTACACAAGCATTTTGTTGAGAATTTTCCACAAAAAAAGTTATTCGTGATGGAATTCATGCGTGATAGTGTGATTTCCTTATATTTGGCTGGAAAAGCACAAATGGCGATCGTTAGAGCACTCCAGCATTTAAATGTGAATAAATCTTTTGTGTCTCGTACCATCGCTCGTTACCGTGATACTGGTAGCGTAGCCCGACGTCAAGGAAGTGGGCGGATAAAAACAGCAATACCAGCAGAATTTGTTCGAAAAGTAAATAAGCGACTTGATCGAAACCCGCGTCGAAGTGGCCGAAAAATGGGTCGTGAGCTGAACATATCGCAATATTCCATTCGGCAAATATTGAAAAATGAGCTCGGGGTAAAGCTTTTGCAATTCTAAAAAGGGCAAGAACGTACACCGCAACTTCGCTTGGGCGAAAGTGGTGAACTGCCGAATTTGGTTTTCTTCGTTGAGAAAAAAAAACAAACAAAATGATCGTATTTACTTGCCAGCTGGACACCAGAACTCAAGCGCCGGCCATGGTGATGGTGTGGACCGCCATAACAGCCGATGGTCGATCCGTGGCATCGGAATAAATGCCGAATATTATGGCAAAAATATTCTGGAGAGTGTATTAAAGCCTTGGGCACGCAATTTTGGCCACAGACCTTCAATATTCCAATACTCAGCACACGCCAACCAAGAATGGTTACAAAATGAGGTTCCTCGCTTCATTTCTAGCGCACAATGGCCACCAAAATCTATGGATATTACTCCGTTGGACCGCCGTGTCTGGAGTATTTTGGAAAGAAAGGTTGGCACTAAAAAATACCTAAGTGTCAATCACCTCAAACAAGCGCTTCACAGGGAATTGGGCCAAAATACCACAGAGCAACATTCGGGCAGCGTGTGACGGTTTCATTGGCCGTTTGAAGGCCATAATGCGTGCCAAAAGTGATCAATTCGAACAAATCTAAACTTATTTTATTTTTTTTTCTGGTACGCATTTGAGAGTCTTTAATGTATAGCTTATATAATGTATTTTATGTATAAAAGACTAATCGGAGGTTTTTTATGAATCGAAGATCTATAGCAGTTATTCAGTGCTTCTATATATAAGACCTACATGAGATCTTTCATGAAGAAAATCTGTCAAAATTACCTACAGTTCTTTAATATATGTTTCATCCGATTTGGCATTTAAGACCTCAAAGCCAAATATTGCCGAAATTGGTTCAGCCTTAGAAATGGCTCCAACATATATATCCCTGCTAAATTAATGTAAATGAAACAGTTTTATCTAAAAAGGTATAACATTGGTCCAATAGATTAGGTTCAAAAGTGGACCAAACCCATATTTTTGTTTCACTTCATTTTATACTTTAGCCTTCTCAAGTTCATGACAATGAAACCTAGAAAAAAGACGTTTACAAAGTTCAGGACTGGTTCAAAATTGACTATCACATCTTGACACTCAACCATTATGTACTGCTATTTTGATAACCACTACTGTTTCGGTTAGCAGCTACTTTACACATTTTAAAAAATCATTTTTTCCAACGATTTCATGGAAGGTTGGATGCCAAGTGGCTGGCTCTCTTCTGGATCGACCCAACATATTTTATTGTCATATTTATTATCAAATCTGTCGGTTGATAGGTTCGGTGATTGGTTTCGGCCTGACCATACAACTTAATTAGAAAAAGAAAATTTGACACCAATTACAATGTAAAGAAATAACAGCCATAAAATTACGTACCCAATTTGTTGTCGGGTCTTCTTATATTTGATTTTTTTTTGTCGTATTCTAATACAAATACGACAAATGTTATGGGCTACCCCAACAGAAAGTATAAAAAGTAGAAAAACTCAAACATACAAACATATTTTTTACTGATAACAAAATTCCATGGAAAATGTGTGAGTAGTTTTTTCTCCTTCGGCTACAACTGCCTTAAATTGGATGTATGTTTCAATACTGTTGTTCTTGTTGTAGCCTATTGCGGCACATAGAATAACAGAGATATTGGCAGCCATAAATGAAAAGAAACCGAATTAAATGCTTAACAGAGAATCTCATAAAAATTCAATAAATAAAAACGGTTTGCTTTTGAATTAAATGCCGAAGTACCGACAATTCATGCAAGGAGCCAAAGCAGCATCAGTAGACCATATTTTGCATCTATGGAAAACATAGACGCGAGTGAATTATGAATTGACAAATTTCCCTTGAGACCATTAGAGTTATTTGAACTTCATTGAAATGGACAAAAAACAAGAGAGGGAGGGGTTGGCTACAAAAAACATCTGTGGCAAGGACAGCAATAGCAACAACAACAACAATAGTCACATTAAAAATTTAATGCCATTTTCTTTGTTTCGCGTTTTTCCTCTAATCTTCGGCTATGAAACAAAGGATGTTTGATGTTGGCTTAAGACGGCTAATGCCGATGCCATTGTACCCGCCACCAATATACTCAGCTTAAAACTATAAGAAAAAACTACAACAACATTTACATTAATTATGCAACAAACTGTTGCTGCGACTGTTGTTGTGGAACACCATAGTATTGCAGATGAGCAGTAGTTGAGGAAAAATTAAGAACAACTACCACTCAGCGTTTTCACAGAGGCCGGCAAATTTCAAAAGTTTTTTTAGAACAAAATAATAAAATGCAAAGTTTTTGTTTACAAACAGCGGAACTTTCAATATTTTACAGAAAATGGTATTTTTTAGTTGCTTTGAAAAAATAAATAACTAGTGGTTGACTAAGAAAGAGTTACTCTCGCAATTCTTCGAACAATTTTGTTGTCAGAGTCGAGTTAGCCTCAGAAAGACTCAGACTCCGAGTCGATGAAAAACTCAGATCCCGAATCCAATTTTTTTTTAATTTTATAATTTAATTTCCGCAATTTAAGTTTTATCATATTTTTTGTAGTTTCAAGTGTATTGTTTTTCAACCTCTTCAAATTATATTGTATTGCAAATGTATTGCAGATGAGCAGTAGTAGAGGAACAATTAAGAACAACTATCACTCAACGTTTTCACAGAGGCCGGCAAATTTCAAAAGTTTTTTTTCAGAACAAAATAATAAAATGCAAAGTTTTTGTTTACAAACAGCGGAACTTTCAATATTTTACAGAAACTGGTATTTTTTAGTTGACTAAGAAATGAGTTACTCTCGCAATTCTTCGAACAAATTTGTTGTCAGAGTCGAATTAACCTCAGAAAGACTCAGACTCCGAGTCGATGAAAGACTCAGACTCCGATTCCGAATATTTTTTTTAATTTTATAATTTAATTTCCACAAGCTAAGTTTTATCACATTTTTGTAGTTTCAAATGTTTTGTTTTTCACCCTCTTCAAATTTTATGATGCATCAAAATTTTTGAAATCAAATTATCTCATTCGATTAAAAAGACTTTTAAAACTTATTTTAGCGTTTTTAGCTATATTGTGTTTTGTATGTAGGGTTTCGGGACCGGAGGTTGAGTCGAACAATTTTGCTAGAGTCGTTTTTACAAGTTTTACAATATTTTTCGTAGTTTAATCATTTTTGGAGATAAATGAGAAGAAGAAAATTAGCACTCCTGTGGAAGATATTGAAACAATTCCGATCTAACTTAATGGAAAATTCCTAAAATCTTTTAAGATTTATTAAATTTAAAATGATTGAAACTGGAACACAAGTTTCAAAATTTAACACTAATATATATCCAAAGAGTAAGCATAACATTCTAAGGTCTAATTTTCTAATTCGATATATCACACCCTACACCACACTGTGGCCAGGGTATTATGTCTTGTGCATTTGTTTATAACACGGAGATAGAACCAAATAGTATGCAATTGGCACATACCATTGTCAAATTTGTTGAAAATCGGTTCAGATATAGCTATAGCTCTCATATATATTGTTCATTCGATTTATTATTTTTGTCCCTCACAACCGTAATACGAATTCCATTACAACGATATTCGAAAGACCAGTAAAGAATAGTCAAAAGTCTGGCGAAGCCGACTATATGATCCCTACACCACTATGCATATTTAGTAGAGCTCCCGTAAAACAAAGAAGTTATTTGAAGCAGATCATACCATAGTTTTGTTTCAGACGGAGATATTTTAATCTTTTATACTAATTAACATTGCTATATAGTACATGGGAAGTATTATATTAAAAAATATATCGGAGCCGAGTTCCACAAAATTGAAACGTACGACCCGAAATTCACTCCATTTTTGCACAATAAACGGGTAACAAAAAGTCAAGAGACACAAATGTCCCATCAAATTTAGAGGAAATCGATTCAGAGTGGAATACACTATGTATTAGTTCCTTTCGGTTTCAAATGATCATAATAAATGTTTATGTTACGGGTATCTCTACTACATATACATAATCATTCGATCTTTCTATACTGGTTTTAATGTGCCTTTTTTATCTTGATTTGATTTCAATCTTGGGTAGAAACGACAAATATGGAACGTTGGAGGTGAACAACTCTTGTTTTTTCAAAAAAAAAATATTTTTATCAATCTAAAGTGAACATGCAAAAATTTAATTGGATAGATATTTTTATACCCTCCACCTTTAACAGGAGGGTATATTAACTTTGTCATTCTGTTTGTAACATCCTTAAATATCGTCGTAGACCCCATTCATAATCAGCATAAAATTCTAAGTCGATTTAACGATGTCTGTCTGTCTGTTGAATTCACGATACAGCCCACATTTTTTGACGTGGATCGACAAAATTTAGCAAAACAATTTGTATTGTGTCTAGGGTGGTTGGTATTGAAAATGAGAAATATCGGTCAACGTTTTGATATAGTCCCCAAATAACGGTACCTCCCCATATTCGGTGTTTTGATTATTTTTGCCACATTTTTCACGAATTTGTCTGAAAATTGTTATTTGTAGGTCATAATGGGTCCTAGTTCGTGTGGCGAGATTCTGTATGGGTCCACGCTTTGATATAGCACCCATATATGACGGTACCCCCCCCCCCCGATTTTCGGTATTTTGATGATTTTTGCCACATTTTTTCACGGATTTGTCTAAAAATTGGTATTTGTATGTCCTAATGGTTTCTAGCTCCGTTGGCGAAACATTGTATGTGTAGGTTCACGTTTTTGTATACCCCGTATAGCGGTATCTCCCGATATTCGATATTTTGATGATTTTTGTCACATTTTCCCATGAATTTGTCAAAAAATTGGTATTTGTGGGTCATAATGACTTCTAATGTTTCCTTTAGCCTGAAGTGGAGGGTATTAAATGTTCGGCCCGGCCGAACTTAATATTTTTTTACTTGTTTCCATATCAAAGAAAGAATTTGGACACATGCCTTATTTAATGTGGAGCTATAAAATTTAGTTCAACAACTTGTATTGTCTATAATGGTTGGTATTGAGAATGGGTTTCATCGGTCCACATTTATGTTTAGCCTTCATAAAAAGATTTTGATTGCCGTCATTCTAATGGTTTCAGAGAACTCTATACATAACAAACCAGTAATGAAAGTCCTAAAGTCGGGCGGGCCGACTTTATGATACCCTACACCACTTTGCTAATTTAGTAGAGCTCCACATAACAATTAAAAGTTTTTATGGGAGAATTTAATCATTCACGCTATGATTATAATTGTAATTTAAAGTTCAAAGGAATAAATATGCCGAAGCATTTGTATATTTTAAATTCGGACATGTATTGCCCATTTGGTGCAAAATTAATTTGAAACAAGTAAGCAAAGGCTATAGTCGTGCGGGGCCGACCATGTGATACCCTACAACACTACAATATGTGTGAAGCCCCCTCATGTCCAAATCCATTTTGGAAGATTTCGCTTTTGAAATTATGTCACGGAGCACTGCACAGATATTACCCTTAGCATTTTGACCAGGGACATTTTCCCGATGTTTATGCACTCCGTCGTGCTGTTAGCTTTTGTGGTCCATTTTACGGCTAAATATAATCCAATGGTCATCCAAAATGCTAGAATTCTTCACGGTGCTTAACTATATTCTCAGGCGTCTCGATTGCCTTCAATTGTGTGATCAGGATTTTTTTTTTTTGTTTTTGGTTCATTTGGACCCCTAAATATTTTGCGATCATCTCCAAAAAGAGTAGACTTCTATTCTGACCCTCATCTTATCCCCATGCACAATTTCGTAAGGATCGGGACATAAATGTGATCTGTATATGATATCCTGATATCCTAACTACTTAGTTTTGTTAGCTGTACAAATATTACCAAATGTTTAATTCAAAATGAAAATATGACAAAATTGAAAAAATATGAGAAAATTTTACAAAATCAATATTTTCATCTTTAGAGAGATATTTTTATGCGATTTTTTAGACGTTTTTTCTTTCCTGCCAAGAGGCCATTCTGAATTAATGAGAACTGTCGAAATCAGTTCAGCCGTTCTCGACATATAAGCGATATTTCAAGCATATCTTCTTTGGTAGACAATTGTATCGCACATATTTCGCTATATATCCGATTTGTTGGATAATAACATCAATGTAAAGGTCAGAAGTAACCTTGTGATGGCTTTGTGATTTCGTCGGGATTTCAAATATTCACGGTTTAATGAAAAATTTTGATTTTTTTCAACACAAAAGATATGGTATATTTTATCCGCTAAATATTATCCAATGACCACCCAAATTAGTAGGCTTCTTCCCCGCCCTAAACTCTATCTACATGCGAAATTTCGCGTCGATTGGTCTATAATTGCGACCTGTATAGCTACTGCAAAATCCGAAATTTTTTCAGTATTTGGTCCATTTCTACCCCTAAACATTTGGCGATCATCTCCAAAAGCAATAGGGTTCTATTCTGCTCCAAGCCCCACCTACATTCTAAATTTCGTGAAGATCGGGCCATAATTGCGACCTGTAGAGTGATTACAAATTAACATGGACAGACGGATAGACGGACAGACGGACGGACGGACATACATAGCTAGATCGACTCAGCTCGGCGAGCTAGGAAGATCCATACATACTTTCCTATGTGGGAAACCAATATTTCGAGGTGTTACATAATTTTTGGCCCAATCAAACTTATAATACCCCCAACACATAGTGTTGTAGGGTATAATCAGATAAAGATATATGGGAGCTATATCCAAATCTGAACCGATCTCGATAAAATTTGGTAGAGATATTTCTGAGCTGTATTTGATATATTTCCCTGAATATCGTTGTTACGGAGTGCATATCACGGCTGTAGATAACAAATACAACAAATCGGATGATCTTCACCAAATTTGTCATACTAGCTTCTAGACTCAATTCGGTCGCCAAATTCCATCCCATTTGGGCAAATATTAGACGTTTGGTGTACATTAAAAGGTAAATCGGACGAAGTTATATATGTGAGCTATATCCAAATCTTAACCGATCTCGATAAAATTTAGCAAAGGTATTTCTTAGCTGCATTAGATATATTTCCCCAAATATTTTTGTTACAGAGTGCATATTACGGCTGCGGAGGACAAAAATAACAAATCGGATGAACAATATATATGGGAGCTATAGCTATATCTGAACCGATTTCGATCAAATTTGGCATACTTATTTTCAGGTCCAATCTGATCGTACGTGCAAAATTCCATACAATTCGGGCTGATATTACAAGTTTGGTGCACAATAAAAGGCAAATCGGACGAAGATATATATGGGAGCTATATCTAAATTTTGACCGATTATCTCCAATTTCAATAGGGTTCGTCCTTGGGTCAAACAAATGATTTGTGCAAAATTTCATCTTGATAGGGCAATAAATGCGAACTGTACTTTGTTTACAAAAATACATGGACAGACGGACGGACGGACATGCATAAATCGACTCAGAATGTGATTCTATCCAGATCATCAAAAGGAACTATGGGTCTATCTCTTTTCCTTTTGCCTGTTACAAACAAATGTACAGAGACATAATACCCTGACCACCTTGTGGTGTAGGGAAATGGTCAATATAGGTTTTAAATATTTAAAAAGGATTATATTAATTTCATTAGCAAATTAGGCATAATTTTAGATGATACAATTTAGCCCTGATGAAAATATCAAATATATTTGAACTATTTGGAGTCGATCTCTTAAAATGGAAAATCCTGACTTGACATTTACAATCCTCTTGACCTTTTAAATTCCTATATAGTCTCCAATTTTTATGGTGTATTGAAGGTCATGTACTCTGTATTTAGTATGTTTATAAATTTACTGGACTAAGAAGGTAACCATATCGATCGATATTGGAAGATTTAAAACTAATAATTTTCCAGAAGAAAGTCCTATTTGTTAACAATAAACCATTTTATGGGGGCTATACGATGAGTTACAAACGGAATGACAAACTTAATATACCCTCCATACTATGTATGGCGAAGGGCATAAAAATAACAAAGCAAAAAATAAAACAAGTAAGCAAAGGCTATAGTCGTGCGGGGCCGACCATGTGGTACCCTACAACACTACAATATGTTAGAAGCCCCCTCATGTATAAATCCATTTTCGAAGATTTCGTTTTTGAAACTATGCTGTTAGTTGTTGTCGTCCATTTACAGCTGAATATAATCCAATGGTCATCCAAAATATTAGACTTTTTTCCTGTCCTTAACTCTCTTCTCAGGCGTGTCGATTGGCATCAATTGTGTGATCAGGACTATTTTTCTGTTTTTGGTTCATTTGAACCCTTAAATATTTTGCGATCATCTCCAAAAGCAACAGGCCCCTCTGTATCTCCAAATCTAGACTAATCTATATGATCTTCATGTCTACGATATTTGGCTATATTCGTCCACGAAATCAGCATAAAAAAGCCAGAAGTTCGCCTTTTGTGTATTTCGAATATCGCCTGTAAGTAGTGTTGGTATTTTTTCACACAAAAGTGGACCACTACTTCTATCCTCTGTCCTAACTCTAACTTCATGCGAGATTTTGTGACTTTTGGTTTCTATTTGTGACCTTTATAACGGCTGCAAAATCAAGAAAATTTTTAATTGTTGGTCCATTTCAACCTCTAAATATATTGCGGATATCTTTGAAAACGATAGACCTAGCCCTTCTGAGCCTATCCCTACCCATGTGAAAATTTTCGTGAGGATCGGATGATAATTACAATCTGTATATAATAACCCCAACCTGTGTTGTAAAGTGCAAAAATATTACAAAATATACACTTCAATATTATAAGTCAAATTTGAAAAAATCGCATGCGATAAAAAATATGAAAAAATAAAAAAATGTCACAAAATCCTACAAAATCTATATGAGCATCATTATTGGCATCTTTTTATGCGATTTTTTTTTTAGATTTTATACTTTTATGCCAAAAGGGCATTCTAAATTGACAAAATTTGTCAAAATCGGTCCAGCCATTCTGGAGATATAAGCATTCTAGCTAACATCCCCTTCCTTTGTATATATACATTTTATATATTTCGCTGTATATATGCGATATTTTTACTATCGGCATCTACGTAACGGTCAGAATTGACCTGTTCTACAATTTGTGATTTCGTCGACATTAAAAATATTCGCGGTTTTATGGAAAATTTGACTTTTATTTATCACAAATGCTATGTTCTATTTCAACTACTAAATATTACCCGATTACCATCAAAATTGGGAGGCTTCTCCCAGCCCAAAGCTCTAGCCCCATGCTAAGTTTCGCTTCGATTGGTCTATAATTGTGACTTGTAGAGCAACTGCAAAATCAGGAAAATTTTTTTTGGTCCATTTCAATCCCTAAATATTATGCGATCACCTGCAAAAGAAATAGGGTTCTATTCTGACCTTAACCCCACCTACATACTAAATTAAGTGAGGTTCGAGCCATAATTGCGACCTGTAGAGTGATTACAAATTAACATGGACAGACGGACGAACGGACGGACGGACATACATAGCTAGATCGACTCAGCTCGGCGAGATAGGAAGATCCATATATACTTTCCTATGTTGGAAACCAATATTTCGAGGTGTTACATAGTTTTTTGCCCAATCAAACTTATAATACCTCCAACACATAGTGTTGTAGGGTATAACAAATACTATTTATATAAGTCGCCAAAAAATAGCAACTTTTTTAAAGTTTTAAAAGTGTTAAAAAATAAACATTGATCTATATTAGAACATTTTGCTGGGTATGAACGCTTAAGAACGGTTAAGTTTGTATAACCTTAGCTGTTTTGGCCTAATGCACCTGTTCAGCTGTTACTTTATAAATCAGTTTTGTATGTGTTTATCAAAATCAACACCGCAGCCAACACTGACGCTCCGCATTCACAGCACCTTTTCCTGTCTTCAAAATACTGGAAATAGTTTCGCCTAATAAGACACTATACTCTCAAATCTCCACTTTTTTAGTATTTTATATATAATTTCAGTTTTTTCTTTCATTTACAGGGAAATACACAAATTATGTCCACATTGGATTCTTGCGAATGGACGATGAAAACGGAAACATTTTGTCAGCACTGACATATGGCGGATGGCTGACTGCCAGCTCGACTGCCTGACAATGGTAATAACGGCAAATGAAGATTTAGTCCGAAATACCGACAGACATCTAGACTCACTGCAAAAAATTTGCTACTTGCCATGAAATCACAAATCATTTGCTATTTGATCTAAGCCGCCAAGCGGTAGCAGAACGAAGTTCAAGAAGAAGAAACAAAAACAAGAAAAGCACTTGGCGCTATCTTGGCTCTCGGAAATCGTGTTTGGATGGAATACAACGATTAAATTGCATACAAAACAGATCACATTCATCATTCTTGAGATGTGTTTTTGAGTTTGTTATTGTTGCTGTTGTAGCATGTGAAATTGGATCATCATAAATTCAATGCGTTTTGCCTCTATAGCTGTTGTTGTTGGGCTATTTAATTTTTCTCATTTTATGATTAAATGAAACCAAATGGTTTCTGCACTTTTTTTAATAAAATGCAAAAGATTTTGTTCAAGTTTCCTTTTCGTTGGAGTTTTAAATACTCATGTTGATACGATGGCTTTTGAAAGATGTTAATCAGATAACACACTTATGGAATTTTCAACCAGGTCTGAGTGGAAAAATAAAAATGTTCAGGGCATGTAACATTTGTGATCCACTGTACACCTGGAATATTTATAATATATTGTAAAATGTCTAAATTCTTTCATCTTTTGCTTAACTAGAACATAATCGTAAAACTCCCACGGACATACACATAAAAAACTGGAACTTATGGGTTATACTTATGACGTAATGTAGTTCGAAGTTCTGAAAATAAGTAATTTTACAAAGTCCGTTTTTATACCCTGCAACACTATGTGTTGGGGGTATTACAAGTTTGATTGGGCCAAAAATTATGTAACACCACGAAATATTGGTTTCCCACATAGGAAAGTATATATGGATCTTCCTATCTCACCGAGCTGAATCGATCTAGCTATGTATGTCCGTCCGTCTGTCCATGTTAATTTGTAATCACTTTACAGGTCACAATTATGGCCCGATCTTCACGAAATTTAGAATGGAGGTGGGGAATAGAACCCTATTTCTTTTGGAGATGATCGCATAATATTTAGGGGTTGAAATGGACCAAAAACTAAAAAAATTCCTGATTTTGTACTTGCTCTACAGGTCGCAATTATAGACCTATCAAAACGGAAGTTAGCATGGGGCTAGAGCTTAGGGCTGGGCAGAATCCTTCCAATTGTGATGGTCATCGGGTAATATTTAGTGGGTGAAATAGGCCACAACATTTGTGCTAAATAAAAGTCAAATTTTCCATTAAACCGAGAATAGTTTTAATCCCGGCGAAATCAAAAATAGACGAACAGGTCAATTCTGACCGTTACGTAGATGTCGATAGTAAATATATCGGTTATATATAGCGAAATATATACAATGTGTATATACAAAGGAAGGGGATGTTAGTTAGAATGCTTATATCTCAAGAATGGCTGGACCGATTTGGACAAATTTTGTCAATTCAGAATGCCATCTTGACATAAAAGTATACAATCTACAAAAATCGCAGAAAAATATGCCAATAATGATGTTAATATAGATTTTGTAGTATTTTGTGTCATATTTTTATTTTTTCATATTTTTTATCACATGCGATTTTTTCAATTTGATTTGAAAATATTTGAAATAATATTTTGTAATATTTCTTTCACCTTACAACACAGGTTGGGGATATTATATAGGTATAGCAAATATCGTCCGATCCTCACTAAAAATTTTCACAAGAGTAGGGTTGGGCTCAGAAGGGCTAGGCCTACTGTTTTCAAAAATGTCCGCAATATATTAGGGATTGAAATGGACCAACAACTAAAAATGTTCCTGATTTTGCAGCCGTTATAAAGTTCACAAATAGAAACAAAAGGACACGAATTTTCGCATAAAGTTAGAGTTTAGGACAGCGGGTACAATGTACCACTAATTTTGTGTGAAAAAATACCAGCAGGCGATATCTGAAATACACAAAAGGCGAACTTCTGGCTTTTTATGCTGATTTCTTTGTCGAATATAGCCAAATATCGTAGACAAGCAAATCATATAGATGAGTTTAAATTTGGAGATACAGAGGACTTCTTGCTTTTGGAGATGATTGCAAAATATTTAGGGCTTCAAATTAACCAAAAGCAGAAATGTTTTTCCGATCACACAATTGACGCCAATCGACACGCCTGTGAAGAGAGTTAAGGACAGGGAAGAATTCTAGCATTTTTGATGAGCATTGGATTATATTTAGATGTAAAATGGACTACAACAACTAACAGCCTGACGCAGTGCATAAATATTGGGCAAATGTCCCTAGTCAAAATCCTAATTTCAAAAGAGTACAGATAAAAATATTGGTACGTGCAAAATTTGAAAGAAATTGTAAAGAATCGAATCGACTTGTTTCGTATGTTATGACAGATCTAAGTATTGGTACCAGAAGGGGTTGGCAGATCTTACATTAGCAAAAATATTTGGATTTATAAAATTTCAAGAGAATTGGATGCTTATTTCGCTTTCTTTGAGCGTTTTGTTTTTGAAAAACCTAAACCTAATTTGGGGGAGGTACCAGAAGAAATGGTCCAATCTCTACCATTGTCTTGTGTTGATGGAAGTATTGAGATGTATCACGTCTGAATGGAACCGGACGTTAGTTTCGTGTTTTATGAGCTTCATGGATATTCAAAATTTTGAGTCTTTGTGGGGGAGGTACCACAAGGAGGGGACCAATATATTCCACCTTCACCTCAGACCTTGGATTAATAAAAATATTGAGATGTTGTAATTTGAGGACAATCTGTAAGTGTCTGATGGTCCTCAAATTACAACATCTCAATATTTTTATTATTCCAAGGTCTGATGTTAAGGTGGAATATACTGGTCGCACATTTTATAAAAGTTTTAATTATTCAAAATATTGACCCTTTGTGTGGAAGGTACTTGACGGAGTGGACCGATATTGTCCATTTTCGCAGCTGACCTAGCACTAATGAAAATATTAGGATATGTCGAGTTTTATCCTTTCTCTTTCTATATAGTAAATTATTTTCTTTGAAAATGTTGACATTTTGTGGGGGAGGTACCAGAAGAAGTCCATCTCCGAACTCGATCTATGTTTGATAATAATATTACAATGTACCACATTTGGGCCATATCGGATACTCCATTCGAGAGTTATTGTGCGCACCAGCCAGAGAGACAGACGGAAGGATGTCGCTAGATCGACTCCAAATGTCCTGAAACGAATTTAATCGAAAGAGACCAATCGTCTCAAAACGTTATTTCGATGAGGCACGTTTTGGTCGTATCAAATGATATATACCCTCTCTAGCCATACAGCTGAGGGTACAATTTTCCCTCGTTCAAAGAATCATAATGAAATTAGATTTGGAACAATTTGCCTTTGACAGTATTCCCAAAAAAAAGTTTGTTCGTAGATTTTAACTCAGTGTTGAAACATTCAACATGAGAAACTGAAATGCAAAAATACCGATTTGATTGGATAGTGCTTCTCAAAGCATTATAATACTTAACAATTGCAAATATCGTTATGTATGGGTGTTTTACCCAAAAAGGGAAGCAATGTATCGATTCTGGTCCATTTAAAGTTTTTTTCTGAAAATGTTCCTCTTTGTCTATTGGCCTCCCAAAATCGTCACGGAAGGCATTCCTGATAACGTTGGTGAGCAAATGTTATGCAATTATTCATTTCAAAGATATCATTGCCTAAGAATATTTTCGAAAGTCTGAAACATACCATAACAATGGACCTGAAACCACCTTTTGTTATATCGATCGACTTTTCCTCGGAATTCTGCCTAAAATTCTGAATGTCACAATTTCGCAGGAATCAACGTTAAATTTTGTATTCAGTTCGGTCTTCCACCATTTGGAGGTCAAAATTGATCAATAAATTTTATACAGAGATAACAATTTAAAAGGCACAAAAAATTTAGTATGGTATTGAAAATGGGCTATATCGGTCCACATTAAATTTTGGTCCCAATTTTAAGCAAATAATCTGTAATTTGATATTTCAGCTTCTCATTGAGTGGTTAAACTCCTTGCCAAAAATGTTCAATATAAATCCCTCTTCGTAGCAGCATGGTTATAACGGGACCTCCTAATTTTTGGCATTTTGGGGTTCTGGCTCCAACTAAATCTGCCGAAATTTACCATTTATGATCCTCAGTAAGTTGCTGAGCTCCATGCAAAAACAATGTTCTATGTATACTCACTTTTAGGTATAGCACACATATAACGGTTCCTCCTAATAATATTTTGAAGTTTTTACTCCAAATTTCCCACCAAATCAAGCTTTATTGAATAATTCGAGTTCTGATTGGAAACTCAGGTCCTCGCAAGAATATTCAATGTATATATACACTTTGGTATAGCCAATACTCTCCCGATTTTCGTACAGCTCAAGGAGATTTCAATGAATATATTTATATTTCTTTCCAATCTCTAGAAAATGTTTGAATTCTGTATTTTTGCCGGAAAGAACGCACCTTTGCTTAGCTAATCATCACATCATTATCTTTGATGCGAAAAAAAACTATTCACATACACACATAAAAAACTACACGCAATTTTCTTAAGAGAAAATACTTATCTACACTCAAAACTGAGTGCTGATTGGTTACAGCAGTTCGTTGAAATCAATTAAGCGTAATTCGGTGGAGACCCGCCTTTACAACTTTGTGATTGGTGGAGAAGAGCCGAACACACAAGTGAAACTAATATCCCCCTCCCAAAACACAATTGGACACACACAAAACAAGTGTCGGTGCCAACAACAACAGCATCAACCTTAAGCATCATGCATGCTTGTACACATGTATGCATACATACATATGTTTTAATGAACATCAAGAGACCGACGAAGAAGATCGGCAGTATGATATACTCGTGAATGTTTACAATTTAATTAGCAACAGGTTTGTTGTCGTGTGTGTTTATGTTTTGTTTCTCTGTGGGGATCTTGTTTTGGGGCTCGATCGCTTTTCGTGACTTGCGAAATATCGATTAAATAATAATAATAAGAATTAAATCATTATAAATGAAATATTTTATTTAAAATTTAAATTCGTTGTATAATATTTTCATTCAAAAATTTGTTAACATTATTTTTAACAATAATTGTATACCCTACACCACACTGTAGTCAGGGTATTTTGTCTTTCTACATTTGTTTGTAACATGGAGAAGGAAGCGAGTTAGCAGTTTGTAAACAAACAAAATGATCGTGTTTACTTGCCAAAGAGGTCAGCTGAAATGTGCACCTTCGGTCGGCCATCAGAACTCATGCGCCGGCCATGGTGATGGTGTGGGCCGCCATAACAGCTGATGGTCGCTCTCCGCTTGTATTAATCGACCGTTGCATCAGAATAAATTCGGCATTTATTCTTATTGCCAAAATATTCTGGAAGGTAATTATCCCGAAAAATGGCTCGGGAGCTGAACATATCGCAATATTCCATTTGTCCAAGGTTTTCACTAAAAAATACCAAAGTAACGATCACCTGAAGCAAACGCTTTGCCGGGAATGGGCCAAAATAGCGCAGAACAACATTCGGGCAGCGTGTGACGGTTTCATTGGCCGTTCATTGGTGACCAATTCGAACAAATCTAAAATTATTCCAAAATTGTATGCTATTTTCGAAATTAGAAACTGCTTAATTTTCAGAGTATTTTACAGCAGTCAAAAACGAGCAAACTCACCCTTTACTCCGATTTGAGCGAGCATTTCGTCTTTAGTAATAATTGGAGGCCATCATTATTACAAATCCTGCACTGATTTATTGTCAGGGTGTGTTCCTACTTTTAAGTTAAGTTAATTGGTCAATTGGTCAGTAATGGCTATATACAACCGGTGTCGCTATATGGAGCTTACGTCAAACATGTACAGGGTTGTCCATATTCGACGGACCCATCTGGCAACGCCATTACTTTTGACAGAGATGTCACATCGCTTAATGACATACCGCGTTTGAAGCGTCAGTCCAAGCAGATTTTTACCATGAACCAATACACGCCACGCGAGCGCTCTGAAATAGTTTAAATTTACATTCAACAGAAGAAGTCAACTGCGAAAACTCAACGTGCTTTTAAAACATTAAAAAATGTGAGAAGTGCGCCTTCTAAGAACACCATTAAGCGTTTATACGTGAAATTTTCGACTGGTAAGGCTCTTTCTAATCCGAAGAAGCCATATAAAAGTCGACCAAGGCGATCGGCCGAGAATATCGCTGCCGTACGAGTCAGTGTTGATAGGTCCCCAAGAACATCCCAAAAACGCCGTTCCCAACAGTTGGGCATGGCTCGGTCCACTTTACAACGGATTATTCGCATTGATTTGCATTTGTTCCCGTAAAAAATTCAATTGACGAAAAGAATGTTGCCTGCGGACAAGCCTCGTCGATTGGAATGGGCCCAAAGGTCCGTCGAATATGGGCAACCCTGTACCAATATTGATATGTTTTCATAGAGCATATTTGTATCCAACCAGTTGCCAAATAATTTAAACATGTTGTAAATTTTCAGGGAATAAAATTGTCAGATTATAGCTAATTAAGTTGGAAAAAGCACTCGATTTTTTTAAATATTAAAAATTGGGAAGCTATAAAAATAGTGAGATTGTTTTTACTATTTTTTGGAGAAAATCAGCTATCTAAATGACTACAGCTCATTCGTTGAGCGTTGTAAAAACTCATAATCAGGAGGTACAAACGTTCTAAACTAAAAACAATTATGAGAAATATTTCCAAACCCCACGCAAACTAATAAAGACTCTTACAGTACGTTTATATATATGAGGGTTAACCCACTGGATTTGGATTTAAATTGTCATATCCATTACTTTTACTTCAAATAAATCCTCTCAAAGTAGGTTAACCCTACAAAAAGTTCTAACGTAAACATGGCATTAGATTTCAACATTGGCTAATTAACATGGAATTTTAAGCTGATCAGAATATATAATATTTTAGAATCTTCTAAAAAGGGTCTCAATGGATTTTACATGAGAAAATCAAATCAATAAAAAGTTTTCTGAATCCGAATCTTCAACTCAGGGTAAAACACGAAGTCCACAAAATGTGTTGTGATATAAAATGTTAACATATTTTTTAAACCTCCATAAAAGTAATTAAAAAAACTTCGATTTTAAATAATAAATTATGGTTGAGTCCACCTGAAAGGCCAAAAAACTACAATTAATAACCATTCCGGGGAGTAGTCATCTGTTTTGTACACTCACACCATAGGTGATAATGTTCAGGCAATCTGACCGTTAGAAAATTAATTTGCATCTCTTACTAATTTCCAACATGCAAACTTCAATAACAACATTTTAACAATCATTGCCAATTGTAATTAATTTATTATCATGCTAATAGCTTGTCCATATTTAATTAAGCCGATGTTTTTTCCAATTCAAAAACAAATTTCTACGCATTTTTTTTTTTTTTTTTTTGACCAACTTATTTGTCGTCACTGCCTCTCTCAAATATTGATCTATTTAATTTGCCTTTTAAAGGCAATAATCTTAAAAACAATTTATTTTCAAAAGCTTCAATGTGAAATTTAGTGCGAAAATTTAAGTTGATTTTTTTCCATTTCAATTCTCACATTTACACTGTCTTATCTTTAGGGAAATATTGTCATAGACCAAAATAAAGAAAAAGAAACTTGAGATCACAGAGTCAATAACAAATTGTACAAATAATAAGTGCGACATTTGTGAAACGAAGCCAATTAACACCCGCCTGCCTGAGACTAGCGCAAAACGTCAAACAACAGGCCACAAGTAGCAGCGGCAAGCAGTAGCCAGCCATAGCGAAACGTATTCGACGCACTTCAGATACAAGCTTCACACGATATTGCCACTCATGTGTACACAGCAAACACAAAAAAGAAGAAGAAAACAAAAAACCATAAGTCGTGTGGGTGTTTGCTTCTGGATTTCTGCAATAATTTTTTACATAAATTACGATTTGGATAACAATGTTGTCAATACATTATAAGTAAACTAATAAATAAGAAGTGATTTTGTAGTCCTTGTTATATCTCAACTGCAGTTGAATTGTACTTGTTAACCAGCAAGGAAAGATCAAAAGTCGGGCTGGGTCGACTGTATATGATACCCAACAAATAAGTTAATATGGAGAATTTATGTGAAGTATATCATACCAAATAAATATGAACCAAATAAAATTGCTGTATGTTGCATGATATGACTTCAATAGGATTATTTTAAAAACCAGTAAGGAAAGGTCAAATGATACACCGCTATGAGTATTTAGTAGAGCTCCCGTAACAAAAAAGTTTATATGGAAATTTATGTAAAGTAGATCATGCCAACTATGAGTCAAATAACATTGCTATAGTGCATATTGCAGCAATAGATATACCGAACCGAGTTTCAAAATTCGGTTGAATATGAAAAAATCTATTCATGTTGGGCTGATATTACATATATATCGAAGCTATATAAAAATCTGAACATCAGCTTGGCGAGATAGGAAGATCCATATCCATGTTACATAATTTTTGGCCCAAACAAACTTATAATACCGCCAACACAGCAGTATTTGACGTCCGGTATCAAATATCATTGTAGTGAAGTGCATATTACGCATATGAGGGACTTTAAAACAAAATCGGATAAAACATATATAGCAGGTATAGCTATATCTGAACCGACTTTAACCAGAATTTGAAGCACTTGCTTTTAGGCCGAAATCCGTCGGAAGAATCAAAATTCGACCCATTTGGGATCCCATTATTTGCACAATAAACCTGAAATCGTATTAAAGATATATGGGAGCCATATCCAAATATAAACCGATAAAATTTGGCAAATGTATTTCCGAGCTCTATGAAATACCTGGGACCATCTATTTTTTTGCCGAATACGAATATTTCGTATGTGAAAGACTTAAACACCAAATGAGATGAAACACATATGTGGGAGCTATAGCTATATCTGAACCAATTTTCACCAAATTTTATGTACTTTCTTCTAGACTGAATTAGGTCGGATATGCCAGAATACAGGTCATTTGGACTGATATTGGTCATTTGGTGCACAATTAACCCGAAATCGGTTGGAAATATATGGGAGCTATATCCAAATCTGAACCGATCTTGTTAAAATTTAGCAGAGGTTTTTCTGGGCTGTATGGTATTAAACACCAAATCGGAGGAAACCTATATATGTAAGCTATAGCTATATCTGAACCGATTTACTCCAAAGTTGATGTACTTGCTTTTAGACTGAATTCGGCCGGATGTACCAATTCATCCTTTGGACTTTTCAGGACCTTTGGATAGATATTGGCCATTTGGTTCACAATTAAAGCGAAATCGGTTGAAGATATATAAGGGAGCTATATCCAAATCCGAACCGATCTTGATAAAAAGTTGGTAGAGGTATTTCTGGGCTGGTACTAAATATCATTGTTATCGAATGCATATTACCAATGTGCTGGACTTAAACACCAAATCGGATGAAACATAAATATGGGAGCTATAACTATATCTGATTTCCACCAAATTTGACGCACTTGATTGTAGACTGAATTCGGTTGGATGTGCCAAAATTCAGGACTTTTGGACTGATAATGGCAATTCGGTGCACAATTAACCCGAAATCGGTTGATGATATATATGGGAGCTATATCTAAATTTGAACCGATTCTCTCAAATTTCAATAGGGTACGTCCTTGGGCCAAACAAATATTGTTTGAAAAATGTCATCTTAATCGGATAATAAATGCGACCTGCATTTTGTTCACGAAAAAATGGACAAGTGAACTCATATCAGAATAAATCGACTTATTTATGCATATCAGCATAAATCGACTCAGAAAGTGATTCTATGAAGATCCTAAAAGTAACTATGGCTATATCTCGCTTCCTTCTCTATGTTACAAACATTCGCATAAAGACATAATATCCTTACCACTATGCGGCGAAGGGTAAAAAATGACAAGGTCGGAAAATCGCACAATATAATAACATACGCCATTATGGTTTATAGGAAACCCAACTATCTAAAAGCGTCATGGACAACAGGATAAGGATATGTATTCCAAGTTTAGGGTCTGACAATAAATAGAGGAAATCTGTAATATGTTGATGCCGGTTCCAAAGACTTTAGATAAGGACATTTAAACTTAAATAATAGTAAAATCGTAGAAACCCGAAAAGAGGGTATTGTAATTTTATACTAGCAAGGAGAGCATTTTTTTTTTTTTTTATTAAGCGAGAAATTTACAGATGGAAAGGCTGAATGATAAAAGGTTTAATGATTAGCCATTGTCAGGATAGGGGACGTGCATAATACCCACTCATTATATACGAATACCACTGAGGAAGTGCAAAGACATTGAACTCATTGTGAAGTCATATTCAAAATAGTTTTTTGCAGAGAAAATGTGTCCTAAGGGGTTCACAGTATAACAGCTCAGAAGAATATTCTGCAAAAATCAGCAGTCATAGGCTGTAGTATCCATTACGAATATCAAATACCAAATTTGAAACAATTCCGGTGTATAGTATCGCTTAAATAATTTTATGCTAATCAAATATATATATATTTTGTGGGGTCTAAAAAGTATATTTCGAGGTGTTAAAAACGGAATGACAAACTTAATATACCCTCCATTTTAAGGTGGAGGGTTTAAAAATCGGACACAGGGCTCTCCCAGTAAAGATAATAATATTTTCTCATATGTTATATTCGACAGATTCCAGAAAGAGTTTCAGAAATCTCCAATTGCCCATAACTTAAATTATGGTGTTAGCAACATGGTTCGCTACGATTTCATCCCAACTTAACACTTGCCTAACGATTGGGTAAAAAAGTACATATGCAGCGGTAAGTTTGTGTGAATATTTGTTTACAAATTCATTTACGAGTAGACAACAACAAATTCCTCCTCGTTGATATTCGTCGTCAAATGATACGCAAATATCAAAGCGAAAATTATTGACTTGTTTTTGTTGTTGAAGCGAAGAGGAATGGGGTTTTGTGATGGAGTTCGATGGTTCGATGATGTTGTTGTAGCTGTTTGACATCGTTACTGCTGCTGTTGTCATTTTTATCGTAGTGCTAATGGGCCACTGAAATATTTTCCCATGATTTTGTTTAATCTCTTTTTGAGACTAGGTAAGTTGTATGGTTGTTGGGCAGTTTAGACGTGTGAAATGCTACAAAGAATTGAAACCTCAAAAAACGAACGATGTGAAATGTCTTTTGGTGGTTTTAATTTGTCCAATACTTAACACTAACGCAGGGTGTCTGTTTTGCTGGTGCTTTTTTCTAACTAACCATAAAATTTGATAAACACATAAAATTGGGGGTATAATTAGAGACTATTTTCGATTTTGCCGAACTCCATGTAGACTGCCTGGATTGGACTTTTGAATTCCCATAAAATTATAACCTATAAAATTTACTTGTTATTCTGATTTTAAGATTTGATGAATTATCAGCGGGTATATTAGAAATTTAAAACAGATACATTGGAATTCTTATTTCATATGCTTGTCGATTTTTCCTGGTATTATAAACATACATGTGGAGATATTTTAGAACTTAACTGTTATAAATTTTTGTAGTGTTGAGGTCTTATATTGTTCTACTAATCAATTTAGTTATATATTTAAAATAAAAACAAACAAAAAAGCAGCTAAGTTCGGCCGGGCCGAACTTTTAATACCCCATTTAGAACGAACTTGAAAATGTTCAAAAAAACTTCCGGAAACTAACCAGTAAGGAAAGTTCAAAAACCGGGCGGGCCGACTATATGATACCCTACACCACTATGCATATGTAGTAGAGCTCTCGTAAAAGAGAGGTTTACATTGGGCATTTCTGAGCTCTATGAGATATCTGGTACAAAATATGATTATGGTAGAGTGCATATTCCGAAAGTTGGAGATTTAAACACCAAATCGGTTGAAACATATATAGGGAAGCTATATCCAAATCTGATCCGATCTTTATAAAATTTGAATCATGTATTGATAAGCTGAATCTAATATCTGGTACCAAATATCATTTTTATGAGGTGTATATTACGAATGTAAGCGACTTAAACACCAAAATATATGGGAGCTATAGCTATATCTGAAGCGATTTTCACCAAATTTTAAGTTTTTATTTCTATACTAAATTCGGTCGGAAGTGCCAAAATTCACACCATTTGGACTGATATTAGTCATTTGATGCACAAGAAACCTAAAATCGGATGAAGATATATATGGGAGCTATATCCAAATCTGAACCGAACTTCATATCTGGTGCTAAATATCAGTCTTGTGGAGTGCATATATCGAATGTAAGGGACTTAAACACCAAAATCGGATGAAACATATATAGGAGTTACAGCTATATCTGAACCGATTTTCACCAAATTTAAAGCACATGCTTATAGGTTGAATTTGGTCGGATGTAGCAAAATTCACACCATTTGAACTGATATTAGCCATTTGGTGCACAAGAAACCTAAAATTTGAATGAAGATATGTGTGGGCGCTATATCTAAATTTGGACCGATTTTCACCAATTTCAATAGGGTTCGTCCTTGAACCAAACTAATGAAAATTTCGTCTCAATCGAATAATAAATGCGACCTGCATTTTTTTTACAAAAATACATGGACAGACCGACGGACGAACATGCATAAATCCACTCAAAATTTGATTCTATGCTGATCACCAAAGGGAACTATGGGTCTATCTCGTTTTACTTCTTCATGTTGCAAACAAATGCACAAAGACTAATACCCTTACTACTATGTGGTGTAGGGTATAAAACCTGTTATATGGATAATATACGAAGACGTGGATCAGCTTATAAAATTTTTTGTCATAGGCTGTAGTACCCATTACGAACTTCAAATATCAAATTTGAAACAATTCCGGAGAATAATGTCGCACAAATCTTATAAATACTGAGTATCGAGAGGTAACGTAATATGGGGGCTATACGAAAACGCATTACGAACTTCAAATACGAAATTTGAAATAATTCCCGTAAAAATATCGCCAAATTCACGAAAATACCGAATATTGGAAGGTACCGTTATATGTATATATAAAAAATATCGCCAAATTCACGAAAATACCGAATATCGGAAGGTACCGTTGTATGGGGGCTATATGATAACTTGGACCTACAAACGCCATAATTTTGACTTTTTTTTAATTTTATTGAACGAAAGCAAAAAAATGTCGGAAATAGTATTAAATTTTATAATAAGTTTAGATTTGTTCGAATTGATCACCTTTGACACGAGTTATGGCCTTCAATGAAACCGTCACACGCTGCCCGAATTTTGATTTGCGGTATTTTGGCGCAATTCTGGCGAAGCGCTTGCTTGAGGTGATCGACGCTTTGGCATATTTTAGTGCCAATATTCCAGACTCAATAATCCAACGGATTGGTATCCGGAGATTTTGGTGTTCATTGTGCGCTGGAAATGAAGCGAGGAACCTTATTTTGTAACCATTCTTGGGTGGTGCGTTCTGAGTGCGATGCTGAGTCCTGTTGGAATGTCTAAGGTCTGAGGCCAAAAAGTTTGCGTTCAGCTGACCTCTTTGGCAAGTAAACACGTTCATTTTGTTCATTTGCAAACTGCTGGACAACGAATGTTTTCTCATCGGAAAAAGCCGAATTCGCCAATTCACAACTTTCGGCCAAGCGAAGCAACTCTTTAGCTCTTTCAGTTGCGGTGTAAGTTCTTGCACTTTTTGTAATTTCAATGGCTTTAGCCCGAGCTCATTTTTCAATATTTGTCGAATGGAATATCGCCATATGTTCAGCACACGAGCCATTTTTCGGCCTTTGCGATGTTGGTTTCGATCAAGTCGCTTCTTTACTTTTCGAACCATTTCTGTTGATGTTGCTGTCCACTTCCTTGACGTCGGGCTAATTCTCACCAATATGCTTTTGTACGCTTGTAAACAATAAATGAGCAGTCACTGAAATCATTTTAACAGCTGTCGGACGAATTACAGCAGTCTGAAGTCGGTTGGAGTGTTTTTACGTCACCCTGTAGATGGGGGATGCATAAAAAATTTATGCTAAAAAAAATGCTACCAATTACGAACTTCAAATACAAAATTCCAGACAATTCCGATGAGAACGGTGGTAAAATTGATCAAAATACTGTAAAGCGTGAGGTATGTATATGGTATATGGGGGCTATACAAAACGGAGAATCCATATAAATAGCATTTAAAAGGTGAAATTTTTAACCATTACCTATTTAAAATACCAAATTCTTAAATTACACCAAATACCAAAAATTACTCCAAATATCAACTCTACTGAAAAGTCTGACTAAAACAATTAACATGTAGGCTAACTTGGTTATATAAGTTCAGTTAAGATGACAATGTCTGGCAATCATTAAAACCTGCTTAAATAAGATATTAACTTAAGCTATCGTTCTCATGAACGTGATTTCGAAAATATCCTTTAAAATCCTCATATATTAAATAATATTATTAAAACAATTGAAAAATAATTCCAAAAAAATCCTTTAAAGTGCAATTATTACTCAGAAAGTGCTTCAAAGCGCGATTATTAAAATATTCAAAATTATAATCCTTCAAAAATTTCTTTAAAAAATTACAATTATATTTTCGATTGTTCATCAAGAAATGTTCTCAAAACACAACCGAGCCAATGGAATGCAATTCGAAAATAAATATCATTAATAAGATAACGGGACGATCCCAGTTGGGACACGGTTATCGACTTTATACCAGATTCCAAGAATTTTCTAATTTTTTTATAAAAAATATATTTCTATTTACAGGTTAATACAAATATTTATATACTATTGTAAGCAAACAACTGAGTTTGTTAAAAAAAAAAATGAAAACTGATGTATCTAATGTAATCATTAAACATAACTAATCAATTTTACCCTATTTCTAACCTAAATCTTGAGTCGAGTACATCTTCAATTAGTTTCGTACACGTGCAGTACATTTTTATGGCGCTTTTTTATTTACGGTCTATTTATCTACCCTAATACGAAATAGGCATTCAAGTTGACATATTGCCAACCCCAGGGATTTTGTTTAAAACTTGTATAATATTGTTTGACATAACCCAGTGAACATTTTATTAATAATTGTATTATAGTTATTCCAAAAATATTAAACCAATTAAAAGAAAAAAGAAATTAAAAGACAAAACAGAGATAGTATTTCAAACAATTTTCTGAAACATATCTACAATTATGGCTGAGATATTTATCAGAGAAATTCTTACAAAAGATCCACAATTGTTGTTCAGAAATAATTAATAAAATAGATTATTAAAAAAATAGCTTTTACTCAAACATTTTAATTACTTTGTTGCTTAAAATAAATCTTAGAAAATATTTAAAAAATAATAATTATATTTAAATAAATTCAAAATATCAACTATTTTTGCTCATGGAATTGTTCAAAAATCAATGATATACGAACGATAATCCTTTAAAAATATTCAGAATAATCCATTATTGTAGCCTCAATAGTTCTTCACGAATTATTCTTAAAAAATGCTCGGTTATTGCTCCGCTAGTTCTTTACAAAATTCTTTAAAAAATCCACGTTTTCAGCTTAAGTAGTCTCTCAAGAATAAAGAAAAATATTATTCGAATTTTCATTAAAGAAACTACGATTGCAGTTTCAATATTCCTCCCAAATTTGTGCTGGATCATAACTTCGATTGTCCATCGAAAAAATTTCCAAAATTTCATTTTTAAAGATATATTTTTATACCCTCCACCATACTATGGAGGGTATATTAATTTTGTCATTCCGTTTGTAACTCCTCAAAATACTCATGTCAGACCCAACAAAGTATATATATTCTTGATCAGCGTAAAATTCTAAGACGATTTAGCCATGTCCGTCTGTCCGTCTGTGTGTCTGTCTGTCTGTTGTAATCACGCTATCTTTCGAACAAATTGAGATAGAAGGCTAAAAATTTTGCACATATGTATATTTTGCCAGTAGGCAGGTTAAGTTCGTAAATGGGTCATGTAGGTCCAAGTTATCATATAGCCCCCATATAACGGGACCTCCCGATATTCGGTATTTTGATGATTTTAGCGACATTATTCACCGGAATTGTTTCAAATTTGGCATTTGAAGTTCGTAATGGATACTACAGCTTAAAGCAGAAAATAATCTATGTAGGTCCACGTCTTCGTGTAGCCCCTATATAACGGTACACCCCGATATTCGGTATTTTGATGATTTTAGCGACATTATTTACCGGAATCGTTTCAAAGTTGGCATTTGAAGTTCGTAATAGGTGCTGCAGCATAAAACAGAAAATGGGCCATGTAGGTCCACGTCTTCGTATAGCCCCCATATACCGTACCCCCCGATATTCGGTATTTTGATGACTTCAGCGACATTATATACCGGGATTGTTTCAAATTTCGCATGTGAAGTTCGTAATGGATACTTCAGCCCATGCCAGAAAATTGTCTGTGCAGGTCATTAGGCATTCGATATTTTTAAGATTTTAACAGAATTTTTAACGGATTTTATTTATTTATTTATTTATTTATTTATTTATTTTTTTTTTTTTTTTTTTTTTGGAAATTGTCAAATTTGTACCAAATGGTGGAGGGTATTAAAAGTTCGGCCCGGCCGAACTTACCGCTTTTTTACTTGTTATACATAAATATATTTAAAACAATTATTGATTTGACCATCCTTCAAAAAATCCAAGAGCAATGCTTTAATAGATTTTCAAAAATATTATTCGAATTTTCATTAAAGACCAAATTTTCATTTTTAAAGATATATTCTTATATATAATTATATTTAAAGAATTTATTGATTTGGCCATCCTTTAAAAAATCCAAGAGTAATGCTTTAATAGATTTTCAAAAATATTTTTCAAATTTTCATTAAAGACCAAAAAATTATTCCAAATTTCCAAACTAAAGTATTTAAAAATATTCTTACTATTGCTTCGCTCATGGTAGAGTTAATATGTAGGTAACGTCATGCATTCATATGATACCGAATTTTTTAAAATTATACATTTTATAACATCTCATTTGGTATGTTCCAAAAACGTCAAGAATGTAAAAGCTTTTCCTATGATATAAGATTTTTCCTTGATGATATCGTACAAAATACCTAATTTAGTAGACACTTTAAGGTTCTGGAACATAGAAATTGTTATAATGTATATTTTTAAATCCATTGTTTATTCAAAAATCAGAGATTGAAATCTGTTTTCGATGAAGATAATTGATCTGTTACAAAACAGCAAGATCTAAAAGTTTCTACAACGATATCCGATTTTCCCTTTATGATATCGGAGAAAATTGCAAAACTAGTAGATTCTTGTAGGCTCTGGAACAGTTCCACAGATTTAAGAAGGCAAGTTACTGAAAAATGCAGAGGTAAAGAGTATTATTTGAAATGAGGTAACCATGATTTAATTGCACCATGTTTTGTAAGATGTATTTTTGATAGTTCTTCAAAAACAATGTGTAGCTCAAATATTTAAGAAATATTCTTTAAAAAATCCAGCATTATAGCTTCGTTAGTTTTTATAGATCTTCAAAAAATATTCTTAAAAAACCCAAATGTTAAGGGCTGTGTACATAAACAGCTTGAAGTCTTCGCACTCGAATCCTGCCGTCGTTTCCCCTTATAATTTGACATTAATATGCCTAGCTATGATGTTTTTAATTTCGATAGTTTTTCAAAAATATTTTAAAAAAATGCATGATTGCGTCTTCCACATTTCTTTTTTTTAATCTTAAAAAAACACAATTAAGGTTCACAAATATTCTTGATTAAAATCAATCTGAAAAAGCATTGAAAACATCATGATGCTTAAAAAAATATGCTTCAAAAGTACAGCATTAAAACTCAGGTATTCCCTCAAAACCATTTTAAACAGCCCAAGATTAAACAGTATTATGCTATGTTTACGTTAGAACTTATTGCAGGGTTAACCTACTTCAAGAGGATTTTTTGAAGTATAAGTAATGGATATGACAATTTTAATCCAAATCCAATGGGTTAACCCATTTATATGTAAACGTACTGTTGGAAAGGTATCAGAACCTGCGATTTAATACTATACAGGGTGAGGGTGCAAACAACTTTAGACTGCTGTCATTTCCAAACCAATCGTCCGATAGCTGTTAAAATTATTCCAGTGACAGCTCATTATATTGTTTACAAGCGTACAAAAGCATTTTGGTGAGAATTATCCAGAAAAAAAAAGTTATTCGTGATAGAATTCAAGCGTGATATTTGGCTGGAAAACCGCAAAAGGCTATCGTTAGAGCACTTCAGCATTTAAATGTGAATAAATCTTTTGTGTCTCGTACCATCGCTCGTTACCGTGATAGTGGTAGCGTAGCCCGGCGTCTGGGAAGTGGAAGGTAGACAACATCAACATCAGCAAGAATGGTTCGAAAAGTAAAGAAGAGACTTGATCAAAACCCGCGTCGCAGCGGCCGAAAAATCGCTAGTGAGCTGAACATATCGCACTATTCCATTGGGCAAATATTGACAAATGAGCTCGGGGAATAGCCATAGAAATTCCAAAAAGTGCAAGAACTTACACCCCAACGGAAAGAAAATATACTCAAAAGAGATAAAGAGTTGCTTCGCTTGGTGGTGTACTGCCGAATTTGGTTTTCTCCGTCTCAGACGAGAAAACATTCGTTGTACAGCAGGTCGGTTATAAACAAAATGGTCGTGTTTACTTGCCAAAAAAATCAGCTGAAAATGGACATTCCAACACGACTCAGCACCATCACACTCAGCACGCGCCACCCAAGAATGGTTACAAAATGAGGTTCCTCGCTTCATTTCCAGCGCACAATGGCAACCAAAATCTCCGGATACCGATCCGTTGGTCTATTGTGTCTGGAGTATTTTGAAAAGCAAGGTTGGCACTAAGAAATACTAAAGTGTCGATCAACTCAAACAAGCGCTTCGCCGGGAATGTGCCAAAATGGCGGAGAGCAACATTCCGACAGCGTGTGAAGGTTTCATTGACAATTTGAAGGCTATAATTCGTGCCAAAGGTGACCAATTCGAACAAATCTAAAATAATTCTAAAATTTGTCGACATTTTATGCTTTCATTCTATAAAATTTAAAAAAAAATTTAAAAATTATGGCGTTTTACTTTGTTTCTGTAGTTATATAACTTAAAATATCCACAAATAAATCTACAATAGTCCTTCTAAAATTATTCTTAAAAATCCACGATTGAAACTTCGGTAGTCCCTTAAGAAAATGATTAAAAATCCTATTCATGATTGGGTATTCAAAATATAACAGTTTCGACAGTATTTGAAAGCTATATATGCTGGCGAAATGCAAAATTCTGAGCTTCCCTTATAACTACTACATATTTTGCTGGGTTAAAGCGAACAATTAATTCTATCAAATACATATGGGGTAGATACATTACAACATACGTAGACACCTATCTTTTCTTCTATTTATTTCTGACTGTTACTTATCTATGTCTGCATATTGCTAAAAAAAATAAGAACAAGCAAAGTATGACTTCCTACCCCACATCCGATACAGACGGCACTTCATTTCGGTTTTATTTATTAATTTGTGGTGTCCCTCGAAACATAAGTGTTTGCTGATCACATTATACACATTTGACATACATAAATTACGCTTCATCACAAACACGAAGTCGTCTTCTGTTTTTTTTTTTTACTTTTTTCGTAATGAGAAATAGATTCTGATAAGTTATATTTTGTTTTTATTTGGTAGGTATGGGAAGAAACAAGTTCGTGCGTTGGGGTAGATAAGAAAATCTAAATAAAAAATATTCATTTGAAGATAATGGAAATTGCATTCGTAATAAGAAAAGGAATAATACCAACAACAACAATTGGATATTTTTAGAGGGGTAGAAAGGTTGTTCTGATAGAAATGTAGATAGCCGTATTATAAGGAAACTAGATTCGTTTTTTATAATTTACTTTATCAGCGACATCTATTCAATAGCTTTGTAACAATTTTAGTTAATAGCAACCCCAAACGGTTACAGACAAAAACCAATCTCTGAGTCTATGGAGGGATACTTAAATTATTACGTACAAAGTATGGCATGTCGTTTTATAAAGAAAACATAACTACAAGTGCTGACGTTTTGTTGAAAGTAATATAAGAGTCAATTTTATTTCCATTAAATCATATTTGAATTATTAGAAGGTGGAAGCACTATAATAATACAAATATACAATTCAACATCCACCACATAGAAAATTGTAATTGTAAGTAATGCTAATATCCATGGCAAAAAAATTCAGGTAGATGCATCAACGTTTGGGAACATTGATATGTCAAAAAATTTTAAATGTTTATTCAAATATAAGTAGATTTTTATATGTTTTCTTATACGACGTCATTCGGAGGTTATTATAGTCCGAAATTTTCAACATTTTGTACAAATGTAAATAATTTTTCATTCAACATTTTCTATTGCAAAATTGGTTTGACAGTTCATTGTCCCAGCAGCTGTGTCGATTCGTCTACCTACATTCTTCTACCATGCTAATATCCGAATTTTATGTCATAAAATTTTAATTTAAACAAATAGCAAAGGCTATAGTCGTGAAGGCCGACCACGTGATACCCTACAACACTACAATATGTTGGAAGCCCCCTTATCTCCAAATCGTGAACTGTAGAGCGACTGCAAAATGTACATCGGGCGGTAATTGCGACCTGTATATAATAACCTCAACACATAGTGTTGCGGGATGTTGAAACACTATAGAAAATTTTTACTCTATCTTCTTAGATTTTATCCTTTTCTGGCAAGATACCATTCCGAGTTGATTAGAATTGTGAAAATCAGTTCAACGGTTCTTGACTTATAAACAGAATTATTAAGGTGTAAATACATAAGAAGCTTGCAGTCATGGCTAGGCATATTTTGTGACATTTCGTAAAGGGATTACAGAGCCGCACTAAAATCCTGCCGTCGTTTTCCATGACTTCAAACTTTTTATGTACTTCCACCTTACAGTACGTTTACATATAAATGGGTTAACCCATGGTACAATGATATCAAGGTAGGGCAGAACTACCATATGATTTTCATTTTTTTTATTTTCTTGGCTTAATATGTCATCTTTATTTGTTTATGTATGTGTTTTCTTTTCAATAACAAAAAAATTGTTCAGAAAACATTCAAATTCGGGTGTTTTCAAAATGTTTGTTTCAACGTATGCATCGACAAAATCTAGAGTTTTTGTAGCGAAATAATCCTTTAGAGGTATATAGTACATGATTTTGGAAAGAAGTGTTGACATTTCATTCAATTATCGCGGTTTTCAATTATTTATTCAAAATAAATGCAACAAGTTGTTTGATTTTTTATTGTTTTGATACTAATTCTGACATTACAAGCCAAACAGGTAGACCTCTATACTTGCAATTTTTTCAAAGTTGACCTACCTTCTCTTCATTGTACCATGGGTTAACCCATGGTACAATGAATTCAAGGTAGGGCAGAACTACCATATGATTTCAATTTTTTTATTTTCTTGGCTTAATATGTCATCTTTATTTGTTTATGTATGTGTTTTCTTTTCAATACCAAAAAATTGTTCAGAAAATATTCAAATTCGGGTGTTTTCAAAATGTTTATTTCAAAATATGCATCGACAAAATCTAGAGTTTTTGTAGCGAAATAATCCTTTAGAGATATATAGTACATGATTTTGAAAAGAAGTTTTGACCTTTCATTCAGTTATTGCGTTTTTCAATCATTTATTCAAAATAAATGCAACAAGTTGTTTGATTTTTTATTGTTTTCATACTAATTCTGACATTACAAGCCAAACAGGTAGACCTCTATACTTGCAATTTTTTCAAAGTTGACCTACCTTCTCTTCATTGTACCATGGGTTAACCCACTAGATTTGGATTAATATTGTCATATCCATTACTTATACTTCAAATAAATCCTCTTGATGTAGGTTAATGCCATGTTTACGTTAGAACTTTTTGTAGGGTTAACCTTCTTTGAGAGGATTTATTTGAAGTAAAAGTAATGGATATGACAATTTAAATCCAAATCCAGTGGGTTAACCCTCATATATATAAACGTACTATAACCCTGCAAAAAGTTCTAACGTAAACAGGGTATTAAGATCTATTTCTTATATTCCATATCTTGGTCATCAGCATCACTGTAATAGTCAGAAGTGACCTTTTAATGTATTTGTGATTTGGCCAGGATTACAAATATTCGCGGTTTAGTGGAAATTTTCGTATTTTTTGACATAAAAGTTGTGGCTTATTTTATCCGCTATATATTGTTGGTTGACCGTACTAAATGGTACTCGTCTGCCCAGCCCTAAAGTCTAAAGGTGAGAATAAATAAAACGATTTTCTGACTGGCTTAAGTCATCGGCTGGCTTCTTCGGAAAAGAACAAAGAAGCCTGGGGCCGAAATCGAACTAAGTCAACCAAAAACTCTTTTGTTTTATGTATTTTGGTCCATGTATTATGGTCCATTGCAACACCTAAACATATTGCGATCAACTCCAAAAATAATAGGGTTCTATTCTGACACTAACCCCGATACGATTGGTGCTGTATAAGAAAACATATAAAAATCTACATATTTTTGAAAAAAGAAAATAATTTTTAAATATCGATGTTTCTCTTAATTGTGCCATGCATACAACCATGGTAGAAGAATACTTGTAGATGCATCAAAGCTTAAGAACATTGATATGTCAGCATTTTTAAAATGTTTTGTCAAAAGTAAGTAGATTTGTAGATGTGTTCATATACGACACAAATAAGTTGCATTTTCAACAATTTTTACAAATTCCAATGATTTTCTATTCTTAAACTGATTTGACGTTTCATTGTCCCAGCAGCTGCGTCGATGAGACTACCTATATTCTTCTACCATGCATAAAACCAAAAAGGAATCCAGAAAATCGATTGCAAAATTCAATTTAATTTTTTGAATAAATAAGAAAAGTAATGAAATTTCAAGTTTTCTAACCAAAATCTATTTCTATCTCCAAAAGTTTATTACGTCCCAAAATAGGTAACAAATTTTACCAAACATACGTTATAATAAGTTTTTCACTTATTTTCATGAATTAAAACTGATTGTACGATAAATTGTATAAATACTCTAAAAAGCAAATTTTAATATTCCAACATACAACTCTGCGCCATAGTACCAAAAACATCTGGCATGGTAGAGCAACGTGGATTTACTACCAAATTATCAACACTGCACCCTGGCAAACGCGAAATATGTCAAACGAGAATTCGAATTTCGAAATTCCATACAATTTTTTCACAATGGCGAAGTAAAATTCATGGCACACGGAAATTCAAGAAACAGAAATAGTTATTTTTTATTTAACTAAACAACAAAATAAATTCAATAAAATAATTACAAAAATATCAATAAATATAGGAAACGCCAACAACTATAACAGTTAAAAAATGTAAGTGTAAATTGAAGAAATGCGAAAAAATTAGAGTGAAGAAAAAATACCCCAAGCTTTGTATACGTAAATGAAATGAAAAAAGTTGAAGGTGAGACGACCGAGCCAGTGAGCTATCAGAAAAATATGAGTATGTGAGCAGCAGCGCCACACCACAACACGACAAAATGTGCGAGCTTTGTGAAAATTGATAATGCAAAATTTTTGTGTTCGAGCGTGTGTGTTGAAAGAATATTTTGCAAAAATACCATATCAAATAATAATAGAGAAAAAATACAAATTTGTGAAACAAATCAAGTTGTATGACTTCGTTGACGATATTATTTTTCGGATATTATTTTTTTAAAGAAAAAAAAATTGGGAATTCCTTACGAAAGAGAAAAAGTGTCAAATGCAGTGACAATAAGAAATGTGCAATTGCCCTCTTCCAAACTATAAGAAACGAAAAGAGACAACTATATATAAATGTATGTGTTCGTATAAGTGTGAGTGTGTGTGTAGAGTTAAGTCTCATTTTCGATATCCAAACAAAAAAAAGAACATTCACAGCAGAAAACAAAGTCAGCTGTCAGAGGCCCTGTAATGCGCCGCCGTTGATTTGTTTTCTTTTCTTACGAAAACTAAACAACCGTTGACTTAATTTGTTTGTTTTTTTGTTTTAATTTAATAGCAACAATAAAACATATTTAAAATCTGAATACCTTTTCATACACCTATCACAGTACGTATGCATATTTATTAATTGAACTTAGTTAACCGCCGCTGTTTAATCTAAAAGAATTAGTATTCAAAATTTCTTCCAAAACCTATAGTATAATGTTGACGGATTTGTGATTACGTTCAGTTTATGGTTTTGAAAATTTAATTGAGAAATTATACTTTAAACATGCTAAAATGAACTATATACCTACAGATACATAGCAATTAGACTTTTACTGGAAATATCCCATTTCATCTGTGTTCATCATCGTGGAAATCCAGGGTCATACAGAGTAGTTTCAAAGAATTCGTCTAAGGTCTACAGAATATTTAATATATGGCATATATGAATGGTGGGTCAAACCCTGTAAATGGTTTTACACATCTATCCAAAATTCTACTAGCAACCATCTTGGGTTAAAGAAGACAAAAATAACTTTTAGAAATCGGCCAAGACAACTATGGCTATAACTAAAAAAATACAAAAATTATTTATTTGCTATTTGTGTTAATTTACGCGATTTTGAAAAATATTTTTGAAGTTAAGCCACATTTGCAATAAAATTAGTATTTGTAGTACTAAAACTCTTGGTAGACAAAAATCGGTATATACCCCTCATAAAAAAAGTGACTCCAGATTTAATGTGTTTGGGTTCTTTAAAGAATGGCGTGCAAAGATAAGATACCGCATTTCTTACAAAATTTATAAGAAATAAAAAAACAATTCATATTTTCTTTCTCACTCTGAGACTTCTTTGAGTCTAAATATTTCATATTTTAAATTTTTAGTGTCTTTCAAAAAAGTATAAAGTGTGGACACTTTACAGCCACAGAAATGTAACTTCACCTATGTTTTTTATGTAAACAAAGCAACTATCTCGGGAAGTATCGAAAGAATATGTCGCTGCGTTTAGGATAACAAGACCTACTTTCGGTAAACATTTCAGAATTTTCCGTCAACTTGAACTGAACTTAATTTAAGCCTTTTTGACAAGTGAACCGAACTGGGTAATAAACACAGGTGACGTAACATGTCTATGGCTGTAAAGTATCCAGCTGGAGCTACACTCAATTTGTTCCAAATTTTCCCCTAAATATTACATTTGTGACCTTTAATTTTGTAAACAAAAAAACAAGTTAATGTCGGGAAGAACTTTCAATACCCCCCATTAGGTAAAAAACAGTTTTGAATAAATGTATCTGAATTATCTGAAATGTGGATTATTGCCCAAAATTTCAAAGCTCTACGTTATATATATAATAAGGTCTGCATGGCAAATTAATATACCTTCCTTCGGTGGAGGGTATAAAAAGGTCCCATATCAAATTTCTTTATTTTGCCGCCGTTAGATTTCTGTAATTTAACGGCGTCGACAATTAGTTTTCTCTGTCCTCGAAATGCAATGACGACGTTGACTCTTTCGAACATGGTGATTTGTGTGTGTGCGTGTCTAGGTGTTAAGTTTTGATGTTTTATTTTCTTTTGCAAAATTAAAGAAATGCGGAACAAAATTATAATAGTTAGTGAAAAATGTGCAAACAATAATTAAAATGTGTCTCAATAGCATATTAAACAAATTGTGTGCAGAATTGAAAAAAGTTGCGTAAAAACATGTGGAAATTTAGACAAAATAAAATGCTGGTCTCAAAATCAATGTCCGTCAGTTCACTACACATGCAAGCTCAACAGCACTGATGAGAGAGAGAGAGCAGCAACACATATGGAAGCAATAATTTGACATACAATTCTCCTGAATACGACAAAAACATAAGAAGAAAAAAGTAAAACAGGCACACAACACGACCACCGTTCCTCATCGTCATCCATATCGTTGTCCGTCCGAGCAGCACCAACAGCAGCCACCACTTGATACTAAACAAAGAAAATTTCGAATAAAATTGCAAAAAAGAGAGCTTGGAAAGAAATCAGCTTTCGAAATCAAATGTTGTTAATCTTTAATGGTATGGATTTTATTTATTGCAATATGTTATAGATATTGTTGAATATTTTACTCTTTGTGTTTTCCAGAAGTAATGGATGCCTTATCAAAGCAAATCTGCATCAGTTGTTTATTCCAAAACTATGTGAGCACTTGTCTCCATTACCAAAATTGTAGTACATTAGAAGTCTGCATATTTTAGGTTATTGACTTGAAGATAAATAGAATAGAACAATTAGTAGTGACCTTTTTTCACCACCATCATTTATCTCCATGTTTGTCTCTTCGCTATGGAATGTTCAATGCATTGTTTTCTTTTACATTACATCCGTTCTTACAATCAATGCTTTCTGGGGACGGACGGACATGCTAGGCAGACAAACAGTCGTGCCTTAACCCTTCTTTTTTCACATTTTCAACCATTTCACTTATGTTGACTTTCTCGATGACTATTTCGATTTTAATTGGATTTATTCGACTCGTCCGAGGCCTTTTTCGCGATACTTACACATTGTTAATATTCCGAGGATGATTGTTAGCTTGGATTGGATAGATTTGGAAATGCCATTGGATCAAAATTCTTGATTTTATTTCCTTTCGAAATAACGGGTCTTTCTTACAAAGCTTGGATGGCTTCGTTTTATTCTTTGAGTTTGGTTGTTATTAGCATATTCATATACAAGGGTTGTTTTGTGTTGGTATATGTGCGTGTGTGAATTTCCTTTACTTTCAGGCAAATCGAAAAAAGTGATCATGAATTGCATATTTGAATTTATCGATGAATTCATTTATCACAATGGGGACCAACTACGGATTTGGTGTTAATTTAACTAAAACCAAAAAAGCACGCAACATACACAATTAGAATGAAATTGATTTCTATAATCAAAACATTACCATTGCGAACATGACTAATTTAGTTATCTCTATTTTAATTTATTTGTAAACAAATAGTATTCCCTGAATTGCAGTGAAAAATCCGTCGGTCATTGTTTTGTAGCCACTTTCGTCTTTTCCAAATGTGACTGATTTATATTTGTGGTCTCTATTCATAATTAGGTATATAGCAGTGAACATCAAATATTATTATATGCTTAGTAGCCCTCGACCGCCATGAACATTTTTAGCGATCGGCCTATCTTCGCGGCCTGTGGTTTGATTCGTCCTTACGAAATGATTGGTTTTAATTGGTCCTGATTTGGATAAACTTCATATGCGTAACATTGAATATATAATATGTAACGGAATTGTTCAACAAAAATCGGTCAATTTTGTTGCATATAGTTTAAAATATAGCCACAGATCCCATATATATTTTTCAGAAAGATCCATAAAATTGAGTAGTCTTTTTCATTTCATACTAAATTTTCAATCGAAACTATTCATCCGTCTTGACGCCCACAGTGGAATATGTGCACTGCAGTTAATTTTCAACTTGGCTGGTTATCTATTTAGGCTTAAAAAAGTCTTAAAAGAGTTCGGTCTCATGTATCCATAACAGATATTGCTATCACAGTCACAATATCTCTGCGATATTGCGCAGACCTATTTGTGACGTATGTTGGATACATTAGCATCGCCACGATCTCAGTCCAAGTGGTGGCAGATGCACACTTGGATGGCATGTAAGCGTTTCCTGCTGCAACGGTATATTTTTAGTTTTGACAGACAACCGTTTTTGTCATCTCCTCATCCTCTCAGCACTCTTTATTTGTTAGTTATTAGTCAAAAGTAGTCAATAGAGTTGCTCTATCCTAATATTCCCCTTTTTTCATTAAATCGGGGTCCAATATAAATAACTTCCATGAAAGAATCAGCAGGCCAAAATTTTAAGCGTGAAATGCTAAATAAAAAAAATCTGAAGCAAATCCATCCGCAACTGTTACTAGTTGAAAGACATCTGGTAGTCATTGTCAAGGTAGTTTCCAGGGAAAATTCATACCATCTCCACACAATTTGTACTTGTCATCAAAAAAATCAAATATCACCTCTCCTCCAGTAAACAATGTAATAAATATTACCCACTGTCTCGGATTTTTATATTGTCCCCATTAATATACGCAATTGTAGTTTTCTGTTTTCTTTTTATATATATTCGCTTGGTATCCTAGGCAACGGAAAGCCGGATTTGCCGGTTATTTCTTATTTACTTTCACCGTTAAGAACTTGACATAATTATTAACCTCCTACATGCTTACTTTGTTAGATTTGATTGTTGGTGGAGTTTGTCGTCATCGTATTGCATGTTTTCTTGCTGTTTTCATATTTTGTATATTTATGTTGCTAGGACAATAAGCCTATTACTCTTACAACCTTTTGACATGTGAACGAACAGACCTAAGAAGGACATCCTAATTAAGATTAGTAAAAATGTTTCCTGTTGAATGACTGACATGAAAAAATCACACCCTATATAATATATACATATGTATAACCGGCAGTTTGGTAACTAATTAGGTATTTTTATACACTTCATGTGGTAGTCGTTTTTTATTTATATATAAAAATATATATTTTTGAGAAGCGAAAAAAACTTGACATCGTCCATCGGTTTCATTTAATAAGTCTATATATTTTGTGAAATTTAAAAAAAAAAAAATTATGCTGTTAACCAAAATCAATAATTTGGGATAGGCAAGCCTTTTCCGCACTATGCACAAACATTTTATAAGATGAGGAATGAGCATTGAGTCCGCCGAAGATATGGATGTGAGTGTTTAGAACATTATTTTTTTTTTTCTTCAAAATCGCAAACCTGCAATAATCCATGATACTGTCTTCCCAATTAGTTGGTATGAAGTGAGCTTTAAAAGCGGTCTCTAGGTGTTTAACATTGTTGACCATGGAGAAACTTATGGCGATAATCCGCCGCTCCATTTCCTGTGATACTGCGATGAATTAGAATCCAAGCTAAATTAAGAATTTGTGTTATTTGAGAACCTTTCTGCATTCTAAGAATTAATACAATTCTTCGTGTAAGCTGCTTGAATGTTTTCAGGACCGCTCGAATATTGACGTATATAATCACCACACTGGAATTTAGGAACGGTTGACTTATTTGGTAACTGCTTCACTCAGAGACCGAAAAAAGAAGGAATGGAGGAGAGTGAATGAAATGTATAGAAGAATTGTTTATGCGAATAGCTTAGATAGAATTAAAGTTGAGTTGAAAATATAATTTTAATTATTTATTATTACGTGTTATTTTAGCCACTATCGTGTTATTTAAACCACTTTAATTTTCTGGCCAGTTGAAGAATAATTGCTAGTTCTACATCCTAGAAGGAAGTCAGATTATGGGTAATTTGTTCTCTCAAATGATTAGTTCCCTCACTGGAGAACATTGGGAAGTCTCGGAGAAAATGTTCGAACGTATTAGTCATCTCCTCATCCCGGCATAACGTGCCGGGATGATGTCGACACATTTAGCCTTCAGGGAGTGATGTTCCTTTATTATTCGAAATAAGTTTCTTAGATATGGCTCCACGGAATGATTTATATCTATGTCGATTGTCTTTGTGGCGCAACTTTCTAATTCATTTGCTACTTCATTGCCGAGTATGTTGCGAAGGTCGGAACCCAACAATGTTTGATAAAACGTAGTATGTCAACAAACCTCGGGAAATGGTTGGTTTCCTGTTGCTTTACATCTACTACCTCACACCATTATAGCCTATTACCTATTAGATATAACCAGAAGTTTGGGTGGGCATTTGTCTACAGAGGTATATATAATATGATACAGTCAAAATATTTTTAATCGAAATAACTGGTTTAGACCCTACCTGTAAATTGGGTCAACATTTTTAATAGAAATAATTTACATCATAGAAAGCAAAGGGTATCTGATATCGTTCGTATTCTGCACTTCTTAATATTTGCATCATTCTTAGGAGATCTGAAAAATAGGCGAAATCGGTTCGGTACCTTTCACAAAAAGTTTTAACTTTCATAACATACAGCGTATATTGATTGACCCATCCACAAAGGAAGTTAGAATATATTTAAATCAACGTCCATAGGCTAAAGGTATACAAATTCTAGAGACAGTTTCAATGGATCAACTTTTCTGGTTTGTGGGATTCTATAATTTATCATCAAAAACAAAGTCCCTTGTATACATGTTATATTTTAAGAATTTCTAGAGTCCACAAATTCTGCATGAATAAAATACTTGTCATCTACAAGCCCCCGCCGGTAACTGCCGGGGAGTATCAAATGACAATAAGTCAATGGATGCGCCATCTATATTGATTCGGTACCTGAAATTTCTTAGACAATAAAAGTGATTTTAAAGTTCATTTTGTATTTTACACACATTATTGTCACCGTGTTTTGTACCGTTATTTTATTTTTTCCTTGGTTGGAATCTTGGCTTTCTTTTTTCTTTGTTTTGATTTTTTCCGTTTCATCACCTAACCATATTCCAGCACACGCACTTGAAACGCATAGAGACACAGTTTTACCATACGATTATCGTACTGTCACGTTGCACACACTGAGTTCAGAGTCCGGACAACATTGTTTTCCTTTTGGTAAATGCAAATAGTAGTTGAAGATTATAGAAAACTTACGAAAGAAACAACATTTCTACACATGGAAATAAGTATAGAATAGAATCTTAGGCAATGGGAGACAAAATAGTGGTGAAATAGTTTCCACATAAACCTTAAAGCATTGTTCTTCATAGTGAAACATTCTTAAAGAGAAGAGGAGGAAGAAAAATCAGAGGTCAGTCAACAGCTGTTTGAAAAGGTTTAACACAATTCGAAGAATAATGAAAAACCCCAGTGCCAAGAAAGAGAAGGTAAAGCAACAAAACGAAAAAAAATCTTATCATTAATCAAGAATTTGAATCACGGAAGTTTTGTTTTGCTTCGTTTTTCTTTTTTTTTTTTTTTTTGTTCGAACAAGAAAATTGACGAAAGCTGCAGTAAGTGTTTGTGGTATAAACCACTCATCATGCATGACTCTTAGTGGCCAACAAAGCCAGACCAACCGGCAGTCAGTCAACCAGTCTTATGACGCTACCTAGCTTATTCTTTTTTGGTAAGCTAGAAGAAATGACATGGTTTTCGTTTATAACACCTTGCCAACAACACTACACAAAACCCTCTCCACTTCAATAACTAGATAATAGATGTTGCGATTGCGCTTCAATGGTTCTGGGCTTTCTTTATTTGTTTTGTTGGTATGTATTTAAAGTAATTCTGGTTTTTATGTTATCTTTTATGTTCTCTGCTATAAGTTTCTTTATTTTTTATGGTGCTTTATTTTCTCTTTCATTGTATTGAATCACAAGAAAAAGGAATAGAAGAAGTTAAGTGGCTATTTTAGCTATTTGGTGGTTTCGGTATTATTATTTTTTGGTTGTTGCTGTGTTGGCCACTGTCATCGTCGTCATATCCATCATCATGAATGTGTTTATATATTTTTGTGTAGCTGCCTTTTTTTTTTTTTGTTTAGCTCCCAATAACCTGCGTTTTAACCTAAAAAAGAAAACAAACTTCATAAAAAAACATGTCCAACTGTAAATATTACAAACATATGGACTGCCATATTCGGCAACTGAAGTTGTTTTCCTTTTTGTTGCTCTATTTCGTGTTTATTACTTTTTTATGACAATTAAGATTTTTATGTTCATTTTGGGGCTTAATTATTTAAATAACTCCAACTCCCTCTGCCTTAACATATCTTTAATGTATTAGCCACAGTATGACGTTTTCATCGAATAGATCCCACCATAAATTCCGGATTAAGCTATTCAGTGCGGTCTGCGAATGATTTGTGGCCATTCACAATGTCGTCCTGAATACGGCAATTGTTTAAACTTCCCGTACGTCAGAATAATATAATGTTTTTGTAACAGTACCCAGTTGGGTATTTGAGTTACCCAAACCATCATCTACCCAAAAACTCCGCAGCAAGGTGAGTCAGAAAGGATCAGCTGAAGAACGGACATAGATTAGACCAGTTCCAACACAGTAAGTTAACAGCAGAGGAAGCGGTTGTAGCAAATGATCACAAATAGCTTCGACAGCTCCAAACTTCTGATCTCAGTGTCAGGGAGCTGATACTTTTAGATCATGGACTGTAGATATTAGAATGCACCTGAATGAATGATCATGTCGACGGACATGCACGTGACGACTATTATCCAAAAATACTGGTGGACCCATACAATAGAACATTTATGTTGGTAGACATATATTAAACGCTCATATTGGACACTTATTGATGAAAGACATCCCGATAAACGTGTCTCATCTTTTCAGCCTTAAAATCATAATTTTTTTTCGCTTTTTCCTGTACTGTTGGTAACAATTGGATTGCGTTGGACCGAATTAGGAATATCGTTTGGCACATGTTTAGAGACCCCGACACCTTCTCAAGTCAAGTGTAGTTAAGTGGAAATACGTGACATTTAAGCTTTGTTATTTCCCAGGCCATAGTTATTTAGTCGGGAATGAAATAACGAATTAGGTCCAGGTGGGAGCTCAATTAATCTTACGATTAATCAAAATTTGCGATCATACATTATAATCAGAAGTCTTACATTACATTATTTAAGGTCTGTTTAAATAAATTGCTTAAAAACTTTAAAGAAGGCTCTCACCGAAGTAGTTGGCAATCTCTAGAAAAAAAAAAGTTTCCTTCTATCAATTAATAGGGCTTAGGTGAGAATCACCGGCGTTTCGGTAAGATCGCCAATTAAGAGACTGGCTGTCGAAGAACAGCGAAGTACTTATCCGTATTTTTAATTATCAACTTAAAAATATTAATTGATTTATACGAGTGTTCGATATTGAGCCGTCGAACAGAAGGCTAATCTACCTTAAAGTGGGTCTTGTTATGTAATATTGCAATATTATCGCTATTGGCATAACTTTTGCAATTGCTATACCTTCCACCATATATAATTTGAAAGGTATATTAACTCATGGAATTTTAAACCAAACAAAGTATATATATTCTTGATCTGTGTAAAATTCTGAGACGATTTAGTTCTGTCCGTCCGTTTGTCTGTCGGTTGTAATTACGCTACAGTCAAAACGAATTAAGATAGGAAGCTAAAATTTTGTACAGATCTGTCTGTCCCTAAAAGATAATTGTCTATATAGTTCCACAATATCGTATAGTCCCCATATAAAGGTACCCCCTCGATATTCGGTATTTGGATGAAAAATGCAAAAAAGGGGCTCCTTGTAAGTACACTATCCCCTGGAAGAGAAATGTCTACATAGGCCTCCGATATCAAATAACCCCTATTAACGTTTCCTCCCGATATTCGGTATTTCGATGATTTTTACGACGTTATTCAACGGAATTGTTTCTTATTTCGTATATAAAGTTCGGAACAGTTACTACGGCCTATGACACAAATAACTTATGCAGGGACCACGTCTTCGTATAGCCTCCATTTAACGGTTTTCATTCAAGTGATAGTTTCCGGAATTTTTTTGATTTTTTTCAAGTTTCTGATTTTTCAAATTTGACTGATTTTCAAAGGGATTGCTAACATAATACTATGTTTCTATAATTCTTCTTAGAAGTAATCTCTAATAAATGCAATTTATTATATAATTTATACAATTTATTTATACAATTTTTTTGCTTTTTGAAACAATATTAGTATAACATAACTTTTGTGCTGCTGCTGCTAAACCAAGTGACCAACAGTAAGATTCCCATCTGACAGGACAGTTTTTCATAACATATGCAACATCACGCATCGTAAACTGCCACATATCTCTTCAACCAGTCACTCTGCGTTCTATTTACAATGTATGACCTTAAAATGCAAAATAACCCCCTTCAAGTAAAAGTGATAAACATTATCCACTCAATCAATTAGAAAATCAATAATCCTCTTTTAAAATAGAAAACTAATACACCTCACTACCCCACCATTGACGTACAATGATGGGGTGTACAAAAGATAATCATCTGTTTCAAACCCTTTCCTCCCGTCGCCTACTAGACTTAGTAGCAACTAGCTGCGCATAATACTTTTATTTGTTCTCTATTAATTTTAATACCATCCATTATTAGTTTTTGTTTTCTATTCCAATATATATTCAATATAGTTCAGCAAAAGAGAGGGGATAGCAAAAAACAATAGAATGGTTTCTTGAATGCACTTTAAGGAGATAATAACTACAGACCGGCCGACCGATGGATGGATGGTTATACCAGTTGACTTTTTAATACATGTATTATACAAAAAAATCAATATGTTGTGTGTATCATCAACGTCGCTCTTTCTTCTTCTTCTTCTTTACTTTTATTGAATTACACACATAGTTACGACAATATTCATGGCATGTATGTACGTACAATAACATGTGCTGTTACATATTATCGTAACGTCGTTCGGAGTCCCTATAACATTCCAACTACAAATACTAAATATTTCGATTGAAAAGCAGCTAAGCTACTACATGCATCCTATATAGATTTTCAGCCTTGCGCTTCATTTTCCTTTGCCCGATTTAGCTAACTAGCTGGCCGTTTGGATTGTCTGTGTCGATTGCAAGCACTCGTCTAGTTGGAGGTATTAAATCAATTCAAACACCGAATAGTGACAGCAGCCCACCAGACACTGCCGGAGACTAAGTGAAAAGCAACCAAACAAAAATATTGCAATAAATATATTTTTTCACTCTTGAGATCACATATTCGTCATATTGTTTCAAATATTTTTTATATTTGTTGTTTTAAGGCACATATTACTGCATTAGTCGGCCTCATCGTCAGTCAGTATCGTTTTTGTCCGCCAGTCTATCTCTCAGTTGATACACGTGTTCTTTTTCTTTTGCATGGTATACTTTTGTGTAATCGGAGTCTTTGTTTGTTTACCTATTACCATTATCGATGTGAATGATTGCCAACTATGAAATGTATTTGATTTTATGCAAAACAACACAATGTGATTATAATTGTAATTCTATATTTATTCTAGTATTTATGATTATCTGCTTTTTTTTCATTTCTCTAAAATTCTGCAATTGTTCTTTCCCTTTTTTGCTTGTACTTTTGAGCTTTGGTCGCAAACAAGCCCACCAATAAAAGCTGTTCTATCGATCAAAATAAAAAGTCGGTTCCCAAGTCGCAATAAAGTTTGCAACATTTTCGATTAAGTTTTGGAAGTTGAAAAACAGCGGTTTATCGTTTGAAAAATCTTCACCATAAAGACGCACTGCTCGAATTGAAGAAAGTGTTTCGTTCTGTGGGGTTAATTAGTTTTTTGGGATTTGACAAAAATTTTCAAAAATTTCATTAAATGTCGTGTTTTTTTATTTTTATATAATTTGGTTAGAACCAATCTCTGAATTTTCTTTTAGTATCCTGAATTTCCTCTTACTCTTCGAGACATAATCAGCCCGATCAATGTTACAAATAGCTGATTTGGCCACTCAGGAGCTCAAAAGCCTCTGAACCTATTGTCCAAATATATTGAAACAAATATATTTAAACAATTTTGTTCTTTCCAGACACAATTTATTCGAAACCATTTTCCTTTTATTTAGAAATATACTGTTCGATAAATATTTCAAATAAGCACAATTTGGTAAAGTCCATGGAACCTCTTGATTTTATGGATTTCAAAGGCTTTTGCTACAATTTCCAACCAATACAGCTCTATTTTAGTATTTCATTATCATTAGGTCGTTTAAATCCTCTCAATGAATACTCTGTGTAAGCAATTCTATCCAGCCAAATTAAACGTCGTTAATAAAACAGAGCATGGTAGAAGGCTTTACCAAATGGACCTTGTTGTCAAATTTTGCTTCGTACATACTTTGTCCTGCAGTGATAACATCGGGAAAGAGGTAATCTATATTTTTTACTAAACGCTCTTACTTTTATTACATATATATTTGACTGGCCATTTTAGATATCTAGCTTCTTTTTATATAGAGGGTATTTTAAATTCTTCGGAGGTCCCTTAATCAGCATAATAGTTTGCATTGTTTCTGATTGGTATTGAGAATGATTTCTATCAGTCTACATTTTCGTATAGCTCCACATAATGGAACACTTGGATATTCGGTATTTCGATGATTTGAGCTTAATTTTCCTCGGAATTACTTTAAATTTCGTATTTGAAACTGGTAATAGCTAAAAACCTCAATATTAATTATTAAAAAAGGAATTAAGAAAATAAGAAGTAAAAAAGCTATATGTTCGGCCGGGCCAAACTTTGAATACAATCCACCATTTGGAATGAATTTGGCAATTCTCAAAAGCAATAAAATCCGTTGAAAATTCTGTTAAGATCTTAAAAATACCGAATGGAGCTGTTATATTAGGTTCTATACGACGGTTTGGTCCTGCATAAATAACTATTGTCATAAGCCATTACATTATTCAAATGCGAAACTTAAAAAAAATTCTGGTGAATAATGTAGCTAAAATCATCAAAATACCGAATATCGGGGGGGTACTGTTATATGGGGGCTATACGAAGATGTGGACCTGCACAGACAATTTTCTGTCTTAGGCTGTAGTATCCATTACGAACATTAAATACCAAATTTGAAACAATTCCGGTGAATAATGTCGTTAAAATCATCAAAATACCGAATATCGGGAGGTACCGTTATATGGGGACTATACGAAACATGGACATTCACAGACAATCAACTGTCATAGGCTGTAGCATCCATTACGAACAATACCAAATTTGAAAAAATTTGAGTGAATAATGTCGCTAAAATCAACAAAATTCCGAATATCGGGAGGTACCGTTATATGAGTGCTATACCAGAACGTCTACCTGCACAGATAATTTTCTGTCTTTCTGTAGTATCCATTTCGACCTTCAAATACCAAATTTGAAACAATTCCGGTGAATAATGTCGTTAAAATCATCAAAATACCGAATATCGGGAGGTACCGTTACATTGGAAATATGGCAAAACGTGGACCTACATGGCCCAATTTCAATACCAAAAGTCCTGCAGCCCTAATATACATTTGAGTAAAATTTTATCAATCTACTTCATTTCGTTAGGAAGCTAGAGTGATTTCCACAGACGGACAAACGGATAGACGGACGGACATCACTAAATCGATTAAATTTTCTTATGCTAATCAAGAGGTGTTACAAACGGAATGAAAAACTTAATATACTCTCCATACTATGGTGGAGAATATAAAAATATAAAATAAACAAAACCAAGTGTTGTTTTTTATAAGTCTATTTGACACTGTAAAACTCCGGTACAGAACTGCATTTTTATAGTTTGCTTCAAGTTGAGCACCCTTTCTTTTTGAGTCATGATTGCACACATACATTTTGAAGACTTTTCACTGGAATTTATACTTTTACACCAGGTATCCAGGGTATTAAAAGTTCCGCACTGCCGAACTTAACATTATGTTATTTGTTTCCGATCGAAACTCCTGTTTGTATGATCCAAACCTATTGGTAGTCGCCAACAACACAAATATATTGAACTCCGTGGAGGGTTTCAATTTCAGTCCCTTCATGATCGATGATTCGTCGGTAAATTTCCTAGCTCCAGTTTTTTTGTTTAGTTTTAGTTATGGAGGCATATGTCCCTGTTTAAGCAAGGAACAGCCATTTCACTCAGAGACTATTATGTTAATTCCAACCAGAAAAGAAGAAACATGGGAGAAGAAGACTGCAAATAAAAAAAAGTGTGGCGGTAGAATAGTTTACCGTCGAAAGAGCGTAGTAGGAAAAAAGAGCGATCCGAAATTGAGGGCATCCAAACAAAATGTACTCATTTTAACTATTCTCTTTTATATTCCATAGCCTACAATATTTTATATCACCAATTCTCAATTGCTGGACACTTGCGAGAGATCAATATGTGATATTGGCCAATGAAAACTTCTCAGAATTTTCATCTAGGCTTGACTAAAGTGTAGTGGGAACAGAGTAGTTCTAAAAGAAGAATATATGATTGACCTTCATACCTTATCCCCTACACAAATTTTCATAACTTCCTCGCTGTAAGATTAATTGGGATTATTTATTTATTTGAAGATTGCCCAGAACCCATCATTACCATCACATCTATCATCTCAAAATCCTTTAATATTGTAAATATTTCCGATAGGAAAACATGACATTGTTAAGCTTGTATTAGAGTTAATAGATCCTCTTGCTCGTCTCTATATTCGAACTATTCTATTGTGGGGAATGCGAGGGTATATGAAATTTCCGCATTCTGGAACCTTTGTAAAACACTATATAGGGTGATTTTGATGGCCATTGTGCGCTGGAAATGCAGCGATCGAGTCGCTTCTTTACTTTTCGAACCATTTCTGTTGATGTTGCTGTTTTTTTCGTCCACTTCCTTGACGTCGGGCTACGCTACCAGTATCACGGTAACGAGCGATGGTACGAGACACAAAAGATTTATTCACATTTAAAAAAATCACACTATCACGCTTGAATTCCATCACGAATACCTTTTTTTCTGGAAAATTCTCACCAAAAGCGTTTGGTACACTTGTAAACAATATAATGAGATGTCACTGGAATAATTTTAACAGCTGTCGGACGAGTGGCTTAGAAATGACAACAGTGTAAAGTTGGTTGCAGTTTTTTCATATCACCCTGTAGATTCCCGACGCCTAAATCTCTTGTAAAATATCTAAAGAATCATAGATTCATAGATCTCCGATAAAGTCATTGCGTTACCATTATCCGAATACCTATTGGATCTTTAACGATTCAGCTCGATATAATGTAGGTGACAACAAATAATCCAAAACTAACTGAATGGACTCAAGTTTCACATTGTCGAAGGCTCCATCAAAGTCACGATGATGGCCGGTCAATATATTTTCTAAATTCGTGTGGAGATGTTTCATAAAATCTACGATTATCTGTCATAAATAACATTTTTTGTTGAAAGCCGACACCTCTCTCCCCATATTTATCCGTGTGGCATTTTGTAACATTTTGAAACTTGTTGCATACCGACGAAATGTTGTAAACCAGCACAGCTGTTTTCAACATTCACAATTTTTTTTTTTTTGTTTACATTGCTAAATAGTTTTAGTTTTTCAAAATGTTGTATTCCACTACAACAATTGTGTTTTCTACTTTTATTTTTTTAGTCAATTGACCTTAACGCTGACTACTTACTGCCCAGTATGGTGGTAGTTGAAACTCAAGTTTTTTTTACTAATTGTTATCACTTTGCTAACGTTGTTGTTGTTTTGTCTTGGTTTAATTGTTGCTAAAAGGTAAATTATATTACTCTTAATTTATGTTTTATGTTAAATTAGAGAACAACAATTCAATTTTGTTGAACATTTTGGGCTTGTAGATTTGTTGCTTTTAAATTTTATATGTGATTTGCAATTTTAGGTTAGGTATAGGCGGCGCTCCGACGTCCTTGGACATATTATGTGTAACTGAAAATATTAAATGAAATAGTAACCCAAAATAGACTAGCTACGACAGAAGCTGCAATTTAAAAATTTTATATTTCCTAGGTTGTCTTTATATATGTTTTAACAGTATTCGGCAGAAAAAAAATTGTGGAAAATGTCTTTAAAAAATTCTTCCAATTATTCAAATGTATTTTTGGAAATAATCTCTTTTTATAGAAACCCTTTTAATACGGCAGAATTAATTTTGTCGGAGTACTACTCTCTCATAAGATGAATAAACACTTGATAAATATGTGGATCATTTATTGAATTTATTAATAACAGAAGAATTGTAAAATAAATTATTAAAATACAGTTATTAATTTTTGTATTTTCATTTTGCAGATAATTATAAGCAGAGGATAATACATAAAATACTAAGAACAAAAGAAGAACAGCAACAACTACACATTTGAATTATTAAAACCGTTCCGCCGCCAGCCCAGCTTCTCAAAGGATTTACGCCGCTCTAAAATAAAGGAAGAAAACTACAAACACCTAATTAACAAACAACAAAAAGTTGTTATAAAAATAGAAAAATATTTGGACACCAAGTGGAAACAAACGAAGGTAATAAACGTTGTCATATACTTAAATTGCCTCTCCATTAATATGTATTTTTTTTCTTTTTGCAGAAACTTCAACAGAGAGGGAAACTCTGGTCACTTTACTTTATTGCAAGAACGCTCTAGCAGCGGTATCCTAAAAATAGTCCTTTTCACACAAATCATTGCCTCCCCGCCCTCCCATCACATATAAATATCTACCCCGCACACACACACAAACACAGACAACACAATGGAGTTACGTGTTGGCAATAAATATCGTCTTGGACGTAAAATTGGCTCCGGTTCCTTTGGTGATATCTATTTGGGCACAACAATCAACACAGGCGAAGAAGTTGCCATCAAATTAGAATGTATACGCACTAAACATCCCCAGCTACACATTGAATCGAAATTCTATAAAATAATGCGCGGCGGCATTGGTATACCGCGCATCATATGGTGTGGCAGTGAGGGTGATTACAATGTTATGGTCATGGAACTTCTCGGACCCTCACTCGAAGATCTATTCAATTTCTGCAATCGTCGTTTTACACTGAAGACCGTTTTGCTGCTGGCCGATCAAATGATATCGCGTATCGATTTTATACATTCACGTGATTTTATACATCGAGACATAAAACCAGACAACTTCCTAATGGGCTTGGGAAAGAAGGGAAATTTGGTGTATATAATTGATTTTGGTTTGGCGAAAAAGTTCCGAGATTCCAGATCGATGAAACATATACCGTACCGGGAAAACAAAAATCTAACGGGCACAGCACGCTATGCCTCCATCAACACACATTTAGGTATCGAACAGTCAAGGCGTGACGATTTAGAGTCGCTGGGCTATGTATTGATGTATTTCAATTTGGGCGCCTTGCCTTGGCAGGGACTGAAGGCCGCCAACAAACGACAGAAATACGAGCGTATTTCCGAAAAGAAACTATCAACCACCATCGTGTCCCTGTGTAAAGGCTTCCCTAGTGAGTTTATTAACTATTTGAACTACTGCCGGCAATTGCATTTCGAACAGCGTCCCGACTACTGTTATCTACGCAAAATGTTCCGAAATCTGTTTCATCGCTTGGGCTTCACATATGATTATGTGTTCGATTGGAACCTATTGAAATTCGGTGGCCCAAGAAATCCACAAGCATTACAACAAGCCCAAGATGGCAATGGCCAACAGACGGCCCAAGAGGGCAACGGTCCACAGACACAGCAGCAACAACAAACGGTCGCCCAACAACAACACCAGCACAATCAAAATCAAATTCCCAGTGCTGTGGCCACAGTTGGCGGTAGTGCAACCCAACAGCTGTTGAGCACTGGCGGTGCTGGCGGTCAAACATTGGTGAGCAGTAGCGGCGGTGGCATAATGGGTGCAGGCTCCCAAATGCTGGTAGGTGGCGGTGGAAACGGTGGTCTCACAATGGACGATTCAATGGCAGCCACAAATTCATCGCGCCCTCCCTACGATACACCTGAACGTCGCCCCTCGATTCGCATGCGCCCTGGCGGTGTTGTACAACCGGGCGGCGTTGTAGCCGATATACGAAATGCAAAATAATATCTTATCTTTTAGATTTCTATCAAAATCTATCTATAATATTTTAATATTATATGTCGTTTATCTATCCCTCTATACTTGCGCGTCTCTAAATTTAGACACATCGTCGTGGTGGCGGCGGCAACGGTTGCGGTGGCCGCCACTTATAGAATACAGTCACACGCAAAACAACGAGCGAGCAAGAGCAGCGTGTGTGTGCGTTTGCCTGCCTTCGGCGTCTGTTGTCTGTTGTGAGCAAAAGTGTGTATGTCATGGCTCCTACTTTTGTCCCTTGCCCCCCACTTCAGCCCTTTGTACTACTCCCTCTGCCCCGCCACAAAATGAAACACACTCACACACACTAAACAAACATACAACCACACATTTAGCTTGTAGTAAACTTGTATATTTTTAGATGTTTTTATTAATTTCATTATTAAAAAAGAAAGAAAACAAAACGCAATTATAAGTTTTCCCCTTTTTTTCTTAGAATTTAAAAAAGAGAAGGAAAAAATGAGAGAAAAACAAATCATTTCATAATATTATTCATAATATATAACAATAACGTTCATACAACTAAATGAAGAAGAATTAGTTTTGTGTTAAATTATTAATGAAAATGCAATTAGTTATTATATTTTGTTTAAACAAAAAGAAAAAAGAGAAAGCTAAAATATGTAAATGTAAAAAGTAATGGCCACACATTTATGCGGGGAAATTTGTGTTTTTCAAACTTGCCACGATTCTGCCATTGACGCCAATTCCCAATACACGGGTTGATTATTATTTTTTGAAGTAAAGATTTAATGTAAAAGAACCTGAGCAGAGCAAGTTTTGAAAATCCAAACCCCCAGCAGCTATAATATACGACTCTATATTTAGTTCGTATTTTTTTAGTTTTTCATTTTTTTCTTTTTTCAAACATATTTCTCTCCCTATTTTTAAACAAAACAAAAAACTAAATTATATGTAATTAAATGCTTTAATTTGAAATGAACAGAAATAAATCTTAAATTATAATAAATAAAACAAAATAATATATACAACTCTTTTATATGATTATTGTAATTTTATACAAATAAATGAAGTTTATCCTAAAAAACAAACAAAACCGAAAAACAAACTAAACATCCATTCAAACTATTTTTTACATCCTCATTTTTCGCTAATAAGAATGCCACGCCTTCTTTGTGTGTAGTTATTTCCGCAACAACATAACAAAAGTAATCAAATTTGTTTTTCAGTTTTCATATTTTAATTTTCAAAATAGTGGAGTTTAGCAGCAAAAAAATTTTTTTTTTTTTCAAGAAAACATAATTGAGATTTATTCAAAAATGCGCAGGGGACGTTTTCTCATACATGTTCTTAAACAAAAATATTTTAATATATTTTTTTTTTTAGATTTTTGTTCTAGTTGATTTCATTCACTTACATATATATATTTCATATATATATTTTATTGATTTTTTTCTGAAAATCTCAATGATGGAATGGTATTTTGAAATAAACAAATAAAAGTAGTGAAATAAATTCAAATTTACTTGAAATACTCCTTCATCGACTGAGTTCATTCTGTTACCAAAATAGAAATGCTACATATGTCTCTTTGAATTAAAGAATTCCCATGTAGAGCATAGGAAACAATTCCATAATGCATTGTTTTGTGCTTTCAAATTTCCACTCCAGGTTGATTACTACAAAATCTGCCAATTAAACGTATTTTGGATGTTGTACAAATTTATAAGGGCAGTTGTGGATCAATGAAGATATTGACAACCCTTTGCTGATTAAATTCATAGTCGTCAAGTGACTCAAACCCGAAATCTTAAAATCATTCAAGGAATATAACTTATTAATTAGTTTCCAAAATTAATTTACATAGTATTTGGAATTGGAATATTACTCAACTACAGCATTTCATTGTTAATATATTGATTTGTCTGTAAAACAGATTCTAGGAAAATGGTTTGAAGTTAAGGCGTATCTAAAGGAAATTTTTAGACGACATTTTTATCTCTTTTTCATCTTCACTCAGTTTACTCCACAAAAATTTTAATTGTTCATAAAAAGAATATGAGGATATTTTTCAACCTTACTGCAGACAATTTTGAGGAGTCTTAGTAACACTGTATTTCTATCTTCATCCCCAAAGCCAATAAATTATTATTCCAAAGTGTAACAAGAGAATATATAGAAATATTATTTCTTATTTGCTGATCCTTTTGTTTTTTTTAGCAACATACAGATTTTATTCAACATCAAAAGTAAGTGAAATACATACAGCTATTTAGACTTAAAACCCAAACAAATTAACAAAGTATGAAATATGTAAAACAAACGCAAAAAATGAACAACCAAATCTATAGTTTATAGGCAGAACAACATAAATATACAAATCAAATCAAAATAATTATAAAAAAGAAAATAAATGTATTTTGTTTTGGGTTAACACAATATTGATAGCCAGAATCTTTGTAATTTGTTCCCTTGAGTTTTAATCCTTAAATCAATTCCTTATTTCAAGGAGAGAACTATAATGGAGAAAAATGAATTGGGTTTTAAATGTTTTTTTTTTTTTCAAATTCAAAGGGAATGGTTTCAAGTTTTACTTATACCATTTAGAACTATAATTCTATTAGGTCCAGAGCGAGTTATTGATACTTGGATTTGTTGTATAAAATATATATTTCATATCATATTTTTGAATTGAAATATATATGGATTTTATTGTGCGTAGAAGTAGTACATTTTAAGGCTGGCGTTAAAGAGTACCGAAATGTAAAAAACAGTAACAGTTTTATGAAACTGAAATCCAATGCTTTGGTCCTAATATCAACTACGAGCTGTCGTGGTTTATCAAAAAGAAGCAATCGTTCACACCTACAAACACCCAAAATAGTTTGAGTAACACTGCCTCTTACTGATTTTTTGGAAAATATATTGTAAAAAATAAATTTCCAAGTTATAGTAGTAGACTTGTTTGGAAAGAAAAGGATCCAGATCTTCTTCGGCAACACATACCTTCAAGTGCTAAAATTTTAAATAGTTCTAAAAATTTAGTAGGTCAATTTATAAAGATCTACGGCATATCTTTAAATTTTGAATTTGTTTTCTATTTCGAATAACAATTTTGAATAAATGCTAACACTCTACTTTAGACTGAAAACCTACAGGTTTGGGGCTAGATTTTTGATCTATGATAACGTAAAATACCCTCAGACTTTCAACTTGTATTTTAAAGATACACTTTCGCTTCATTTAAAATATCCTCTATCTTCCATAGATTAGACTTATTTTGCAGCTTTTTAAAAGAAGAGAGCTCTAAGAGGTATTAAATAAAATAAGACCTGCCAAACTCTCTTTATAAATGGAATGCCTTCCAAAGAAGTTTCTGCATTTTTGGAGTTATTTTATAGTTAAGGATTCTAAATAAGAAACAGCATTGAAAATTTTAATTATTTAGATTAGATAGATTAACTATACAAAAGATTTCTCATCTACAGGACTTCTTTCAATCGAAAACCTAATTCAAAATATGACATAATTTCCCATTTATGGTTCTCTCACTTCCCTTCCCATAATTCTGTCAAGTACTACATTTAGTTCTTTAATTGTGAGATAATGAAAAAAATCCTAACTTATAAAAATAAAACATAAAAAAAGGAAAACAAACATAAAATTTATATATGCAATATTTGCAATAAAACAAAACAAAAAATAATATATATGTAGAAATGCAACAACTCACAAATTTACTAATTATATGAAAAAAAAACAACAACAACCAAAACTGATAAATATATAAAACAAAACAAATATATGTTTAAGGCGAATACAACAACAAATAAGTATAATATAGTTAGCGTAAAAAAGTAACAAGCAAAAAAAAACTGAAAAGGGAAATATTCAATGATAAAAGAAAAAACATTTAAAAACTTTATAAAACAACATAATTGCTTATATACGAAAAACAACAAAAAAGAGGAAACAAATAATATATTTAAATAACAAAACACAACAAAAACATAATTATGAAATACCTACAAATGTTTTATAAATATATTTTTAAGGTCATCATCCTAAATCCATCATAAACCTAAATCTTTGTAAGGCATATTTAGTTAAGTTTTTTTTTTCGTTCTTGCATTGTCTTGTGTTTTCCAAGAATGGAATGTTATTGCAGGCTTATTATATTGTTTCCTTCAATACAATGATGCCTGCATTGATATTCCATTACCAATTTATCATTTAATACATTGTATTTTGTATATACATATTTTTTTAATATAGAACTGAACTCATTATTTTTTAAGTTTGTTTAACAATATTAGTTTCTAAGAATTATCAACAATTGAAAATTAGTTTTAGTAATTCAAATAATTAACAATAAAACAAACTTCTATTATAACAATATAAACATAATTAATGTGTAGTTATAAAGAAAAAATAAAATAAAATCTAAAATTCAAAATTATATTAAATTCGAATTTTTGTTACTTTATTATAAAAGGCAATATTTTAAAGGAACTTCACATTTTTTTATTACAAAAAAAAATATTCTCTTTTCCCCAATAACTGTTATTTCAATTTATAAACAACCCGCTGCTCTCTACTTTCTTTTATTTAGCTTTCCATCTAGCAACGAATTCTCCAATAAAAGAAATCAAAAATAACCTTTCTATCGGCTGATTTATTTATATTATTTTAAGTAAATTAATTAATAAATCAATACTACTTGTTTATTATTTTTATGACAAATATAGAATATTTAAAATTAAAATACTAAAAACATATGAACAAATCGAGCAGACAAATATTCGAAAACTCCCCAAATTATAATACGATTTTTTTAAAATAATAATAATTATTATGACTAGAATAAACAACCATTGTAAAATACTAAATAAAATTCAAGTTTATTTTAAGAAAATAACTAATAAAATTACTTTAATATATAAATATATAATTCTGCATTAAATCATGTTTTTCATTTTCTTTGTTTTTTTTTTTTCATTTAATTTTTATTAGTTTTTATATATTTTTCATTACAAAGTATTTTCCGGGATGTCGTGATGAATTCTAATGAAATAAGTGTGGGCAATGGAAAAATGTTTTAAGACTGTCGATTTGGGCGTCCGGGCAATCCATTAATTTTAAGAAACAGTGCCACTAACTTTAGCAGGTTATCTAAGAATTAGGAGGAAATAGCTGAAAGAAAAAAGGCATTTTTAAAATCCATTTCCTATTTTGATGCACGCCTGTTCGCCCTTTATCTTATTTACCTTAAGAACAATTCCTAATGTAAGAAAAATATTAATACAGGGTGAGATAAAAAACTGTAACAATAATAATAATTATTTATTATTTTAATTTTAGAATAAGTTTAGATTTGCTCGAATTGGTTACCTTTGGCACGAATTATGGCCTTCAAATGGCCAATGAAACCGTCACACGCAGACACAATACCAACGGATTGGTATCCGGTGATTTTGGCCATTGTGGGCTGGCAATGAAGCGAGGAACCGCATTTTGTAACCATTCTTGGGTGGCGCGTGCTGAGTGCGATGGTGCTGAGTCATGTTGGAATGTAAAAGGTCTGCGGCTAAAATGTTTGAGTGTCCAAGGCTTTAATACACCCTCCAGACTATTTTCGCGATAATATTCGGCATTTATTTTGATGCCACGGTCGAGAACGACCATCGGCTGTTATGGCCGGCGAATGAGTTCTGGTGGACAACCGAAGGTGCACATTTTCAGCTGACCTCTTTGGCAAGTAAACACGATCACTTTGTTTCTTGGCAAACTGCTGGACAATGAATGTTTTCTCATCGGAGACAACCAAATTCGGCAGTTCACCACTTTCGGCCAAGCAACTGGCGAAACAGCTCTTTTGGGTGTATTTATTTCTGTTTCGGTATAAGTTCTTGCACTTTTTGGAATTTAATTGGCTTTACCCCGAGCTCATTTTTCAATATTTGCCGAATGGAAAATTGCGATATGTTCAGTTCTGCAACGCGGGTTTCGACCAAGCCAAGTAAAGACTTTTTGAACCGTTTCTGTTGATGTTGCTGTTTTCTTCCCCCCCCATTTCCTTGATGTCGGGCTGCGGTACCAGTATCACGGTAACGGGCGATGGTACGAGACACAAAAGATTTATTCACATTTAAATGGTGGAATACTCTTACGATAGCAACTTGTTGGTTTCCACCCAAATATAAAGAAATCACACTATCACGCTTGAATTCCACCACGAATAACTTTTTTTTTTGAAAATTCTCACCAAAATGCTTTTGTACGCTTGTAAACTATATAATGAGCTGTTACTGGAATACTTTTAACAGCTGTCGGATAAGTGGCTTAGAAATGTCAGTATGTCTGAAGTTGGTTGCAGTTTTTTCATCTCACCCTGCATCTTTGTTTTGCTTAGAACTGATGCTTGTAAAATTGGTGAGAAGAAGATTTTACACGAAAGATTGGATAGATAAATAGCCTTAGGAAGATCCGTCGCTTCGAAAATCAGGGCAACATTTCTGAATCATTGGAAAGAATCCTTGGAAGAGCGAAAGTGATAAAACGTATTTATACGCTGATTGATTTTGATTAAACTGTCTCAATCAGAACTTAGGTATTTCACCTCTCCATTATTAGTTCTATTACAAATAGGTTTATGCAAAGGTGAATCTTTCAATACAATTCGAGTAGTTTAAACAAGTGAGATATTGGTGTATCCTGGCGGGTAGTTCAGCACGACCGTTATGCGTAAAAAGTATTCAAATGTCCCTGGTTCGAGTATTAGAACTTGCGATATCAAGTTAAAAATGCCAAAATCGGAAAGTACCGTATCGTAAGGGATTATGAAAATCAAATATTTAATCTCCTACCATTTCTAACATTAGGTACCGAATTTCTAAACATTAATTTGTGTGGCTAAAATGGTCAAAATGCTAAGTTCCCAGATGTTCCGTTATATGGTTATACGAAACGAAGCTTCATTCCTCTTAAATGTTCTCTTATGCAGACTCATGTGCTAGCACACGGTAAAACAGATCTTCATAAACAAGGTTAGCCCGGCAAAAAAAAAAAATAAAGCTGGATATGTCAATTTTATAACTTTTAAACTAATTAGTATAACATTTGAAAATGTCAACTATCAAAATGAGTTTATGAGTCAGTCGTCGTTGAGCATTGACCGAGAGCGGACGCATCTAAGGAGCGTAGAGCATATTACATTTTAAACTTTGTATTTATTCCCAGAATTACTTTTATTTTTAAATAAAAACCATCTTGACAGAATCAGAAGTGGGATAAGAACAGAAATCTACAAGGAATTTCATCATTTTGGATAAGAATTGCAGAAAAATACTCAAAGAGCTGAGAAACTAAGGCGTCAAAGTGATGTAGTAGTGAAGAGCTCAATGCAAAGCAACAACGACGACCAAAGGAGAAACCACGCAAAGGCACCTAAACTCAAAAGTTCGAGTGAGTTTAGTGAGAGTGTGTAACGTGCTCAAAGAGAGCAAAGGAGAAAGCATCAATCAAAGGAGAATGTACAAAGGTATACTCAAAAGTGTGAGTGAGTAGGACAACGATAGTACATCAAGGAGATTGAAAGCAAGACATAAAGAGGAGAACCCCGCAAAGGCACCTAAACTCAAAAGTTCGAGTGAGTTTAGTGAGAGTGTGTAACGTGCTCAAAGAGAGCAAAGGAGAAAGCATCAATCAAAGGAGAATGTACAAAGGTATACTCAAAAGTGTGAGTGAGTAGGACAACGATAGTACATCAAGGAGATTGAAAGCAAGACATAAAGAGGAGAACCCCGAAGAAGAAGTTTAAAAAGGGAAAAGTTAACGTATATTTTTAGGGCGTGCGGCTTCTAAAAAAAAGGAATAGTTCTAGATTTGCTGAAGTAACGAATTAAAAAGGAAAATTCACAAGGAAAAGTATGAAGGTGAAAATAAGTTCGTTAAAGGTTGCGGAGCTAGACAAATTATTACTGGCAAGAAGCTTACCACGAACAGGAAATAAGTCCGAGAAAATTGCTAGACTCATGGCTTGCAATGGAAATGACGAAGTGGAAGTTGAAGATTCAGAGTCACAGGAGGATTTCCATGGATTTGATGAAGCTGAGACGGGTGATGATTCTCTAACAAGTCAAATGCGAGAGCTAAAGGATATAATGTTGACTCTAGCAAGAAGTGTGCAACAGTTAACAACACTTTCAACAGAAAGGGCTATTACGTCAAATGCAGGGTTAAATTCAAGGGATACAGAACAGCAAGTTCCAGCTGAAGTAATATCAAGACAATCTGGTTCCGGAACATCTGGTTGTTTAAAGGATTACATAGTAATGATACCAGACTTCGATCCAATTAAAGGAAATGTTACATCAGTCCAATTCATTGACAAGGTTGAAACGTTGCAAAGGCTTCATGGATGGTCAGATGAAACAACTTTGTTTGCAGTTCATCATAAAATGAGTGGTGTTGCTAAAATGTGGATAGACGCTTTACCAGTGGTTGAAACATGGAAAGAGTTCAGACAACAATTTTTAAAGGATTTCCCAAGTCGAGTAAGTGTTGCTGACATTCATCGTGAACTTATAGCTAGGAAACGAAACTCGAATGAGTCTTTGGTGGAATATTATTACGCAATGTTGGCCATAGGGAAAAGAGGAAGCGTAGATGAGGCATCAATACTGTCGTACATCATAAATGGTCTCAATGATAGCAGCTTAACAAGAACACTTTTAGCTATGAACCCGCAGACATGTAGTGAATTATTAAGGTCGTTGGAGAATTTGACCATACAAACGTATGCAAGGAAGCAAACAAAGAATGACGAGGATGACAAAACCGCAAGTGTCTCAGGTGGAGCGCCAACCAAGGGAGTAAAATGTTTCAATTGTAACAGGTTTGGGCACATCTCAACTAGTTGCCCACAACCATTGAAGAAGCCGAAGTGTAGTAAATGTGCAAAGATTGGTCACGATGCATCGCAATGCAAAGGTAAAGGTACAACTGTGGCAGCAATGACAGAAGAGTCTAAGGATTACTGCCCACCGGTTATGAAAGATGTCACGGTCAATGGTAAGACATATGAAGGTTTTGTGGACACTGGAAGCGACTTTACCTTAATGCGGAAAGCTGTAGTTCCAGAGGGTTGCGATATGGAAGTAACGTCAAAAAGAATGAAAGGTTTTGGTGGATCTATTGTTGAAGTGGTGGAAATGTTTGAGGCTAACGTTGTCATCGACGAGGAGAGTTTAATGACTACCATTTATGTAGTGCCGAATGACTTGATGCGATATGACGTTCTCTTAGGAAGAGATGTATTGTGTAAGAAGCAAACAAAACTTACAATTGAGCATGGTGTCTTGAAGGTGAGGTCAACAATGCCAAGTACATTTAATGTCGGAGAAAGTCTGGATGAGCATCAAAAGGAAAAATTAGACCAAATACTGTCGTCATTCAAGGACTGTTTTGCTGAAACCCTTGAAGACCTTGGAAGGTGTAAAAATACACAAATGGAAATAAGTTTATCTACGGACAAGCCTGTAGTTGGTAAAAGATACCAAGTTCCATTTTCTCAAAGACAAATTCTGTCAGACATAATTGACAAGTTGCTTCGATGTTGTATTATTCGCCCAAGTGATTCGCCCTATGCAGCATCAGTATTGTTGGTCAAAAAGGCGAACGGTGAGAGTCGTATGTGTACGGATTATCGAGCATTAAATGAAGTCACCATCAAAAAGCAGTACTCGATGCCAGTGGTTGAAGAACAACTTTCGTTGTTATCTGGAAATAAGTATTTTACAACGTTAGACATGACATCAGGATATTACCAGATACACGTCAAGGAAGAATCCAAGAAATTCACGGCGTTTATAAAGCCAACCAGGAATACAAAGACTGCTCCGGTTATAACAGCGCTGCGAGAAGTTATGTCGATTTTCGGACAGCCACGAAGAATTGTATTGGATAAGGGAACGGCGTTCACGTCTAAAGAATTCCAACAGTTTGTGGAATACAACGGAATACAACATGTACAAACAGCAGTCCGAACACCAAGAGCCAATGGCCAAGCCGAGCGGATCAACCAGACAGTTTTGAATGCGTTGAAATGTCTAGTAGGTGATACAAAAGAATGGGACACTGAGACAACGACGATACAGTGGAGTATTAACTCGCAGCTGAATGCGACTACAAAGTTCAGTCCAAATGACTTAATATTCAACTTTAGTCTCAGAGATGTCAGTTACAATAGAATTATCCAGGCGGTTGGTGATGAAGAAAGAGAGAATTTCGATGTTAGGGTAATTCAACAGCAGGCTGTTGCTAACATCCAGAAACAAAAGGAAAAATGGAAAGCAAGATTTGACAGCCGTCATTCCAAGCCAACTCAGTACAAGGAAGGCGATTTGGTGGTGATAGACACGGTACCGCAGCCTACAGGAGAATCGCATAAGTTGGATGCGCGGTATAAAGGACCATACATCGTCACGAAAATTATCGGAAACGATCGTTATCTGGTAGAGGATCTGCCGGATTTAAGTTTGAAGCAAAGGAAATATTGCGGTGTTATGTCGACCGATCATATGAAGCCCTGGTGCTATGGTGATCCAAGTCTCGAAATCGAAGATAAAGATGAGTCTGATGATGGTTCGCCCAGGAGGGACGAAGAGTCAGGAGTGGCCGAATTGTCAACTATCAAAATGAGTTTATGAGTCAGTCGTCGTTGAGCATTGACCGAGAGCGGACGCATCTAAGGAGCGTAGAGCATATTACATTTTAAACTTTGTATTTATTCCCAGAATTACTTTTATTTTTAAATAAAAACCATCTTGACAAAAAGAAATGACCCAATTTTAACTGTTAGAGTTCCGTTTAAAAATTGAAACTTGGCACAATAAGAGGTCACTGAAGAATACACTTTTCTGCTTTTAGTGAAAATAATTTTTAAGTGTTGGTATAAAAGGAAATTTAAGATCTAAAACGCTTATAATTAACGAAATTTGTCGGTAATTTAAAGTAGTCGCTAAGAACTACCTATCAATGTTGGTAACTTTAACTTTAAAAATGAGTTAGACAATCCCGTTACAGATTTATTTTAAATCCGGAAAGAATCACTGGGTACAGCATTTGATAGAAGAATACAGGTAGTCGCATCGACACAGCTGCTAGGACAATGAACTGTCAAACCATTTTTGGATTTGAAATTTTTAAATAAAAAATTATTCACATTTATAAAAAAATTTAAAAAATGTATATCATAACAACCTCCGATTGCCTTCGTATAGGAAAACATATGCATTAATGCATCTACCTGTATAAAAAATTAATCACATTTGTAAAAAATTTAAAAAAATGAATATCATAACAACTTTCGATTGACGTCGTATAGGAAAATATATGCATTAATGCATCTACCTGTATTCTACTATTGTACAGCATTAGGATTGCGCTTCACTTCAAAGTCGCAAATGTTTGCGCAAATGCGTTTTTTATACTTTAAATGGGAACGATAACAAAAAAAAAAAAAAACTAAAAAATTTTATTTGCTCATAATAATACATTGGAAGTTGCATTATTTTCCTTGAATAACATTAATTTTCCAACATGGATTGTATTAGGTTTTTTGATGGACCATTTTTGCTATTTTTCCATTTCCACTGGATCTAATGAACCCAGTGGTTAATTTTAATCCTGCTCTAAAAACAATTATTTAAAAACTCTTATATTTAAAAAAATCTATGCTGATTAACTTAAAATGAGGTTTTTAGAATAATAAAAGGTAGAATTAAGTACGTAAATTTATTCTAAATAAGCATATCCAGCTTTGCATTTTCTGTAATTTGCCTTGATTAATTTGAGTGAATAGAAAACACGTCGTTCACGTCTCTGAATTGTGTTTACACAAAAGTTTAATGAATATACATTTTGATAATAATATGTTGCCAAAGATAAAAATATGATAACATGATATTATCTTCTTATTTCTACCATGAAATAACCCTTACAAAAAGTTTCATAAATGCTTTGATCCGGGACTTGCAAGAATCTACTACTTTTTCATATTTTACGATCATAAAGGAACAATTGTTAATCATAGTAAAAATTTAAATTCTCGCTAAACAGAGTAAAAAATTTTACTTTTGCGTTTAGTACCAGGGTCCTCAGATGTGTGCAAACGATTTCGAATGGAACGATGTTTCCAATAATATATTATTTGTAAAATATAACACACAAGGCTTACATTATTTTCTTTTTAATTCGAATACATGCGTTTTTTTAAATTTCTTAATAATTTGTTAATTGTAAATAGCATTAACAAACCACTTTTAACACACAAGGGTAATGTAATACATAACAACATCTAATATAAATGTAAAAAAAAAAACAAAACAAATATTTATACATATATAACAAAGGAACTAAAATTTTAAATTTATTTATTTATAACCGTGATAAAATATAGTATAAATTACTAAATATAAAACTAAAGAACACTCCCCACACAAATATATATATACAAGGATCGTAAGAAGAAAAAAACAAACTTATTTGCTAGATATTTAGTGCATCGTATAAAATTAAAAATAAAAAAATAAAAACTAAATATGTAATACTTTTTTGTTTTGATCAAAGACAAAACCTTATAAACAGCCATTAGATATTAATAAATTGATAATTATTTCATTTTATTTACTAATATTACTAAGAACTTGAACATAAAACAAGAACAACAACAACAAAATGTGACAACAAAAATGCAGAAGATTTAGATGTATAATTATTCCTACTTTAAAGAAAAAAAATCAACAAACAAAAAACAATTACGAGTAAAACACAAAAATATTTTCTAAATTAAGGCTTATATTGCGTGTAAAGTACTAATAATAACAAAAACAACAACATCAACAGTGTAACCTATAACAAATATAAATAAATATATTTCATTTATTTGTATGTATCATTCGAATTTCCATCATATTAATTGGCCATTTTAAAAAAAGAAATAAAAAAGCTGATTTGGAATAATTTTTGGTATATTATTTTTAATTGGTTCTTAGGAAATAGTCGTATTCGTCGTAGATATTGCGAGTTTTAAGCATTTTTAAATATCTAAAATATTTTCCAAAATGGCAAGATTTAACAATTCTATGCAGCTGCATTATATTTCTTGTTATTTTGACGTTAACTAAATCCATGGTAAAATAAAGTGGACATTTTGGAGTAATTCATGGAATGAATGCTCAATATGTATTACTCTTTCCTTTATCATGATTTTAAAGTACATGTATTTTTATTGTAAGAAATCCAAATGGCAGTTTGGAAATTACAAAAATAAAACCACATGTTTTTGTAACCCAAAAACATCTTTGGGAAAATATCTAATAATATGCTTTCTAACAAAAATGGGTATTGAAAGTTTGATAAATTGACCGTTAACACTTTATCTAATAACGGATAAACAGTGAAAGAATGTAAAATACCTTGGCAAGTGTTAAACATGTTTAACTATTTTTAATTAAACACTTTCTTTTTTTATTAAAAAAATCAAACCCACATTAAAACCAAAGATTATTAACAAACCAAGCAAATAATCGTAAGAATATTTCAAAACATAAAAATGGAATAATGTGAAATAATGATGAAATTTGAGATTCTAATAAAACACAAAATAAACAAAAATGATAAACGAAGAAAAAAAGAATAAAAATAATATTAAAAGTAAAACATGTATTTTTTATTAAACGAAGGACTCAGATTATCCCTATAGTAAGTATGTTAAAAAAAATCGGTAAGTCTCAAAATATCTGTCAGAACGCATCAACAAATCTCAAAATATCAGTCAAAATTAGAATAGTTTGCATTTTTCTTCTATAAAATGGAAAATACATTAAGAAGGTAACCCCTTTTTCTACCATGGTAAAATTATTGTTTTACATTTTTCATTCCGTTAGCATATAGAATGCACGCCGACTTTAACCGACTTTATGAAAATTGATTTTGACAATGAGATGTTGTCAAATGTATAACTTTTAAAAAATTGTATACATATGATTGCTTGACTTTACCTTCTTAGTTCTACCATGAAATCCTGATAATGTGGGCTAATCCATATACAATTTTGTATATAAACGCGCTATCAGTTGGATTAAAAAAACAGAACGCTGAAGCTAGAGCATTGTAACTGTGTTGCATTTTCACGCCGAAGCAGGTAGATGATTCAACGCTCGAGAACATTGATATGTTAAAAATTTTAAAGTGTTTTGTCAATAATAAGTAGATTTTTATATCTTTTATTATACGAGGCATGGCTCAATCTGAAAAGTTGCTCAACTTCTAGAAACTAGGAAAAATGCAACTCTATGTCGGAGTCTTATAGCATCAAAAAGAGTTTGAAATATTCAATAATTGGCTTTGTTTTTTGCCAACATTTTTATATTAGAGAAAATCACAAACCACGAATATATAAGATATTCGGTCAATACAGTTCTATCCCAAAATTGTACCATTTGTTGCCCATTAACGGCGAAAATATGTTTTCCGTTGCAACTGAATTCCATATAATTTTTTTCATTCAAAAACCAGTAAAGAAAGTCCTAAAGTCGGGCGGGGCCGATTTTATGATACCCTACACCACTTTGCTAATTTAGTTGAGCTCCACTTAATAATTAAAAGTTTTTATGGGAGAATTCAATCATACACGCTATGATTATAATTATAATTTAAAGTTCAAAGGACTAAATATGCCGAAGCATTTGTATCTTTTAAATTCGGACTTGTATTGCCCATTTGGTGCGAAATTAATTTGAAATTGGATAAAAATATATATGGGAACTATATCCAAATCTGAACCGATCTCGATAAAATTTGGCAAAGATATTTCTGAGCTGTATTTGATATATTTCCCTGAATATCGTTGTTACGGAGTGCATATTACGACTGTGGGTAACAAATACAATAAATCGGATGAACAATATATATGGGAGCTATAACTATATCTGAACCGATCTTCACCAAATTTGGCATACTACCTTCTAGACTAAATTCGGTCGTATGTGCCAAATTCCATTCCATTTGGACAAACATTAGACGTTTGGTGCACAATAAATGGTAAATCGAACGAAGTTATATATGGGAGCTATATCCAAATCTGAACCGATCTCGATAAAACTTAGCAAAGGTATTTCTGAGCTGCATTTGATATATTTCCCAAAATATTGTTGTTACAGAGTGCATATTACGGCTGCGGAGGACAAAAATAACAAATCGGATGAACAATATATATGGGAGCTATAGCTATATCTGAACCGATTTCGATAAAATTTGGCATACTTATTTTCAGCCTTATTTGGTTGTATGTGCAAAATTCCATACTATTCGGGCTGATATTACACGTTTGGTGCACAATAAAAGGCAAATCGGACGAAGATATATATGGGAGCTATATTTAAATTTTTACCGATTATCTCCAATTGCAATAGGGTTCGTCCTTGGGCCAAACAAATGTTCATCTCAATCGGATAATAAATGCGACCTGCATTTTGTTCACAAGAATACATGGACAGACGGACGGACGGACGGACGGACGGACGGACAGACGGACTGACATGCATAAATCAACTCAGAAAGTGATTCTATGCAGATCATCAAAAGGAACTATGGGTCTATCTCGTTTCCTTTTGCATGTTACAAACAAATGCACAAAGACATAATACCCTGACCACCTTGTGGTGTAGGGTATAAATACACACACAAACTCATTGTAGAACTAAGAAGGTAAAGTCAAGCAATCAAATGCTTACAATTTTTTCATTAATTTCATTTTAATTATAATACCAAATTCTGCATTTTCTGTAATTTATATTGTCAAATTTAATGGCATTGAAAAAAGGTTTCCATCACTGTTTTGTGTATATACAATGGATTTGTAAATAAACATTTTGACAATGAAATGCAAAAATATGCTTGCATTACGTTACCTTCTTAGTTCTAACATGCCCTTGACAAAATCTATATTCATAAACCCATAGTATATATACAAAATCGGAGATGGGAACTGTTTTTTATACAGTGAAGTTCGACAAGGTAAATTGCACAGGTAAATTCACAGCTGGGAATTCTTATTTGAATTGAGGCTACCTTTATTTCATTGTACCATGCACCAACTGTGAACATGGTTTCACAGAATAAAGACAAAAAGAAATAAATTTATTTACGAAACAGTTGACAGTTTGTTGTGCTTCATCGGGAGCATTGGTCCAAAATCGAACTAAGTCAACGTAAAACTCCTTTGTTCCTCTGCGAAGAAGCCAGCCGATGACTTGAGCGAGTCAAATAAGCGTTTTACGCATTCTCATCTTAAGTAAAAAAAAAAAATAGAAATATAGCCATGGGGCTATGTCCGCTTGCTGTCAGAATAATTCAAAATTACGTGCAACAAGTTGTTTTCATTTATTTGGTATTTTTGAAAGCAGTTAAATAGCGTGAAAATTGAGTGAAATGCCTGGATTTTCTTTAAAAAACCTATCCAAACTGTCAAATTTTTCAATTCCATGACAAAACTGGTTATTAACTTTAATGCAAGACCCGCAATAAGCGTTTCTTTTAAACATTGATTTTGACATTATTTTGCTTTTATTTTTCAAATACACCTAAGTCTGTTTTTACACGGTCTTTTTGTACACGGTTTTGATATAATACGGTTTGAAAATTGAATATTTTTAATTTTTTTACACTATTTTATTCCATTTAGCACGATTTGAAATTTTATGTACTTAAATTTGTTTGTCAAATTTAATTTTTGCGAACTGGTCAAAGCAAATGTGAATAGCACTAATTTAGGGGAATTCCCTTTATGTGCATACAATAAAATTTACTGGTCAGAGCAATTGAAATGTGTTAATATTTTGTGAACTGTCAATGCAATAAGACGTGTTTGGTAAAAAAAATAAAAAAATTAAAAATTTTTGTTTTTCACTAATTTTAATAGGTTTTAGAGATTAGGAACAAATCACCCATTTTTGTATAAGATCAATGTCTATTTTACACGGTTTTTTTTACACGGCTTCTTCTGGAACCAATCTACCGTGTAAAAACAGACCTAGGTGTACACACACAAAAGTGGCAGAAGTCGGACACACTTGGAAAAGTTTTTAATCAGTTGGTAGCACTACCTTACCTTTTTATTGTACCAAGGTCCTAATTGTGAGGTTTCACAAATTCTTGCTTCATATATATATAACCCACTTTTCTTGTTATTGCTAAACGACACATAACCTACAGCACCCTCTTACACAATGTTTAACGAAATAAGAATAATTACCTTTGAATCACCCTGTCACTCGCAACCCATTTGAATCTGTCAAAATTAATAATATAGCTATTTTGACAGCTACACGTTTGATGGATTTTTGGTAAAGTTTTTTTGGTAGACGGGAGATTTCTGCTGAGCTCCAAAGGTTTGTTTTGATATAGGTAATGAATGACGAATTTAATTAAGCATCTCTGTTTAAATCCTTACTCCTCTACTGTTCTGCAAACAATACAAAATCGCAGTGACAAATAACTGAGCCGCAAACAAAATGGGAGCAGCACATTCATCAGAACCGCGTTCAGTGTCTATGGACAATCCAACGCCTGCCGGTGTTATTGATATTTCCGATGATGTTGTAAATCGTCTAAAAACAGGCATCTCAAAACAAGGTAAGTGGTTGCCAGCATTGTCCAGTCATTAACATGCTTTTATTTGTTTCGAATTGACGCCATGCCACTGACGCTTTTTACCACAAATGAGTGAAAAATTAAAGACAACAGCAATCTTGGTTATGCAACCGAAAAACTATAATGCATAATTTTTTGTTATTTACGGATGTTTCTTTTTATTTGGATAAACAAATGCCACCAACGGAGGAGAGGAGGAGGGTTAATATATGACGTCATGTAACTAATTGAAATAATTTTGGGTTTTGAACATATGAAGTTATCGTATAGGAGAAGAAAGCGTTTATTATGGCCACTGGAATTCCAAGGTTTATATTATGCGTCTGGGACGTTCACAGATATGCTTTAATGTTGTCTGTAAGTGATTGTGGATAACCAATTACCCACCAATTTCCACCCTATGGACCTTATAAAGTGAAAGCTTTATTTAACATTCAACAACTCCATTTAATCATAATGGGGTTTAAACAGTATAACTCCTGGAACCCAGATAGATTTCCGAAATAAATCGATTTTTGTGTTTCATAATGCAATTTGCATCAAATACCTACTATGCATCGTGCTCCAGAGAGCCGATTCATACAAAATTAATTATTGTTCAGTATTCAATTCAGAAATACTATCATTTGGTATTTTAAACACATTGCATACTGTGCGAAGCAAGATTCAAATTGCAATCCGAATTCATATACACATGATTTTGGTACGCTTTGAAAGTAACTGTAGCATATGTCAGTATCATACCATTTGGTGGTTAAAGATCTGATCGTGCAATGACTAGTTACAATATCAAATGTGTTTTCTATTCGTCGGCGTATACATTGCCTTAACTCAGTCAGGAAGACAAGATATGGGCGCCTCAAGATACATTTGGCTGTCGACATGTCACTAGCCTTGTGATTCAACTTCCAAAGTATGGCCTGACCAGCTCAGTGTTTCCCTGTCTTTTGGAGGACCTACCATAAAGATTGCCTTAACCCAGTCAGGAAAACAAGATGTGGGCGCCTTATGATACATTTGACTGTCGACATGTTACTAGCCTTGTGATTCAACTTCCAAAGCATGAGCAGCTCAGCATTTCCCTTTCTTTTGGAGGACCTACCATAAAGATTGGACCTGCATATACCATCTCTATTTCCAATGTTAGTAGAAATATTGCAATGTGCATACTGGTGTACAATTTAGCATTTTATGAGAGTTATGGTTGTTAAACATTTTGACCCTTTGTGAGAGGGAGAGGATCGTCACATTTTAATTTTATAAATTGGTATTGTTTTACCATTTGTAGGGGTAGCAGAAAGGAAGTGGAGCCGCACTATTCATCTAACTTGATCTAAGTTTGACAAAAATATAAGATTGTGCCTGGTTTGGACCGAATCGGATACTCCCTTCGAGAGTTATCTTGAGTCCCCGCAGACATACAACTATTTTTAAGATAGAAGAGGACTAATGTATAAGACTACAATCCATTAAATACAATACAAATAGAAGCCTGGTACAGTATGCTTCGAAGCTTTAACCATTGTAAAGGCCATGTATCGAGGACCGTGTTGAATATAGTTCTGATAACATTACCGATCGATTTGTTCTTATTTTAACTTAAAAAAATTTATAATTTGAAACTCTACAAACCTCACCACACATATTACCAAATAAATAACAAAGCCATTGGCTACAAAAATTAATATCCGTTAACTATTATGAAGCTGAAGCTCTCCACTCAACATATTTTTAATAACATAACTTTTCAGCTTATAAATTAATCGTTCATAACATTGGACACCATTGCATTCCAATTTTTTAAAACTGTGGTATGCGAATACGACAAACAAATATGAAGATATAAATAAATTAACATCTTTTTGGTAACAAAGTGTCGGGTAATTTATTATTTAACCATTGCATTCTAACGCATGCCACTCATTCCATCCTAAGTTTAAAAATTGTGTATTTTTTTTGGGAATAAAACAAAAAAATTGCCTTCCTTAATTTTTCCAGCAAAAGAAAATGCTAAAGCACAGCAGTCATCAACACCACCCCCACCACCACCAAAACAGGAGGTGGCAAAAGCTAAACCAGTTCCACCACCACCAGCTCCAACCATAGTATATCAGAATCCACCCCCAGTGGTATATTCTGCTCCAGCTGGCACAACTTTCAGTGCCAGTGATATGCGTCGTCAGAAAGAAATTGAATTGCAACAAAATGATGCCATGTGGAAACAACGTATGGCCAATTTGGAGCAAACTCTCAAAAAGACCAACGCTATTATGGAGAAGGAATACTCCAGCGCTGTAGAAGATGTACGTAAACGTTTTGCCAGTGCATCTCCTATTCACCAACTGCCACCATGTCAAGATTTGAAAGCACAAGTCATTGCCTGTTATCGTGCTCATCCCGGTGAGACGCTTAAGTGTGCCGAAGAAGTGGCAGCTTTCCGTAATTGTGTTAATTTGAATCGCATTAAGAAACTCGATGCCGAGGAGGCTGCTGAAACAGCGAAGGCTTCGGCAGCAGCTACCAAGGCCAAAGCTGCATAACCCACACGCCTTTAGAAAATCAACAACTTAAGGAAAAAATAAATAAATGTTCCCATTATAAGCAATGAAACAATGTCGAAACATTTGTGGAATTATTTTAGAAGTACTCTAGGACACGGCCTCTTACTTTAGTCCATTTAAAAATAGTTAAAAAAAATACAATACCTCCCACAAAGACATGTTTTTGTTGTATTATTTAGTTACTTTTTCGTTATTATTTAAAATATAAACTTCAATGAGTACTGTCATTCTTGGCCGTGTGGTAATTAAAATACGATCCTGCTAAAGACTTGAGTTAGACTTGAAGTGAACGATAATGATTGATATAATGCTACTTGAAAAGTGATTTATTAAAGAATTATTTCAAATACATAATTTATAACAGAATGTGTTTTTCTTTTATTTTGTACAAAGAGTACATTTCTATAAGTTTTGTTTTGCATGAACATTTTTGGAAATACATACTTTAGCATGGGAGCACTTCTGGATTTTATTAACAAAGTTAAGTCAGTTCAGGTCGGTCTTGGACAGGATTAAAACTGCACCTCATAGCGGGAACCTTCTGCAATTACAGTGACCAAATACTATGAAAGATATTCGATGCCTTATCACTTTGGAACGGGCTATTCTGTCTATCGGTCCATTAATTTCGATAACTCTACCACAAAAGTTCAAAACTAAAAAAAAATCTGTTATTCATAGGAATTGATAGTTAAAATTTAAACAATCATAACCATCAGGAAATACGAAACAATTATCAAAATTTGCAAGCTCAAATATTTTTATTAGCGCTCAACCTGAAAGCAGACGGGGTACAGAAATCCACTTCTGGTAATTCAAAACAATTTAGATACCTCATCAAAAACTTGAACATCATAAACTTTTCACATCATAGGTACTTTTCACATATGCGTCATGTTTGGAATAAACCAGGGTTGATAGTCATATCTTTCATAAAATGCAAATTATTCCCCCAATATTCAAACTTCGCACACTAATTTAATTTTCCCCAAAAAATAGACAAAAGTTTAAAAATCAATAGATAATAATATTAACAATAATAACAGTCACCACTCTTATAAAATGAGAAAGAAGAGTTACCGATTTTCAAAAACCGAACAAGTCAATATTAATACTGAACTCAAATCAAATTCGGAGAAGGGATGTAAGGTATCATGGGCAGAGGCAAGAGCGACTGATAGGTTATTAATTGTTTAGTATAGATCAGATTTTGGTTATGATATAAATTTCGTTTGATATAAATTTGCACAAAACACGATAAACAATATCTTTCCAAAAAATGTCCAATATAGGCCGAGGTCTTAAGCTAGATACATTTTTCATGTGATTGGATTGCAATTAGTATGCTGGTTTGGTAGCATGCCCAGAATTAAAAAAAAAAAAAATATATGCTTATCTAAGCGTAATCCCAAATTTAGGAAATTTCAAAATTAACTGATTTGACAACAATTTCAATTCTTTCATGGTGTATGGAGGGTATATTAAGTTTGTCATTCCGTTTGTAACACCTCGAAACATACACACCTCCCTTTTTCGGTATTTTGATGATTTTAGCGACATTATTCACCGGACTTGTTTCAAACTTGGTATTTGAAGTTCGTACTGGATACTACAGCGTAAGACAGAAAATTGTCTCTGCAGGTCCAAGTCTTCTTATAACCCCATAACGGTACCTCCCGATATTCGATATTTTGATGATTTTAGCGACATTATTCACCGATTTTTTTCAAGTTTCACATTTAAATATTGTAATGGCTTTTTGACAAAAGTTGCCTATGCAAGTCTAGGTCGTCATATAGACCCTAATATAACGGCTACATTCCCTATTTTTAAGAGGCTAACAGAATTTTCGAAGGATTTAATTTTTTTGAAAATTGCCAAATTCGTTCCAAATGGTGGAAGGTATTCAAAGATCGGTCCGACCGAATTTACAGCTTTTTTACTTGTTAATTGTTGTTTTAGTTTTTTTCTTTTATATGCAATTACCAGTTTGTTGATTTCATGGAGCAGTAAAAAGTCGTGCGTCCTAATTTGTCCAGCAATTTATACTAGTTTATTTTGTTTTATTAAAATTAACATTAATACAACTAGGAAGCTTCTTTAATTACAACAATCAACAAACTTAAAATCTATTTAAAATAATTAATTAAACACACGGCCAAAACAATAAGCAATGGCATTGTGGTTGCCGATGCCAGGGATGAGGCGCTACTTCTGCATGTCTCGTCGAAATCCTTTGCTGGACCCATACATCCAGCATAGCTCATAACATATGCCAAATAGTTTTGTTCGAAGACACCCCGCACCAAACTTGATCCGGGGCCATTTGCGAAGACAATAACATCTTCACCACCATGAGACTCATCCTTAAGTGGCACGGTAGCCATGTGGCGATAGTTCGGTGCATGTACCTGTTCAGCTGTTAGAGTGCTTAAGTTTTTCCAGAAATTGAGAGGACTTTGGGCTACGGCGGCTGTATCATTGGCTAAATGATCATAGAAACCAGGACCGTTGGCATACATAATTGTCTCATAGGCCATGGGGTCACTGGCTTTATTGGCAAAACCCAGAATATCATTGCCACGTTTCGGGTAACCATTGAGGGTTACGGAATGTGAGTGATCGGCGGTGACTAGAATGAGAGTTTCATTGGCATTCGTATTCTCCAATGCTGCCTCAATGGCCTGATCGAATTCATAGACTTCGTGGAGGGCAGCATGAGCATAATTCTGATGATGAGCCTGATCGATACGTCCGCCTTCGACCAGAAGAACAAAGCCCTAGAAAGAGAGATGAAAACATGAGAATAGGATATTTTATTTGTAATTATTATTGTTAATATTATTTTAGTAAATATTTTATAAATATTATGTTTTATACGATTAATTTTATTTAATTATTTTCATTGTTATTATTGTTGTTGTAGGAATTATCATTGTTATTACAATTATCAATTTTATTATGGCTATTTTAATTATTATTATTCTATATTATTTATATTCGACTGTCTCTTATTATTGTTGGGGTAATTATTTAGTCTGTTCCCGAAGTACAAGAATGTTAAAATGTTAATTTCGAAAAGCGATTTTCTCTTTATCATATCGAAAAAATTTCAAACATTTTAGATTCATGCAGTTTCTGGAACAGAGAAATGTTGGTTTAACCTATTAAATCTAGTTTAAAATACTCGAATATCACATTGATCCCGGAGAGTATCAACGAAAAATAATTGTTAGCTATGGAAAATGCCTGCCTAGTACTGGGTGAGATGAAAAAACTGCAACCGACTTCGGACTGCTGTCATTTCTAAAATTATTCCAGTGATATATTGTTTACAAGCGTACAATGAAATTTTGGTGAGAATTTTCAAGAAAAAAAGTTATTCCTGATGGAATTCAAGCGTGATAGTGTGATTTCTTTATATTTGGCTGAAAAACAACAAGTGGCTATCGTTAGAGCACTCCAGCATTTAAATTTGAATAAATCTTTTGTGTCTCGTACCATCGCTCGTTATTGTGATACTGGTAGCGTAGCCCGACGTCAAAGAAGTGGAAGGAGGAAAACAGCAACATCAGCAGAAATGCTTCGAAAAGTAAAGAAGTGACTTGATCGAAACCGCGTCGCAGTGTCCGAAAAATGGCTCATGAGCTGAACATATCGCAATATTCCATTCGCAAATGAACTCGAGGTAAAGCCATTGAAATTCCAAAATGTGCAAGAACTTACACCGCAACGGAAAGAAAATAGACTAAAATGAGCTAAAGAGTTGCTTCGCTTGGCCGAAAGTGGTGAACTGCCGAATTTGTTTTTCTCCGATGAGAAAACATTTGTTGTCCAGCAGTTTGTAAACAAACAAAATGAACGGGTTTACTTGCCAAAGAGGTCAGCTGAAAATGTGAACCTTCGGTTGGCCACCAGAACTCAAGCGCCGGCCATGGTGATGGTGTGGGCCGCCATAACAGCCGATGGTCGCTCTTCGCTCGTATTAATCGACCGTGGCATCAGATTAAATGCCGAATATTATCGCGAAAATATTCTGGAGAGTGAGCCTTGGGCTCAGCACCGTCGCACTCAGCAAGCGCCACCCAAGAATGGTTTTTAAATGAGGTTCCTCACTTCATTGCCAGCGCACAATGGAAACCAAAATCTCCGGATACCAATCCGTTGAACTATTGTATCAGAAGTATTTTGGAAAGCAAGGTTGGCACTAAAAAATACAAAAGTGTCGATCACCTCAAGCAAGCGCTTCGCCGGGAATGGGCCAAAATACCGCAGAGCATAATTCGTGCCAAAGGTCAACAATTCGAATAAATCTAAACTTATTCTAAAATTTGATGCTATTTTTGACATTTTTGCTTTCATTCAATAATATTTAAAAAAAAAAAAAAATTAAGAATTGTGGCGTGTGACTTTGTTGCAATTTTTTTATCTCACCCTGTAGCTTCAAACATTTTTATTAAAAATTTTGAACTTACATTGGAATGTTCCCGCTGTAGCACTTCAATGGCAGCTTCAGTCATTTCCTTGAGTGACGGTTCTCCTTCTTCCTTACCAATGGCATAAGTGATGTGATTGTTGCGGAACAAACCCATCAAACGATCAACTTCTTTCAAATCCAATTCATCCAATTCCTTTATGCTTTGTACAAATTCTCTTTTCTCGTTCATATCTTTACCCATTTGCAACCATTGCTTTGGTAAATTCATATCATCACCACGGGAACAGATCTCTTCGGTATCACCTTCCCATGGAATGGTACGTTTTTCATTGGGATTTGTGGCGCCCAAGGGTTTCAGACCACCACCCATGATGACATTGAATTTATTACCCGGTGCATTTTCTATTAATTGTCTAGCAATATCTTTGTGAATGCCTTGCGATTCCATTGGCACCTTTGTATCACACTCCCAATCACGGTGATAGATACGAGCATAAGTAGCTGCCGGTGTGGCATGAGTAATACGTGTGGTTGTCACAATTCCCGTACGTTTGCCCTCGGCCTGGGCCCAATCCATAATTGATGTAAGACGTCCCTGCTGGGCATTAGTCTTGGAGCGTGTTGTGTCCACACCAATGGCACCATAATCGCTTTTAGCGCCACAAAACATGGCCGTAGCTGTGCCAGCCGAATCGGGTACTTGTTTATCAACATTGTAAGTCTAGGGGAAGAAAATAATTTTCACTTAATATTGAAAAAGTTGTTTCCCCAAATTGCACTTACCTTGGCCAAGCCAGTATAGGCAAACTCATCGAATGCCAATTTCTCCTCCTCACCGTGGCCATGTTTCAAATACTGTCCCTTGTAGATGCGTCCCGCTGTTATTGTCGTCAATCCCATACCATCTCCCACAAAAATTATGATATTTTTCGCTTTACGTTTAAAGCCATTCTCTTGATTTTTCATTGCACTCTTTATGACCTTGTCCAGCTGTTTGCGAGCCACATTGAACCAGAAGTTGGCATCTGAAAAATATAGAAATAAATGTTATTTTATAGCATAACTTCTTGGAGCAGACTAAGGAAGTCTTTCAAAGATATAAAAGAACCAAATAAACCATGATTTTTGGCCAAGAAGTCCTTCAATTATAATTCTAAAAAATCTGAAATTCTTGGACAGGAAACGTGGCATGGGGTCAAAATCTTCAAATCATCTTTTTCCAAAATTTGACCTTTAATTGGAAAGGTAATAATAGAATAGGTCAACATATTACCTACACTTTTGATCAACACATATAGTCCCTTCGCCTTATATGGAAATCAGGATTTTTTAAACGTTAGGTATCAGAAGAATAAACCTACATGTCTGACTATTTCGTCGACTACTTTAATATTGCCTTCAGTTTTTGGGTAAGTCCCAATAGCAGCGATAATTTTATCAACAGATCTCTGTGATCATTTTCAATTTTATTCTTGTCCTCTCCTTCGCTTCCGCTACGCTAGTGTGATTAATGTTGACTGTCATAGCCATTAACAATTTCGGCAAAACATGTGACAAGATCGCTGTGTTGATATTTGTAACGTTTTTTTCTTATTTTTTAATTCTCTTTCAATATTACGTAGACCACGAAACGTGACTAGAATATGTATTAACCTACTTAATAGTTCGGGGATTTCTTTTTTCATTTATCATGGGTGGTTCATGTAAGCCTATCAAGTGGAAAGAAAACCAGATTTCATCAAAGACAATTTATGTTTTTTAATTGATCTTTTAATCAAGTATTTGATTTGAATGTATAGCTTGAAAAAAGTACCCCAAGGGGATTTTTCTTTTTTTTTTGCATTTTTAATTTCGCAATACTTTTGTGTCCACGTGAGAAGCTGTTAATTATTTTCAAAAGTAATTAAAATTTATATTTTACTATTTACACTACCGTCAGAACAATCAAATACTTGGTTAGTTAAACCCTCCCCAAGTTTGATGTACTGTTGTTTTCCAGTGTTTGAATTTGTTTGATGCCTGGCTTAAACGTGACATTCATTTTAAGTTTCTTTTGTAGGAATGTCGATTACTTTTAAAAAAGAAATAAAAAATTAAAACACATCAAAACAAACTAATTTAAATATGACAACTAGTTACAGCTCACTATTTGTCGGTAATGTTTTAATTTATATATGTTCCTAATACAGTTGGATCAGTCAAGGTACACTTATACCTGAGCAGAAGAGTTTGTTATAGAAGACCAGCAAGTCTACTTATCAATAACTGGAAGCTGTTCTCTTAGAAGACCAGAAGGTCTTCTATTTATAGAAGACTAAAGGGTGTCCCTCATAGAAGACTATAATTTTCTTGTCTTCTATAAAAAGACATTCTGGTCTTCAGAAACCAGACATTCTGGTCTTAAAAGACCAAAAAGTCTACTGCAGAGACTACCGGATTATCTTTTTCATAGAATGCCTTCTTATAGGAGTCAAGAATGTCTTTCTACAAAAGACTCAAGGGTCTTCTTAAAGAAGACCAGAGGGTTTCTTCCTTATAGAAGACCAGTGGGTCTTTTTCCTTACAGAAGACAAGAGGATCTTATAGATGACAAAAAGGTCATATAGAAGGCCAAAAGGTCTTATAGAAGTCCATCTGTCTTATAGAGGTCCAGCAGGTCTCCCTATAGAAGACCAGAAGATGTTCTTCTTTTGGAAGACAGAGGGTCTTCTTCCTATAAAAGACCAGAAGGTGTTATATTATTGTTATTCTTATTGAAGACTAGAATGTCTTCTATTGGAAGACCCGAAGATTTTCTTTTAGAAGACAAAAAGGTCTTCATTTGGCAGACTAGAAGGTCTTTTTGTGGAAGACCAGAAGGCCTTTGTTTGGAAGACTAGAAAGTGTACTTCTGGAAGACCAGAGGGTTTCTCTTAGGAAAGACCTGAGGCTGAATGTTGTTTTTCATAAAAGACTGGAAGGTCTTCTTCATAGAAGAGAAGAATGCCTTCTTATTAGGGACCAGAATGTTTTCCTATAGAAGACCAGAAAGTACAGGGTGAGATGAAAAAAACTGCAACAAAGTCAAACGCCGGATTTTAGTGGCCATTGTGCGCTCGAAATGAAGCAAGGAACCTCATTTTGTAACCATTCTTGGGTGGCGCGTGCTCAGTGCGATTGTGCTGTCCTGTTGGAATTTCCAAGGTCTGCGGTCAAAATGTTTGCGTGCCCAAGGCTTTAATACACCCTCCAGAATATTTTCGCGATAATATTCGGCATTTATTCTGACCATCGGCTGTTTATGAGGCCCACACCATCACCAGGCCGGCGCCTGAGTTCTGGTGGCCAACCGAAGGTGTACATTTTCAACTGACCTCTTTGGCAAGTAAAATCGCATTTTTTACTTTTCGAAGCATTTCTGCTGATGTTGCTGTTTTCCTCCGTCCACTTTCTTGACATCGGGCTACGCTACCAGTATCACGGTAACGTGCGATGGTAGGAGACACAAAAGATTTATTAACATTTAAATGCTGGAGTGATCTAACGATAGCCACTTGTGGTTTTCCAGCCACATATAAAGAAATTACACTATCGCGCTTGAATTCCATCCCAAAAACTTTTTTTTGGAAAATTCTCACCAAAATGCTTTTGTACACTTGTAAACAATATAATGAGCTGTCACTTGAATAATTTTAACGGCTTTCGGGCGAGTGGCTTAGAAATGAGAGCAGTCTGAAGTTGGTTGCAGTTTTTTCATCTCACACTGTATTTATATCGCATACCATAAAGTCTTCGTCTCATAGAAGACAAGAAGTCTTTGTATAGGAGACCAAAAGGAGTTCTTCTTATAGAAGATCGGATGCTCTTTTTCTTATAGAATACCGGAAGCTCTTCTTCCTATAGAAGACCATAAGTTCTTCTTATAAAAGACCAAAAAGTCTTATAGAAGTCCAATAGGTCTTCTTATAGAGTATCAATAGGTCTTGTTCCAGAAGACCACTATTTTTTCTTATAGAAAATGAATTAGTCTTCTTATTGAATACCGATGAGTCCTCTGATAGGAAACCAAAAGTTCTTATTATAAAGACCAAAAGGTCTTATTATAGAAGGTCAAAAGGTTTTACGGAGTATTATAGATATTTGTTTTTAGAAGGTCTTCTCATAGAAAATACTACAGGATCTACTCATAGAAGACTTTAAGATTTTTTCGCAGTATTACAAGAAAAATTTCTTAAGGTTTTGAAAAATATTGTTTTTTTAAATAAAATTGTTTTTTTCTATATTTTTTAACGGACGCGCCCACTGTTTGGTTTGCTTTTGGAAAGCATTGTCTTTCCGCTTGTACCCATTAAATTGAATAGTCAGGAATGTTATGACGAAATGACTAACTCAGCATTAACGCAAACTTGAAAAAATTCTTATTTGGATAAATATGACATTGCCCGTTATGGCTGCTACTACTTCCCTAAGGCAAATTATGATTTGTTTGCTATGTTAAATTAAATAAATAATTGTTTTTGTTTGATGATAGATAAGAATGCGTATAAATTTTTGAATAAACAATTTATAACTACTTAGGGCATGCAGATTTTAACTAGACTAAAAAGGTTTTTTTGAACAATAACTGTTTCGATTGGTTTCGATTCAAAATTTATAAATAATTTCGTTATACTCTTATATTATATAATTGACCTATCAGAATTAAATCAATTATGTAATGCCATCACTGGTACCATTTCTGCTTAACATCTGACAATATTTTCGGATAAATATCAGACAAAAATTTTTGTATGTTGTTTGGGAATTGTTCGTCTTTATATAACATTTGTCTCCTATTCTAACGTAAACACATGAATTAACTAAATTTATGAGCTTGTATTGGAAAATAATCATTTAAAAGTTGGGGAATATTCCCTTCAACATCAAAATAAAGATCAATTCTATAAGAGATTGACCAAAAATCCTTATAAAGTCTGTTTCAAAGGCTCCGAACTTAGGACCTTTCACTTTCAGAACAATACTCCACGAGTTCTGAAAGTGAATTGTAGAACTTCTTCTCTTAAACTACCTAATCTCATCTGATATAGACATAATGTGTGGTAAAAACTATCATTAAACAGACGTACAGGGTAAGCTGAAAAAACTGCAACCAACTTCAGACTGCTGTCAAGCCACTCGTCCGACAGCTGTTAAAATTATTCTAGTGACAGCTCATTATATTGTTTACAAGCATACAAAAGCATTTTGGTGAGCATTTTCAGAAAAAAACACTTATTCGTGATGAAATTCAAGCGTGATAGTGTGATTTTATTTTATTTGGCTGGAAAACCACAAGTGGCTATCGTTAGAGCACTCCAGCATTTATATGTGAATAAATCGTTTGTGTCTCGTACCATCGCTGGTTACCGTGATACTGGTGTAGCCCGACGTCAAGGAAGTGGACGAAAGCAAACAGCAACATCAGCAGAAATGGTTCAAAAAGTAAAGAATCGACATGATCGAAACCCGCGTCGCAGTGGCCGAAAAATGGCTCATGAGCTGAACATGTCGCAATATCCCATTCGGCAAATATTGAAAACTGAGCTCGGGGTAAAGTCATTGAAATTCCAAAAAGTGCAAGGAAGAAAATAGACTCAAAAGAACTAAAGAGTTGCATTGCTTGGCCGAAAGTGGTGAACTGCCGAATTTGGTTTTCTCCGATGAGAAAACATTCGTTGTCCAGCAAAACTGCTGTCAAAGAGGTCAGCTGCCAAAAAGTTAGCTGAGAATGTGCACCTTCGGTTGACCACCAGAACTCAAGCGCCAGCCATAGTGTTGATGTGGGCCGCCATAACAGCCGATGATCGCTCTCCGCTCGTATTAATCGAAAGTGGCATCTGAATAAATTCTGAATATTATTGCGAAAATATTTTGGAGGTTGTATTAAAGCCTTGGGCACGCAAACATTTTGGCCGCTGTCATTAGATGTTCCAACAGGACTCAGCACCATCGCACTCAGCACGCGTCACCCAAGAATGGTTACCGTAATTCGTGCCAAACGTCATCAATTCGAACAAATCTAAACTTATTATACAATTTGATGCTATTTCCTATATGTTTTGCTTTCATTTAATAAAATTTAAAAAAATTTCAAAATTATGGCATTTGACTTTGTTGCTGTTTTTTTAATCTCACCCTGTATATTACCATACGGGATAAAAAACTAATTTCATGTCTATTCAGCACTTTTGATTTTTCGTGGCTATAATAAGCCAAATAACAGCATATTAGGCTTATTTAATTAAAAATTGTTTCTGTTTCTTGCCATATAAACTTAAAATACAAAAACAACCCACAAAAGTACCTGAAATAATCGTTAAGAAAAAAACTTAATGTCAACGAGAACTAATTATGTCAATGATATCGTTTAAAAATGAAAAACACTTGATTTAATCAAAACGTATTAACACAACACTTGATGTTTAAATCGGAAATAAAACTGTTTTTATTTTTCTTTGATTAAAGACAGCTTGGATGTCACCGATTTTTATTAACATTTGTAGGCTCGGAATGGAATGTTTTCAATTAGAATTGATGTTTAATGTGTACTCTATTTATTTACAACTTTCGTTAATTATCTGTAAATAACAATTAAGTGTTAATTTTTCGTGGTGATGTTTATTTGTCAATATTTTATGAACAACTTCATAGTATCTAAACGTCGTTTATATCTCTTTTACATTGTTGTAAGCAATGTTGACTTTAATTTGTTTAGTGAAATAGTTAGTAAAGCAATAAAATAACACACTGGCCAATTAGAAATTTATCATTATTAACACATTCATGTTTTTCGAACAGAATTCCTAAAAATACTCTTATAAAATCTCAAATTCATTTTTAAAAAAATCTCTGTTTGCTTAAAAGGGCTTCTATTTTTTTATTAATAAATTTCCGATTTTTGAAGAAAGTCCTTGAATTTATTAAATACTCAGTTCAGGTTAGAAGGCCTTGAAAAAATTATTCTTAAAAATCAAATTTATATAGTAAAAGTTCTTAAAAATATTAATAAACAATATTCTCGGCCAGAAAGTTATCTACGTTTATGATATCTTTAAAAAAAATCTACAGTTCTTGGTATGAAGTTCTGAAAAATTAAAATTCTTGACAGGAAGTCCTTAAAAAATATGGCTAAAGTACAAAAATGGTAGAAAATTTGTTCATTCCCTTAATTTTTTTATTTTCATTTTTATATACGACTTTTTCCAAAACTTTATTTAAATTTGAAAAATATTTAAAATCAGAATTAATTTGAATAAAAATCAATCAAAACGCAAAGCCTATCGGTTTAGGATTCAGGATTTTTAAATTTGTGGCTATTAATAGATCTAAATATAGTAAAGATAATTGAATGACAATCGTCGACTTATTTAACATATTTTGAGTGCTATGAATATTAAAGATTTAACCTTTTGTGGGTATTGGTAGCGGACCTTTATTTTCTTTTTTGAGTTTTTGCCCAAAACGACAATACTTTTTTATGTATCAACTTGAAAAAAGGCAAAAAAAAAAAATTGTAAAATATTGTGTTTTTAATATTTATAAATTCCTTGCGTTTGGGTATGATTTTTTGGTTTTGATGTATTCTGGGACCTTTAATGGAATTTCATAATATATTATATAGTAGAATATTTTAAGAAATCCTAATCCGAAAATGTTAACAAGGATTGAAAATCGGAAATCTTGCCCCCCATTTAAGTTACTTTGCTATATAAACTTTCAACACGGCGATATACGTGCCTGGTAGTCTCAGCTCTACTTTCAAAATTTACTTGAGGTTGATGGTATAACCATATGGCTACAGAGGGTCCGGCCTCACGGACCAAATCCGTTTCAGCACATTTGGAGTCGATCTAGCGATGTCCGTCCGTCTGTCTGGACGGAGTATCAGATTTGGTCTAAACATGGTACATCATAATATTATTATCAAACTTAGATCGAGTTTGGAGATGGACAATACGGGCCACTCCTTCTAGTACCTTCTCCAGAAAAGATCGAAATTTTCAAAACAAAAATATTTTACTGCAGAAGAAGAGAAAGGATAATCCGATTTTGCTAAATTTGAAAATGAAAAAATATATCTGCGATCTCCATCTAGTACCTCAACCACAAGGGTTACAATTTCCAATACTTTGAATACCCTCCACCATTTGGAACGAATTTCGCAATTCTCAAAAACAATAAAATCCGTTAAAAATGCTGTTAAAATCTTAAAAACGACGAATGTAGCTGTTATATTAGGGTCTATACGATGACATGGACCTGCATAGGTAACTTTTGGCATAAGCCATTACTATATTCAAATGCAAAACTTAAAAAAATCGGTGAATAATGTCGTTAAAATCATCAAAGTACCGAATATCGGTAGGTACCGTTATATGGGGGCTATATGAAACGTGGACCTGCACAGACAATTTTCTGCCTTAGGCTGTAGTATCTATTTCGAACTTCAAATGCCAAATTTAAAACAATTCCGGTGAAAAATGTCGCTAAAATCATCAAAATACCGAATATCGGGAGGTACTGCCATATGGGGGCTATACCAACACGTGGACCTACATGGCCCATTTTTCAATACCAAAAATTCTGCAGACATAGTATACATTTGAGTAAAATTTTATCAATCTATTTCATTTCGTTCGGAAGCTAGAGTGATTCCTACAGACGGACGGACATCGCTATATCAGTATAGAATTTAATGCTGATCAAGAATATATATATACTTTGTGGGGTCCTAAATGTATATTTCGAGGTGTTACAAGCGGAATGACAATCTTAATATTCCCTCCATACTATGGTGGAGGGTATAACATTGGAATACATCGGTCGACTATATCTGGTAACTCACGCAAATTTTAACATTTTCTAAAAATTATCACATATCTCATATAAAGAGAAGGAAATAACCAATGTAGTCTAAACCTGGCACATCGCAATATATATTTCATATTTATCTTGAGAAATGGTTGTTTATCGGCCTTTTTATTTGATTTATAAATAATACAATTTTTTCGAGCTTTAGGCCATTTTCGGATTTATTTTATTGATTACAATAATATGTTCCCAATATTTCGCAATTATCAAATTGCATCTTCAGGGGCAATATTTACATAAAATAGTCTGATTTACTTAACAGCTAATGTAGTTTTTACTCGACACTTGACAAAGAAGAGATCGTGCAATACGTAGAAATAATCAGTGCAATAATAACACCAGACAATGGTAGTAAAAACTACATTAGCTGTTAAGTAAATCTGACTATTTTATGTACATATTGCCCCTGAAGATGCAATTTGATAATTGCGAAATATTGGGAACATATTATTCTAATCAATAAAATAAATCCGAAAATGGCCTAAAGCTCGAAAAAATCTTATTATTTATATTTCATATTTATTTAGGTCCAGGGTCAACAACTTGAATAATCCTAAACGAAGTTAAAATATATTTAAATAATCGAATATTGGCTGAGGGTGTACATCTGTCGGCAAAACCGACTGATACTGTTTAACTTTTTTTGTGTAATTTGGAAACATCAAACAGATTTTCCTAAATTCAATTAACTACTTCTGAATTTGAAATGGCATATTTGCATTTAAAGCGCACTATTTATCAATTGACTCGCTTTACTTATGCTTTATGCTCAATATTTATTTTTTTCAAGTTTTTCTTTGCTTTTTTTTCAGTTTGAAAACACTTGACTTTTCACCTACCTTCAATTGGCTTTTCCGTTTCATTTTCGTCGTCCTTGCCATCCCTATTGCGATGGATTGCCTGGGTGACTGGTTTGGTGGTCGTTGTAGTAGTTGATGATGTTTCATTCAGCGATAGAAATTCAGGACCCACATCAGTAGAATTCAAGGTATGAATTATTGTGGGTGGTTGCAGAGTCGATACCGCTCCATACGTCCACTGGACCATCAACACAAAACAGGCAAAATATAGGAATTTCATTTTTTCGAACTTTATTAAAAATTCCCGTTTACAATTATATCACAGTTTGTTGTGGTTTTTAATTTTGCAATTATTTAAAATTAAAACACAAATTTAGTTACTGCTCTGCATTAAGGAAAAATATGCAAAACACACGAAATGTTAAACAGTTGTGACACCGCAGTCAAAAAAAAAAGAATTATAATTTATTAACGCGTCTGAGCTTCACGTTTTCGAATTCTTCCGCTTAACGTAGTTCTGTTCGCGCTTTTCTCCTCCAACTAATCAACCTGCACTGAGTGGAAGTGAATAAATCTGTCGCTTAGCTCGCAATGTAGGCAGCTGCTGCCGATAGGCTGTTGTGGTGGTGAGAGGGTGTTAGTACGCTTGTCTTTAGTTGAAAATTCGAAACGAACGTCGTATTCTCGAGTTGTGTGAATACCGGCGTTTAGCAGCGTGAGTAGCGCTCTCTAATGGTTCTACTGCGACTATTATCGTCTTAAGGTTACAACGACGTTTTAATAGTTCTTCTTTAGCTAGACATTCTAGACATCGGATAACAATACCCCCATCAAACAGCCATTTACAACCTGACTAATAAAAAACGGTGCTTTTTGTTTGTTTGGAAAATCATCTCAATATAGATATACGAAGATTTTTTATATGTACTTCACTGTATCTATGTACGAAGATATGTATGTACGTAGAATAAGTTGATCTAACAGCTGACAAAGTGATTAGGTTGTTTTTTTTTTTATTTTCATCTCCATTGCTAATCTGTGTTCATCGTAATTGTGAGTGGTGGTTTGTTGGACATGTTGGTGTTGGATTGTTCGTGTTTGCCTGCACAGAAGAAAGTGATAGCGTATTCTTTCATTGCAGTGGCATGTGACATTGTCACCCACATTCAAATGAAGCTAAACGATCACAGATTAACACTTGGATTTTTTTGGGGTGGATTTATTTGCTGTAGTGAGTTCTAAAGTTATTTATTGCGACTAGGAGCTTCAAGTTGTTTAAGGAGGTCTGAGGGAAAATATTCCAACGGTTACAAATATTTCAATAACTAGTACAGGGTTGCCCATATTCGACGGAACTTAGGGCCCTTGGGCCCATTCCAATCGACGAGGCTTGTCCGCAGGCAACATTCTTTGCGTCAATTGAATTTTGTACGGGAACAAATGCAAATCAATGCGATAATCCCTTGTAAAGTGGACCGAGCCATGCCCAACTGCTGAGAACGTCGTTTTTGGGATGTTCTTGGGGACCTCTCAACACTGGCTCGATATTCTCGGCCGATCGCCTTGGTCGACTTTTATATGGCCTCTTCGGATTAGAAAGAGCCTTACCAGTCGAAAATTCTTCGTATAAATGCTTAATGGTGTTCTTAGAAGGTGCACTTCTCACATTTTTTAATGTTTTAAAAGCACGTTGAGTTTTCACAATTGACTTCTTGTAAATTTCAACTATTTCAGAGCGCTCGCGTGGCGTGTATTGGTTCATGGTAAAAATCTGCTTGGACTGACGCTTCAAACGCGATGCGACATCTCTGTCAAAAGTTATGGCGTTGCCAGATGGGTCCGTCGAATATGGGCAACCCTGTATATATTTATGTCAACACAAGAACTCTAGAAGTTTTAGATTTGGACCATATATTTAGCTGGGCATTGCCAATGATTAATAAAATAAGTAAAACTTGGTACGGAGGGGACAAACGTAGGGCGGGGCCGATTATAATATTTCCTATTATCGTCAGGAAAAATCTATACAACATTTCAGAGTTCTCTATATTCGCAATATCGAGTACTTTCCATACCTGTTTCTAAAACACATTCACAGCTATTAGATGCTTCTATACGCATGATAACATATTTAGTACCTTTTTGTACTTTTCGTTTTCTTTGGTACGAATATCGATAATATTTGTTGGTACATGTTTTTTGTTTAAAATAGCCAAACATATATACAACAAAGCGGAGAGGTAGCTCTACGCGGTCAATTTATAAGACTGCAAAAGTATATTTCATTACTTTTCATATTCTTTTAGTAAGAATTTCCAAAACCACCTTTTATGCATTTCAAATTTCCAGTTCCATTTATTTACCTATGAGAATCGGTTCAAGTTTAGATATTGCTCCCATATATATCAGTAACCAATTTCGGGTTAATTGTGCACAAAATGGTCAAAAATCAGTTCAAATGACCTAAATATTGGCACAACCGACCAAATTCAGTCTAGAAATAAGTAAATCAAATTTGGAGAAAATCGGTTCAGATATTGCTATAGCTCCCATATATATGTTTCATCCGATTTGGGAATTTAAGTCACTTTTAATCGTAATATGCACTCCACAGGAATGATATCTGGTACCAGATAACTTATGGGGCTCAAAAATACCTCTGTCAAATTTTATGGAGATCGGATCAGATTAGGATATAGCTCCCAGATATATCTTTTTCCGATTTAAGGTTTATTGTGCACCGTATAGCTAATATCAGCTCAATTGACTGAATTTTGGCACTTCCGACGGAAGCCATCCTAGAAACAAGTACTTAAAATTTTGTGAAAATCGATTCAGGTATAGCTGTAGCTCCCATATACATGTTTTATCCAATTTGGTGTCTTACTCCCTCATATGCGTGAGGGATATCAGATAAAGCTCAAAAATAAGTGTTTACAATTTCGTCCAAATCAGCTCAACTGTGGATATAGCTCCCAGATATAGGGTGAGATAAAAAACTGCAACAAAGTCAAACGCCATAATTTTTTACATTTTTTTTTTAAATTTTATTGAATGAAAACAAAAAATGTCGGAAATTGCATCAAATTTTAGAATTAGTTTAGATTTGTTCGAATTGCTCAGCTTTGGCACGAATTATGGCCCTCAAACGGCCAATGAAACCGTCACATGCTGCCCGAATGTTGGTCTGCGGTATTTTGGCCCAATCCCGGTATTTTACCACTTTGGTATTTTTTAGTGCCAACCTTGTTTTCCAAAATACTCCAGACACAATAGTCCAACGGATTGGTATCCGGAGATTTTGGTTTCCATTGTGCTCTGGAAATCAAGCGAGAAACCTCATTTTAAAACCATTCTTCGGTGGCGCGTGCTGAGTGCGATGATGCCAAGGCTTTAATACACCCTCCAGAATATTTTCGCGATAATATTCGGCATTTATTCGATTAATACGAGCGAAGAGCGACCATCGGCTGTTATGGCGGCCCACATCATCACTATGGCCGGCGCTTGAGTCCTGGTGGCCAACCGAAGATGCACATTTTCAGCTGACCTCTTTGGCAAGTAAACACGATAATTTTGGTTGTTTACAAACTGCTGGAGAACGAATGTTCCCTCATCGGAGAAAACTAAATTCGGCAGTTCATCACTTTCGGCCAAGCGAGGCAACTCTTTAGCTCTTTTCAGTCTATTTTCTTTCTGTTGTGGTGTAAATTCTTGCTTTTTTTGCAATACCAATGGCTTTACCCAGAGCTCATTTTTCAATATTTGCCGACTAGAATATTGCGATATGTTCAGCTCACGTGACATTTTTTTCTGGAAAATTCTCACCAAAATGCTTTTGATGATATAATGAGCTGTTACTGGAATAATTTTAACAGCTGTCGGACGAGTGGCATGTAAGTGAGAGCAGTCTGTAGTTGGTTGCTGTTTTTTCATCTTACCCTGTACACTCAAAATAATACCATTTGGGAATCTCTGTAATAATTCATTGAATTCTGTTCGAGTACCTCAACCAATGCCTACAGCGCAACAGTCTGGGTTTGTATATTTTATTGTTGTTGTGACAGAACAAGTAATAAAATAATTCAACTGGAATTTGTTGTTGTTATATGAATATTTAAGAAATGCAAATCTTATTAGATCGGTGCACATACTTACATACTGTAATCCAAATATAATTGAGGTGAGCTTTAAAAAGATCACCTTTCATTGAGTGAAAATCCCTTAAAATGTATGTATGTATGTGTTTTAAGTGTGAAAGTTGTTTTCACGTGACACATGAAAGGGGGAAAAGTGAATACTAAAGAAGATATTTTGTTTTAATAACATGTATAACTATATAAAAAAACTTAATAGAAAATGCTCCACTTTTTTCGAAGACAAACAAGCAATTCAAGATCAATTTGAAAATATTTATAAAATAATAGAACTATAACTCTAAAATAAAAACAAAATAAAATAAAATATGTGATCCAGGTGTGTGTGTGTGTGTGTATGTCTACTTGTATATAAATTATAGTTTACTAAAAATTAAAATTGCATTTTAATGCATACCCCATAAAGATTAGAGCGAGGGGAGATGTTGTAAGTATCTACAGGAAAATTGACAAAGCCCCATCATTGCACATCTTGAGTGCATGGGGGAAAATTACTCCCCAAACGCCCAGCTGCATTTGAAAGCATTTGACGTGTCACTTATTCATATTTCCAACGTGCAATTAAATATTTAAACAGTTGCAATAAACAGTGTGAAAATAAAAAAAGAAATATTATCTAAATGAGGTGAAAATCGACACTTCTCATAGGAATGTAAAATTGCATAGGTTTGTGAATTATCGTGTTGATGTAATAAGTGTTGTAAATGTCTAGTTGTCGTGTCTAGTAGAAAGTAGATGATTAGATTTTCACACTGTCGATTTAAAATAGAAGCACATATTGAAAAGTACTTTCTTTAGGAAATATTTATTTTATTCTAATTCTCTGTTTCCAAGGGTGAACAATTTAGTTCTTCAAAAGACAAATAGAAATGGGTTGTTTCTGAGAGAAATCATATATACAGGGTGAGATAAAAAATGCAACCAATTTCGCAACTGCTGTCATTTCTAAGCCACTCGTCCGAGAGCTGTTAAAATTATTCCAGTGACAGCTCATTATATTGTTTACACGCGTACAAAAGCATATTGGTGAGAATTTTCCAGAAAAAAGTTATTAGTGAGGGAATTCAAGCGTGATAGTGTGATTTCTTTATATTTGGCTGGAAAACCACAAGTGGCTATCGTTAGAGCACTGCAGCATTTAAATGTGAATAAATCTTTTGTGACTCGTACTATCGCTCGTTACTGTGATACTGGTAGCGTTACCCGGCGTCAAGGAAATGGACGAAAGTCAACAGCAACATCAGCAGAAATGGTTCGAAATGTAAAGAAGTGACTTGATCAAATCCCACGTCGTAGGTTGACACTAACAAATACCAAAATGTCGGTCACCTCAAGCAAGTGTTTCGCCGGGAATGGCCCAAAATACCGCAGATCAACATTCGGGCAGCGTCGGACGGTTTCATTGGCCGTTTGAAGCCCATGTGCCAAAGGTGACCGATTCGAACAAATCTAAACTTATTCTAAAATTTGATGCTATTTCCGACATTTTTTTTGCTTTCATTAATTAAATTTAAAAAAAAAAAATAAAAATTATGGTGTTAATAAAATTTGTGTTAAATAAAAGTCAAATTTTCCATTAAACCGCGAATATTCTTAATATCGGCGATATCACAAATAGACGAACAGGTCGATTCTGACCGTTACGTAGACGTCGATATTAAATATATTGGATATATATATATATCGAAGTATATACAATGTGTGTATACAAAGGAAGGGGATGTTAACTAGAATGCTTATATCTTCAGAATGGCTGGACCGATTTTGACAAATTTTGTCAATTCAGAATGCCCTCTTGGCATAAAAGTAGTAAAAATATGCCAATAAAGATGTTAATATAGATTTTGTAGTATTTTGTGACATTTTTTTTATTTTTTCATATTTTTTATCGCATGCGATTTTTTCAATTTGACTTATAATATTTTGTAATATTTTTTCACCTTACAACACAGGTTGGGGATATTAAATGCATATTGCAATTATCGTCCGGTCCTCACGAAAAGGGTAGGGTTGCGCTCAGAAGGGCTAGGCCTATTGTTTTCAAAGATGTCCGCAATATATTTAGGGGTTGAAATGGACCTACAACTAAAAATTTTCCTGATTTTGCATCCGTTGTAATGGTCATAAATAGAAACTAAAGGACACGAAATCTCGCATGAAGTTAGAGTTTAGGACAGTGGGTAGAATGGATCACTATTTCTGTCTGAAAAATACCAACATTACTTGCAGGTGATATCCGAAATTCACAAAAGGCGTACTTCTGGCTTTTTTATGCCGGTTTCGTTGACGAATATAGCCAAATATCGTAGACAAGAAAATCATATAGATAAGTCTAAATTTGGAGATACAGATTGGCCTCCTGCTTTTGGAGATGATCGCAAAATATTCAGGGGTTCACATGAACCAAAAACAGAGAAAAATTCATGATCACACAATTGAAGCCATTCGACACGCCTGAGAAGAGCGTTAAGGACAGGGAAGAATTCTAGCAATTTGGATGACCGTTGAATTATATTTAGCTGTAAAATGGACCACAACAACTAACAGCACGACGGAGTGCGTAAATATTGGGCAAATATCCCTGGTCAGAATGCTGAGGGTAATATCTGGGCTGTGCACCGCGAAATCTTCAAAAATGGATTTGGACATAAGGGGGCTTCTAACATATTGTAGTGTTGTAGGGTATCACATGGTCGGCCCCGCACGACCATAGCCTTTGCTTACTTGTTTTATCTCACCCTGTATAAGCTCAAATTGAATGGAATTCGGTACATACAACGAAGTTTAACCTGGAAGAATGCGTGACGAATTTGATGAAAATCGATTCAGATATAGCTATGGGTCCCATATAAATGCTTCTACCGATTTTTTATTAAGGTCCCTCGCACACCAAAAAAATGCAGTTCACAAAAAATACCTCAACTTTATTGATATGGATTCAGTTTTGGATATAGCTCCCATAATCATCATGTTTACTCTGCATCAAAAGTGTAATATCAGCTCAAATAGAATTGAATTTTGTGAAAAGTCCCTCCTTCAAATTTAGTGAAAATCGATTCGGAGTAGAATATAGCTTCCATTATTAGCTCCAAATCTCCTCAAAACATTTTTTTCCATAGTAGCCTTGTAATGTCAAAACATATACACAATTTGTTTATTTCTCTATCTAGACGAGCTAATGATCTGAAATGTGTTTGCAGTGAAAGGGAAACCAGATAGACTCTATCACACACTCTCCTATATGCGTCGCGTTTCGCCATTGGTTAAGCGGCTCATCAGGGATATTTGGTGTAGATGATTGCTTACAAGAGCCATTCTTTGGAAAGTAGTATGTATATATTTCGAGCTTATTGCAATTAAGCATATGCGAATTAAACACCAGAACCCATCCAAGTTCGACTCAAGATCTTTTAGTAAATCTTTTCACAGCAATACTTGTTTTTTGCAATGATGGATTTTTGTCCACAAGTACTATATTGCTTCCACAGAATACACCTGTTATAGTGCTGCTGTGGGAACGGGTTAATGGTTAATGGCTTTGAACGTTGAGACGCCAACTTCTAGTTGAAATCCCACAGCCAGGCTTGGCTGAATTTTTTATTTTTCCTTGTTAAGGCGAAAATCATATGTTTATGATTTATTTGTTTCTTTCTCTTTCGATACGACCTTAATGATCTGAAATGTGCTTACTGTGAAAATATACACAATTTATGTATATGTATGCATTGTGTTAAATAATGTATAAAAAAATTGGAAAAAATTTAAATTGTGTTGAAATTTAAATTCATATATAAAACAAGTAAGAAAAGGCTATAGTCGTGCGGGGCCGACTATGTTATACCCTACAACACTACAATATGTTACAAGCCCCTTATGTCCTAATCCATTTTGGAAGATTTCGCTTTTGAAATTAGGATTTTGACTAGTGAAATTTGCTCAACATTTATGGACTCGGTCGGACTGTTAGTTGTTGTAGTCCATTTTACAGATAAATATAATCCAATAGTCATCCAAAATGCTAGAATTCTTCCCTGTTCTTAACTCTCTTCACAGGCTTGTCGATTGGCTTCAATTGTGTGATCGGAAAAACATTTCTGTTTTTGGGTAATTTGAACCCCTAAATATTTTGCAATCATCTCCAAAAGCAAGAAGCCCCTCTGTATCTCCAAATTTAGACTCATCTAACAGAAATTCGCCTTTTGTGTATTTCGTATATCGCCTGTAAGTAATGATGGTATTTTGTGCACACAAAATTAGTGGTCCATTGTACCCGCTGTCCTAACTCTAACTTTATGCGAGATTTCGTATCCTTTGGTTTCTATTTGTCATCTTTATAACGGCTGCAAAATAAGGAAATTTTTTAGTTGTTGGTCCATTTTAACCCCCTAATATGTTGCGGACATCTTTCAAAACAATAGGCTTAGCCCTTCTGAGCCCAACCCTACCCTTGTGAAAAATTTCGTGAGGATCGGACGATATTTGCAATACTTATATAATATCCTCAACCTGTGTTGTTAGGTGAAAAAATATTACAAAATATTATGAGTCAAATTGGAAAAATCGCATACGATAAAAAATATGAAAAAATAAAAAAAATGTCACAAAATACTACAAAATCTATATTAACATCTGTATTAGCATATTTTTCTGCGATTTTTTTAGATTTTATACTTTTATGCCAAGAGGGCATTCTGAATTGACATAATTTGTCAAAATCGGTCCAGCCATTCTTGAGATATAAGCATTCTAACTAACATCCCCTTCCTTTGTATATACACATTGTATATATTTCGCTATATATAACCGATATAATTTACTATCGGCATCTACGTAACGGTCAGAATTGACCTGTTCGTCTATTTGTGATTTCGCCGGGATTAAAAATATTCGCAGTTTGGTGGAAAATTTGACTTTTATTCAACACAAATGTTGTGGCCTATTTCACCCAATAAATATTACCCGATGACCATCAAAATTGGAAGGCTTCTGCCCAGCCCTAAGCTCTAGCCCCATGCTAACTTCCGCTTTGATTGGTCTATAATTGCGACCTGTAGAGCAACTGCAAAATCAGGATTTTTTTCAGTTTTTGGTCCATTTCAACCCCTAAATATTATGCGATCATCTCCAAAAGAAATAGGGTTCTATTATGACCCTAGCCCCACCTCCATTCTAAATTTCGTGAAGATCGAGCCATAATTGCGACCTGTAGAGTGATTACAAATTAACATGGGCAGACGGGCAGACGGACGGACGGACATACATAGCAAGATCGACTCAGCTCGGCGAGATAGGAAGATCCATATATACTTTCCTATGTGGGAAACCAATATTTCGTGGTGTTACATAATTTTTGGCCCAATCAAACTTATAATACCCCCAACACATAGTGTTGTAGGGTATAAAAACCTTCTCAAATTGTGAACAAATTAATGGGATTCCATTCATTTATCTTCTAATTTGTATATTTCGCCTCCCCTACTGTGTAATTATTGTATTATTTACGTATTTACGTATGTAAAGTGGTGTAGGGTACCATACAGTCGGCTACCGGCGATTTTTATTGTTTCCTTGCTGTTAAGTGTTACTAAGTTTCTATTCCAAATAATTTTACATTTTAGATGTTAATAATGTCAATACACATTTTTTGTTTACAAATGCTCAGTAAACATAAACGAATTATGATAATTTTACTAACAGAATCATAACAATTAACTTTTCTAGTCTTCCTATTAGTATCAGTTGGATTTTTTAAAACCATGCACAAATATTTTTTAAGTTATTATCAAAAATATTTGGATTAAAACAAATCCTAACGGTATTTTTAAATCTGAAAAAAGATAATATAACTTCGGAAAATACCCAAAAACCTGAAAACAACTCATTATTCCGATATGAGAAACTAAAACGTTAATGATTTTTTTTTATAAAAAAACATCCCACATTTTTTAAGTTCCACTGCATATGAACGGAACGTGACTAAAACGTGTTGTTATTAAATCATGACAAATCAGAAAATAAAACTTATTATCTTGTCAGTGAGGTATAAAAAAACATTCCGATTATAACTTCTTGCAAAGGGTATTTATATTAGCGTGTTTCTCCGGCGTGATTAAGAAATGTAGGCTAAAATACGATAACAAAAATACATTTATGAGAAATGTTGTCTTTCTGTATAATTTTTGATGTTATTAAATTTTATTATATTTTCAAAAATATTAAATACAATTTCGCGATAATTTCATTGCGTATAATGTTGTCTTAGGGATCTCATTTGTTTAATGTAGCCACTCTAGTAAACAAAATATAAAGCTTTTATAGCAATAATATTTTTAAATTATATACTCTCGCCGTCAAGATTGAATGTGCTATTGCGGTTTTTCGAGATAGATTTTAAACTAATCGTTTTTAAATAATTTTACAGTTTTCAATCTTTTTTTAAACTGAACGAGAAACAAAATTAATCCAAAAATTCAATGAAATAAAGCCTTAAAATTTTTAAAACTTTCAAAAGTTCATATTTACAGTTGAGTGATTATAATGACACTATTCAAAATAATTACCGGAAAAACTCAGTAGATTTTAAAAATAGATGTATAGTTGTTACGAAAAGTAACCTAAGTTAATACTTACAAGTAACGTGAAACTTTGTTTTAGGCAGACATTTTGAAAATATGAAATCTTGCTGGTCCGGTTCACGTTGCCGGCCGTACTTTTAGTCTTTAATGCGATTTTGTAAAGCATAATAAATCACAGATCTGACTTATGTAAGCGGCATAATTGTTATTATAATTAATGACTCCACAGTAATTTCTAAATAGAAATCAATATTCATGGCAAAAATTAGAAAGATATTCCTCTACCGTCGGTTTTAAATATTTTGAATAGCCTGATCTTATATTTCAGTCATAGGCTTTAATTTCAGTGTAAAAACCTCTATAATTGCCCCATGTGAAAACTCAGCTCAATTTTTGGTATTGTAAAGAGCTTAACAACATTTTCCATTCAAATGAACTGTAATTTGAAATTTGTATTTTCTAACGTTTAGAATATCGTGCTGCGTGGTATTTAGTTTTGTCTACCTCATAATTGAGGGCAGAATGATTTCAGAATAGTCAAAGATAATTACTCTTTTACTCCCATTGCCGTAAGAATGGAATTCATTTTTATACCCTACAACACTATGTGTTGGGGGTATTATAAGTTTGATTGGACCAGAATTTATGTAACACCTCGAAATATTGGTTTCCCATATAGGAAAATAAATATGGATCTTCCTAGCTCGCCGAGCTGAGTTGATCTAGCTATGTGTGTCCGTCCGTCCGTCTGTCCATGTTAACTTGTAATCACGCTACAGGTCGCAATTATGGCCTGATCCTAACGAAATTTTGTACGAAGGTGGGGTTAGGGTCAGAATAGAAGCCTATTTCTTTTGGAGATGATCGCCAAATGTTTAGGGGTTGAAATGGACCAAATACTGAAAAAATGTCGGATTGGGATAAGATGAGGGTCAGAATAGAAGCCTACTCTTTTTGGAGATGATCGCTATATATTTAGGGGTTGAAATGGACCAAAAAGTGCAAAATTGTCAGCAGGTCATAATTATCGCCCGATCCTCACGCACATTTGAATGGGGGTTACCGGACATTGCAAACCCAAGCAGTTTTGGATGGCCATCCAAAAATATTCAATGTGTGAAATAGTTTGCCAACTTTTGTAGACAAAATACGAAAATGACCATTCCAGTGAATTTTTGGAGAATTCACAAATACAGGAAAGACCCACTTCTGACTATTTCGTTAACGCTGATTTCGTTGAAGAATATAGTCAAATGTCTGTATCTCATATAGATGCGTTTCAGTCAAAAACCAATAATGTTAATCTTTTGCCACTTCTGAGAGATTATAGGTCTTTGGGAAATATTAGTTCCAGCTCTAGGAAGACCATTCACGAGCAACATCTTCAAATAAATTGGAAATGAGCAAATTAGTTAAAGTTGCTATTATTCGAAAATTAGAGAACGAAACCTGAATTCTTTCGAGTATCTCGCCTATATAAACTGTATCGTTGATTATAGTGTTGTAGGGTATTCAACGGTCGGCCCCGCTCGACTGTAGCCTTTGCTTACTTGTTTAACATTTAAATTGTGCGTTGGAGACCCCACAAAGTCCATATTTTTCATCCGAATGAATGAGTCCCAGTTTGACATTTGGAGTTTACTTCATATAGACGTACATCCCAAATCTACGTTCCCAACCAATATTCTCTAGAAAGTGGCCTTAACGGTATAAACATTTCCATCTTTCTCCACTTGTTATGCTTTCGTTCTACCTGAACGAAGTAGCATAACCATGTAAGGTAGTGTTGTCCGTTACAACAAGGCACGTTCGACGAAGGGGTTTTTGTTGTAACAGACAAAACCAACTTACATGGTTATGCTACTTCGTCCAGGTAGAACGAAAGCATAACAAGTGGATAAAGATGTAAATGTTTATAAGTGCGGTTGTAAGATTTAGAAGATTTTCCAAAACAATTTTAGTTTTATTTAATTCTTTGTTTCCTCTTCTATTGAGCTTACGATCTCGTCACTTGGGTAAAAAAAAATGTTTTTTGTTATAGAAATTATTTTTAAAGTAACTTCTGGGGAGAATATCCTAGACAAAAAACAATGGAACTGATGAGGAGTGGTTGCTCTTTTCGAAACCTAGGTATTCCCTGCCTTACCCCCTGGTAAACATTACGACATCCCCACTAATAAACAAACTTTGTTGTTATAAAAACAACAATAAAAGGATTAAGCCTGACAATTTTGCAACAACTAAAAACAAAAAATATCGAAAATAGAATCAAATTTTAGAATATGTTTAGATTGATCACCTTTGGCGAGAATTATGGCCTTAAAACTGCCAATGAAACCGTCACACGTTGAACGAATGTTGTTCTGCGGTATTTTGGCCCATTTCTGGCGAAGCGCTTGCTTGAGGTGATCGACACTTTGGTATTTTTAGTTTCAACTTTGCTTTCCAAAATACTCCAGACGCAATAGTCCAACGGATTGGTATCCGGAGATTGTGCGCTGGAAATAAAGCGGGGAACCTGATTTTGTAACCACTCTTGGGTGACGCGTGCTGAGTGCGATGGTGCTGAGTCCTGTTGGAATGTCCAAGGTCTGGGGCCAAGGCTTTAATACACCCTCCAGAATATTTTCGCAATAATATTCGGCATTTATTCTGATGCCACGGCCGATTAATACGGCTGTTATGGCGGCCCACACCATTACCATGGCCGGCGCTTGAGTTCTGGTGCCCAACCGAAGGTGCACATTTTCAGCTGACTTCTTTGGCAAGTAAACACGATCATTATGTTTGTTTACAAACTGCTGGACAACGAATGTTTTCTCATCGGAGAAAACCAAATTCGGCCGTTCACCATTTTGGGCGAAGCGAAGCAACTCTTTAGTTCTTTTGAGTCTATTTTCTTTCTGTTGCGGTGTAGGTTCTTGCACTTTTTAGAATTTCAATGACGTTACCTCGAGCTCATTTTTAAGTATTTGCCGAATGGAATATTGCGATATGTTCAGCTCACGAGCCATTTTTCGGCCGGTTTCGATGAAGTCGCCTCTTTACTTTTCGAACCATTTCAGTTGATGTTGCTGTTTTCTTTCGTCCACTTCCTTGACGTCGAGCTACGCTACCAGTATCACGGTAACCAACGATGGTACGAGACACAAAAGATTTATTCACATTTAAATGCTGGAGTGCTCTAACGATAGCCACTTGTGGTTTTCCAGCCAAATATAAATAAATCACACTATTACGCTTGAATTCCATTAAGAATAACTTTTTTTCTGGAAAATCCTCAACAAAATGCTTTTATACACTTGCAAACAATATAATTAGCTGTCACTGTATTAATTTTAACAGCTGTCGGACGAGTGTCTTAGAAATGACAGAAGTCTGAAGTTGGTTGCGGGTTTTGCATCTCACCCTGTATATCCGATATCTAGGTTATTAGCATCACTGCAGTAGTCAGAAGTGACTTTTTAATGTATTTGTGATTTCGCTAGAATTAAAAATATTCGCGGTTTAGTTAAAATTTTCATTTTTTTACAAACGAAATATGCTAAATATTGGCCGATGATCGTTTTAATTGGTATGCTTCTGTCAAGCCCCAAACTCTAACTCCAGGCAAACTGTCCCGTCGATTGGTCTATAATTGTGGCCTGCAGAGCAACAACAAAATCAAGATTTTTTTTCTTTTTTTGGGCGCATTTCCCCCCTTCATATTTTGCGATCAGCTTAAAAACCTTAGGCTTCTATTCTGACCCTTATTGCTTCTATTCGCATAATTGCGACATGAAACTTGATTACAAATTAACATGGACAGACGAACATACATAGCTTGATCGACTCAACTTGCGAGATAGGAAGATCTGTATATAGTTTCCTATGTCGGGGCCAAATGCGAGGTGTTACATAATTTTTGGCCCAATCAAACTTATAATACCCCCAACACATAGTGTTTTTGGGTATAAAAATAATTTCAAATATCAGAATATTATTCTTGGATTTAGATAGTTAAATTTCATAATCTCAGTGATAAGAAAAAAATTTGGATATTTGTTCCATGTCATACCAAATCGATATAAAAACTTTGAATGCAACTTCGAACTTAAGCTTGACACCTACGATATGTAGATGTTATTTCAAATTACGGAAGCATTAATTTAATCGTCCGTTTTATGGGAAACGCCCATTACAATAGTGTTTACTTACATGCAATTTGTTAAATAATTATTGTCAAATAACACAATTCCCAAATGTTGAAAAAATAACAACACCTTTTCGCATCACACAGTCTGTGATTTTGAATGCTTTATTTAAAAACAATTATTTAAAGCACTAATTATCGAATTAAAAAAAGATTTTGTAATTATCTTAAAATTTCACTAAAAAAATTATACGATTTAACTAAATCAAATCATTATTATTATTGATAACCGTTTCAAAGAATAATAAAATGTGTGTGTGTGTGATTTGGGTTTGAGTTTTTTCAGTGTGCATTATTTGTGTCGTGTTGGATGTCTATGAATGGGGATGAGAAGGTGGAGGAGGAGTATTATGCTGCTGCCTTAAGTCTCTCTTTTTCATTAAAACTATGAACTTTTGCTCGAAGCTGTAGAACGTTTGGCCACTTTTCCAGCGGTGCCATTTTTCTTTGCAGCGGAACTTGTCTCATTGTCATTGCTGTTTAGGCCCGGACGTCGGGGTGGCATGCGTTCGTTAACGGCATCCAAACCCTTGGCTTCGGCAAATGAGTGAATTTCTGGTGTGGCGCCCAGACCTTGTAGAGCTGAAATGAAAGAAAATTAAAAAAACATTGTTACTGTCATGAAATTTCTAATGATAAATTGCTTATTGTAAATTATTATATGAACTGTCATAAACATGCAAGTTTCAAGTATTTCACGTGATTATACAACACGTGTATAAGTGTAATTAATTCTTGATTCGTTTTATGCAATTCATGCAAGTTTATCGTTTTAATTGCCCACCACTTGCATGGGTCTTTGGTGAAATAAAACAAAGCAACAACATAAAGATTATTGCCTGTCTATATCAATATTTACAAGTTTTTTTTTTATAGAATTAAATGACATTTAAATGTCGGGTACAGCTGTCAAGTCAGAACTTACCGCTTCTCAATGAGTCTCGGCCACCGGATAGAGCACCCACGGGTAAAGCACCGGTCGGTGTAAGTCCTTTCAAAGCCAGTACAGATTCAGACTCCTCTCTATGAAAAGTAGAGGAAAACCATAAAACAAACGGAATTAGTTATAAGATGAGTAGTTACGGACTTTAATGGTGTATTATTTTATTATTTTTAAATCGTTATTTTAAAGAAAATATAATTCTATCTATGATGATTTTTTTAAATAATGTTATGTTACACAGTGCTACAGGGCATTATTATTTGTTTGTGCATTTGTTTACTTCTGTTTTGGTGTTTCAGAGTTAAAACCGTGTTTCACATGAGTTTACACAAAATACTTCAAGAAAGCATCATTTTAGAAGATATCCATTGTGTATGGTTAGGTCAATATAAAAAGACCCTAAAAAGTTTGACCTAAGAACCAAAAACCCATTGGGTATTTGAACCACTTAACAAATGCTATCGTCTACATTTGGAGTTTCCCACTTCCATCCCATGAATTCCACTTTGCTATGTTTGTATACCACATTCATAACAGTAACACTGTGCGACAGCAAAAATGCATTGGTTTTTCTGGGTCACATCGATTGATTTTAAAACGGTAAATTTAGAGAAAATCCGTGCATAACATCTATTTTTAACAACGGATTTCTATTATTTTTGGGAGGTACCGTTATATGAAGGATATATGAAGTTGCATCTGTGATTGTCGCTAAAATCACCAAAATACCGCATATAGAGGGGTACCGTTATATGGGGGCTATACGAAGACGTGGACCTGTAAAGACAATTTTCGATCACCAAAATACCAAAAATAGGGAGGTACCATTACATGGGGCTATACCAAAGTCCTGCAGACATAATATACATTTTGGTAAAATGTAATCAACCTACTTCAATTCGGAAGGACGGAATTCGCTGAATCGACATAGAATTTAATACTGATCGAGAATATATAAATTTTGTGGAGTCTAAAATTTATACTTCGAGGTGTTGCAAACGGAATGACAAACTTAATATACCATCCCTGCTATAGTAGAAGGTATAAAAAGTTAAAAAACAAAAAAATACAAATCGTTTATTTCTCAACCAATTTCTCAACCCATTTTTAGCAATAAATAAATAATACGATTGTTTTATTTAACTTTCAGATTTTGTCAGATTTGTATGTTATGCCCAATATACTGAAGTGACTTCGCTCCAATTTGTTAATTCTATGGTGCTAGTGACATAGAATATGTTTTTGTTGTTTGGGATTGATAAGGATATAATTGAGGGGTGTTCAATAATGTTGCCTGCATTGTCTTCTGGGTATAATATTAATGTCCAAAAATTTAAGGCCTTTGCACTGGAAACGGCTAAAGAGTTAACAAATAGATATCCATGGCACTATCATTCACCCACAGTTATAAACATTTTAATACATATAAATTTGTCATTGTATCGATTGGAGAATTATAGGAGGTGGCCGTGGAGTCTAGAAACAAAGATATAAAAAAGTTTCGACTAAATCATACCCGAAAAAATTATTAATCGTCTTCTTCTGAGCTCTGACCCTTTTATAATGTTACCAATCAATAAAAAATCTATATTATTAAAATCTGCATTTGATTTACTTGAATAACACTGAAATTTATAAATATCCATTAGTAACATTCATTTAATTTAATATTGAATTGTTTATTTTGTTTACAAAAAAATAATCACATTTGGAATTTTGATTTGTATAAAAAATACTTCTATTTTTGGAGGTACCTTTATATGGGGACTCTACCTGAAGGCGGGCCGTTCCAAATAATTTTCAGTAAGACTATTTTTTAGCTCTTTAGAACGTAAAACGTAAAGTGTAGAAATGTGACAAAAAGTGGGCAAATATCCCTTATTCGGGATGCACGTTGTAAGGGGACCATGCCAAAACATGCATCGACCATATTCATTTTGTCACATTTTTTATTTTTATCCCATCAAAGTACCATAACCAAAGAATCATATTGATATCTGCACTGAAAGAATTTTTGGCCGCTGTTCCCATACGACCTCGACCACTGTGCACTGTAATGTTGCTAATTGTGGGGCGATTTCAAATTGATTTGTTTGAAAGGTACTACTCGAACCTTTAAAAAAGATAGAAATCCGTTCTTAAAAATAGAAGTAATGCAAGATTATATTTAAAATCCAAGAAACTCGGATTTTCTCTATATTTACCGTTATAAAAGTGGCCCAAAAAAATCAAAGGCATATTTATCATCTGTGGGCAGCCACAAACCAGAATTGGAACATTAGAAGAAACATGTATTTTTTAAGATTTGTATCACAGTGTAATCATTTTGAGAAGACTATATCCTCATAGTTTCATCTTTGGAGGATTTTATCAATTTTCGACCCGTTAAAACAAAAAACGTTTATTCAAACTTTTTGAAAATGCCAAACTGAATATTTACCCTTCATCTCGAAAATTTTTACACGTTCTTTCTCAATTTTGAGACGGCAAAGTTTGATGAAAGAAAAAAAACATGTTAAACTTACCTTAGTACCGAAAATACACGTGACATTTTACCAATCGCTCTAATTTTGTTTCGTATAATTTCCTTGCGCAGGGCTGAGACAGCGGCTGCTATAATTTTAAGGAAAAAAGAAAAAAAAAAAACATAACAATTATTTATAGTATTTACTTTGGCTGAAAATTTAAAAAGCTTTCATTGCTTATTCATGGCATATAATGACATTGCGAGCCAGCGACATCTACATTTAGCGCGTCCACTAATAAAGCTTTTTGTGCTTCTACAACAATGAACAGTTTTTGTCTTTGCTGCTAGCTTTTGGTACACACAGAAAAATTTTTGATATAAATAATGACATACATACGCATATAGACAACAGACAAATTGTATTTTTTAAACAAATCTATAAAGCTGCATCTAGAAAAGCGTTTTTATTTTATTTTCATTTGAAATGCGTAAAGATTGCCAGCTTTTTAGCTAGCCTACTGTAGCTGCAGCAGAATGAGTAAAAAATTGTGCACGCAAAATTATCTTCATCGCTTGACTTACTTTTCTTTGGTTGTTCTGAATGGTTCATGGGCTTGAGAACGATTTTCTTTCGCATTTCTGAGTGAATAAATGTGTAGCATGCATACAGACATCGATACATACAATTTTATAGATGGAGATAGAATAAAAAATACAAAAAAATTGTAAATTGTTGTAAAGATAGAAAAGATACATTTGCATTTAATTGCACAAAAATACAGGGTGTAGCAAAACGAATGACTAAAAGTAGAAGTTTACATATAACCAACGGAAAGGTATTCTTAAAAACTCCTCGATTGTAAGCTATAATTGAAAATTTATATTCTAAAAAGTCCACGATTGAGATTGTCTTTTAAAACAATTCTTGAAAACACAATTACACTGTGCGACGAAATAATGGTTTCCAAAATTATAGAAAAAATGTGACACGATTTCTTACGTTTTATAACATTTCATCGGAAAGTAACCAAAATAGGAAGGAATTTTTCCCCCATTTTTACATTTCAGATAATATTAAGGTAAGATTTCATAGAATCCATACAGTGTCTTCGGGAATATTACTGGTAAATGTACAGGAAATTTGTTTGCAAAGCCAATTAACTATCATTAGAGTCTTTAAGGTCATATACTTAAAAACAAAAATATGTCAACTTGAAGAACTTTTTATATATTTACGATTATAATTTTGATGATATTTGAAAAATATTTCTAAAAAATTGCCACTTCATCTCTGATAGTCCTGGAAAAATACAGCGTGAGATGAAAAACGGCTCGTGAGCAAATATTGAAAAATGAGCTAGGGGTAAAGCCATTTAAATTCCAAAAAGTGCAAGAACTTACACCGCAATAGAAACAAAATAGACTCTAAAGAGCTAAAGAGTCGCTTCGCTTGGAGTAAAGTGGTGAACTGCCGAATTTGGTTTTCTCCGATGAGAAAACATTCGCTGTCCAGCAGTTTATAAACAAACAAAATGATTGTGTTTACTTGCCAAAGAGGTCAGCTGAAAATGTGCACCTTCGGTTGGCCACCACATCTCAAGCGCCGGCCATGGTGATGGTATGAGCCGCCACAACAGCCGATGGTCGCTCTCCGCTCGTATTAATGGATTGTGGCATCAGAATAAATGCCGAATATTATCGCGAAAATATTCCGGAGGGTGTATTAGAGCCTTTGGCATGCAAACATTTTGGCCGCAGACCTTGGACATTCCAACAGGACTCAGCACGCGCCACCCAAGAATGGTTACAAAATGAGGTTCCTCGCTTCATTTCCAGCGCACAATGGTCTACAAAATCTCCGGATACCAATCCGTTGGACTATTGACCTGGAGTATTTTGGAAAGCAAGGTTGGCACTAAAAATACCAAAGTGTCGAAAACGCTTCTTCGGGAATGGGCCAAAATACCGAAGCAACGTTCGCGCAGCATGTGACGGTTTCATTGGCCCAATTCGTGCCCAAAGGTGACAAATTTGAACAAATCTAAATTTATTTAAAAATTTCATGATATTTTCGATAATTTTAGCTTTCATTCAATAAAATTGAAAAATAGAATGTAAAAATTATGGCTTTTGACTTTGTTGCAGTTTTTTATCTCACCCTGTATTCTTACCATTATTCATGATTATAAATCCGATAAACTTACTTAAAATACATTATTAAGATTCTGAGGTTCCTTTAATGGCCTACAAATTATATAAAGAACCCTAAAATATTATTTTAATTGACCTTAAAATTAAAATTAACCCTGGCCGAAGGCCGGCTACTTAACAAAAATTATCAAATTCGAAAAAAGCTTCGGTTCACTTGCCCGGTGTTGAATACTTATATCGTACAACCATATAGTCTACATCGGTTTAGTATATCTAGGTTTATCCGGATCATGTTCCAAGACTTTCGGGTCAAAAGTCTGGGTACAAAAAAAAAATACTTTCCCGGAATCAGGGTACAAATACCTTTATTTAAAAAAATCCGAGTTTTTACTAAACTAGAATTAAGTCTAATTTAGTTTTTCATCTACATTACCTATATTTTGTCTTCCGGCAATCAAAGTTTGTTTCACGTGCAGACTTCTATTTTTAGTTTTAGTCATTACCTTTGGAAGCACCCTGTATATTTTTGTATATTGCTCTTGCTAATTATTATTTGTTGATTTTGTTGCTGTGCGATATAGAGAAAAATAAATAGTCATAACCGACTAGTTTATGGGCCAAATTTTACAACATCAAATTTGTATTTACAAACCATAAAAAGAAATGTCACAACATTGAAATGTTTATAGATTTACATTTAAATGACGAACAAAAAAATATATATATATGTATATACTGTTCTCCCCAGATGTAATGATGTTCAAAAAAACTTATTAACAAAACAAACGAAACGTATGTATAGAGTAGATTATCGAATTCGAGTGCACAGTGGTTGTAAATGTATTTATATTAATGCCCTAAATCACAAAAAAAAAATTAAGAAATAAATATTAAAATGAACAGTTCTCTTATATTTTGTTTGAGGTCCTGCCTGAAGGTTGAAATTGTGAAACTTTTATATGTGTTGCTTCGCTTGGCCGAAAGTGGTGAATTGCCGAATTTGGTTTTCTCCGATGAGAAAACATTCGTTGTCCAGCAGTTTGTAAACAAACAAAATGATTGCCAAAGAGGTCAGCGCTTCGCCGGGAGTAGGCCAAAATACCGCAGAGTAAGATTTGGGCAGCGTGTGACGGTTTCATTAGCCGTTTGAAGGCCATAATTCGTGCCAAAGGCGACCAATTCGAACAAATCTAAACTTATTCTAAAATTTGATGCTGTTTCCGAACCTAATATATATATATATATATATATATATATATATATATAAATTATGGCTTTTGACTTTGTTGCAGTTTTTTGTATCTCACCCTGTATGTTTTTGAAAGTTGGTGGTTCTTTGGGGATGCGTCCGTAAAGTTCTAAATGATACTAAACTTCGTGTGGGTGAAAGGTGAAAGCGTAGAGTTCAAATCCTCAAATTTTATTATGAGATCTCTGTACTTGAGATATGGAGGTGGTTTTGGAAATGTGTACTTAATGGTTTAAATTTTGTACAGGATGAAGGGATAGTACTGAAAAATTTAGTATTGAGGTCACTGGTGGTTTCTAGGTATATATGAAAATGTTGAAATAGTTTTGAATATAGAAAAAATCGATGTGGGTCCAACTTCGAATACCCTCCACCATTGGAACGAATTTGGCAATGTTCAAAAAAATAAAATCCGTTAAAACCTCTGTTAAAATCTTAAAAATAACGAATGTAGCCGTTATATTCGACGACGTGGACCTGCATAAGCATCTTTTGTCAAAAGCCATTACAATATTCAAACTTAAAAAAATTTCGGTGAATAAAGTAGCTAAAATCATAAAAATACCGAACATCGGGAAGTGCCGTTATATGGGGCTATACGAAGACGTGGACCTGTTTTAGGCTGTTAAAAAAATTCCGGTGAATAATGTCACTAAAATCATCATCATTTGAGTGAAATTTTATCAACCTTCTTCTAGAGTGATTTCCACAGACGGATAGACGGACGGACATCGCTAATTCGACATAGAATTTTATGCTGATCAAGAATATGTGTACTTTGTGGGGTCTAAAATGTATATTTCGAGGTGATACAAACGGAATGGCAAACTTGATATACATTCCATACTATGGTGGAGGGTATAAAAAGGTCTGAAACAAACTCCTGGAATGAATCTTAAATTTTAAGGAGGAATTTTCGCTGGCGAATCAGCTGGTATTTGCTAGTTAAACATGTATCGAGGTCCTGACCAGATTCAAAATTGGTCCATGACAATTGAAAATATTGACCCACAGCTCCTCATAACACCCAAAAAAAAAAAAAAAATTGAATATTAAAATGTGAAATCAGTTTTTGATTTCTATCAAACTTAGCATATCCCCAGTAAGACAGGATTATAGCTCGAACAAATATAACAAATGATATTCATAAAACGCAAATATATTTTCCTGTTCTCTTCAAGTTGCGCACATTTTGATATTTATACCAAGATTAGATATAAATTAAAGTTGGGATATGTAGGTTCTATATTTTGGTACGTTCCACAAAAAATGATGAAATTTGGGAAATGTATTTGTCGGAGAATCGTCGGAAATTTTCTAAGTAGTTTTTACTAATTTTGAACAAAAGACTTTTCCTAGGAAAAATATTGAATTTTTTTATTTCGAATATTTTACTTACATCTATTCATATATAATTAGGAACAAAATCTCCCAATTTGATTTGTCTCTATCAGTCTCTTGAAGTCGTTTTGTTAACCTTTATTGTACCGAGAATTTTTTTGGGAAACTTTTTTTTCCCTTGTAAAAACTATAAAATAAAGCTATTCCACAATTTTTACTTGAAAAAATGTACCTCCTTTCCTTTGTATTAACCACTGTGCATACTCGAAGTGCTAACATCAGTAAATATTTGTTGTTTCGGCATTTAATTACAAACACATTTCTTAATTTCGAAATTATTTATTATTTTTACGTTTCGTTGTGCTTTGATATTAAAATTTTAAACGGAAAAGAAATATTTATGTTTGATCTGAAAAAAATTGTTGTCATACTGACCTTCCTCTAGTTCATCATCTGGACCGCTCAATAGTTCGTCATCCGAACAGATATTCAAAATGCTAACAAGCATATCGGTAACCTAGGGGAAAATATAAATCCAAAAACAAAAAAAAAAACTCTCATAAAAAAATAACCAAACAAATGATCACACGTGTTATAATTATTAAATTTTCCCTTTTGCTTTAATGATATTTTTAATAGATTTATGATGGGGGTGGGCTGATATAAAATGATTTTTTATTGCAAATAAAAAAAAACCATCGTTTATGTTTGAAACTTTTTTTTTTATAAAACAACAAATTCCTTTAACTTACCTTCTCGCCAACAAATGGCAATGACCATGTGAAGACATCCATAAAATTTGGCAGCCAATATGGATGGGGTGAACAATTAAATTGTCGAATGTTCATAACATTATTCTCATATTTAAGTACAGCTGCCTTTTGTCAAATGACAATATTTTATATTGGTTGTTGTTCATGGTCCAAATGTTGGTTTACATATATATTTAAGCAAAATAAAAAGAGAAAAATAAAATATTATAAATTTGTTTGCATTTGACACAATTGCATGTTAATACAATATTGTATGTTTGTGTACAATATAATTTCAAAATATTTCTGTCAATGAAATATTTGTTTATATACCAGCAGCATTATTCAAATATCTGTGAAAAGTAGATAAATTTTTAACCAAAATGTTTAAATTATCTTATAAACAATAGGGAGCGTATAAGTGTTGTCAACATGTATACGCCGTAGGTGTCACGCTATTTGACTGAAACAAACCTTTGGGTAAAGAAAACATGTTTATATAAAAGTATCTGAATTCAACCATGTGAGGTGAGGCCGTTATATGGGGGCCATGCCAAAACGGGAACCTCTATAGAAATTTGTATACTTTTGGGATTGTTATCTACAAAATCTTCTTAAATACCAAATTTGAAACAATTTTGTGGGTAAGTGCGACTAGGATTATCAAAATACCGAATATCGGTTGGTATGTTGGTATCGTGATATGTGCGCTATACGAAAACGTGGACCTATACCTACTATGTTCCGCCACCGGAGCTAGAACCTATTACGAAGTACAAATAGCAATTTTTAGACATATCTGTGGGAAATGTGGCAAAAATCATCAAAACAACGAATATTTGGGAGGTACAGTTATATGAGGGCTATACAAAAACATAAACCTATACATAGAATGTTACGCCAACAGAGCTAGAAGCCATTATGATCTACAAATACCAATTGTTAAACAAATTCGTGGAAAAATGTGGCGAAAACCATTAATATACCGAATATCGGGAGGTACCGTTACATGGCGGCTATACCAACACGTGGACTGATATATCTCAGTTTCAATACCAACCATCCTGGAGCTCTACGTCAACTAAGTTGGGCTGTATCGTGATTTCAATAGAAAAACAGACGGACACCGTGAAATCGACTTAGAATATTATGCTGATCATGAATATACAGGGTGCGACAAAAAGAACTGCAACAAAGTCAAAGGCCATAATTTTTATTTTTTTTTTAATTTTATTGAATGAAAGCAAAAAATTTCGGAAATAGTATCAAATTTTATAATAAGCACAAATTATGGCCTTCAAAGGTCAATGAAATCGTCACACGCTGCTCGAATGTTGCTCTGCGGTATTTTGGTCCATTTTCAGACACAGACACAATAGTCCAAAGGTTTGGTATCCGGAGATTTTGGTGACCATTGTGCGAAATTGTGTGGAAATTAAGCGAGGGACCTCATTTTTTAACCATTCTTGGGTGGCGCGTGCTGAGTCCCGTTGGAATGTCCAAGGTCTGCGGCCAAAATGTTTGCGTGCCCAAGGCTTTAATACACCTCCAGAATATTTTTGCGATAATATTCTGCATTTATTCTAATGCCACGCTCGAGCGGAGAGCACTTGGGTTCTAGGAGCCAACCGAAGGTGCACATTTTCAGCCGACCTCTTTGGCAAGTAAACACGATCGTTTTGTTTGTTTACAAACTGCTGGACAACGAATGTTTTCTCATCAGAGAAAACCAAATTCGGTAGTTCACCACTTTCGGCTAAGCGAAACAACTCTTCAGCTCTTTTGCGTCTATTTTGTTACTGTTGCGGTGTAAGTTCTTGCACTTTCTGGAATTTCAATGGCCTTACCCGAGCTCATTTTTCAATATTTGCCGAATGGAACATTCTGACGCGGGTTTCGATCAAGTCGCTTAAACAATATAATAGGCTGTCACTGGAATAATTTTAACAGCTGTCGGACGAGTGGCTTAGAAATGACAGCAGTCTGAAGTTGGTTGCAGTTTTTCCTTTTTACCCTGTATATACTTTATAGGGTGTAATGTTCTTTAAAATACCATATTTTACTCTTTTTTATGTTACGAAAAATATGCATTACATTACATTATATGTCCAACAGTGTAAAATCTAAAAGAGCTCATTCACAATTACTGCAATCGAAATGTAGACATATAAAAACGCATTTTGTGGCAATTAAAATGGTGATTCTACTCTGCACAATTTACCTGTAACAACCTCTAACAAAACTCACACACACTAATACACAAATGACCTAATATCCGTACAAAATGTTTATAAAATGGATTTCATTTATTGTAAATACCTTATTGTTATAAACATCCAAATAATTTGGCGCCGAAAATATTGTTATCAGAGATGGGAAACCGGTAACCTGATTTTTGCGATACATGCGGTAGCTGAAAAAAAAAGAACACAATTATTATCTTTCGACAATGACCCGCTTCAAATAATAATTAGCATAAAAAAGTAAACACAATTTGGCCACCAACTTACCCCGCATCCTGGGCCTCATGGGCTCGGACAACCGATAATAAATTGTTCTTTTGTAGAAATTCACAGCAGGCCATATAGCTGAAATAAATAAAGAAATATTTGAACAATTAAATTGGCATAGCCATCGAAACAATGAACAATTATTATTTATTGCGGTGTGGCAGAGCAAACAATTAAAATCTAAAAATAGAAAGAAAACGCAATTCGTACATACCTGAAAAAGTATGAACAACCACGCACCGAATTGTGTGTAAAATAATCACTGTTCTTTTCATTGCCAAAATCTTCCAGCGGATCGGACCACAACAAATCACACATGGGCCCAAAGGCGGGTGGTTCACGGAATCTGTTTAGCTGTAGAGGATGTTTGGAATACAAATATTATGGATCGTTGAAATGGAACATGATTCAAGGGTCTTACCTTTTTGATATCATCTAAGGTAAAGATTTCAGGTGACAGGCCTCCGTGAATACACAGAAACTGTTGATTGAGTAAAGCAGCCAATGGCAAACAGTCGAAAGCCTCCATACAGGCATCATAGACTTCAATTGAGTATTTTATTTCACCTAACAAATTAACAAATTCGTATTTAAATAGTAAATAGGGAACAAGAATAGCAATTCATATTAATATTGAAAAATATAACGTAAAGTGGGCGATTTTATATTTATCTATTTCCCATCATAAGCGAATGTTTGGCACTTTAAGTTTCTCAGATGATGATCAATAAGATGCTTACATTTTGAAAAATCTTAAATGTATTATTTTATTTTATCATAAAAAGTTATCATAAAAAGTTATCATAAAAATGCAAAAAATTTGAAATTGATATTCTCAGGATAAGTTGATTCTTTTATTTATCTTTTTTTATTCTGTTCAGAATCATCTCCTAGACTCCCCTAAACTGTCACATTGATCGATGTTAGGAAAGTCTGTTCCGACTCTGGACATTTCCTATATTTAGTTAGTTACACTGTCCAACATAAAAAATCATACGATTAGGTTATGAAAGTAGAGCCAAAAATACGTCTATCGGGCAAACTAACCTAAATTGAGGCGGCAAGATTACGATTCCTCGAACTCCGCTCATTTTAGTTATATAGTGTCTTTGGCAATATCACTGATAACAATATGTGGATTATTTTGATAGAAAATTTTAAACTTCAATCGAATTTAACAAGATTGTGGAAGACAAAATACTATTTGTCAATAAAATTACAATAAGTCCCAGAATACATCAAAAGTCTGAATCTTACCTAAACGAGAGGAATTTGTGAATATTAAAAAGTTAAAAAGCAGTAAGTTCGGCCGGGCCGCACTTTGAATACCCTCCACCATTTGGAACAAATTTGGAAATTAAAAAAAAATAAAATCCTTAAAAAATTCTGTTAAATTTTAAAAATACCGTATATTGTCGTTATATTGGGGTCTATACGACGTGGACCTACATAGACATTGTTTGCCATTAACCATTACCATATTCAAATTCGAAACTTGAAATAAACGGTGAATAATGTAGCTAAAATCATCAAATATACGAAATATTGGGAGGTACCATTATATCGGAGCTGTACGAAGACCTGGACCTGCATAGACATTTTTCTGTCACAGACTGTAGTTCCCATTATGAACTCTAAATACGTAATTTAAAACAATTCCGGTGAATAATGGCGCTAAAATCATCAAAATACCGAATATCGGGAGGTACCATTATATGGGACCCATACGAAGACGTGGACCTGCACAGACAATTTTCTGTCATAGGCTGTAGTATCCATTACGAATCTCAAATACCAAATTTGAAACAATTTCGGTGAATAACGTCGCTAAAATCATCAAAATACCGAATATAGGGAGGTACCGTTATATGGGGACTATACGAAGACGTGGACCTGCCCAGATAATTTTCTGTCATAGGCTGTAGTATCCATTTCGAACTTCAAATACCAAAGTTGAAACAATTCCGGTGAATAATGTCGCTAAAATCATCGAAATACCGAATATCGGGAGGTACCATTATATGGGACCCATACGAAGACGTGGACCTGCACAGACAATTTTCTGTCATAGGCTGTAGTATCCATTACGAATCTCAAATACCAAATTTGAAACAATTTCGGTGAATAACGTCGCTAAAATCATCAAAATACCGAATATAGGGAGGTACCGTTATATGGGGACTATACGAAGACGTGGACCTGCCCAGATAATTTTCTGTCATAGGCTGTAGTATCCATTTCGAACTTCAAATACCAAAGTTGAAACAATTCCGGTGAATAATGTCGCTAAAATCATCAAAATACCGAATATCGGGAGGTACCGTTATATGGGGGCTATATAAAAACGTGGACCTACATGGCCCATTTACGAACTTAACCTGCCTACTGGAAAAATCAACACGTGTTCAAAATTTTAGCCATCTATCTCAATTCGTTCGAAAGATAGCGTGATTACAATAAACAGACAGACAGACAAACGGACATGGCTAAGTCGACTTAGAATTTTACGCTGATCAAGAATATATATACTTTGTTGGGTCTGACATGAGTATTTCGAGGAGTTACAAACGGAATGACAAAGTTAATATACCCTCCATTGTATGGTGGAAGGTATAAAAACACGTTTTAGGGTTAAAGCCGTACTTCATGTGAGTTTATCCACAACTCTCCTACAAAACATCATTTTAGATGGACGTCGTCAAAGACTGAAATATTTTCCCTCAAATTTTAATATTTGTAACAGAAGAAAAAAAATATATCTCCACTACCTGACATTAGTTTGTAAAGGATAATTTTTATTTTTTTCATTATACGATATTTTACTTTGAAAGGCCTATACTTTGTTCAATGCCATGCGACTGAAGACAATTTTATAAATCATAAGACAAATATCCTAACCAAATCATCTATAATGTAGTATTTATGACTCGCACTGAGTGAACTTTTTTGACATCACAATTTCCCATGTGACACATTGATGTCTTCACTAATACTATAATAATTGTTTAAGTTTTAACATCACATAGTAAAGGTAGTAGGGTAAGTGTGCCTAAGTTCGGCATGTCCCAGTAGTCGGCACTTTTTTTAAGCCCAAATAAATGAATCTTTTATAACTAAATGTATTTTGTTTACTTCAAATATATTTTCAGCTATCTTCGTGCACAATTTCGCTAAGAAAAGATGATTTATTCTAATAAAAATTAAATTTTTGTCTGTGAAGGTACTCAACAATCTATATTCTTAAGAAAAGTACAATAAAGACGTCGAATCAGTTTAACTAAACAAAACTATTATATTTTAATGAATTAATTTATTATAATTATTATTTATTCTTACAAAAAAATTGGAATGCCGACTGTTGGAAAATGCCGTACCGACAATTGGCAAGTGGTGCCGACTACTGACAAAAAAGCATTGTTTTAATAAAACAACAAATTTATGAAATTTAATAAAAAGTTATTAAAACTTTACTTATTATTGCAAAAACTATACAAAATTTCGAATCTGAATAAATTAACTTTGTATTAATTGAAAAGTTCCACTCAGAATGGTGAGCGATTAAAAACGCGAAAATCGTAAAAGTGCCGACTGCTGGTACACTTACCCTACGCGTTTTTAATCGAAGAGCTTGTAATTTTTATACCCTACAACACTATGTGTTGGGGGTATTATAAGTTTGATTGGGCCAAAAATTATGTAACACCTCGAAATATTGGTTTCCCACATAGGAAAGTATATATGGATCTTCCTATCTCGCCGAGATGAGTCGATCTAGCTATGTATGTCCGTCCGTCTGTCCGTCTGTCCATGTTAATTTGTAATCAAGCTACATGTCGCAATTATTAACCGATCCTCACAAAATTGAAAATGGAGGTGGGGTAGTGGTCAGAATAGAACCCTATTGTTTTTGGAGATTATCGCACGATATTTAGAGGTTGAAATGGACCAAAAACTGAAAAAATTTCCTGATTTTGCAGTTGCTCTATAGGTCACAATAATGAACCAATCGACGCGAAAATTTATATGGTGTTAGAGTTTAGGAGTGGGCAGAAACCTACCAATTTGTATATAGACCCTAACTTTTATGCAAGAAAATAGGAAAATTTCGACTAAACCGCGAATATTTTCAACCCCAGCCAAATCACAAATACATTAAAAGATCACTTCTGTGATGCTAATAGCCAAGAAATCGGATATATAGCAAAATAGGCACAATATATATGTAAAAGAATTTATCTTATTTATTCTGCTTATAAATCAAGAACCGCTAGGCCGATTTTCACAATTCTAATCAATTCGGAATGGTCTGATGCCAGAAAAGCAGAAAATCTAAGAAAATCGCGGAAAAATATACCAGTAAAAAAGTGAATATTTTTTATTCCATTTTTTTCAATTCTTGTCATATTTTTTATCGCATGCGTTTTTTTCAATTTGACTTACAATTTTGAATTGTAAATTTTCTAAATGTTTTCACCCTTCAACACTTCGTTTTGAGGGTATTATATGCATGTCGCAATTTTCGTCCGATCCTCACGAAATTTGGCATGGAGGTAGGGGTAGGGTCAGAAATAAAGCCTATTGTTCTTAAGCTGTAAATGTAGAGGTGCAAACGGACTAAAAAAATTACTTTTTTCTAATTTTGTAGTCGCTCTATAGGCCACAAGTTAAACTAATCGACACGGAATTTCGCATCGGAAGAGAGTTAAGGACAGGGAAGAAGTCTAGCATTTTGGATGACCATTGGATTACATTTAGCTGTCAAATGGACTACAACTTTCACAACTTTTGCCAAATTCTCCGGGCCAAAAAACTAAGGGTAACCTCTGGGCGGGGCTCTTTGACATTATTTCAAAAACGAAATCTTCCAAAATGGATTTGGATATAAGGGGACTTCGAACATATTGTAGTGTTGTAGGGTATCACATGGTCGGCCACACACGACTATAGCCTTTGCTTACTTGTTTAATTTTACGATTATTTACTATACAATTTTTATTCTTACACGTTTTAAGGTCTTAAGAATATATAAACTTTTATTGTTATGTTAAAATTATTCCAGTGACAGCTCATTATATTGTTTACAAGCGTACAAATGCATTTTTGTGATTTTTCCAGAAAAAAAGTTGTTCGTGATGGAATTCAAGTGTGATTTCTTTATATTTGGCTGGAAAACCACAAGTGGCTGTCGTTAGAGCACTCCAGTATTTAAATATGAAAAAATATTTCTGTCTCGTACCATCGCTCGTTACCGTGATATTGGTAGCGTAACCCGACGTCAAGGAAGTGGACGGAAAAAAACAGCAACATCAGCAGAAATGGTTCGAAAAGTAAAAAAGCGACTTGATCGAAACCCGCGTCACAGTGTCCCCAAAATGGCTCGTGAGCTGAACATATCGCAATATTCCATTCGGCAGTTTGTAAACAAACAAATGGTGACAAATTTGTCAATGGTGACAAATTCGAACAAATCTAAACTTATTATAAAATTTTTTGTTATTTCCGAAATTTTTTGCTTTCATTCAATAAAATTAAAAATTATGGCGTTTGACATTGTTGCAGTTTTTTATCTTACTCTGTATAACATACAAAAATATCATCAATTTTGATTTATAAAAACATTTTTTTTTTGGATTTGCTGCAAATCCTTTCATAATTTCATTGTTCAATAACGAGTTTGGGTTTTGGAAAATGCCATGTGGATTTGATAGTACTCGGTTTGTAGTTCAAAACTCCAAAAGAGTTTTGGGTTCTCGAGCCAAACTCTTTCTAAATTTTTATATATACTTGACCATGTACAAAACGAACCCGAGATGCTGAAACATATTTCGCAACATTTAATATAGATATTCGAAAATGTATAGCAAGCTTTGGATTACTTCAAGAGTAACGATTGCTTGTTTTTAAGGAAGTTGTTAATATTTTTTTTGAAAGCAACTGGTGACACGCTTCGGGATTAAAAATGTCGATCAAAGTAATTCAAGCATTGATATCAGTAATACTTCCAAAGATAATTTGCTAAAACATTGGCTACGTTAATGTATATTCTAGGCCTAAGTAATGTTTTATCTTCACCAAAAGCTAACTATTTTTGATGATCCAGAGCTTGACAGCGCAACTCTGGCTTCTTATCGATGTTTATTTTTTCCATAGTTTAATGATGATGCAGCAGAAAGCCTATTTCATTAGATTTAATACTCACATTCCTGTTTGAAGGTAAAATATTCTGTTAAATGTCTGCATTCATGATTGCCGCGCAGCAGAAATAATGTGTCAGGATAGCAGATTTTTAAGGACCACAAGTAAAGGACGCACTGAAAATGGAATCAATCGCTTTATTACTATTTTACTCAACAAGAAATCATTTTACCCACACTCACTTACCTCTATACTAAAATAACCACGATCGACATAATCACCCAAAAACAAATATCGTGTCGACTCTGGAGGACCACCAACTTCGAATAGTTTGACCAAATCGAAGAATTGTCCATGTATATCTCCGCACACTGTTATGGGTGCCTCCACGTCAATCATGTTGCTCTCACTCCTCAGCAACGCAGCACCTTCTGTGATTATTCTCAAGGCAGGTTCCTCTTCGATACGTCCTTCGAGGAGGAAATGTTGTCGCAAGGCATCATAATTTGGTTTGTTCGTTTTCGGATCATAGACCTCGTCCATTGTCAATTTGTGAGCAGGTGGCAGCGGTACCTCTGTCATAAGAAAAAGAAGAAAGAAAACAACAAAAATGTAATTCATTTTGTCTAATTCATAAAATCGCGAGCAGCCACCTACCATTCAACCGGCAGACACCTTGTTGATAGGTGGCAGTAAATTATCGAAATTTATTATGGATCTGTTTTATGTAAATGATTTAAAACGTCTAAATCTCGGCGGTAATTAATGGGCATTAACACATAATTGATTGCATACAAGACGCCAATGACGTGTGCGCGTTGGGCGCCGTTCACTGTTACAGCCAGCGTATTTTGCACTAAAACCATGGTCTAGTAAATGGCTGGGTAATTGATCAATAAAATGTCAGGGAGATGAGTTATTAATAAAGTGTTAAAAGCGAGGTTAATAAATTGATCTATGAGCAAAAGCAAATGCCTAGTAAGTCGTTTCTTGTAATATGTACATTTTCTTGCTGTAATGTCACACAAATTGATTGGAATGGCATTTAAAATAGATTAATTCATTTAATGAGATCTATTTTATTTAAGAAAAGATTTTCAAATATCAGTTGACCAAATAATATTGAATAAGTAAAAAAGCTGTAATTTCACTCGGGCCGGTCTTTGAATACCCCCCACCATTTGGAAAGAATTTGGCAATTTTCAAAAAAAAAAAAAAAATAAAAATAAAATAAATAAATAAATAAAAACAAGTAAGCAAAGGCTATAGACGTGCGGGGCCGACCATGTGATACCCTACAACACTACAATATGTTAGAAGCCCCTTTATGACCGAATCCATTTTGGAATATTTCGCTTTTGAAATTATGTCATGGAGCACTGCCCAGATATTAACCTTAGCGTTTTGAACAAGGACATTTGCCCAATATTTACGCACTCCATCGTGTTGTTAGTTGTTGTGGTCCATTTTACAGCTATGTATATCAATGGTTATCCAAAATGCTAGAATTCTTCCCTATTCTTAACTCTCTTCAATTGTGTGAACAGGAAATTTTTTCTGTTGTTGGTTCATTTGAACCCTTAAATATTTTGCGATCAACTCCAGAGGTCCCTCTGCATCACGAAATTTAAACTCATCTATATGATTTGCTTGTCTACGATATTTGGCTTTATTCATCAACGAAATCAGCATAAAAAAGCCAGAAGTTCGCCTTTTATGAATTTCGGATATCGCCTGTAAGTAATGTTGGTATTTTTACACACAAAAGTAGTGGTCCACTCTACCCGCTGTCCTAAACTCTAACTTCACGCGAGATTTCATTTGGATTCAATTTGTTAACTTTATAACGGCTGCAAAATCAGGAACATTTTTAGTTGTTGGTCCATTTCAACCCCTAAATATATTGCGGACATCTTTGAAAACCAAAGGCCTAGCCATTCTGAGTCTAACCCCACCTTTTTCGTGAGGATAATTGCAATCTGTATTTAATAAACCCAGCCTGTGTTGTAAAATGAAAAAAAAATACAAAATGTACAAATCAATAAGTCACATTGAAAAAATCGCATGCGATAAAAAATATGAAAAAATAAAAAATGTCACAAAATACTACAAAATCTATATTAACATCATTATTGGCATCTTTTTATGCGATTTTTTTAGATTTTATACTTTTATATTAAGATGGCATTTTGAATTGATAAAATTTGGCGAAATCGGTATAGCCATTCTTGAGATATAAGCATTCTAGCTAACATCCCCTTCCTTCTATATATACATTGTATATATTTCGCTATATACATCCGATATATTTACTATCGGCATCTATGTAACGGTCAGAGTTGACCTGTTCGTCTATTTGTGATTTCGCCGGGATTAAAGATATTCGCGGTTTAATAGAAAATTTGACTTTTACATTACACAAATGTTATGGTCTATTTCACCCACTAAATATTACCCGATGACCATCAAAATTGGAAGGCTTCTGCCCAGCTCTAAGCTCTAGCCCCATGCTAACTTCCGCTTCGATTGGTCTATAATTGCGACCTGTAGAGCAGCTGCAAAATCATGAAATTTTTCAGTTTTTGGTCCATTTCAACCTAAATATTATGCGATCATCTCCAAAAGAAATAGGGTTCTATTCTGGCCCTACTCCCACCTCCATTCTAAATTTCGTGAAGATCGGGCCATAATTGCGACCCGTAGAGTGATTACAAATTAACATGGACAGACGGACAGACGGACAGACGGACGGACGGACATACATAGCTAGATCCACTCAGCTCGGCGAGATAGGAAGATCCATATATACTTTCCTATGTGGGAAACGCATATTTCGAGGTGTTACATAATTTTTGGCCCAATCAAACTTATAATACCCCCAACACATAGTGTTGTAGGGTATAAAAAGTAAATACAAATAAATAAATAAATAAATAAAATCCGTTAAAATTCTTTATATTAGGGTCTTTTTATCTCTTATCGAAACAAGTCAGCGAAACCTGCATCGCAGAAGCCGAAAAATGGCTCGTGAGCTAAACCTATAGCAAAATTCCATTCGGCAAATATTGAAAAATGAGCTCGGAGTAAAACCATTAAATTTCAAAAAGTGCAAGAACTTACACCGCAACGCAAAAAAAATAAACTAAAAAGAGCTGATCGTGTTTACTTGCCATAGAGGTCAGCTGAAAATGTGTACTTTCGGTTGGCCACCAGAACTCAAGTGCCGGCCATGGTGATTGTGTGGGTCGCCATAATAGCCGATGGTCGCTCTCCGCTCGTATTAATCGACCGTGGCATCAGAATAAATGCCGAATATTATCGCGAAAATATTCTGGAGGTGTATTAAAGCCTTGGGCACGCAAACATTTTCGCCACATACCTTGGACATTCCAACTGGACTCAGCACGCGTCACTCAAGAATGGTTACAAAGTGTGGTTCCTCGCTTCATTTCCAGCGCACGATGCCCACCAAAATCTCCGCATACCAATCCGTTGGACTATTGTGTCTGGAGTATTTTGGAAAGCAAAGTTGGCAATTAAAATACCAAAGTGTCGATCACCTCAAGCAAGCGCTTCGCCCGGGAATGGGCCAAAACACCAGTTATTCAGCGTGGGACGGTTTCATTGGCCGTTTGAAGACCATAATTCGTGCCAAAGGTGACCAATTCGAACAAATCTAAACTTATTCTAAAAATTGATGCTACATTCGACCGTTTTTGCTTTCGTTCAATAAAAACAGAAAAAAAAAGAAACAAGTAAGCAAAGGCTATAGTCTTGTGGGACCGACCATGTGATACCCTACAACACTAACACTACAATATGTTAGAAGCCCCCTTATGTTCAAATCTATTTTGGAAGATTTCGCTTTTGAAATTATGTCACGGAGCATTGCCCAGATATTACCCTTAGCATTTTGAGGGATATTTGCCCAATATTTACGCACTCCGTCGTGCTGTTAGTTCTTGTGGTCCATTTTACAGCTAAATATATCCCAATAGTCAGCCAAAATGCTAAAATTCTTCCCAGTCCTTAGCTCTCTTCTCAGGCATGTCGATTGGCTTCAATTGTGTGATCAGGAATTTTTTTCTGTTTTTGGTTCATTTGAACCCCTAAGTATTTTGCGATTATCTCCAAAAGCAAGAGGCCCCTCTGTATCTCCAAATTTAGACTCATCTATATGATTTGCTTGTTTACGATATTTGGCTGTATTCGTCAACGAAATCAGCATTAAAAAAAGAAGTTCGCCTTTTGTGTTTTTCGGATATCATCTGTAAGTATTGTATGTGTATGTAAAATTGGCCGAAAATATATGTGGGAGCTACATCCAAATCTGTACTTTAATATAATTTGAAAAATTTATTTTTGCACCAAATTTAGGCACTCATGACGAATTTCATTGAAATTGGAAATACGTATCGTGTTTGGTGCATCAAATATGTGAAATCGGCCCAAAAAATATATATGGGAGCTATATCCAAATCTGAACCGATTTCGATATAATTTAACAAATTTATTTTCTGATCAAATCCCGTTACACATTCCAAATTTCATTGAAATTAGACATACATAGTGTGTTTGGTGCTTCAAATACATGAAATTGGCCGAAAATGTGTATGGGAGTTATGTCCAAATCTGAACCGATTTCAAAATTATTTGACAAATTTATTTCTGTTACTCATTACAAATTTGGAGGCTGTATCTGCAATCGATCAATCGATATGTGCATATAAAATCTAAGTTGTTGGGAGGTATCTCCGATTCTGATGCTATATTCATTCATCTCCAGTTCCAAGTGGAAGGTCAAAAATGTATATAGCCTATGTTACTTTCAGGCAATGTTGTAGTACACAGAGAAATTGTCAGGAAAATCTGTGCAGCGGTTTTCGAGTCCATAAATTACAAACAAACAAACATATAAACATTTTCCTCTTTTAAAGATATAGATTACTCAATATTTTTGTGGAACTTTCAAGACACGTTTAAGTAATTGCAAATATAGCTTCAAAGTAGCATTTATTTTCCTCATAATTGTTTAATTTGTCGATTTTTGTTCCTCAAAGTTTCAGAAAAGTCTTCTGAACTTTTACCAAAATACATTTATTTCTAGCACACAAACAATTTTTGAGTGCATTAGACTAGCCCAATTTTAGTCACCGTGAATACAATTGTCATAATCCACGAACCTCTTTCTGTTTTGACAATAGCCATTTGTCGTTTACTGTTTTTGTTTATTTATTGTTGCCGGTATTGTGGGAGGTATTTAGTGAACATTCACCCAACCAGACACTCAGAGAATGGCCACAGTGTCTGTGGGGCAGACATTTTCGTTGTTCACAAATTTATCATCCGTCCCGTGACTGAGTCACATGGATTATAAATTTTTTACTAATTATAAATTTTATTTACTTGAGATGAATTAATTGCCATGTCAAGACTTTATGATGTTAATATTGTAAATTTATAGATAAAAAATTAGCAGTGCAAAACATATTTATATAATAATGTATTTTATTTGCATTTAAGTACATTGCTTCACAATCATATAAATAAGTGACCTAAATGTTTCCAATATATTTTTGTGCATTATTGCCCCCATGGAATTATTCCAGTTTGTTTGAGATTCCCTCGCCATGCTGTCTACTATATATAATGTATGCATGTATGTCGGTATGTCATGAGATGAGATCTTTTGTCTTCTTCGATATTCTATATTTATACTTTTTTGTTTGTTTGTTGTGATTCCATCTAAAAATAGCCCACATCCATGAACGAGAATATATTTTTTTCTTAAAAAAATACTTGACTTTGGGTGTTGTTATTAATTCTTAAAACAAAACATGAAATATAATGACAAATTGTTTATATTTTTTTTTGGTATTATTTTGTGTATGGTTTAATGACCACTAAAGAGTTGAAATATAAAAAAAGTAATTTTAGAAGACAATTTTAACTGAAATAAATATAGAAACGCAGAAAGTGTATAAATATATTTTTTTTAGATGTGGATAAGTGTATTCTTATGATTCACGCTCTTGCGTTGGGGGAAAGGACTTTGGCCTTTTACTTTAAAAAAAATAGTACTGGGTACCAGAATTTAAAACTTTGCGATCTTATTCACAGCACAGTTTGAAAAACTAAATCATTTTTTGAAACAACTTATTGGAACACAATGAAGCAATAGGACAAATTAATGATGTGTCGTCCGAAAGTTCAGAGTATTCGGTATTTTGATGATTTTAGCGACCTTATTCACCGGAATTGTTTCAAATTTAGTATTTGAAGTTCGTAATGGATACTATATCCTAAGACAGAAAATTGTCTGTGCAGGTTCACGCCTTCGTATAGCCTCCATATAACGGCACCTCGCGATATTCGGTATTTTGATGATTTTAGCTACATTATTCAACGATTTTTTTTTTATTACAAAGTTGCTTATTACAAAAGTTGCCACTGCAGTTGCCACTGCAGATAAACGTCATCGTATAGACCCTAATATAACGGCTACATTCAGCATTTTTAAGATTTGAATAGAATTTTTAACGGATTTTATTTTTTTTTTTGGATATTGCCAAAATCGTATACCTCTGTAACTCCAAGTGAGATGAGATGTCCTATCTCGTCGTACAGGTGTTACCTACTGAAAAAAAACAAATAATAAGTAAATAGTAAATATGTCTGATCAAAGCTCCAGAGTGACAGAATACTTCCCTAAACAAAACATTTGTGAAAATCGCGCACAGCCGTACCGTGTTATCTCTCGAATAGGTGATCACAATTGGTCTTGAGGTCTAGTGATTCAACATTTTTAATGGGGTTACGTAACAGACGAGCCCTACGTCAATAGCCAACATTCTAATTAAGAAAACTAAGATGGAATCCCGATGTTAAAGGTGATTGGATTGAGATTTCAAGAAATGCCTATCTGATAAAATTACTGACGAAAGTTTTAATTCTCCAGCGAATAACCAAAGAGGTTTTTTTGGTCAAAAATGCTTCAAAATCCTTTAAAACAAAATCGTAACAATTCAAAATATTCTACACAATTAATTGCCGTAAAGTTTTACTATGGGCATCGAATGCATTAGAACGCTGAATGACCTCAACTTAAGGAATTTATAAATATTGAAAAAAGGTTTTGGGGGTAAAGCCGTTCTTGGTATAAGATTAATGCCAGCTCGGCACAAATGTCACCTTTGGTTTTTGCCCTGGAGATTTTGTTCTATATTTACGCTCCCTGTTGTGCTGATAGGTATTCAAAACAATTTCACACGAAAGTTGTGGCCCATTTTATTCGCTAAATATAATTCAATCGTCATACAAAATGCTAGACTTCTGTCCTGTCCTTAACTCTCTCCTCATGCAAAATTTTGTGTCGATTCGTTTTTGATTGTGACCTGTAGAGCGACTGCAAAATCGGAAAAAAATTTCTTCGTTTATCCATTTGAACTTCTAAATGTACATTTTCAAAAACAATAGGCTTCAAAACTGACACTCAATGCTAAATTTCTTGAAGATCAGACGATAATTGTAATTGTATATTATACCCTGTTGTAGGATGTTAAAAAACTTTGCAAAATGTACAATTCAAAATGTGACAAAAAATATTCACTTTTTTCGTGTTATTTTTTTACACGATTTTCTTAGATTTAATCCTTTTCTAGCAAGAGACTATTCCGAGTTGCTAAGAATTTCCAAAATCTGTCCAGAGGTTCTTGACTTATAGGCGGAATAACTAACATAAATTTCTTTCACACATAGATTGTACGTAGTTTGTTAGTGGTCAAAAGTGACCTTTAAATATTCGCGGTTTAGTGGACATTTTGGTATTTTTTGTGCATAAAAGTTATGGAATATTATTTTACCCGCTAAATATTGTCCTATAACCATACAATAGGGCAAGCTTCTGTCCAGCCCTAAATTCTAACTCCGAGTCGATTGGTCTATAATTGTGACAACTGAAAATTCTGAATTTTTTCTGTTTTTGGTCCATTTCTACCCCTGGACAACCCCGAGATACGAAAATCCATGCATACATAATAATACCCTCAGCCATATGGCTACAGAGGGTATATACAATTTGATACGGTCAAAACGTGCTTAGTCGAAATAATGGTTTTAGACCCCAGGTATCTTTGGACCAAATCCGTTTCAGAACATTTTGAGTCGATCTAGCGATGTCCGTCTGTCTGTCTGGCTGGCTGGTGCGCACGTTAACTCTCGAAGGGAGAGTTATTCAAAATTTTGAATATCCATGAAGTTCATAAAAAGCGGAATCAACATCCGATTCCATTCCAGACATGGTACATCTCAATATTTTCATCAACACAAGATCTGTTATAAAGATGGTAGAGATCGGACCATTCCTTTTGCTACCTGCCCCACATAGGGTTCAAAATTTTGATAAACATAACGCTCAAAAATAGCGAAATGAGCATCCAAGTCTCTTCAAATTTCACACATACAAACATTTTTGCTAACACAAGATCTGTTGTGAAGATGATAGATATCTGTGAACCCCTTCTGGTACCTCACTTACAAAGGGACAACATTTTCAATACTTTTATCTGTCATAAATTGCGAAACAAATGTCTCATAAAATCATAAATTGCGAAATATTTGTCTCTCATCCAGAATCCTGAGATGAGTACATTCTATTGACAAACTTTGTAAGGATCTTTAAACATTTACTGTATAAAAATCCGCGAACAAATTGAAGATTTGAAGAAGATCAGTGAATTTTTTGTGAACAAAAAAAGGAGTAATTTATTACTATATACAATTTTTCACAAAAAATGAAATAAGTGCGAAATATTAGGTTAATTGACATCTACATTTCAACTCCAGGGCCTACATCGTGGTTCATCTGGAAGATGCGAACACATTTAAACAAACAAAAATGACCGAAAAAGCCTAATGGGGCTCATTTCAAAGTGTGGGTCTACTTCTTTCATGTGACAATAATCCGTCCAATGAGAGCTCGAAATGCAAAATTCTTTGGGAGTACAATCAGTAAAATACCAAATGTAAAGCGTGCAAAATAGTAGAGCGAATGGGACTTTTAGTAAGAAAAGGATTTCTATCGTTCCAGAAATTCTTCTCAAACATTTAAGATACCTTAAATCGCTTTTCCAGGTCATGATATCGATCATAACTCACGGATAAGGGTACAACCCGGTTTCATATTTATATAACCATCGTATGATTTAAGCTATTTTTGAGGTCTTGGCCATGTTTTTTATATTTTGGCCCTTATTTGGCATAATTGATTTGGCTAAAAATTGTATTTATGCTACCCTGGGGTAGAGAACCATCACACATAGGAATTTATTTAAGTAAAGTCCCCACATTGAAGTATCCCCAAGTCCACTTTCACATCTAATGTGTGGTCAGAAATGAAAATTTTGTATTCTATTGAATTTGTAACCCCCAAGAGAATATTGGTTGGGCCACGTTTTGGTATAACCCTCATATGAACGTATCTCTGATTTCAGCTATGACCGTGGTCTTGGCCACGTTTTCCAACTGATTTGACCATTATTTGGCATCTTGGCTTTTATATTTCGAGGGTCTTGACCACATTTACAAATCTATTTTGTTGTATTTAGGCTACTTTGTGAGTAGAGAACCATCTTACAGAAAAATGCCAACACACGTAATTATTTTGGATCCATATAGTCCCCAGGGTCGCCAATCTATAGTGATTTTTACCGATTGGCGGACAACAACACGGGCATTGATTAATCGTGATTGAATGAACTGCTGTGAAGAAGGACATAGACTTTTTGGGCACTCTAATGCGCAATTTGAGGTGCTATGGGGGTGGGTGTAAAAGCGTAATTAACTTTAACTATTCCGAAATTATTTTGCCCTCCTTCCATAGGTATTTATTTCTATTTAGTCGGATCAATATTTATATTAAAATTTGTTCACCTTTATGAGCTAGATTTGTGAAATATTATGCTATACAAAATTTGCATTAAAGACTAAATCTACGGGCCGGCAACGCGGACTGGGCCAGCTAGTATATATATATATATATATATATATATATATATATATATATATATATATATATTTTTTTTTTTTTTTTTTTTTTTTTTTTTTTTTTGGGGGGGGGGCTTACCCGGATGCCGGATTTTTGACCCGAATGTCCGGGTTAAATACCCGGGCTAGACCCGGATCCACGAACTCAAGCATTTAAATGTGAATAAATCTTTTGTGTCTCATACCATCGCTGGTAGCGTACCCGACGTCAAGGAAGTGGACGGAAGACAACAGCTACATCAGCACAAATGGTTCGAAAAGTAAAGAAGCGACTTGATCGAAACCCGCGATGCAGTGGCCGAAAAATGGCTCGTGAACTGAACATATCGCAATATTCCATTCAGCAAATATTGAAAAATGAAAAATCGACCGTGGCATCAGAACAAATGTCGAATATCATCGCAAAAATATTCTGGAGGTTGTTTTAAAGCCTTGGGTACACAAACATTTTACCGCAGACTTTGGACATTCCAACTGGTTACAAAATCACTTCCAGCGTACAATGGCCACGAAAATCTCCGGATACCAATGCCTTGGACTATTGTGTCTGGAGTATTTTGGAAAGCAAGGTCAAAAAAATCGTCAATGTAGGTCGAGAATTTGAAATAGCCCCAACATAACGTTAGAATCCCAAGTGTGGACCTAGAATTTAGTAATTTTACAGGTTTTGATACATATTCCAAGCCTCTCTCTTTATTATTTAATATACCATTTTATAACATTATTCTTATATTTTACCCTTGACGCGTCGGAATTTATGTCCAAGCTCATATTCTTAAAATACCTATGTTCCTGCAGAGTTTGTATTTTTTACATTTTAAAATTTATTACAACTAAATGAGTTCAAACTATTGTTTACATTTAACTTTATTTATTTTATGTTTTGGTTAAAAAATATTTCGCCACAAGGCCATTCACCGAATCTGCCGGATGCTGTAATGAATGAAATAGTTTTTTCCCACTTTTCAAATACCATCATCCATGTATTTATATATCAAAGTAATTGGAACACTTGTTGATTTAATTCAGCCGAACATACCAAGTTCAGCTGTCTGTCCTCGCCATAATGAAATGAGGTGAAAATCTTCAGGAGATGGCAATGTCAATGCCAATGCTAATGACTCTTCTTCTACCCCCCCACACCCACAAAACAAACCAAGCGGTCAATGGGAATGTTTAATATAACAATGCCACGAGATTCAAATGGTTAAAAGTAAATTTATTGTTAGTCCATTAATTTCAGACAGGAGGCTATTTTATTGAGATTGTAATAGATAAAGTTGGGTTAGTTAGCTTTCCGATACGTGGGGTGGTGAGATATTTTGAAAACAAAAAAATTATATATATATTTCTTTGTTTACCTTCAACCATGCGCTCCTTGGTTTTCGTGTATTTGCACTTTGTTTTATTTCCGGCCGTTGCTGTTGTTGTGTTGCTGCTATCTGTGTCTGAGGAAGATTTCTGCTGGTTGGCCGTTGCGGCCGCTGATGTTGCTGTCGAAGACATTTTCACAAAAATTTGAAAATATTTTCAAATTTCTGAAATATTTTATTGCTTTTTGGCAAATATCACAAACACACACAAGAGCGATACACTTTCTTATTTATTTTTTTCTTTTTGATATATATTTTATTTCTTTTTTTTTTTTTTGCTTATATTTTATTTGATGTTTTTGTTGTTTTTATACTATTGTATGTCACCGCTATATTATTTTCTTTCACTCTAGATTTTTATAAATAGAGATCAACATTTCTTTTTAGATTATTTTCTTTGATTTTATTTTCTATTATTTTTTATTTAAGTTCGTTAGAAGATAAATATTTGTGTATATATATTTTTTTGTGTATATATTTTAATGTGGACTGAAAAGTGATGGGCCAAATAACGGGATTTAATGTTTATTTAAACCCAATAACATAGTAGTGCGGGTGTAAGAAATAAATCTATTCATTTATTAATAACCAAACGGTTTGTATTTATAAAAGAATTTTCGTTGTAACGTTGCTTCTCCGTAAACAATTCTAAGATCTAAATTTTTAAATGAGTTGAATATATTTGTTATTGTTACCATTGTGTAAATAAAAATGTTGTACTTCATGAAGTATATGTTGCAGAGACCTTCACAGGAATGTTAAAAATTAACAGTGAAAAGGAAAGCCAGATAGACACTATCACACCCTCATCCCTATGAGTCTCAGGTTATGTTTTATTGTAGTTCATATGTTTTATTAATATTTACCTATTTAGTGCAAGATGTTAAGATGTTTCAATAATCCGTGCATTTTAGAAACATACTTTATATTATTTTCTATACCAATGATTCTAGATGTTATCCAAAAATCTCTATCAAATATCAAAGTTCTATCTTAAATGTTACGAAATATGTCTTAAACTATAGAAGGGTTATAACTACTTTTGGCCAAAGAACCCCAAACTCTTTTCGGGTTTAATTTAATTAAATAATTTCATAAAAGAGTCTTCTACTTAGATAAATGGTTTAATCTGAGGTTTACAGCAAAAAAAAAAAAAAAAAAAAAAAATGCAAATATTTTCCCTTTTTTTTTTTTTGAAAAATTGACTCAAATATTTCTCTAAAGAGAAATAAACAAAAACTTTTCCAAATAATGAGTTTCCTAACCAAATTTTGTCTGTCGTAAGTATTTAACAAGTTCGGCTGGGCCAAACTTTTAATACCCTCCACCTTGGGGTTAAGGAAACATTTTTGTATATAAAAGTATCTGAATTAAAGCATGCTTCCCTTTAAACTACAAATACCAGTAAGACCTTTTGCATAATTTAGTTAAACTTATTAAAAAACCATAAAGTGAGTGAGGTTGTTATGTGGGCCCATACCAAAATGGGAACTTCTACAGACAATATTATACTTCAAGGATTGTCATCTTTAAAAATTTTTTAAAATACCAAATTTGAAACAATTTCATGGGTAAATGTGACTAGGATTGTCAAAATACCGAATATCGGTGGGTACCGGTTTATGTGCGCTATAGGAAAACGTGGACCTAAATATTCAATGTTTCGCCATCATCAAAATACCGAATATCAGGAGGTACCGTTATATTGCGCTATACAAAAAACGTGAACCTATACATACAATATTTCGCCACCGGAGCTAGAACCCATTATGACCTACAAATACCAATTTTTAGACAAATCCGTGAAAAAAGGTGGCAAAAATCATCAAAATACCGAATATCGGGAGGCAGCGTTATATGGGGCTATACCAAAACGTGGGCCTATACAAACAATGCTTCGCCATCGCAGCTAGAACACATTATGGCTAACAAATTCTAATTTTTCGACAAACTCATGGGAAAATGTGGCAAAAATCATAAAATACCGAATATCGGGAGGTACCCTTATATGGGGGCTATACCAAAACGTGGGCCTATACAAACAATGTTTCTCCACATGAGCAAGAACCCATTATGACCTACAAATCCCAATTTTTATACAAATCTGTAATAATATGTGGACAAAATCAACCATCTTAGGCACAATACAAACTGTTCTGCTAAATTTTGACGCTCTACGTTAAATAATGTGGGCTGTATCGTGATTTTAATAGACGGACAGGCGGACATCGTTAAATCGACTGCTGATTATGAATATATATACTTTATGGGGTCTACGATGAATATTTAGGGATGTTACAAACGGAATGACAAAGTTAACATACCCTCCTTTCCAAGGTGGAGGGTATAAAAATCATGACATGCTACCTGAAATAAGCAGTTATTATTTGGCGGCAAAAAGTCGAAACTCTATCACTGTTGCGAACAAAAAGGGTTTGCCGAAAACCGAAGGTTGTAAATTCTGGTAGGCCTATGAGGTGGTTTTTGAAATGTGTGCAACAAGTGCGCAAAAATAACTAAATAGTACTATATTTGGGTCCATTTAGTATTTGGTGATCATATAGTGCTTTATATCTGAAATTCGGTATTAGGGTCGCTGTTCATGTGTAGCGTGGACATATAGAAGTGTTTTCGGAAAAGTGTGCTATAATTGTATGAAATTGTACCATTCAGCACAATAATACCATATATTTGCTATTGGATGGATACAATTGTGAAATTTGATATTGAGATCGCTGTTCCTTTCTAGGGTTTACATATGGATCCGTTGAAATAGTTTTAGACAGAAAAATTGGATGTGGGTCCATTGTGCAGTGGTTTTGCTAATAAAAGGGAAACATTTTCTTATTATTCTTTCCGAACATTGAGGATTTAGTACGATATATGAAGTTTTGATTACAAAATGTTGTCTAACTGAACAAATTATGCATTATGCAGAACTAAAAAGTCCTAATAAGAACCATTTGAATGGATCTTGAACTTGGAATTTTCGCTTATGTGAGCACTTTGTAGAATTTATATCTATTTTTGGAAATTTTGACTTAGTTTTGTAATCATTAATCAACTTGAGGTATCTGCCAAATATTTGGAGGTTTTGCAAACAGAATGAACTCTTTCTGAAATTTAGTTGGATCTTGATTTTCATATTGAAATATATATTTTTTTTGTTCTCAAATAAGATATGGATATCGTTAACTTTGGTAATAATGCCACACAACAGCCACTACTTAAAAGACCTGGAATATGACAAGTTCGATTATGGGTAAAAGCCATTTCCCCATCTTTTCATCTGAAGTTGGGATTTATTTTACTCGCTTATTATAATCCGTTGTCAATAACACAGATGTAATCCTTTTTGGCTAATTTAAGGTTCCAATAGGTTTGTCGGACCAAAGTTAAAGTTAAGATCATAATACCCTTCTTGAGTAATTCACAGCTTCAAGGCATAGATTTTAAGTTTTTTAAATATTGAACTTCCAAATTTCTATTTTGCTATAGGCCTTTTTTTCACTCCATGTTTTAGTTATTTTTTTCAATTTTTATTTTTGGCAAAAATTTAATTAATTTTAATTCATTTTTTTACAATTTAATTGTACAAATTAATACAAAGAATACACCATTCACACGCTTTATAAATTTATCATTGTCATCATCAACATCACGATCACTATCATGGGCAAATCCCAAAGAGGTGTTGTCACCATGATTTGCTGGTCAATTGATAATTTGTAGCTTGTCTTGTTAGTCTAAATGGTTGTATCCTTGTTTTGCTTGTTTCTCTTTTTAATAATTGACAACTAATGTCACTCAAATTTTTGACATGCAGTTAGAATTTTAGTTTAGTGCAACGAAAACAAAAATAATTTCTATAAATATTAAATATATATATTTTGTTTAATTCAGAAGGCGTTTGCTTGCCAAGCAAGACCGCCAAGTAACACACACACACGATTTCAATGGACAAATTACAACAAATTTCTGATTTCGTAGATTATTCTTTATGTTTTTTAAAAACTGTTGTTATTGAACTTGAACTTTCAAAATCAAAATAAAAAATAATATTTATATATATTTTTTACAAATAAATATTCTTGTTTTTTTACACTCGCGCAATGCTCGCTTGTTATTTTCATGTTTCACCTTATTAACATGGCATATTTTCCGAATTTTCAGTCAACACCGATCTTCATATTTTGATATTTGTTATTTAAATTTTATTTTTTTTTACGAAATTTTGCGATATTTTCACAGCACACGCATCCCGACGACTTGTCCGTTGTTAGTGAAATACACAGTGCGTTCTTTTCAGTCGATTTTTTTTGCGAATTAGAAATGATTTTGGGGCAGATAGCCAGACGCAGCAGCACATTCGTCGGTGTGCCAACAACTGAAAAGAAAATGTTGAATTTTCATTGCCCTTGAATTGTATTCAGGCAGGCAGTCAGTCAGTCGAGATTTGTGTTCTTATTTTTCTCGCGATTTTTCGTATATTATTTTTTATTTTGAAAATGTAATAAACAGCAAATACGATTGCGCTCTCGGAGAGAGAAAGAGTGAGCGACAGACATTGAATATAAAAAGAGACTAAATGATCGAATATAGATATCTATTGGAATCTTCAAAACGTTTATATTTACTCGCCTACATGATGTTTAGAATTTACACTTTTAAAGCTGTAGGAAATATAATTTTGAAATTTTGATGTTTTTCATAAAAATTTTAAAGTTGAGTTCAAAAATTCCTCCAGTTTGGATCCTAAAAAGGTACCAACAGTACTAAATGCGAGGGAAAATCTAGAAATTTTAATAAAAGTAACTAATGATGCAAAGCGGCGGTGTAAGGGGGAGTTTTTGAAATTCATGGTAAATCTCTTGCCTACAGCGACCGGAAGACCGAGAGCTGCGAATTGTTACATATGCAGCGCTGCTCAAAATCCAGACCAATTTCTTTTGATTTTTTTTTATTTAAATCATCAAAAAATCAGTGTTAAAATATAATTTAACATTTAATAATTTTGTACAACATCCAAGTTTGAAAACGATTGATATCAATGGATAAAATTAAAGAAAAATAGAATTTTTGTTTTCTCTTTCTTTTTGGGACTCATGTGCTAGCACACGGTTTTGAGCAGTGCTGCGTAAGGGACACACCATGCGCGCCGGTACTTTAAGGGTACAAAAGTGTTAATATTTACTCTTTCCAAATCGGGTTTGATATATAAAGAGATTTTTGGAAATTCGTACTTCAAGGGTACTAAAATTTAAAACATTGTTATGGCACGTTTGGAAACAGCAGATAAGGGGCTTTCTTTGTAAGATAAGACGCGATTTTTTGGAAAGTCGCACTTTAACGATTCCAAAGTTTTTGAAAGGTACAATGTTTTTATTATTTTATCGATTAAGGTTGGACGGGAGAAATTCTACACGAGGTTGAAAAAGGGTAAAATAAGAGAGTTTTTTTTTGGAAATGCATACATACATACAGGGTGAGATAAAAAAACTGCAACAAAGTCAAACGTCATAATTTTTACATATTTTTAAAATTTTATTGAAAGAAAGCAAAAAAAATTCGGAAATAGCATCAAATTGGTCACCTTTGGCACGAATTATGGCCTTCAAACGGCCAATGAAACCATCACACGCTGCCCGAATGTTTCTCAGCGGTATTTTGGCCTTTTCCCGTTTGTTTGAGGTTATCGACACTTTTTTAATTTTTAGTGCCAACCTTGCTTTCCAAAATACTCCAGACACAATAGTTAAACGGATTGGTATCCGGAGATTTTGGTGGCCATGTGCGCTGGAAATGAAGCGAGGAACCTCATTTTGTAACCAATTTTGTGTGGCACGTGCTGAGTGGGGTGGTGTTGGAATGTCCGAAGTTGGAATATCCAAGGTCTGCGGCCAAAATTTTTGCGTGCCCAAGCCTTAATACACCCTCCAGAATATTTTCGCGATAATATTCAGCATTATTCTGATGCTACGGTCGATTAATACGAGCGGAGAGCGACCATCGGCTGTTATGGCGGCTAACACCATAACTATGGCCGGCGCTTGAGTTCTGGTGGCCAACCGAAGGTGCACATTTTCAGCTGAACTCTTTGGCAAGTAAATACAATCATTTTGTTTGTTTACAAACTGCTGGACAAGGAATGTTTTCTCATCGGAGAAAACCAAATTCGGCAGTTCACCACTTTCGACCAAGCAAAGCAACTCTTTAGCTCTTTTGAGTCTATTTTCTTTCTGTTGCGGTGCAAGTTCTTACACCTGTTGGAATTTCAATGACTTTACCCCGAGCTCAATTTTCAGTATTTGCCGAATGAAATATTGCGATATATTCAGCTCGCGAGCCATTTTTCGGCCACTGCGACGCGGGTTTCCTTTTCGAACCATTTCTGCTGATGTCGCTGTTTTCTTGGAACGATAGTACGAGACACAATAAAATTATTCATATTTAAATGCTGGAATGCTCTAACGATAGCCACTTGTGGTTTTCCAGCCAAATATAAAGAAATAACACTATCACGCTTGCATTGCATCACGAATAACTTTTTTTCTGGAAAATTCTCACCAAAATGCTTTTGTACGTTTGTAAAATATATAATAAGCTGTCACTGGAATAATTTTAACAGATGTCGGATGAGTGGCTTTACAATATTTTTATTAAGTGATTAGTATAGAAGATCTTCTGAGGGTTCTATAAACGACTTCTTGAAGAGGTTCTTTCCATAGAACTCTGAGGGCTGCTATCCATCGAAGACACTCTGAGGGCCTGGGGGTTTCCTATCCATAGACAACATCTATGAGCATATTCTATATACGGTCCCATGAGAATATTCTAACCATAGAATATATTTGATATATTTTCTATCCATAGAAGCCCGCCTGAGGCGGTTCTATCCCAGGAAACCCTTCTGACGGTCTTCCATACAAAGAAGGCGTTCTGAAGGTGTTCCATTCACACAAGACCTTCTGAATGTATTCTATCCACAGGAAGCCTCCGGAAGTTTTACTATCCATAAAAAAACTTCACGAAGGTATTCAATAAAACACCACCTGAAAGTCTGAGAAGATTGAATTGAATATTGTTATTCTTAGTAGGTCGATTTTTCATAGGCGATCTCCGGGATATATTCTATCCATAGAAGCCCTACAGAACATAACTTAACCTGAAAGTTATGTTATTCATGAAGTCTTTTATTCATGAAGATATTGAAGAAAGTCTCCGATCAACAAAAGACCTACTGACGGTATTATGTCCAGAGAAGAACTCATGAGGGGTTTCTATTCATAGAGAACTTTCTGACTGTCTTTTGTTCATAGAAGGCCTACTTAAGACCTATCAATATAAGCCCTCCTGAAGTTATTCTATCCATGACAGATTCCCTAAAGGCCTTCTATACACAGATAGCTGAAGAAGATCTTATATCCATAGATGACCTCTTGCAGGCTTTCTATGCATAGATGATCTTCATACGAGTTCTTTTCCATAGACGACAACCTGGAGGGTTTTTATCCCATAAAAGCAATTCTTCTTTCCATGGAAATCCTTCTATCCAAAAAATACACCCATATAATACCAGAAGCCATTTTATCCAGGAAAAGCCTTCTGAAGCCCTTATATTCCAAGAAAAAGGCCTTCTGAAATCTTTCTATCGATAAAGGAAGGTCTTCTGAAAGTGATCTATCCATAGAAGAGAAAATCTTTTATCCAAACAGATCTCATAAAGCATTAATTCCCATTAAAGATCCGTAAAAGTCTTCTCTGGACGGAATACTACCTAAAGATACTCTATTTATAAAAGGTCCTAAAGAATACTTCCGTTCATAAAAGATCTACTCAAATAGATCCGCTTGGGAAAATTCAATATATATTTCTTCCTATTCCGATTCCCATTTTCCATTGAATATGGTGTTCTATATAATCTATGAATTCAATTACATGCCAATAGACACTAGATAATCAATAGATATACTCTCATCAATTTTAATTACTCTCTCCCTCTCATTCATAAGTTCTCTATAAATATGTACTTGTGGGTGTGAATTTCGGCTATGTTTTTGACCATTCTCTTGTTGTTGTCTTTCAGTCTGATTATTTTCTCGTTTTTTTCTAAAACTCTCATTTTTTGCAGAGTATTTCAATGAAGGTGGGAGGGTCTCATAGGAGGAAAGGTTGAGGTGTTTTATCAAAATGTACTCTTGCTGTTTTTTTTTTTTTTGTGGAAGGATATGTTGTGAATATGTCTGTTGTTCCACCTTGTCGAGCATCGGACAAGCATTTCGGTGTTTAAGGTGCTGCTGATGTGTGGGAAATGGTTCATCTCTCTTGATGAAAGTATAATTTGTGACAATGTCATTGTTGTTTTTGTTTTGCGTTTTTGGTTCTTTGTGTGTTTTGATTGCTGTTGTTGTTATTGTTTTCCCATTTCGTACTTATACATGTATACATATGTATGTGTTTTGTATTTGCTGGCATACATTTGTTTGTTTTTCAATTTTCCTTTGAGAGGGCCTGTGGGGAAGAGTACGCCAGAATTCTCAACGATCGACCAATGGTCTCGTCAATGTATTTGTCTGCCGTTATTGTCGAATAAAAATGATTTTCATTTAGCCACATTAAAAAGAAATCAAATATATTTATCTACATTATTATTGGGGAAAACGACAACACGTCTCATCGCTAAAAAAGAAAAGAAAATACACAGACAGCCAAAAAGACAACGACGACAAGTACCTAGATATAGATTTTGAGGCCGACTGACATTATAGATGGATATCATAGACAAGAAAATCGAAAGCAACAACAACAAAACTAAATATTTTGATATGAGTGTGAATGGTCATTTATGACGGTCTGTTTGTTTTTTAGAACATATCGATGTTTATGTTTCGTCTTTCAAATGACAGACACTTTGGGGAAGGTGCCAATATGTGTCCACTATTTTGTTGTTGTTCTTGTTGTGATTTCCCTCGTTTTCAATAACAATACAAACTGACATGAATTATTATAAATTTAGCATACATATTGAGTTATATGTAGATATATCACCTATATGTGTGACGGGTAAAGCCTTAATGACCCAATAAAAATTTTTACGAGGTCACGAGGCTTAATAAAATTGATTATTTTAATTTAATAAATTGAGTTCGAATATATAATATTAGACCGATCAACATATGTCCGGATTTTGAGTCGATCGAACCCGTTTATTTGACTCGGTTTCCAGAAACTTATCTCTCAAGAGGTCAACATTTTAGTGATATTGTCATGCATACGGTTACCCCTATAATGAACAATGGTTGGTATTGAATTTGGATCAATATTGACTAAACAATGGTTGGCATTGCATTTGGTAAAGATCTGGATCGATATTGACTTAAATGGTATGAAATTGTGTGGAATTTTCAATGGATGAGGCATATTTAAGTGACCCAAATTTTTAAGATATATTTTCTTGCTTTAAATTCATGTCAACATATAATCGGCAGCTGGAAAAGGTGGTGGGTGACCTATCTGTTTAAGAAGACTTATCGGAATAATCTCAGAAAAATGTTCACAAGCGATGAAATTTTGGAAAAATGAAAATTCACATACGAAGCAAATGAAGTCCACAATTTAAAATGTTCGCATTGTAATATTTATATCACTTTAGTTCAGGTGGCAATTGCCTAAACCGGGTAAGTTAAGACCATATAAGCCTTTACTTTGCCCAAAAAAGAGTCGGTATTTCAAATGTGAATTTTAAATTGGTCCAAACTTTTCCTCTATCATTAAGTCTCATTTGGACTTTTTAGTCTCAAAATACACATCGTACTCAATTTTCAGACTTCTTCATGTTGATGTTAACCGGGGAGGGTATTAGTAAAACCATTGTAGAATGGACCCACATCCAATTTTTCTGGGCAAAACTATTTCAACGTCTTTATATGTAAACTTAAGGAACAGCTGTATATACTTAACACGACATACACTACATTCACTCAATATCAAATTTAGTAACACTTAGTACTTTTCGTATAATTTTAGTACACATTTCCAAAATCACCTCTATATTTCAATCTCTCTGATCGTTAATTTCTGATCGTTAACGTCTTCCATCAACCAATTTAGATTAATTTAGTACTTTTCGAACAACTATAGTACTGATTTCCAAACCCACCTCCGTATCTGATCCACAGACCCCGATAGTGACATCTACATTAATTTTCAGAATTTCAGCTGTAGTCCTTCACAAAATATCAAATTAAGTACATCTTTGTTAGTCAGTTACCAACAGAGATCTCGATATCAAATTCCGGGATTCAAGCTCTATCCCTTCACCCAATTCCCGATTTTGTACCACTTAGTCCTTTTCGAACAATTATAGTACACATTTTCAATGCCAGATACCAACAGAGACCTCAATATTAAATTTAAGGATTCCAACCCTACCCCTTCACCCAATACCAAATTTAGTACTTTTCGAATAATTATAGTACGCATTTTAAAAATAATATCCATATCTCAACCACATGTATCAACAGTGACCTCAATATCAAATTTCAAGATTTCAGCTCTGTAATTTCCCTCGTTGCCAAATTTAGTACCATTCAGTACAACTATAGTACATAATTCCAAAACCACCTCCTTATCTCAATACCAGATACCAAGAGAGATGCCTCAATATTAAATTTCGGGATTCCAATTCATAATGTGTTCGAAGACCAAATTTAGTACCATTTAGAATTTTTCGTACAAATTTAGGTCGAATTTCGCCAAATATCAAACACAAATACCATCAGTAATCTAAATATCAAATTTTCCAATACTAAATGTAGTACCATTCAGTTCTTTTCGTTGACACTATAAGATTCAGGACTATAAGGTACAGGATGCATTTCTCTTAGTTTTTTGAAGTTGAGCAACCTTTCTGGTTGAGGCATGGTACAGCTTATCGTGCACTTGTAGTACACATTTCCAAAGCCACTACTTTATCATGAAGCTAACACTAACAGGGATGCCAATAAAAAATTTCAAAATTCCAGTTTCATCCGTTCATCGTAAACCAAAGTGTTCCTAATTTAGTACCATTTAAAACAGAGGGCACACTTAGTATACATTTTCAAAACCACCTTCATATGTCAAACTTACTTTCCAACCTTGATTTTCATACCAAATTTCAAGTTTTTAGCTCTATCCGTTCACAGAATACCAAATGGCACCATTTTAGAAATTTAGTACCATTTTACAACTTTTCGTGACCTTAAATTTCGAATTTCCAAAAACCCTATGATATCCATCAGTCAAATTATTAAATTTTTAGTACATTTTAGTAATTTTCGTACCCTTGTAGTACAAGTTTCCAAACACCCAGCCGTATCACACGCCTACGCACCAAGATTGACCCTCGTGCAAAATTTAAGATTGTGGGTTCATCGTTTTCGTCTGGGCGTTGATTATAGGCCTGTCAGTTATTTCACTTCTCTTTTATCTAAATATATAATTTTGTAGAATATCATGACTTGCCACGAACCGTTTAAAGGGAGTTCTTGATCATATAAAAAAAAACCAAGAAGATCCCTTCGTGCTCAAATGTTCGACCAAAACTGTCTTTGCATTTTTATACCCGCCACCATAGTGGTATATTAAGTTTGTCATTCCGTTTGTAACATCTCCAAATATACGTTTTAGACCCCACAAAGTATATATATATATATATTCTTGATCAGCACAAATTTCTAGGTCGATTTACCGATAACCGTCCGTCTGACCATCTGCGGAAATCACTCTAGCTTTTGAACGAAATGAAGTATGTTGATAAAATTTACTCAAATGTATATTATATCTGCAGAACTTTTGGTATTGAAAATGGGGCATGTAGGTCCATGTCTTTGTATAGCCCTCATATAACGGTTCCTCCCGATAATCAGCATTTTGATGATTTTAGCGACATTATTCACCGGAATTGTTTCAAATTTTGTATTTGAAGTTCGTAATGGATACTATGGCAGAAAATTGTCTGTGCAGGTCCAAGTCTTCGTATAGCCCCCATATAATGGTATCTCCCGATATTCGGTATTTTGATGATTTTAGCTACATTATTCACCGATTTTTATTGGGTATGAGGGTATATTAAATTTGTCATTCCGTTTGCAACACCTCGAAATATACATTTTAGCATACAATTCTATGTCGATTTAGCGATGTCCGTCTTTCAGTCCGTCGGTATAGCCCCCATATAACGGTACCTCACGATATTCGGTATTTTGATGATTTTAGCGGCATTACTCATTATCATTATTCGCATTTAAATATAGTAAAGGCTTATGACAAATATTACCTATGCAGGTCCATGTCGTCGTATTGACCCTTATAAAATAGTTACCTTCGGTAATTCTAAGAATTTTTAACGAATTTTATTGTTTTTGAGAATTGTCAAATTCGTTGCAAATGGTGGAGGGTATTTAATGTTCGGCCCGGCCGAACTTACAGCTTATTTACTTATTTTTTTTTTCAAGTTTCGCATTTCAATATTTTAATGGCTTTTGGCAATAGGTTCATGTCGTCGTATAGACCATAATATAACGGCTACATTCGGTAGTTTTATGATTTTAACAGAAATTTGTTTTTTTTTTTTATTGCCAAATTAATTCCGATTGGTGAATTTCCCGGACAAACGTACAGCTTTATAACTTGTTATCCACAATATTATTGAAGACAATATATACCTAAAATTCACGGATTCCGGGGAATCTTAAAATAAAAAATTTCCAAAAGTGTGGAAAAGTGCGGCAACTTACTTTAGACTAATACAGATACATGTGTCTTTTTAGTTAAGCTCTACTTCCATAATCTGCTGGAATTTCCCCGTAATTATTGAAAAAAATTGAATGTTGTTGAACAGTGTAATTGTAGTGGTCGGCACTTATTTCATTATTGTCTTAATTATCTCGTATTTGGCAACTCAACACTGTCTCTTTATTTTTCTTAGCGGCAGCGCTGGTATTAAATATCCAAAAGCCTTTATGTCTTCAAGAAAAGTCAACGCAATTCAAAACAGACCAGTTTTTTTTCGTCCTTTTGTCGCACTACTTGGCAACGTATTGTTCAATCATTAGTCGATAAGAGTCACTTTGACACCCTATTCTATCGACCATACAATTTATTTTTTTTAATATTTGTTTTTTGTCTTAACATTATCGACACGATGTATCATAATTAAGCTGATATAAACAATAAATTTAACACACACACACGTTTGGCATATATAGACGGAATATACATATCTAGCTAGATATTTTGTGAAACTTGGCAAGCTTCTAAGATGCCATTAATTTTTTTTTAATATATTTTTAAATGAATACATTTTATCATGCCTCAGTTCGCCTAGGCGGGCAGGCGAAAGTACACAGATAGAGAACTTTTAAGCGAAATTCCTTAACCAAATTATATGGCAAACAGATGTGAACTATGGCTTATTTTCTTTTTCTCTTTCGTTTCGGATATCGATGTTTATGTTCGACTAGTTGTTGTCTGTGGTCCAACTATACACAAAAAAACGCCATACCCTACCGCCTAGCTCCAACCTACAAACGTTTCGTTGGTCTTTGCGTTTATCTCCTGATCTTTGATTTGGCTAATTCAACGCTAGCGATTTGTTTTTGGTGAAACAAAAACTATTGTGGCAGACATGTTTGGTTGACATGTCGTATCTTGTCGAATCCATTACCAATAAGTATGCTCTTGTATTGAAGGCATGTTAAAGAAATATTATTTAGACGTTTCTGTTGTATTTACGTATGTGTGAGTGTATGCATTGGGGACTAAGTACTATAATGGCCCAATTAGTCGGAACATTTTGTTTTTATTTTTTTTCTGCAGTGAGAATAAAAATAATTTTCTTTAGGTTTTTATTTTATTTTTATTTTGGTTTTTGGCAAAATTGTGTGTAGGTCAGACAGTCAATGCTATTTCACTAATACGTCGCATAAAACACAAACACATGTAGATCGGAGATCGGCGTATACGCATCGAGAAAATTTTAGGAAATTTTCTACAGTAGCCGTACAGGGATATTGTAATCTCCTATAGAAGGTAGAATTCAATTAAATGACGACTTTTTACAAAGACAAATTTACACCCTGCAACACTATGAGTTGGGCGTATAATAAGTTTGATTGGGCAAAAAATTATGTAACATATCGAAATATTGGTTCTGCACATAAGGGCTGAAATAGGCCAAAAACAGAAAATAGACCCGATTTTGCTATTGCTCTACAGGCCAAAATTATAAACCAATCACCCATAGGATTTTTGTGGGAGGCGTAGGGCCTTCATTGTTCCATAGGAACATGTGGGGGTTTTTTGTCCATTTCTTTAACTCTAGAAATGACGCGATTATTGGCACTGTTTACAGGCAGGGGCCTGTTTGGGCGAGAGAGTTCGCTATCTCCTTATCTACCCAAAACGGGAACCTCCATAGACAATTTTATACTTCAAGGATTGTCATCTTCGAAATCTTCTTAAAAACCAAATTTGAAACAATTTCGAGTGTAAATGTAACTATGATTATCAAAACAACGAATATCGGTGGGTATCGTTATATGTACGCTGTAGGAAAACGTGGACCTATACAATATTTCGCCACCGGAGTTAGAACCCATTACGTACTACAAATACCAAGTTTTAGACAAATCCGTGGAAAAAAGTGCCAAAAATCATTAAAATACTGAATATCCGTAGTTACCATTATGTAGAGGCTATATGACAACGTGGACCTACAACGTTCCGCCACAGGAACTAGAACCCATTACGAATTACAAATACCAAATTTTAGACAAATCTGCGGAAAATGTGGCAAAAATCATCACACTACCCAATATCGGCAGGTATCGTTATATGGGGGCTATATCAAAACGTGGATCTATTTATACTATGTTCCGCCACCGGAGCTAGAAACCATTACGAACCACAAATACCAATTTTTAGACAAATTCATGAAAAAATGTGGCGAAAATCATGAAGATACCGAATATCGGGAAGTACCGTTATATGGGGGCTATACTTAAACGTGCACCGATATATCTCATTTTAATGCCAACCATCCAACCAATACAAATTGTTGCCAAATTTTGAAGATCAACGTCAAATGATGTGGGCTGTATCGTGATCGTGTATCGGTCGGGCGGACATCGTTAAATCGGCTTAGAATTAGGTACTGATCATGAACATATATACTTTATGGGGTCTACGACGAATATTTTGGGATGTTACAAACGGAATGACAATGTTAATATTAAGAAGGGTTCCTTTTCAAAGTGAAGGGTATAAAAAGTAAGATAAAACAATTAAGCAAAGGTTATAGTCGTGCGGGGCCGACCATTTGATACCCTATGTCATGTTGGAAGCCCCCTTATGTCAAAATCTATTTTGGAAGATTTTGCTTTTGAAATTTTTTCATGGCCACTGCTCAGCTATTACCTTTAGCATTTTGACCAGGGACATTTGCTGACTCCGCCTTGCCGTTAGTCATTGTGGTCCATTTTACAGTTAAATATAACCCAATGGTCGTCCAATTTTGTGTGATCAGAAATTTTTTTCTGTCTTTGGTTCATTTGAACCCCTAAATATTTTGCCATCATCTCCAAAAGCAAAAGGCTCCTCTGTATCTTAAAATTTAGACTCATCTATAGGATTTGCTTGTCTACGATATGCTATGTTCGGCAACGAAATCAGCATATAAAAGCCAGATATTCGCCTATTGTGTATTTCGGATAACGCCAGTAAGTCATGTTGGTATTTTTTTAAACAAATGTAGTGGTCCATTTTACCCGCTGTCCCAAACTGTAACTTTATGCGAGATTTCGTGTCCTTTGGTTTTTAATTGTGACCTTTATAATGGCTGCAAAATCAGGAACATTTTTAGTTGTCCATTTCAACCCCTATATATATTGCGGACATCTTTGAAAACAATAGGCCTAGCCCTTCTGAGCCTAACCTTACCCTTGTGAAAATTTTCGTGAGGATCATACCCGATGACCATCAAAATCGGAAGGCTTCTGTCCAGCCCTAAGCTCTAGCTCCATGCCAAGTTCCGCTTCGATTGGTCTATAATTCCGACCTGTAGAGCAACTGCAAAATCAGGTAATTTTTCCGTTTTTGGACCATTTCAACCCCTAAATATTATGCGATCATCTCCAACAGCAATAGGCTTCTATTCTGGCTCTAGCCCCACCTCCATCCATGAAGATCGGGCCATAATTGCGACCTGTAGAGTGATTACAAATTAAAATGGACAGACGGACATACATAGCTAGATCGACTCAGCTCGGCGAGATAGGGAGATCCATATATACTTTCCTATGTGGGAAACCAATATTTCGTGGTGTTACATAATTTTTGGCCCAATCAAACTTATAATACCCCCAACACATAGTGTTCTAGGGTATAAATACATCGTTGTGTTTCATACAAATGAGCAATTGCCAATCCTGCCTCCTCAATATCACATCCGCATACTGTAAGTCACATGCTATAGTCGTTCCTCGAATACATTTTTAGTTCTATACTGAAAAGAAATTCTTAAAGCATAGCAGTCGTCGATTAATTTTAGAACTGAAAAAATAAACACTGATATAAAATTAATATACACTACTCACGCCCGCCTTCGTTGGCTGCGTGAGTTTAAAATAAAACTCAATACGCCGCAGCTCTTTGCCAAAAATGTGAGTAAATTGCCAAAGGCAAATTTCGAAGGAGAAGACAACATTTGGCACTCAATAAATGTTTGAAAGACAATTTGATTTGTCTTCTTCGTTTGTGTGATTTGCCAATCCGCATACACACATATATTCTGTATGTATGTATATGTGTCTAGGTGTGTTTGTATATCTATGTCATAAATGAGGGACAGATCATCCCCGGGAATGATAAAATATGTTAATGAGATGAATTTCCTAAATTTAAACCAAATATTAGTCAAAGTGTCCAATTCAATCATGTTTATGCTTGAGAATGTTTGCCAATAGTTGGCGCTTTCTTTCATATTTAAATTCCCATTTATTTCATGACAGCCTTTAATTGTTGCTCCTGCTTGCCATAATTATTTTCTGCTATTAAAATATTAAGAAAAGAGATTTTAGTGCAAAGCGAATATATTCGAGAAATTGTACAGAGGTGTAGGTGTTTGGTAATGCACATGTTGTGTTCTTGTAGGATACAAAATTCGGAGCAAATGAGAGGGTTCGTCCAATACATATGAAGCGCTGCCTGTAAATTTTAATACAATTTTTAGGATTCAAATCTTTTATCTTTCCATTGTACAGGATGAGATAAAAAAAAAAAACTGCAACAAAGTCAAATGCCATTATTTTTATTTTTTTTTTTAATTTTATTGAATGAAAGCAAAAAATGTCGGAAATACCAAAATATTTGAGAACAAGTTTAGATTGGTTCGAATTGATCACCTTTGACCTTCAAACGGTCAATGAAACCGTCACATGCTTGCCGAATGTTGCTCTGCGGTATTTTGGCCCATTCCAGGCGAAGCGCTTGCTTAAGGTGATCGAGGTTTTGGTATTTTTTAGTGCCAACCTTGGTATCCGGAGATTTTGGTGACCATTGTGCGCTGGAAATGAAGCGAGGAACCTCATTTGGGTGGCGCGTGCTGAATGCGATGGTACTGAGTCCTGTTGGAAGGCTTTAATGCAACCTCCAGAATATTTTCGCGATAATATTCGGCATTTGTTCTGATGCCACGGTCGATTTATAGGAGCGTAGAGCGACCATCGGCTGTTATGGTGGCCTACACCATCACCTGGTGGCCAACCGAAAATGCACATTTTCAGCTGACCTCTTTGTCAAGTAAATACGATAATTTTGTTTGTTTACAAACTGCTGGACAACGAATGTTTTCTCATCGGATAAAACTAAATACGGCCAAGCGAAGTAACTCTCTAGCTCTTTTGAGTCTATTTTCTTTCTGTTGCGGTGTAAGTTCTTGTACTTTTTGATTTTTTCAATATTCGCGGAATGGAATATTGCGATATGTTAAGCTAACGAGCAATTTTTCGGCCACTGCGACGCGGGTTTCGATCAAGTCGTTTCTTTACTTTTCGAACCATTTCTGCTGATGTTGCTATTTCCTTCCGTCCACTTTCTTGACGTCGGGCTACGCTACCAGTATCACAGTAAAGAGCGATGGTACGGAACACAATAGATTTATTCACATTTAAATGTTGGAGTGCTCTAACCATAGCCACTTGTGGTTTTCCAGCCAGATATAAAGAAAGCACACTATCACGCTTGAATTCCATCACGAATAACTATTATTCTGGAAAATTCTCACCAAAATGCCTTTGAACGCTTGTAAACAATATAATGAGCTGTCACTGAAATAATTTTAACAGCTGTTGGACGACTGGCTTAGAAATTACAGCAATCTGAAGTTGGTTGCAGTTTTTTCATCTTACTGTTTTACAAAAAGTGTAAAATTTGTAGTACCATTTGAAACATTGAAATTTATTTTTCAATTGTGTTTTTAATTTTTTTTTCTTGCCATGTTTGACTTACAATTATAATAACTCTTCTCCCACTACCCTCCAAAAATTCATTCAAATTACGCCCATGGCATCTCATTATTCTTCAACGGAATGGACATCACAAAGCATGCCCAAAATGTTAATGAGTCGTGTGACTTGTTAAATCTTTTATCAGATCTTTTGTCTCGGCGAGAGAAACGAAATCTTTGCGCTGTGTGCAAATTTTGCCCACACAAAGAGCGCTTATGGGAAAATTAAAAAAAAAAATAGAGAAAAAAACATATATATTGTCAATTTCCTTTTTCACTGCCAAAAGACAATATGAATTGATTTTTGTTTTTTTTTTGAGTTGATTTTGTGTTTTTTTTTTCAACACCAAATATTTATCTGGAAATCAGTTTTTTTTGTGGATGTTTTGTTTCTTGTACAAAACAAAGTGATGAACGGCCGCCATAAAACCAATGTACATTATACAAATGTTTATTTCAATAGGTGTCCACATAAAAATAAATCCCATTTATTTGCGTGGATTCTGGAATGGAATGCATAATTGTGGCAATTAATCAAAAGAACATAAACTTGGATACGACCCGAGAATTATTCATATCATTAATAATTTTGATTTTTGATATAACTTTGACGAATCCCATGATATTCAAATGTTTATCATGGCGGGTTTGATCGAGAAATATACAAAAAATTGCAAGTGCTTGTTACTTCGTCAGCGAAAGGTCTAACTTAAAATTGTGGCTTTGTTCCAACAGTTCGTGTTGGTCCTTTTTAGTACACAAAATGCACGATTTGTTCAATTCGACAAAATTTAATCAAAACTTAATGCATCGTACTAAATTTTCAGACCTTCGAGGATTCATATAATCTTCGAGTTTTTCCTTTTTCGATCAGAGTAATAAGAAAATATTTATCTTACATAAAAAGTCTTCAAAATCTTTCATTTTCAAGTTTACGGAGGAGGATATTAGAAAAACCATTGCACAATGGACCCACATCCAATTCTTCTGTTCCAAACTATGTCAATGTCTCAAACTATGTCCATAACTGGAAACCAACATTAACCCCTATAACAAATTTCAGCTCTATTCCTTCACCCAATACCAAATGTAGTAACAAATAAAAAGCATATCCAAAACAATCTACATCTCTCCATCCTAGTTACCAACCGTAAACCAAAATTAGTATCATTTTGTACTTTTCCGAAACACCAATAATTGGCTATCCATTCAGTCAATACCAAATTTCGTGGCATTTAGCATGTTTTGCATGATTATCGTACAATCTCCGTATCTCAAATACCAATGGTGACCTAAAAATTAAATTCCGATATTTTAGATCTTTAATTTTTCCCAGGACCAGGATTTCAATCAGGATTAAAGCTTTATTCCTTCATCCAACACCACATTTTGTAGTATTTAGTACGTTTTGTACAATTATTGTACAGATTTCCAAAACCACCTCCATATCTTGACCACAGACACCAACAGTGACATCCACATCAAATTTCAGGGTTTTAGGTCTAAACCACCTCCATATCTCAAATCCAGATACCAAAAGAGTCCTCAATATCATACTTCGGGATTTTTGCTCTATCCCTTCTCCCAAAATTAAATTTAGTACCATTAAGTACTTTTCGTGTAAATATAGGACTCATTTCCAAAACCACCTCAATATCTTAACCACAGACACCAACAGTGTCAGTCTCCAGTTCCATATCTCAATTCCAGATAACAAGAGAGACCCCAATATCAAATTAGAGTACCCAGTCCGATTCTTCAAGCAAATGTAGTACCTTTAGTACGCATTTTTAAACCACCACCAAATCTCAATTACAGATATCATCAGTAATGTAAATATCAAATCTCTGTACCAAATTTAGTATCATTAAGTACTTTTCGTACAATTACATCACACATTCCTAAACCACCTCCATATCTTAACCACAGACAACAACAATGACACCTATATCTAATTTCTGGACTCCAGCTCTATACTGTCGCTCAATATCAAATTTACTAACATTTAGTACTTTTCGTATGTTTCTAATAATCATTTGTAAAACCGTTTCATATCTAAATTCTAAACACTAACAGTTATCGCAGTGTAAAATTTCACGGTTTCAGCTCTATGCCTTCACCCAATACCAAATTTAGTACAGGTTGTACAATTGGTACACATTTCATATACCACCTTACTGTATTAAACATAATTTCCAATCTTTATTCTCATTCCAAAAAATGGTACCATTTTAGAAATTTTTGTAACAGTAAAGTTCGAATTTCTAAAAACCCATTGGCACTTCTATCCTGCACTCTATTAGTGACTCTCATTTAAAATTTCAGTCTTAATTCTTGCTTATTTTGTTGGTCAAATAAAAATATTTAATTTTTAGTACATTTTGATACTCTTCGAACACCAAAAACCCAGCAATAAAAATATTTTATGATTAGTACATTTTAATAATTTTCGTACACAAAAAAACTTGCTCTCGTGCAAAATTTCAAGATTTAGTACTTTTTATATACTTTTCGTACCCCAAAAACCCAGCACCAAGACTGGCTCTCGTCTGGGCGTTGATTCTAGGTCAGTCAGACAGTTATTTCACTACTCCTTTTATATCCTCAGCCATATGGCTAGAGAGGGTATAAATCATTTGATACGGTCATAACGTGCCTAGTAGAAATAACGGTTTTAGACCCTAGGTCTCTTTGGACATTTGGAAATCCGTTTCAGAACATTTGGAGTCGATCTAGCGATGTCCGTGCGTCCTCCGATAACTCTCGAAGTTACATCGTAATATTTTTGTCAAACTTAAATCGAGCTCGAAGATGGGCAACTCCTTCTGGTAACCACCCCCCACTATCCCCAAAAAAAAAAATGTTAACATTTTTTACAAAAAAAAATTTATCTACACAGAAAGAAAAAAAATATAATCCGATTTTGCTCCAACTTTGCAGATCCTAATATTTCCATCAGTGCTAAGTCAGGTGCGAAAATGCACAATATCGGTCCACTTCATCAAGTACCTCCCACACAAAGGGTCAAAATTTTGAATAATTACAATTTTATAAAATGTGATGTAAGAGTCAGATTGTCTCCAATTTTCACACTTCCCATTATTTTGACAAACCCAAAGTTTGGCGTTAAGATGGAATATATCTGTCCACTCCTTCTGGTACCTTACCCCCTAAAAGGTCGAAATTTTCAACATAAAAATATTTTTCTACATAGATAATCCAATTTTGCTCCAACTTTGTAAATCTTAATATTTACGTCAATTCTAGTTCAGGTGCAAAAATGGATAATATCGGTCCTTTCCATCAAGTACCTTCCCCACAAAAGGTTGAAATTTTGAACATCCCTGATGCTCATAAAACGAAATAATAAACGAAGAATATCTGAATATTTCTATCAACAGAAGATTTGAAAGGTGAACAAATTTTAATATAAATATTGATCCGACTAAATAGAAATAAAAACCTATGGAAGGAGGGAAAAATAATTTCTGAATAGCCAAAGTTAATTACGCTTTTACACCCATTATCATAACACCTCATATTGCGCTTTAGAGTCCCAAAGAAGTCTATGGTAAAAATCACTATAGATCGGCGGCCCTGGGGACTATATGGAACTGTACCAAAATATTTACGTATGTTGACATTTTTCTGTAAGATGGTTCTCTACTCACAAAGCCTAAATACAGCAAAATCGATTTGAAAATGTGGTCAAGACCCTCGAAATAGAAAAGCCAACATGACAAATAATGGCCAAATCAGTTGAAAAACGTGGCCAAGACCACGGTCATAGCTGAAATCAGAGATACATTCTTGGGGGTTATAAATTCAATAGAATACAAAATTTTCTTTTCTGACCACACATTAGATGTGAAAGTGGACTTGGGGATACTCCAATGTAGAACTTTACTTAAATAAATTCCTATGTGGCAATTATCTGTATGATGGTTCCCTACCCCAGGGTAGCATAAATACAATTTTTAGCCAAATCAATTGATGAATGTGGTCAAGACCAAAATGGGCCCTACTCTGAAAATTTCAAATTTCATGCGAAGAGGTTCTATACCCCCTTAGAAACAAATATGCCAAACAAGGGCCAAAATATGAAATAAGTGGCCAAGACCCCAAAAATAGCTTAAATCATACGATGGTTATATAAATATGAATTCGGGTTGTACCCTTATCCGTGAGTTATGATCGATGCATAAGCGATTTAAGGTATCCTAAATGTTTGGGAAGAATTTCTGGAAGGATAGAAATCCTTTTCTTACTAAAAGTCCCATTCGCTCTACTATTTTGCACCTTTTATATTTGGTATTTTACTGATTGTACTCTCAAAGAATTTTGCATTTCGAGCTCTCATTGGACGGATTATTGTCACATGAAAGAAGTAGGTCCACGCTTTGAAATGAGCCCCATTAGTTCGGTCATTTTTGTTTGTTTAAATGTGTTCCCATCTTCCAGCTGAACCACGATGTAGTCCCTGGAGCTGAAAGGTAGATGTCAGTTAACATCCTATTTCGCACTTATTTCATTTTTTTGGTGAAAAATTGTATATAGTGAAAAATTATTCTTTATTTTGTTCACAAAAAATTCAATATGATAATTCAAATAGAAAAAAAATTGACAAAAGAAGAATAACAAATTGAAAAAATATTCAACTTGTTCGCTGATTTTTTTACAGCAAATGTTTAAAGATCCTTACAAAGTTTGTCAATAGAATGTACTATTATTTTAAAATTCGATTCCATTGAAATCTTTTCTTTTCGTGATTTTTTAGCGATTTTGAAAAAGTAATTATCTTTTAACTTTAGTGTGACCACGTTAAATTATTTCGATATCATCTATTCCGTTTCACCACCACATAATTCTGAACTACACTACCATTCAAAAAATCAAGTCAATTAAATAAATTGGCATTAATATTCGAATTCAAAAATAAAATATAAAAAACACTACAAATGTACATTAGAAAAAAGTAAGTAAAAATGGAAAAAACATGCAAAATAAAACATTATATTGTACGTTTCAATGTTAATATATCACATTTTTATGCGATTTTTTTGGATATTATCCTTTTCGGACAGGAGACAATTCCGAATTTGTATGAATCGTTAAAAACATTCCAGCGGTTCTTAAGTTATAAGCGTAGTAACTAACACAACTTTCTTTTATACATATAGATGACAGAAAGTATAACAAATATCGCAAATTATAAAAAACATTTACTTTTTATTGGCATATTTTTAAGCGGTTTCCTTAGATTTTATCCTCGTCTCCAAAGAAGGCTTTCCGAATTGATGAGCCTTTTTTGAATTATGAGCAGTCTAAGAAACATCCCCTTCTTTAATATATGAGATTGATTGATTATATAGCTATATATACAATATATTTACCATTAAAATGTTTAAGGTATTTGTGATTTCCCGGAATTAAAAATATTCCCGGGTTAGTGAATAGATCGTATTTTTACATAAAAGTTATATATTGGTTGGTTATCAAACAATATTCGCGACGTTACATAATGTGTGGCCCAATCAAACTTGTTAGCACATTGTGTTGTAGGGTATAATCAGGTGAAACATAGAAATGTTTGTTATAGATCTATGTGAACCGATTTTCACCAAAATTTAAAATTGTTTGAAACTAATTTATTTTGCCCAAGGATGGACCATATTGAACTTGATGACAGCCAGTTCATATTTGGATGTAGCCAATATATTTGATTTTAATGTACCAATATCAAATAAAATGAATATTATGAGAAAGATTCCAATTAGTGCTGGAAATAAGTTTATTTAATAAATATCAGATTTAGTTATTACTCCCATGTATATATTTTATACGATTTTATATTTAATTAAGATCTGAAGAATATTTAATTTCATCCTATTCAAATATTAGATTGCCCTTTATTGCAACTTTGTATTTGAACAATAGCCATGAGAAACAATCATTTTTGAATGAAAAATTCTTTTGCAATTAAAAGAGCATGCATCTTTGACATCCGGACATGTTTTGCAGATAGAAATGAAATCTGCTTTTTTGCCAAAAAAAAAAAAAAGAAATTCAAAATCATCAGCAGCATAATTGTCCCCGTAGATGTCTGAATCAATTACAATTAAATGGCTAATTATTCCGCTTTTGTTGCTATGGCCGCGTTAGAAAATGGGTATTTCGTTTCTTTTTCTCATTTGATGAGAGGCGGGAAATTTCAAATAAATTTTATTTTGAAATGTTGTTGAATGAAATCTCTTCCGTATCGTGCCAGTGAATAAGTGAGTGATGAGTAGTTCGTCCGTCTTCTGTGTGTCGGTATGAGCGTGTGTGTGCAACCGGCAACATTTGGTTAAATATTTCACATTGTTGTTTGGGTTCATGTATTCCTCTTGCAAAACATTTATTTTAAATGCCACTTTAGATTTCAAACAATATCCATTTTTTGGACGGAGGATTGAAACATTCCTCTATTTGTTTTTTGTTGTGCAGTGGCCGGTCATTGTTGCTGCCGTTCTTTTGGTGAATCCTCACGTTCATGTTCAATTATATTTGAGTTGAACCAAACCAGCGAAAAAGTCAAACAATTTTTTGGTCTGCTGCCACAAATATTCTGCTTTTGTTTGCCATTGTATTGTTATAGTTGTGATTGTTGTTGCCATTATAGCTATTGTTTCCTGGCGTTATTTATTGATGATCAACCTGTTCGTTGGTGTTTGCTTTTGCTGTTCTAGTAAGCACTGTTTTAAGTTCTTGTATAAACAACTATTGACAGAAAACACTTCAGCCATTTTGCTTGTGCGAAAACTTTGACCGAAGATAAAAATACCCCGAAACGTATATTTAATAGATTTAATTTTGAAACGTGTGGTTATTAATAAGTTTAGCCAGGATTTCCAAAATAAATTGGTTCAATTTAATAGAACAGTTGAAAGATCATTTGAAGAAATAACGGTCCAGTAACGGTCCTCTATAGAAAACAGAGCAGCAATGGAGGGCCTGAAAAAAGATCTGTAGAAGACTTGTTAAATGTTCTCCATCTAAAGAAGGCTCTCCAAAGGTCTTACATCTAAAGAAGACCCGTTAAATATTTTATATCTAAAGAAGACCTGTTTAAGATCTTCTGCTTGTAGAAGACATGTTAAAGGCCTTCTGTATATAGAAGAACTGACAAAGGTCTTCTATCTAAAGAAGATCCTTACAAGATTTTCTTTCTATAGAAGATATGTTTAAGGTCATCTGTCTATAAAATACCACTAAAGGTTATCTGTCAATCAAAGACCTCTAAAAAGTCTTGGGTCTATAGAAGACATGTAAAAGATCATCTTTCTGTAGAAGATATAGATAAACCTTTAAAAGGTGTTCTATAGAAGTCCTCTAAAAGTCCTTCGTGTATAGAAGGTCTATAAAAGTTTTTTTTGTCTACGACTATTGAAATCTTGGAAAAGGCATTTAGTCTATAGAAAATCTGTATAAAAAAACCTGTCATCTGCTTATAGAAGACCCGTAAAATGTCTTCTGTTTATAGAAGACCAGAAAATGCAGACATGTAAACGGTCTTCTATGGCCTGTATTAGCTGCAAAAGGAATTCTGAAAAAGATCTTCTATCTATAGATACAGGGTGAGATGAAAAAACTGCTACAAACTTCAGACTGCTGTAATTTTTAAGCCACTCGTCCGACAGCTGTAAAGATAATTCCAGTGAGAGCTCATTATATTGTTTACGAGCGTACAAAAACACTTTGGCGAGAATTTAAAAAAACAAGTAAACAAGCGGTAAGTTAGGCCGGGCCGAACTTTGAATACCCCCCACTATTTGGAACGAATTAGGTCATTTTCAAAAAATAAAAATAAAATCCATTAAAAATTCTGTCAAAATCTCGGAAGGTGCCGATATATGGGGGGATAAACGATATTGTGGACCTATATAGAAAAATCTATGTCTAGGGATAAAGTACTCACAAATAACTCCTTGTATAGAAGTTTAAAAATGTGGCTAAAATCATCAAAATACCGAATATCGGGGGGTACCGTTATATGGGGGATATACGATATCATGGACCTATATAGAGAACTCCCTGTCAGGGGGTAAAGTGTTCACAAAGAACCCCTTGTGTAGAATTTCAGACAATTCCTTTGAAAAATGTGGCTAAAATCATCAAAATACCAATTATGGGGGGTACTGTTATATGTTGACTATACGATATCGTGGACCTATATAGATAATTCTCTTTCAATGAATAAAGTACTCACAAGGAACTCGTTGGTTTCAGACCATTCCATTGGAAAATGTGGCTAAAATCATCAAAATCGCGAATATCGGGGGATACCGTTATAAGGGGTTTATACGATATTTTGGACCTATATAGACAATTCCCTTTCAGGGGGAAAAGTGCTCACAAGTAACCCCATGTGTAGAATTTTAGACAATTCCTTCGAAAACTGCGGCTAAAGTCATCGAAATACCGAATATCGGGGGGTACTGTTATACGGGGGATATACAATACGTGGACCTATATAGATAATTATCTTCCAAGGGATAAAATACATACAAGGAACTCCTTGTGCGGATTATCAGACAATTCCGTTAAAAAGTGTGGCTAAAATCATCAAAATACCGAATATCGGAGGGTACCGTTGTATGGGGGCTATACGATATTGTGGACCGATATAGCCCATCATCGAACTTGACCTGACTGCAGACAAAAGAGAGATCTGGGCAAAATTTTAGCTTTCTATCTTAATTGGTTTAGCCTGTAGCGCGATTACAACAGTCGGACGGACAGGGCTAACTCGTCTAAGAATTTTACGCCGATCAAGAATACATATACTTCGTTGGGTCTAAAATGATTATTTCGGTGAGTTACAAACGAAATAACGAACTTAATATACCCACCATACTCTGTATGGTGGAGGGTATAAAAAGTTATTCGTGATGGAATTCAAGCGTGATAGTATGTTTTCCTTATATTTGGCTGGAAAACCACAAGCGGATATCGTTAGAGAACTCCAGCATTTGTATGTGAATAAATCTTTTGTGTCTCGTACCCTCGCTCGTTACCGTGACACAGGTAGCGTAGCTGGGAAGGAAGTGGACGGAAGAAAACAGCAATATCAGCAGAAATGATTCGAAAAATAAAGAAGCGACTTGATCGAAACCCGTGTTGCAATGGCCGAAAAATGGCTCGTGAGCTAAACATATCGCAATATTCCTTTCGGCAAATATTGGAAAATAAGCTCGGGGTAAAGCCATTGAAATTCCGAAAATTCCGCTACAGAAAGAAAATAGACTCAAAGGAGATAAAGAGTTGTTTCGCTTGGTCGAAAGTGGTGAACTGCCGAATTTGGTTTTCTCCGATGAGAACTCACCAGAACTCAAGCGCCGGCCATGGTGATGGTGTTGGCAGCCATAACAGCCGATGGTCGCTCTCCGCTCGTATTAATCGACCCTGGCATCAGAATAAATGCCGAATATTATCGCGAAAATATTCTGGAGGGTGTATTAAAGCTTTGGGCACGCAAACATTTTGGCCGCAGACCTTGGCCATTCCAACAGGACTCAGCACCATCGCACTCAGCACACGCCTCCCAAGAATGGTTACAAAATGAGGTTCCTCGCTTCATTTCCAGCGCACAATGGCCACTAAAATCTCCGGATACCAACCCGTTGGACTATTGTGTCTGGAGTATTTTGGAAAACAATGTTGGCACTAAAAAATACCAAAGTGTCGATCACCTCAAGCAAGCGCTTCGCCGGGAATGTAGCAAAATACCGCAGAGCAACATTCGGGCAGTGTGTGACGGTTTCATTGGCCGTTTGAAGGTCATAATTCGTGCTAAAGGTGACCAATTCGAACAAATCTTAACTTATTCTAACATTTAAAGTTATTTCCAACATTCAAAATAAAAATGTTTTTAATATAATTAATATATAAGATTTAAAAAAAATTTAAAAATTGTGGCGTTCTGTCCACTGAAGATGTTTAGAAGTTCGGAACCCTATAGAGACCTTCGGAAGATTTCTTGCTTGATGTATGTTTCTTTTATTTAGACCTTATTGTTATCCGAGCATATGTCATATTCATGTGATTTTTGGTAGGTGTAAATTACTTTTAGGAAACCAATTTTAAATTGAAAATGCATTAAAGCGATTCGTTTTGTAAATAATTCCAGGAAATAACAAGTAGGCGGGTCGTTTTAAGGAAAATTTTAAAATATGCTATAAAATCCATAACACCTGTATCGGGTGCAAATGTCCTGAACGGCGAGAAGACATATGTCTTGTATTCCATGTGGCATTATATTATAATTAACAGCTAGATATTTGTTGCTACACAAATTGTTTATCGTAAGCGCTCTCTGTTTGTTTGTTGTCGTTTTTTCTGTGTTCTTAGTCATTTTAGTATTACAGTATTTATCTTCTTCTTCCTGACCAAAATTTGTTTGTATTTTCTCCTTTGTTTTTGTTCATAGACAGAAAATTATTAGAGCGCACAATGTACACCCTCATACACATATGTATAGACATGGATATTTTTATATAGATAGGTTAAATTTTTCGCCTTTGAGTTTATTAATAAATTTGAATATTGTTTATAAAACACAAACACTCACATTCACTCGGCTGGAATGAATATGCATACGTATAGTAAACATGTTTAACTAAATATATTTACTATACTATGAACATTTAATGTTTAGCAAAAATTAATTTGTTAATTGTTTTAGAAAAAATTGAAATGATCATTAAATTATCCAAAGAGAAGGGGTACATTAAAAACAGTCTATAAAAATTGTGCGATCTTAAAAAGGTGATAATTGCGAAATGAAAGATGCTGCAAATTGGCACAATAATGCATTATTATTTTAATTTGAAATTCAAACATGGAGAAGGAAGCGCGATAGACTCATAGTTGCTTTTGAGGATTTTAATAGAATTACTTTCTGTAACGATTTATGCATGTCAATCCGTCTGTCTATGTATTCTTGAGAAAAAATGCAGGTCGCATTTATTATCCGATTGAGATGAAATTTTTCAAACAATATTTGTTTGGCTCAAGGACGAACCCTATTGAAATTAGTGAGAATCGGTTCAAATTTAGATATAGCTACCATCTATCTTCAACCGATTTCAAGTTAATTGTGCACACAATGGTATTTGGTACCATATATCATACACAGCCCAAAAATACCTCTCCTAAATTTCAAGATCGATTCAGATTTGGATATATATCTTCAACCGACTTCGGGCTAATTGTGCACCAAATGTCCGAAATGTCCGACCGAATTTAGTCTGGAATCAAGTATATTATATTTGGTGGAAATCGGTTGAAATATAGTATTAGCTCCCATGTATATGTTTCATTCGATTTGGTGTTTAAGTCCCCCGAATACGTAATATGCACTTGACAACAATGATATTTGGTACCAGATATTAGATACAGCCTAGAAATACCTTTGGTAAATTTTATCGGCTAAGATTTGGATATACCTCACAAATATATCCTTAACCCGATTTCAGGTTTATTGTGCAAAAATGGCCAAGTGCCTGCAGATTTTAAGTGTTTCGATGTTTAGATATGTATTTTAGTATTTAGTATTTAAGAGTTTCAACTTCTGTTAGGTAATGAATTCACTGTTTGATATGGCCCTCAAATAGAGTAAATCTTGACATCCAAATAGGTTGAGAGTTAGCCGTTTGGGTATTTATTCAAAGAAAATTGCTATACGTAAAAAGAAGGTCGATGTTTGGATATAAGCTCCACATAGATCCGTTGGTTGATTAAGGTTCGATCTTACAACTACCTTCTTATTTTGCCCTAGTTCCATAAAATATGTAATTCAATAATAAAAGTCAAATTAAAACCAGTAAAGAAAGTCTTAAAGTCGGGCGGGGCCGACTTTATGATACCCTACACCGCTTTGCTAATTAAGTAGAGCTCCACATAACAATTAAAAGTTTTTATGGGAGAATTCAATCATACACGCTATGATTATAATTATAATTTAAAGTTCAAAGGACTAAATATGCCAAAGCATTTGTATCTTTTAAATGCGGAATTGTGGTGCACAATTAATTTGAAATCGGATAAAGATATATATGGGAGCTATATCCAGATCTGAATCGATCGCGATAAAATTTGGCAAAGATATTTCTGAGCTGTATTTGATATATTTCCCTGAATGTCGTTGTTACGGAGTGCATATTACGGTTGTGGGTACCAAATATAACAAATCGGATGAATAATATATATGGAAGCTATAGCTATATCTGAACCGATCTTCACCAAATTCTAGACTCATTTCGGTCGTAAGTGCCAAATTCCATCCCATTTGGACAAATATTAGACGTTTGGTGCACAATAAAAGGTAAATCGGACGAATTTATATATGGGAGCTATATCCAAATCTGAACCGATCTCGATAAAATTTATATTTATAATTTAATATTTCTGAGCTGTATTTGATATATTTCCCCAAATATTGTTGTTGCATACATACAATTCGGGCTGATGTTACACGTTTGGTGCACAATAAAAGGCAAATCGGACGAAGATATATATGGGAGCTATATCTAAATTTTGACCGATTATCTTCAATTTCAATAGGGTTCGTCCTTGGGCCAAACAAATGCGACCTGTACTTTGTTTACGGACAGACGGACGGACGGACGGACATGCATAAATCGACTCAGAATGTGATTCTATGCAGATCATCAAAAGGAACTATGGGTCTATCTCGTTTCCTTCTGCCTGTTACAAACAAATGCACAAAGACACAATACCCTGACCACCTTGTGGTGTAGGGTATAAAAAAAAACTCATCGGACCTAAAAATGTCAAAAAATGGTAAGCAAAGGCTATAGTCGTGCGGGGCAGATTATGATACCCTACAATACTGCAATATGTTGGAATGCCCCTTAAGTCCAAACCCATTTTGGAGGGTTTCGTGGAGTCATAGAGCCCTCTATATTTATGTTCTCTATCGTGCTGATAGGTATTCGAAACAATTTCACACAAAAGTGGTGGCCAACTTTATCTGCTACATATAATCCAATGATCCTCCAAAATACTAAACTTCTGCACAATCATCAAAATATTGGGGGTACTGTTATATGGGGGCTATATGATATGGTGGACCAATGTAGGCCATCTTCGAACTTGACCTGCCTGCAGATAAAAGACTGACCTGTGCAAAATTTTAGCTTCCTATCTTAATTCTTTTTGACTGTAGCGTGATTAAAACAGACGGACGGACAGGGGAAAATCGTCTTAGAATTTGATGCTAGTCGAGAATATATATACTTTGTAGGGTCTAAAATTATTATTTCTATGAGTTACATATGGAATGACGAACTTAATATACCCTCCATACTATGTATGGTGTTGAGTATAAAAAGCTTAAGACAAATAAAATATCAAAAAAAGTATGACTATGTTATGTTTAGTTAGCAGCCTTCTTATTTGTGCGCTTAATTGAAAACTTTAAGAGCTTAAAGCTCTTTGGGTTGTTTCTGAAAATATGGCGTCCATTAGTATTGCAAAACTCAATAGATGTCTGCATGCCATAGACCATTTTGAGGCAAAGGCAACAAAAGCTTTTATTTTATTTTCTCAGCAGATGTCAGTCAAACAATTTTGAATACTCAACTTATTCGTAGTTGGTCTGTTGTCGGATTTCGAAACCAAATTGTTTCCCTTTAAGTTTAAAGGGTACAACACTTTTCAATATGCGTTGGAAGTCCCGTTAAGTGGTCAACCCATAATTCTAAGTCGATAGAACTATGTCCGTATGCCTGCTGAAATCAAGACACAGACACATTTTCTTTTCTATCAGCCAACCCTTAAGTGATAACACCCGATTTTGGGCATTTCCTTTAGCGATAACATCCGATTTTGGACATTTCGGATTTTTCAGCCACAATTCCCAACCTCAATTTGGCACTTATAGTTCTGCCAGAAATATTCAGTATAGGTCAAATATTATGCATATGCCCATTATAACGATACTTTCCGAAGGTATTGAGTCCTTTAACACCTGAGGGAAAAAAACTCTTCCTTTAAAGCTTTTCGAATTGACTGTTCCCATTGAATGGGAATTTTAAGCCTTTTCCAATAAAAGTGACAACAATTTGACATTTGGAAATCTTAAAGTTCGGTACAGCTGACTTGTTTCTATTATATTATAAGTTTGATTGGGCAAAAATTATGTAACACCTCGAAATATTGGTTTCCCACATAGGAAAGTATATATGGATTTTCTATCTCGCCGAGATGAGTCGATCTAGCTTTGTATGTCCGTCCGTCTGTCCATGTTAATTTGTAATCAAACTACAGGTCGCAATTATGAACCGATCTTCACGAAATTGAGAATAGAGGTGGTGTTTGGAGATGATCGCACAATATTTAGGGGTTGAAATGGACCAAAAACTGAAACAATTCCTGATTTTGCAGTTGCTCCATAGGTCACAATTATCAACCAATCGCCGCGAAAATGTACATGGAGTTAGAGTTTAGGTGTGGGCAGAATCCTACCAATTTGGGCGGCCACCGGACAAAATGTAGAGGGTAAAATATACCCTAACTTTTATGTAAGAAAATAGGAAAATTTCCACTAAACCGCGAATATTTTCAACCCCAGCCAAATTACTAATACATTAAAAGATCACTTTTGACCATTACAGTGATGCTAATAGCCAAGAAATCGGGTATATAGCAAAATAGGTACAATATATATGTAAAAGAATTGATCTTATTTATTCTGCTCATAAATCAAAAACCGCTGGGCCGATTTTCACAATTCCCATCAATTCGGAATGGTATTTTGCCAGAAAAGCAGAAAATCTAAGAAAATCGCGGGAAAATATACCAATAAAAAAGTGAACATTTTTTGTTCCATTTTTTTTTTTCAATTTTTGTCATATTTTTTATCGAATGCTATTTTTTCAATTTGACTTACAATTTTGAATTGTAAATTTTCTAAATGTTTACACCCTTCAACACTACGTTTTGAGGGTATTATATGCATGTCGCAATTATCGTCCGATCCTCACGAAATTTGGCATGAAGGTAGGGTTAGGGTCAGAATTAAAGCCTATTGTTTTTAATATGTGCATTTAGAGATGCAAATGGAAAAATAATTTTTTCTAAATTTGTAGTCGCTCTATAGGCCACAATTGAAACTAATCGACACGGAATTTCACATCGGAAGAGAGTTTAGGGCAGGAAAGAAGTCTAGATTTTGGATGACCATTGGATTACATTTAGCTGTAAAATGGACCACAACTTTTGCCAAATTCTCCGGGCCAAAAAAACTAAGGGTAAACTCTGGGCGGGGCTCTTTGACATTATTTCAAAAACGAAATCATACAAAATGGATTTGGATATAAGGGACTTCGAACATATTGCAGTGTTATAGGGTATCACATGGTCGGCCCCGCACGATTATAGCCTTTGCTTACTTGTTTTACTTATACATGTATAAGGTTTCATACTTTGTTAAGTACTAAAATAATGTTTTCAAATGTTCACTACTACCTACATGTTGCATCCATTTAATTTACACAATTTGTATTCAAACTTATGTTGGCACTTTAAGGAAAACAATAATAATATTTTTATTGTTGGATTGTGAAAAAAGATCCAACATTTTTTTATGTGCGACATTCCGCACAGTTACACATGTGTGACACGAGAACGACATGACGTTCTTAATTGTACATTTGATTAAAAATATCAAGCACGTACTTCGACAAAAACACTCATAGCTATATTCATGCGTTTTTTACAACAGCGTAGTTGAGTTGAACTTTTACAACAGCCGCACAAAAAAGCAGGTATTTTGAAATTACATTTGTGTCGGTATTCCCGGAGGAGAACAAAGGCCAAAGTGCAAATCAAGAACTTGAATACAACAATTAACGCACAAAAGTAAGTTTGAGTGGACCGCAAAAGAGTGGGGAGATCTATTGTTGTTCCCATTATATAATTTCAATGAAAAACGTAATGGAAGATGGAAAAACAGTTGAATGCAAAGTCAATTGCATTGAAAGTGCTAGTCATTTCAATAAAAATGGAAAGTGGTATAGATTTAAGGATGTAATTGTGACGTTCAAATTGTAATATTTTATTTTTGTTAGCCCCCGACTCCCGACATGATTAGTCCTTACTTATCATTCCTTCTTTCAAATTCGTAAAAGGTTGAGAAAAGGATATTTTTCTGAATTGATAAATTATTTGATCCAACATACAGATATATATATAAAATAAAGTTCTGTTGTTAGTCTTCTTTTTTTAGACTTTTGAAATGTACAATCATAATGTTTTATATTGCATTTTTTCCATTATGGCCTACTATTTCCAATGAACATTTGTAGTGTTTATACCCTACAACACTATGTGTTGGGGGTATTATAAGTTTGATTGGGCCAAAAACTATGTAACAACACGAAATATTGGTTCCCCACATAGGAAAGTATATATGGATCTTCCTATCTCGCCGAGCTGAGTCGATCTAGCTATGTATGTCCGTCTGTCCATGTTAATTTGTAATCACTCTACAGGTCGCAATTATGGCCCGATCTTCACGAAATTTAGAATGGATAGAACCCTATTTCTTTTGGAGATGATTGCATAATATTTAGGGGTTGAAATGGACCAAAAACTGAAAAAATTCCTGATTTTGCAGTTGCTCTACAGGTCGCAATTATAGACCAATCGACACGGAAGTTAGCATGGGGCTAGAGCTTAGGGCTGGGTAGAAGCCTTCCAATTATCGGGTAATATTTAGTGGTTGAAATAGGCCACAACATTTGTGTTAATAAAATTCAAATTTTCCATTAAACCGCGAATATTCTTAATCCCGGCAAAATCACAAACAGACGAACAGGTCAATTCTGACCGTATATAGCGAAATATATACAATGTATATATGGAAGGAAGGGGATGTTAGCTACAATGCTTATATCTCAAGAATGGCTAGACCGATTTCGCCAATTTTTTCCGCAATATATTTATGGGTTGAAATGGCTAAAAATGTTCCTGATTTTGCAGCCGTTATAAAGTTAACAAATTAAATCCAAAGGGAATCTCGCATGAAGTTAGTGATTAGGACAGCGGGTAGAATGGACCACTACTTTTGTGTGTAAAAATAACATAACTTAAAGGCGATATCCGAAATTCACAAAAGGCGAACTTCTGGCTTTTCTATGCTGATTTCGTTGACGAATATAGCCAAATATAGTAGACAAGCAAATCATATAGATGAGTCTAAATTTAGAAATATGGAGGGGCCTCTTGCGTTTGGAGACGATCGCAAAATATTTAGGGGTTCAAATGAACTAAAAAAAGAAAAATGTTCCTGATCACGCAATTGAAACCAATCGACGCGGAATTTTTCCTTTGAAGAAAATGGAAGACAGGGAAGAAGTGTAGAATTTTGGATGACCATTGGATTTTACTGCACGACGGAGTACGTAAACTGTCCGACGAAATATTGGGCAATTTTGGGATTATTGGGCAAAAATGGATTACAACTTTCTTGTGAAATTGTTTTGAATGCCTGTACGTAAATATTAGGCAAATGCCCCCCGACAACAAGTTAAAGGCAACTTACTTGTTTTTATTTCTTTTTGAATTCTATTATGAAGTGTAGTCTTTTTGGGGTCGACTTAACGATCGGTCGATTTAACGGTCTGAAAATTGGTGTTTGTAGGTCATAATGGGTTCTAGTACGTGTGGCAAAATATTGTATGTATGGGTCCACGCTTTGGTATAGCCCCCATAAAACGGTACCTCCCGATATTCGGTATTTTGATGATTTCTGCCGCATTTTTTCACGGATTTGTCTAAAAATTGGTATTTGTTGGTCATAATGGGTTCTGGCTGCTGTGGCGAAACTTTGTGTGCATAGGTTCACGTTTTGGTATAGCTCCCATAAAACGGTACCTCCCGATATTCGGCATTTTGATGATTTTTGGCACATTTCTTCGCGGATTTGTCTAAAAAATTGTATTTGTGTGTCCTAATGGGTTCTAGCTCCGTTGCCGTAACATTGTATGTATAGGTTCACGTTTTTGTATAGCCCCATATAGCGGTACCTCCCCATATTCGATATTTTCATGATTTGTTTTCATATTTTCCACAAATATGTCTACAAATTGGCATTTATGGGTCATAATGGGTTCTAATGTTTCCTAAAGTGGAGGTTTTTTTTTTTTAATTTTAAAACAAACAAGTAAAAAAACATTAAGTTCGGCCGGGCCAAACTTTTAATACCCTCCACCTTAGGGTAAAAGAAACATCAGAAGAAATATGGCAAAAACCATTAAAATGCCGATTATGGGGAGGTACCGTTATATGGGGGCTATACCAAAACGTGGACCTATAATTACAATGTTTCGCCACCGGAGCTGGAACCCATTATGACCAACAAATACCGATTTTCAGACAAATCCGTGAAAAAATGTGGTAAAAAAAACTAAAATACTAAATATCGGGAGGTACCTTTATATGGGGGCTATACCACAACGTGGACCTATACATGCAATGTTTTGCCACACGCTCAGGGACCCGCTATGACCAAGGCTTTAAGACACCCTCCAGAATATTTTCGCGATAATATTCGGCATTTATTCTGATGCCACGGTAGATTATGAGCGGAGAGCGAATATCGGCTGTTATGGCGGCCCATACCATCACCATGGCCGGCGCTTGAGTTCTTGTGGCCAACCGAAGGTGCACATTTTCAGCTGACCTCTTTGGGTAGTAAACACGATCATTTCGTTTGTTTACGAACTGCCTAACAACGAATGTTTTCTCATCGGAGAAAACCAAATTCGGTAGTTCACCACTTTCGGCCAAGCAAAGCAACTCTTTAGCTCGTTTGAGTCTATTTTATTTCTGTTGCGGTGTAAGCTCTTGCACTTTTTGGAATTTCAAGGCTTTATCACGAGACCATTTTTCAACATGTGCCGAATGGAATATTGCTACATGTTCAGCTCACCAGCCATTTTTCGGTCACTGCGTAACCTTCCTTGACGTCGGGCTATGCTACCAGTATCAAGATTTATTCATAAAATGCTGGAGTGCTCTAACGATATCCACTTGTGGTTTTCCAGCCAAATATAAAGAAATCACACTATCACACTTGAATTCCATAACAAATAAATTTTTGTTTTTTCTGGAAAATTCTCACCAAAATGCTTTTGTCCTCTTGTAAACAATATAATGAGCTGTCACTGGAATAATTTTAAAAGCTGTCGGACGAGTGGTTATGTGGCTAATGACAGTAGTCTGAAGTTGGTTGCAGTTTTTTTTCATCTTATCCTGTATATTACCGTTCAGTACTTTTTATAGTAAACACTTCCGAAACCACCTCAATCTGACAAGGCATGAACAACGACCCTAATACCAGCATTCAGATGTGAAGGGATATCTGCTCACCCAATACCAAATTGTACCAAATATGGTACTGTTTAGAACTTTTCGTGCACTTATAGTACACATTTCCAAAACACCTTTTTACCTACTACCAATTGGGCCCCAATACGAAATTTCAGCTTCATCCGCTTTCCCTAAATCAAACTGTTCCAAATTATGTACCATTTAGTGCAGTTCGCACACTCAGTACACATATCATAAACCACCTCTATACAAAGGGTGATTTTTTTGAGGTTAGGATTTCATGCATTAGTATTTGACAGATCACGTGGGATTTCAGACATGGTGTCAAAGAGAAAGATGCTCAGTATGCTTTGACATTTCATCATGAATAGACTTACTAACGAGCAACTCTTGTAAATCATTGAATTTTATTACCAAAATCAGTGTTCGGTTCGAAATGTGTTTCGCGCTTTACGTCCGATTTATGGTCTACATAATCGACCAAGTGAGCAAACAATTAATGCGATTGTGACCAAGTTTCGCACTCAGTTTACTTTATTGGACATTAAACCAACCACACGAATGCGTACAGTGCGTACAGAAGAGAATTTTGCGTCTGTTTCTGAGAGTGTTGCTGAAGACCGTGAAATGTCGATTCGTCGCCGTTCGCAGCAATTGGGTTTGTGTTATTCGATCACATGGAAGATTTTACGCAAAGATCTTGGTGTAAAACCGTATAAAATACAGCTCGTGCAAGAACTGAAGCCGAACGATCTGCCACAACGTCGAATTTTCAGTGAATGGGCCCTAGAAAAGTTGGCAGAAAATCCGCTTTTTTATCGACAAATTTTGTTCAGCGATGAGGCTCATTTCTGGTTGAATGGCTACGTAAATAAACAAAATTGCCGCATTTGGAGTGAAGAGCAACCAGAAGCCGTTCAAGAACTGCCCATGCATCCCGAAAAATGCACTGTTTGGTGTGGTTTGTACGCTGGTGGAATCATTGGACCGTATTTTTTCAAAGATGCTGTTGGACGCAACGTTACGGTGAATGGTGATCGCTATCGTTCGATGCTAACAAACTTTTTGTTGCCAAAAATGGAAGAACTGAACTTGGTTGACATGTGGTTTCAACAAGATGGCGCTACATGCCACACAGCTCGCGATTCTATGGCCATTTTGAGGGCAAACTTCGGAGAACAATTCATCTCAAGAAATGGACCGGTAAGTTGGAAACCAAGATCATGCGATTTGACGCCTTTAGACTATTTTTTGTGGGGCTACGTCAAGTCTAAAGTCTACAGAAATAAGCCAGCAACTATTCCAGCTTTGGAAGACAACATTTCCGAAGAAATTCGGGCTATTCCGGCCGAAATGCTCGAAAAAGTTGCCCAAAATTGGACTTTCCGAATGGACCACCTAAGACGCAGCCGCGGTCAACATTTAAATGAAATTATCTTCAAAATATAAATGTCATGGACCAATCTAACGTTTCAAATAAAGAACCGATGAGATTTTGCAAATTTTATGCGTTTTTTTTTTTAAAAAGTTATCAAGCTCTTAACAAATCACTCTTTATAAAACTTCCTAACTTTATTCTCATACCAAATTTCAAGCTCAAGCTTTTTAGCTCTATCCGTTCACATAATGGTACCATTTTAGAAGTTTAATGCCATTTTAGAACTTTTCGTAACCTTAAAGTTCGAATTTCAAAAAAACGTTTGACATATCTATCTATCTATCTATCTATCTATCTATTTTTTAGACGTAATGGTAGCATGCTGCCAAAAGTGGTCCCAATACCCCGAGACCCCTTTCGCGTTACTTCGGGGTACAGTTTATTGACTGGGATATACCTTCATATTTTATCTACTCCCCCATCCACATTTTTATACCCTCCACCATAGTATGGAGGGTATATTAAGTTTGTCATTCCGTTTGTAACACCTCGAAATATACATTTTAGACCCCACCAAGTATATATATTCTTGATCAGCATAAAATTTTATGTCGATTTAGCGATTTCCGTCCGTCTATTCGTCTGTCCGTCTGTGGAAATCACTCTAGCTTTCGAACGAAATGAAGTAGATTGATAAAATTTTACTCAAATGTATATTATGTCTGCAGGACTTATGTAGGTCCACGTTTTGGTATAGTCCCCATATAACGGTACCTCCAGATATTCGGTATTTTGAAGTTTTTGTGCTACAATATTCATCGTAATTGTTTTAAATTTGTTATTTGAAGTTCGAAATGGAGAAAATGTCTGTGCAGGTCCACGTATTCGTATAGCCCCCATATAACAGTACCTCCGGATATTAGGTTCTTTGTTGATTTTAGAGACATTATTCACTGGAATTCTTTTAAATTTGGTATTTGAAGTTTGAAATGAATACTACAGCTTATGACAGAAAATTGTCTGTGCAGGTCCACGTATTCGTATAGCCCCCATATAACGGTATCCCCCCCGATATTCGGTATTTTGATGATTTTAGCGATATTATTCACCGGAATTGTTTCAAATTCGTTATTTGAAGTTCATAATGGATACTACAGCCTATGACAGAAAATTGTCTGTGCAGGTTCACGTCTTCGTATAGCCCCCATACAACTGCACCTCCCGATATTGGGTATTTTGATGATTTTATCTAAATTATTCACCGATTTTTTCAAGCTTCCTTTAAAGAGCTATTATTTTTAACACATATTCTATGTGCAAGACCTTTGTTTTCATTGTACTCACATCTGAAGACTGTGTGTTCTACAGTGTCTTCATATAGTCCACAAGTTGCACAAATTGGATTTCTAGCTATCTTTATATCTGTCTATCTATCTATGTATCTATCCTCAATCAGCGATTCTAATTCCAAATGTCAGAATTCTAGCTCATCCCGTCTGTCCAATATCTCACATATATAGCGAGCGGGATCGACCATGTGACACCCTATACCTCTGAAGTGTATGTACATCTGAAATTCTTTTTAATCGAATGAAAGAATGTATTATCTCCTAAATATGATCCGATGGCCATTCAATTTGGTGGGATCATTTTCGGAGTGAAACACTTAACCTAATCAAACGGAGGAGGTAATAAATATGTTCTGGAAAAATAATTTAACATTTCTATATAAATTAAGTTTACTTTACAAAATTAAATTCTTCTTTTGATATATTTACATTACTCTCCAGCTAATATTCCCATTAATATATTCCATAATATAATTAAGTAAATAATACAAATTCGCAATATTAAATTAGATTCTTTCATAGAACTTATTAATTTCCCCGATTGCAGAAAAGATAATTAATTCATCACAAATCAAATAAAACGGAAGTAAACTTATGCAGACAGACAGAGACACGTACTCGCCGACAAAACGAAGACTCCATCTTCTATTTACCAGGGATGCTTATTACGAGCATTGTATTCGTTAAATCGTCTGTACCTTGAGGCTATGCCTTTGTCTCATTACAGCGTTTCTCTGCATAACTTAATAATTAGTTGGAAATTTGTTATGCTGCTATCAAAACTAACCGAAAATTGCTTTGGGTCATGAATTCTATGCTTCATTTAAATCACCAAATTTCTGTCAAAGCAATTCCCTGGAATTTGCGTTCGTTCATTAGCGAAATTGGTGAGGAGAAACGAATGAAGAAAAACTTTCTTCACACAATATTTTGTATTTCAATTTAAGAAAAAATTGCTAAACGAAAAAATTGTCAACAAATGCAAAACAACATACCAAAGGCTATAAATGTCAGTAGCATTTGAAACTTTGTCACCATTATTATCATCGGCAGTAGTAAAAGTAGCAGGGGCTAGGGCAAGAGAACAGGCGGCAGCTTACTGTGTGATAAGAGCAAATTTGCTAAGGAAGCAAATTTATCAAATTCATAAAATTATTATTTAAATCATCACTTTCAATGCTGACGACAGTTCCCGCCCCATCCAATTATCACCAGTTACATCTGTTATAATTTATAGTGTTACCATATCAGATTTTGTTTTCATGTCAAAAATAAATTTATATTCTTAAATTATTTTTCTTGGTTTATCCAAAAATGAATAAAATGATTAATACTAATTCAATATAATAATAGAAAATTAATTTTTACTGACTAGCACCTCCTCCAACATATCTGAGTGGCAACGCCTCACAAAAATCAACAAAACGACAAAGTTTAAAACAAATTATTCCCGAGGAAAAAGTTCCTCGAACAAAACGTTTTTATTATAAAAGATATGAATTCATTTTGGGTTTGTTAATTTTATACTTTTTTAAATCATGATTCAATTTTCGACAGTTATGTAAAGCTTGCTAAGGATGGGAAGAAGGAGGAAAAGAAGAAACTTGAAAAGTACAAAAAAAAAACATTTAATTTGCTGCGATGCGCCACTGAAAAAAAGATTATAATTTTATAAATTCAAAACACGTAAATAAAAAAGGTAAACAATTGAAGAATACGAAATCTCTCCACACACAAATACAACAATCGCAACATTCGTTGTAAACAATAAAATTCTGCTGAGAATTCTTCTGCTGCCACTCCTGTTGACAATGGTCCCTTAAGTGCGCCAGACCTTTGTGTAATCTGACTATAGCTATAGAAAATTAAACCGCATTTAGGGAATTTTTCGAGGGTAATACCTGGAAATCTCATTTTGGCGTTTAATTTTGATTTGGCTTAGAATTAATGTCGGAATGGACAACGCAGTTAAACTTTAAATATTTTTATATGAAATACCGGAATTTATATTTGGGTTATTACATTGCAGTACCATGTGGCGTATTATCGTTGGGTTAAAAATCTCCCGAACAAGTATACGTCCAATGGTAGCATTCTGGGTACCAGAATTATTTTGCTATAGCGTCTAACAAACGCCTCTCTGTGGTTTAGAACAGTGAGGTATTCAGAAGTGTGTTTCGAAAACATTTTAAGGGCACCCAACTAGCAAGAATTATTTTACATGTCGTGTTGTTAGTTGTTGTGGTCCATTTTGCAGCTAAATATAATCCAATGGTCAAATGTCGCTTGGTTTCAATTGTGTGATCAGGAAAATTTTTCAGTTTTTGGTTCATTCGAACATTTAATATAAATATCTTGCGATCATCTCCAAATGCAAGAGGCCCTCTGTATATCAAAATTTAGACTCATCTATATGATTTGCTTGTCTACGATATACAGGGTGAGATAAAAAAAACTGCAACAAAGTCAAACGCCATATTTTTTTTTTTAACTTTATTGAATGAAAGCAAAAAATGTCGAAAATAGCATCAAATTGTAGAATAAGTTTATATATGTACGAATTGGTCACCATTGGCACAAATTATGGCCTTCAAACGGCCAATGAAACCGTCACACGCTGCCCGAATGTTGCTCTCCGGTATTTTAAACCATTCTCGGCGAAGCGCTTGCTTGAGATGATCGACACTTTGGTATTTTTTAGTGCCAACCTTGCTTTCAAAAATACTCCAGACACAATTGTCCAACGGATTGGTATCCGTAGATTTTAGTGGCCATTGTGTGCTGAAAATGAAGCGAGATACCTCATTTTGTAATCATTCTCGGGTGACGCGTCCTCAGTGCGATGATGCTGAGTCCTATTGGAATGGCCAAGGTCTGCGGCCAAAATGTTTGCGTGCCCAAGGCTTTAATACGCCCACAAGAATATTTTCGCGATAATATTCGGCATTTATTCTGCTGCCACGGTCGATTAATACGAGCGTAGAGTGTCCGACGGCTGTTATTGCGGCCCACACCATCACCATGGCCGGCGCTTGAGTTCTGAAGGTGCACATTTTCACCTGACCTCTTTGGCATTTGTTTGTTTACAAACTGCTGGACAACGAATGTTTTCACATCGGAGAAAACCAAATTGGGCAGTTCACCACTTTTGGCCAAGCGAAACAACTTTTTAGCTCTTTTGAGTCTATTTTCTTTCTGTTGCGGTGTAAGTTCTTGCACTTTTTGGAATTTCAATGGCTTAACCCCGACTTCATTTTTCAATATTTGCCGAATGGAATAATGCGATATTTTCAGCTCATGAGCCATTTTTCCACCGCTGGGATGCGATTTTCGATTAAGTCGCTTCTTTACTTTTCAAACCATTTCTGTCGATGTTGCTGTTTTCTTCCGTCCACTTTCTTGACGTCGGGCTACGCTACGCGTATTACGGTAACGAGCAATGGTACGAGACACAAAAGAATTATTCACATTTAAATGCTGAAGTGCTCTAACGATGACCACTTGTGGTTTTCCAGCCAAATATGAAGAAATCACACTATCAAGCTTGAATTCCATCACTAATAACTTTTTTCTGGAAAATTCTCACCAAAGTGCTTTTGTACGCTTTGTAAACAATACAGTGAGCTGTCACTGAAATAATTTTAACAGCTGTCGGACGAGTGGCCTAGAAATGACAGCAGTCTGAAGTTGGTTGCAGTTTTTTCATCTCACCCTGTATTAAGAGCAAAGATATGATAGATTGGTTTATTGAGAGTTCGGCGTGGATGAACTTAGCTGCTTTTTTACTTGTTTTTCTTTGTATCTTTAATTATTACAAATTATATATAATAATATATCGGACTTAGCTGTACATAACCTATTTAAAGATAATTTCTCATATCGTATACCCGCCCATTCACTTTACTTAAACGATTTGGTTCAATTAACTCTAAGCGGTCCCTAATATTTATTACTTACTTAAATATGTTTCTGGACACACTAAAATCCGTAGAATATTGTTGTATTCATCGCCGCCAATACGCCCGATTATTTCATATAAGGATTTTGAAATGTAAGCGAGGTCGGTTATTCAACTCATCAAACGCATTGGGGTTATATAATTAAGTATTTCCGTCTTCACAATTATACTTGGTCCATTAATACTGGACGTGGTCGTTTTTTAAACCCACAAAACAAAGTTAAGATTGAGTAAAGCATTTTTGATGTTATCCCTACCATGTTTAAACACCATATCGCCAATGGTTTCCTCACTTAAAAAGTTCCATCCACTCTCAAAATGAAATATATGATCGATTGCAAGTAGTTACGTTCATTAGTTTGGATGGTAAAACCATTAAAAAAGAAGGCGTGTGTGATGTACCATGCCCTTTCCATAAAATTAATAGCCTATTTTCACCAAAGAAATTTTCAGGAAAATTGGTTCAGTCATTTTCGAGTTTGTAAGGAATATACACACATACAAAATAAAAAAATGTGTTTTATACATAAATATATATACATAAAAAGTCAACAATATCAATTTGAAGCATTTAAAAATTCTAAAGTCTTGCTGTGCGACATGAAAAAGCTTAAAAACCTTAAAATGGTTTTCTTTTATATACTTTTTAATACTCGTATGTACATACTATTATGTTAATATCGTTAGTACCCAAAAAAAAATACGGAATATAAATTACCATAATAGAAGCCATCCAAATGAAGAAAGAGTACTCCATGAAAATTAAACATAAACGGCCAAAATTCAAACAATCAAAAAACTTTCGACAAAGTCTAAAAATCAAAACTTTTTTCAAGCAACGACATGACCTGAATCGAAGTGCTAATACGCAAAATAGACTCACGCTCACACACACACTCTTATTATTACGCTTTAAGTGGTGAGCAGTAAAGACATTTAAACATTTTATGAGCCATTGTGTTATCATTTTCATATCAATACGAAATGAATAAGCAAACGAGTCCTCGTTAAGCGTGCCATTTGTGTTTGTTTACTTTGTATGCGAGTTTGCATATGTTTATGCTGTGGACGTGTGGGTGGGTGTGAGGCTAGTGGAATGTGATCCCCACAACATACATACAAAACATCAACAATCAACCACACACGCACACACACGCTCCTACTCAAACAAAAACAAACAAACAAACTTATGCTCGTACGGAGTGTGAACCGAATGTGAACGTGTCTAGAATAACACACAGTTCCAACACTTAAACTTCAAACACTTCACTTTACTTGGCATCAACAATTGTCTGTCGGTAAATATACTAGCACATACAAATTTGCACACACACACGAACACACTTACTTATACTCATAGATACACACATTGATAGACATTTTTGCAATGGCCCTGAAATGCTTTTCATTTTCTCTTTGAAAAGACAAAACTTTGGAGGCTGTTTATAACATTTCAACTTTCCTCACATCACCTACTCATACATGTACATCCCTCCTCTCTCTGTCTCACACACACATATGACAGTTTTCTTTCGTATATATACCCTGTAATTATATTACATATTAAGTTAATGTTGTTACCTTATTGTTGCTGTTGCTTCTGCTATTGTTGTTATTGATGTATCATTGTTGTAGGTATTGTTGAAATTCTGCCTGTGTTTGTTGTTATGTTGCTGGTGTCGTTGTCGTTGTTGGTTGCCGCCACTCATTGCTTCTATTGCCTTCTGTTACAGCTACCGCCTTTTATATTGGCTACATCAATTACTTGACATCATAACACGTACATGTGTGGCAATTAGTGGCGGAAATGTAAACTTTTTGTTTATATTCACATATTGACTGGAAGAAGAGAGAAAATGCGGAAAGATTAAAAAACTCTTTGAAAATATAAGTTTTAAGATGATCACAACAAAACGACGATAGGCGATGCTTACATTTATTACTGCACAGTATATTAAAGAGTTGATAAGTTTTTAAAACTATCATATATGTTATTACGGGCATTGACCCACTTTATCGTTAAATAACAATTTTCGGGGTTTTTTTACTAGCAATGTAGCGTTTTTTGTTTTTGACATATTTTAAACATAAAGGCAAATATTATGTATATTAATTTTTTTTAACATATTTTCAAGAAAATAAGCTGTAATGTATAACAAATAGTCCACCAATTTTTGTCAATACAGATTCTCATTAGGTCCAAAATCATTTTAGTTTTTAGATCAGCTCAAATGTAAGTTTTGGTTTTTATCGGGGGCATTTGCCTTATATTTACGCTCTCTGTTGTGCTGATAGGTATAAAAAAGTCCACACAAAAGTTGTGGGGAATTTAATTCGCTAAATATAATCCAATGGTCATTCGAAATTCTAGGCTTCTGTTCTGTCCTAAAACTTAACTGCATCTTGATTGGTTTTTAATTGGGACCCGCAGGTCGACTGCAAAACATCTTAAAAAACAATAAGCTTCAATTCTAACACTAACCCTAACCCCATACAAAAATGTCCAGAGAATTGGACGATAATTCTGACCTATACATAAAACCATCAACACATAGTGAAGTAAGGTAAAAAACATATTACAAAATGTAAAATTCAAAATTGTAAGTCAAATGGATAAAATCGCATGCAATCCAAAACCAATAAGCAACAGCTTTAGTCTTGCGGGGCCCACCATGTGATACCCTAAAACACTACAATATGTTGAAAGCACCCTTATGTCCAAACCAAATTTTGGAAAATTTCATTTTTGAAAAAATGTTCTAGAGTCCTGCCCAGACGTTACGTTTAGCTTTTTGAACAGGGGCATTTGCCCAATATTTACGCGCTCCGTCGTGTTGTTAGATATTTAAAACAATTTCACGGGTAAGGTGAGGTTCATTTTACAGCTAAATATAATCCAAGGGTCACCCAAAATGCTAGACTTCTTCCCTGTCCTTGACTCTCTTCTCATACAAAATTCCAAAATCAGGACAATATTATTTTTTTGGACCATTTCAAAAACTTTCAATCAAAATTTCGTGAGGATCAAACGATAATTGCGACCTGCGAAACTTTATAATAAGTACATTTCAAAATTGTTAGTCAAATTGAAAATATTGCATGCGATAAAAAATATGATAAAAATTGAAGCAAAAAATATTCACTTTATATTGCCATATTTTTAAGCGATTTTCTTAGATTTTATCCTTTTTTGACAAGAGCCCATTCCGAATTGTGAGAATCAGTCCAGTAACTTACATCAATTTCTTTTACATACGGGCGAGATAAAAAAACTGCCTTCATATTTTGGCCCATTCCCGGCGAAGCACTTGCTTCTTTACTTTTCGAACCATTTCTGCTGATGTTGTTGTTTTCTTTCGTCCACTTCCACGAGTGAGGGCACGAGACACAAAAAAAAAAAATTAGAAAAATTTTCTGTTTTTGGTCCACTGTCTACAAAAACAATATACTTCTATTCTGACCTCAACTCTATTGTCAATTTCGAGATGAACGAGCCATAACTGCACGCTGAAGCTTAATTACAAATTAACATGGACAAACGGACATACATAGCTAGATCGAGATAGGTCAGCTCGACGAGATAGGAAGATCCATACATAGTTTCTTATGCCGGGGATCAATATTTCGTGGTGTTACATAATTTTTGGCCCAATCAAACTTATAATACCCACTACACACAGTGTTGTAGGGTGTAAAAATAACAAAAAATAAAAAAAATAAAATGCAAAAAAAAATATTTACTTTTTAATTGGCATGTTTTTGTTCGATTTTATCCATTGTTGGCAAGAGGCCACACTGAATTCGTGAGAATTGTTAAAATCAGTGTATAAACTTAATAACCTATAAGCGAAATAACTAACATTAATTTCTTTTACATATAGATTGTACCTATTTTTCTAGTCTTGGCCGTTATTCGTATACTGTAAAACAAAATGGTGGCCCTAACCCCATCTCCATATTAATTTACCATATTTGCGGCTTGTAGCGTGATTACAAATTAAAATTGACAGCCGAATGGACATGCATTGCTAATCGAGAGGCATCCGACATAAGTCTAATACAAACATTTTAATCTACTTCGTTTAAATATAGTGGAATATATCCCTTTTTATAGAACATTTGGTGCAGCTATAGGGTTGCAAAAAATTGGATACCCGAAGTTTGAGAACACAGCTTACAGAGTTTATATAAGCAGCGACAGTTGTTTTTAAAAGTTCTGATAATAAGTGGTGGGCTAAAATTGTCCATTTCGCCTGACCTGGCGAATATATCAATATAACATTTGTTTTTGGTGGAGAATGGAAGTGTCCATTTACCAACTCGATTTAATTTTAGTAAAAATGTTGCGATGCACCAAGTTTTGACCAAATCGAATACTTTCTTCTACAGTTATCTTTCGCACCAGAAAAGGGTTTCGTTTTAGCCAGAGGATACAATGGTCATATATCTTTTGTTAAATTGGGTACGGGAAAATTCTTTCTAATGTAACAATATCTTATTATTTAATTTTTACAGTTTTGTTAAAAAATCGTTTTGAAAAATCGAAAACGTGTAAATTGCAAACAAATGCATCAAACTAAGATTAAGATTCATTTCACAATTTCTATTTTTGTTGTGTTGTTGCTTGTTGCTATGAATTTTGATATTCAGATAATTCGATAGAAATATGGAAAATTGGAAAAAAATTGAACTAAAAAAAACTTGTTATTACGAAAGGCATTTAGGCGTATGATGAATATATTATGGTATTGGTAATAATTATACGTAACATTGAACAAATGTTACTATTCCAACTTTTGTTCAATGTTTTAATATTTCATTGAATGTTCACATTTCTCTACGTAATTGTCCTTGCGCGAGCTACTGTGCAATATTCAATTATTGTTAATCGTGTACCACAGAATCATTATTGCATTATATTTTATGACAGATATTACTTGTAAAATGGGATTAGGATTATTCTGTGCTTTCTTTATAATACAGTTCATGACAATTATTATATTCGTTACTCTATTGATTGGATATTAGGTCGATAGCAATGAAGTTTAATGTGGTTGGGAACATATTTTGAAATTAGCTGCTCGCAGCCACAAACTTTCCAGGAATAAAGATTGTCGTACAACACAATATCCATGATAAATATATAAAACATGATAATAAAAGGGTGAATCTTTCATGGTTTTCTTAGAAATTTTGTACAGACGTAGTGAATATATGCCTATAGTGTAATAATAATATATGTTACGTTTATGATGAATTTAGTAGCAAATTTATTGTAGTTATACCCCACAATACTATGTGTTGGGGGCATTATAAGTTTAATTGGACCAACAATTATGTAACAATTCGAAATATTAGTTTTCCAGATATGAAAAGTATATATGAATCTTCCTATCTCGTCGAGCTGAGTCGATCTAGCTATGTATGTCCATCTGTCTGTTTATCCATGTTAATTTGTAATCACGCTACAGGTCGCAATCATGGCCGCACGAAATTGAAAATGGATCTGGGGTAAGGGTTAGAGTCCGAATAGAAGTCTATTGCTTTTGGGGATATATATAGCGAAATCGGATGAATATAGCGAAATATATACAATGTGTAATAGGGAGGTACCGTTATATCGGTGCTATACGAGGACCTGGACCTGCAAAGACAATTTTCTGTCACAGGCTGTAGTATCCATTAGGAATTTCAAATACCACATCTCAAACAATTTCGATGTGTATTGTACCTAAAATCGTCAAAATACCTGCATAGACAATTTTCTGTCACAGGCTGAAGTTCCCATTACGAACTCTAAATACGTAATTTGAAACTACTCCGGTGAATAATGACGTTTAAATCATCAACATACCGAATATTGGGAGGTACCGTTATTGCAGGTTATACGAAGACGTGGCTGTAGTACCCATTACGAATTCTAAATACGAAATTTGAAACAACTCCGTGAAAATTGCCCCTAAAATTGTCAAAATATTGAATACCGGGGGTACCGTTGTATGTGGCCTATACCATATCGTTGACCTATATAGATATTTCTAGTCCAGGGGGTAAAGTGCTTAGAAAGAACTTCTAGTATGGATTTTTAGACAATTCCATTGAAAAATGTAGCTAAAATCATCAAAATACCGAATATAGGGAAGTACCGTTATATGGTACGCTAGTCTTAAAAAAGATATCTTTAAAGAAATTCACTCTTCCGTTAGTCATTGAAAAATTACTCTAAAAAATACACATTTCTGTTAGTCCTTGAAAAATATTTAAAAAAAGTGCATGCCTCTGTTAGTCCTTGAAGAAATATTTTTAAAAATCCCCGCTTCTGCTAATCCTTGAAAACATATTTTAAACAAATCCACGCTACTGCTAGATCTAAAAAAAATATTTTTAAAAAATACACGTTTCAGATAGTCCTTGAAAAAATATATTTCAAAAAAATTCCACGTTTGTGTTAGTCCTTGAAAAAATATATTTCAAAAAAATTCCACGTTTGTGTTAGTCCTTGAAAAAATATATTTCAAAAAAATTCCACGTTTGTGTTAGTCCTTAAAAATTTATTTTAAAAAATTCCACGTTTGTGTTAGTCCTTGAAAGATACATTTCAAAAAATTTCACGTTTATATTAGTCCTTGAAAAAATATTTTAAAATAATCCACGTTTCTGCTAATCCTTGAAAATATACTTAAAAAAAACCACGCTTCTGTTAGTCGTTAAAAGTAAGTACTTAAGTACTTAAAAAAATCCACGCTTGTCTTGGTCCTTGAAAAAATATTTTTAAAAAAATCCACGTTTCTGTTAGTTGTTGAAAAAATATTTTTAAAAAAATCCACGTTTCTGTTAGGTGTTGAAAAAATATTTTTAAAAAATCCCCGTTTCTGTTAGTTCTTGAAAAAATATTTTAAAAAAAATCCACGCTTCTGTTAGTCCTTGAAAATATATTTCTAATGAAATTCACGCTACTGTTAGTCATTAAAAATATTTTTGAAAAATCCACGCTTCCGGTAGTCCTTGAAAAAATTTCTAAAAAATCCACGCATCTGTTAGTCCTTGAAAAAATATTTTTCAAAATATATTTATTCAAAATATATTTTTCAAAATATATTTATTCAAAATATATTTTTCAAAATATATTTTTAAAAGTACCTACGTTTTTGTTAGTCCTTGAAAAAATATTTTTAAAAAATCCACGCCACTGTTTGTCATTGAAAAAATATTTTTAAAAAAAATTCCCGTTTCTGTTAGTCCTTTTTAAAAAATCCACGCTACTGTTTGTCATTGAAAAAAAAAATTTTAAAAAAAATTCCCGTTTCTGTTAGTCCTTTTTAAAAAATCCACGCCACTGTTTGTCATTGAAAAAATATTTTTTAAAAAATCCACGCCACTGTTTGTCATTGAAAAAATATTTTTTAAAAAATCCACGCCACTGTTTGTCATTGAAAAAATATTTTTTAAAAAATCCACGCCACTGTTTGTCATTGAAAAAATATTTTTTAAAAAATCCACGCCACTGTTTGTCATTGAAAAAATATTTTTTAAAAAATCCACGCCACTGTTTGTCATTGAAAAAATATTTTTTAAAAAATCCACGTTTCTGTTAGTCCTTGAAATGTATTCTTTTTCTTCTTACGATTACGGACCTATATAGACAATTCTCTCGTAGTCTTCTACTCTTAATTGAAAAATTTGGCTGCAAACATCAAAATACCGAATACATAATATATATGGGGGCTATACAATACCGTGGATCAAAATAGCCCTTCTTCGAATTTGACCTGCCTGCAGACAAATGACTGATCGGTGCAAAATATTAGCCTCTTATCTTTATTCGTTTTGACTCTAGCGTGATTGCAACTTTTGAGTGAAAAATACTAAAATTTCCTTTAGCCCCTAGGTTGAGAATGCAATGATATTTGTTTTATTTACAAAAATTCAGGAATTAATTCAAATGGACTATTACCGGATAGGAAATTCTTGAATAATATCACAATAAAGATATCTTGTCACAAAGACAGTGAACAATACATTGTTGAAATGTTCGTAATAATCTACGCTTCATATAGCTTCATTAAAAATCCACTTGTCTGGGCAAGGAAGATCCATTAAGATCCCAAAAATGTTATAATATCGAGGACATCGATTGATTTATACGAGAAGAATTGAGACTATAATTTTACAAGTAATTGATCCAAATTCATTAAAAATATAATATTCGATGTTTGGGTTCTTTTGTTTTATATGCCATTTAGAATTTAAAAAAAAATGTCGCCACTTGTAGGCAAGGTATCAAGAGGAGTAAACCTACCCAATATTCGAACTATCTTATTTCCAACTGTCTATTTTCGAGGAGACTGCTACAAAAATACCCATAATTTTGTCCGGTGGTGATGGGCATATAGAGGTGTATATCGATGAAATCTGAGAAATAATTTTGCATTTTTTGGGACCAAATCAGAGATTAAATTTAATATCAGAAAATAAGCCCAACATGTTGAATGATAACCGAAAAAAAGAATATGCCCATTTAAAAACAATAATTTTTTGGTACTCTTTAAAAAGCTACTCAGTACCACGGCAAAAAAGGTAATTTATGTATATTGTCAGATACCGGAGATAAATAATTACGAGAGTAACACATTTTTTATATTGAATTGATCTCTTATTAGCCATATTACTTTACTTAAACTGACCTTAAGCCGATTTAAAACTATAAACAAGTAAGCAAAGGCTATAGTCGTGCGGAGCCGACTATTTTATACCCTACAACACTACAATATGTAAGAAGCCCCCTTATGTCCAAATCCATATTGGAAGATTTCGCTTTTGAAATTAGGATTTTGACTAGGAACATTTGCCCAATATTTATGCACTCCGTCGGGCTGTTAGTTGTTGTAGTCCATTTTACAGATAAATATAATCCAATGGTCATCCAAAATGCTAGAATTCTTCCCTGTCCTTAACTCTCTTCACAGGCGTGTCGATTGGCTTCAATTGTGTGATCGGAAAAACATTTCGGTTTTTTGTTAATTTGAACCCCTAAATATTTTGCAATCATCTCCCCAAGGAAGAAGCCCCTCTGTATCTCCAAATTTAGAATCATCTATATGATTTGCTTGTCTACGATATTTGGCTATATTGGTCAACGAAATCAGCATAAAAAAGCCAGAAGTTCGCCTTTTGTGTATTTCGGATATCGCCTGTAAGTAATGCTGGTATTATTTCACACAAAATTAGTGGTCCATTCTACCCGCTGTCCTAAAATCTAACTTTATGCGAGATTTCGTGTCCTTTGGTTCCTATTTGTGACCTTTATAACGGCTGCAAAATCAAGAAAATTTTAGTTGTTGGTTCATTTCAACCCCCGTAATATATTGCGGACATCTTTGAAAACAATAGGCGTAGCCCTTCTGAGGATCGGACGATATTTGCAATACTTATATAATATTCCCAACCTGTGTTGTAAGGTGAAAAAATATTACAAAATATTATAAGTCAAATGGAAAAAATCGCATGCGATAAAATATATGAAAAAATAAATAAATGTCACAAAATACTACAAAATCTATATTAACATCATTATTGGCGTATTTTTCTGCGATTTTTATGTCAAAAAAAAAGTATTTTTATACTTTTATGTCAAGAGGGCATCCTGAATTGACAAAATTTGTCAAAATCGGCCCAGCCATTCTGGAGATATAAGCATTCTAGTTAATATCCTCTTCCTTTGTATATACACATTTCATATATTTCGTTACATATAACCGATATATTTACTATCGGCATCTACGAAACGGTCAGAATTGACCTGTTCGTCTATTTGTGATTTCGCCGGGATTAAAAATATTCGCGGTTTAATGGAAAATTTGAATTTTATTTAACACAAATGTTGTGGCCTATTTCACCCACTAAATATTACCCGATGACCATCAAAATTGGAAGGCTTCTGCCCAGCCCTAAGCTCTAGCCCCATGCTAACTTCCGCTTTGATTGGTCTATAATTGCGACCTTTAAAAAATCAGGATTTTTTTCAGTTTGGTCCATTTCAGCCCCTAAATATGCGATCATCCCCAAAATAAATAGGGTTCTATTCTGACCCTAGCCCCACCTCCATTCTAAATTTCGTGAAGATCGGACCATAATTGCGATTACAAATTAACATGTACAGACGGACAGAAGGACGGGCGGACATACATAGCTAGATCGACTCAGCTCGGCGAGATAGGAAGATCCATATGAAGGGCTCACAGCTATACCGAACTAAGTCATAAAAACATAATTCAAAGATATTTAGAGGTAAAGTAAATGCACTTTCATTAATTTCTGGAAGGAATATTTTAGTCTACCAAAAGAAAATATAAAAGTCTATAATCATAATTAACTAATTATATTAATTTAAAATAAAAATAATTTAAATATATTACTAAAAAAATATTCAAAAACAAAAAAATCTACTTTGGTTCATTATTACTCTGAATAAAATTTCAAGGTTTCACAGCTAAAGCGAACCAATTAAAAAAAAATAAAATAAAGTGTTCGTTATATGACTAAATATAGTTAACTATAGTAATTAATTTTCCACTAGTTTCGGAGTTGTATCTGCGGGTGCTTCTATTATAATTGACAATCATTGTGATTTTTAGGAAAATAAAATAAATTCATTTTTTTTTTAAATAAATTAATGTTAACAGGGATAAAGGAAAATTTAAGGTTTCAACTATGGTAGAAATAAGAAGGTAAAGTCATGTTTACATTTTTATACCCTTCACCATAGTATGGAGGGTATATTACGTTTGTAATTCCGTTTGTAACACCTTGAAATATACATTTTAGAACCCATAATATATTCTTAATCAGCATAAAATTCTATGTCGATTTAGCGAGGTACGTCCGGCTGTCCGTCTGTGGAAATCACCCTGGCATCCGAACGAAATGATGTAAGTTGATAAAAATGTACTCAAATGTGTATTATGTCTGCAGGACTTTTGATATTGAAAATGGGCTATGTAGGCCCACGTCTTCGTATAGCCCCCATATAACGGTATCTCCCGATATACGGTACTATTACCGGAACTTTTTCAAATCAATGACAGCAAATTGTCTGTGCAGGTCCATGTCTTCGTATAGCCCCTAATATACGGCTACATTCGGTATTTTTAAGATTTTAACAGAAATTTTAATGGATTTTAACCTTTTGAAAATTTCCAAATTTGTACCAAATGGTACTTATTTTTTTTTTACTTTTTTTTTAAGTTATGCGTTTGACAACATCTCATTGTCAAAATGTATATTTATAAATCTATTGTACATACAAATCAGAGTAAATTACACAAAATGCCGAGATGGATATGCTTATATGAAATGACTTTACCTTCTTAATTTTACCATGGTTTCAACAAATATTTACACATAAAAAATTCGTCATTTCCGTCTTAATCATTTTTGGGGCTGGCAAATATTCCTCATTTTCATTACTGGAAAAATCACTTGCACTGCTATTATTACTATCCATTTATAGAAAACACAGATTTTTTAATATTGCTGAAAACTGAAAGACAATAAACACGTGCTCACTAATAGTACTGATTCAAAGTGAAACATACTGACTTAGTTCATTTTTGCTTTGAAAAAAGTCGAAAATGACAGTCGTTGACTTAGGTTTTTTACTGTCATCATTGGAACGAAACACTTTTTGACATTGTGCTTTACAGGGTAAACAGAGTTTCCATATACGGGGACATTGGCACTAATTTCGGCATTTTCTATTTTTCATGACTTGGTTCGGTATAGCAGTGAGCCCTCCATATATACTTTCGTATGTGGGAAACCAATATTTCGAGGTGTTACATAATTTTTGGTCCAATCAAACTTATAATACCCCCAACACATAGTGTTGTAGGGTATAATTATATTTGAAATAGCATAGAAAAGACGGAAATCATTCATCCAAACAATAAATAATTGTTTCATCGCAATTAAAAAAAAGTTATATTTTCAATTATGCATTTAAAATATCCTAATTTCTACATTCTTGGCATATATACATAATTTTCATATGCCATATGTAATATATACACTTTCAGTCATGTCTAGCTAGAATTCAACTTTTTAATCTGTTTGCTCTAATCGGATGAGAGTAAATAGCTTCCGAAGTTTCAGTTACTTTAATCACATTTTGACAATTTAATTCTCTGCCATAATGACGATGACCAGGCATCTATCGTCTCCGTCCGTTTTTATTATTCTTGAACAAAATGAAATTGACTTTATTTTCTAGAAGAATGCACTTAAAATTGATTAAACTCAATTTCCTCTGTTGGAGTTTTTACTTATGGTCGTCCAGTGAGTGCACGCTCAGTCCACCAGCCCATCTACTCACACTGGCTAGCAAACTAATGCGTACATATATACGTAGATAGATATATATAATATCAAAATACATTGTTATTTTTGTTTTTTTTTTGTTAGTTCAGGAAAATTTATTCTTTGAAATATCGAGTTTGACTTTTAATTGATAAAATTTTTCGTCAGACAGAGAGAAGATAAATTATGGGCCACAGCGTCATTGTATGGCAAAAATAGCAACTGCAGAAAGTTCAACATTTTTCTAAGCGATAAAAAATAAAAAGATTGTATCAAGCTAAGAACATACATGTTACATTGTATTTTTGTGTTTTAAGTAATGTAATGACTAATGACTTATTGCAGCAGACTTGCAGTGTATTTTAAATTGAATACGTAGAAAATCAGTACAGAAGGAGAAAAACTCCCTAAAGGAGCATTTGTAACAGGCAAAAGGAATCGAGATAGACCCATAGTTCCTTTTGATGATCTGCATAGAATCACATTCTGAGTCGATTTGTACATGTCCGAACGTCCACCTGTTCGTCTGTCCATGTATTTTTTAAAACAAAGCACAGTTCGCATTTATTGCCCTATCCAGATGAAATTTTGCATAAATCATTTATTTGGCCCAAGGACGAACCCTTTTGAAATTGGAGATAATCGGTCAAAATTTAGATATAGCTCCCATATATCTTCGTCCGATGTGCCTTTTATTGTGCACCAAACGTGTAATATCAGTCCGAATAGTATGGAATTTTGAACGTACGATCAGATTGGACCTGACTAAGTATGCCAAATTTGATGGAAATCGGTTCAGATATAGCTATATCTCCAATATATATTGTTCGTCCGATTTATTATTTTAGTCCTCCGCAGCCGTAATATAATACGTAATACTCTGTAACAACAATATGTTGGGAAATATGTAAAATATAGCTCAGAAATACGTTTGCTAAATTTTATCGAGATCGGTTTGGATTTGGATATATCTCCCATATATTACTTCGTCCGATTTACTTTTTATTGTGCACCAAACGTCTAATAAATGAGATGAAATTTGGCACTTACGACCGAATTGAGTCCAGAAACTAGTATGTCAAATTTGGTGAAGATCCGATTTGTTATATTTATATTTCATCCGATTTGTTATATTTGTTACCTACAACCGTAATATGCACTCCGTAACAACGATATTCAGGGAAATATATCAAATACAGCTCAGAAATATCTTTGCCAAATTTTATCGAGACCGGTTCCGATTTGGATATAGCTCCCATATATATCTTTATCAGATTTCAAAGTAATTGTGCACTAAATGGGCAATATAAGTCCGAATTTAAAAGATACAAATGCTTCGGCATATTTAGTCCTTTGAACTTTAAATTATAATTATAATCATGGCGTGTATGATTAAATTCTCCCATAAAAACTTTTAATTTTATGCGCAGTTCTACTAAATTAGCAAAGTGATGTAGGGTATCATCAAGTCGGCCCCGCCTGACTTTAAGCCTTTCTTTACTGGTTCTTTTTCTATTTGACATGCTATATTGAAGTGTACATGTTTGTACCCTCAACCATATGGCTAGATAGGTTACACATCATTTGATTATACCATATGGCTAGAGAGGGTATTTATCTTTTGATACGACTAAAACGTGCCTAATCGAAATAATGGTTTTCGACACCAGGTCTATTTGGAAGAAATCCGTTTCAGAACATTTGGAGTCGATCTAGCGATGTCCGTCCGTCTGTCTGCTGGCTGGTACGTACGATAAGAAAAAGAAAGGATAATCTGATTTTGCTCCAACCTTGCAAATCCTAATATTTGCATCAGTGCTAGGTCAGGTGAGAAAATAGACAACATCGGTACACTGCATCAAGTACCTTTCTCCCAAAGGGTCAACATTTTGAATTATGAATCCTGAATAATTCTGGCGAAATCACAAATGCACGAAAATGTCACTTCTGACCGTTACATTGATGCTTATATCCAAGATATCGCATATACAGGGTGGTATGAAAAAACTGCAACTAACTTCAGACTGATGTCATTTCTAAGCCACTCATCCGTCAGCTGTTAAAATTATTCCTGTGACAGCTCGTTATATTGTTTACAAGCGTAAAAAAGCATTTTGTTGAGCATTTTCCAGAAAAAAAATTTATTGATGGAATTCAAGCGTGATAGTGTGATTTCTTTATATTTGGCTGGAAAACCACAAGTGGCTATCGTTAGAGCACTGTAGAATTTAAATGTGAATAAATCTTTCGTGTCCCGTACCATCGCTCATTACCGTGATACTGGTAGCGTAGTCCGACATCAAGGAAGTGGACGGAAGAAAACAGCAACATCAGCAGAAAATGTTCGAAAAGTAACGAAGCGACTTGATCGAAACCCGCGTCGCAGTGGCCGAGAAATGGCTCGTGAGCTGAACATATTGCAATATTCCATTCGGCAAATTTTGAAAAATGAGCCCGGGGCAAAGCCATTGCAATTCCAAGAACTTGCACCGCAACAGAAAGAAAATAGACTTGAAAGAGCTAAAAAGTTGCTTCGCTTGGCCGAAAGTGGTGAACTGCCGAATTTGGTTTACTCCGATGAGAAAACATTCGTTGTCCAGCAGTTTGTAAACAAACAAAATGATCGTGTTTACTTGCCAAAGAGGTCAGTGAAAAATGTGCACCTTCGGTTGGCCACCAGAACTCAAGCGCCGGCCATGGTGATGGTGTGGGCCGCCATAACAGCCATCGCTTTTCGCTCGTATAAATCGACCGTGGCATCAGAATAAATGCCGAATATTATCGCGAAAATATGCTGGAGGGTGCATTAATGCCATGGACACGCTAACATTTTGGTCGCAGACTTTGGACATTCCAACAGGACTCAGCACCATCGCACTCTGCACGCACCACCCAAGAATGGTTACAAAATGAGGTATCTCGCTTCATTTCCAGCGCACAATGGCCAGCAAAATCTCCGGATCCGTTGAACTATTGTGGTTGTATTTTTTCTCCATATTCGGTTTTAGGTAAGTTTTGTGTGTTTTCGACGTTTTAAAGAAATTACCATTTTTAAGACGGAGGGTTAGTTTGTTTTTTCCGGATTTTTGTCAGTAATATTGCCGAATGGACTCGATTTATTTCATAAATGTAAAAGTGGGCGGAATATCCCTGTCCTTTTTTGGTTATATCCCTATGTAAACTTTTAAAACACCGATGCAAGTGTCTTATATTTTTAGCTCTTCTTTAATGTTCTTGTCGAATTTTCCTGTAATTTTGAAAAAAAGAGGATTTTTTCCGACATGAATCATCGGTTGATATTTTAGCTAAAAGATCTAATGAATATGACCAAACTAGATCAAGTCATTAATTTGGACAAGGTCAATATAATGATTTTTCGCTAGACATTTGTTTTATAGCAAACGATGAATTTGAAATTTAAGTCCAATCTTTCGCTTTTAAATTATTACCAGCTCTCATATACAGGTTATCGAATAACATTTTGTAATAATTTGTATGTCCAAGCATGTGTGTGTCCAGCATCATGATACCTGCCGTGCCGTTTTTATCTATCTCATCAGCAGTTATTGTTATGGGCCCCCAAAAATTGTTGGACTTCTATTCAAAGGAATAATTTTTTGAGGGTCACATCTTTGGTAATCCTTTAGAATTTTGATTATGTTATAGCTATTGTTAACTCATTCAATATCCATTCCTGGCACCTAATTCACAAAATTTGTGCAGATACATTACCATATTGGCTCAAGTAAATATACAAATATAAAAAATTAGTGGTAATTTAATTTGTATATTTTTTGATAATCAAATTATATGAACAGGGTTTAACAAGCATTTTTAAAGGTACCCACGCGTCCCTTTTACACACCATTGCATCCAATTTCGCTCAACTTGCTCTTGATGAATCCCCAAAAAATTAAACTACATGGTAGCCCGTTTAGGTCGCCAACTGAGCGAGCTTAAACGCTTTGTAGGACCACCCATCCTATTCGATTTGCCAAATAAGTGGGTCAGAAAATATATTTACTGTAAAACATTCTTGTTCACTGCAATCGTCAGTGGCTGCTGTTGAGTGCACTTTTAATTAAGATATCTTGTAAATTGTACGCGAGTAGGTGCATGTGTTAGTGTGTCTGTGTTCTTATAGTGTTTGCAGTTTATTGTCTCTGGTCGAAATGTTTTACTTGTTTCGGGTGTTTTTATATTCCAGTACGAAGGAAGTTGAAAAAGTTTTACTATGCAGAATAGGTGGGATTTGAAAGACATAATGTGGATATCTATATATATATATATATATATATATATATATATATATATATATATATATATATATATATATATATATATATATATATATATATATATATACAAGAAAGTCGTGTTAGTTACTACGCTTATAACTCAAGAACCTCTGATCTGATTTTAACGATTTAGACAAATTCGGAATTGTCTCCTGGCAGAAAAGGATAATATCCAAAAAATCGCGTAAAAATGTGATAAATTAACATTTTTATTTTGACATTTGAAATGTACAAGAGTAATGTTTTATTTTGCATGATTTTTTCCTTTTTGACTTACTTTTTTCTAATGTACATTTGTGTTTTTTATATTTTTTTCTGAATTCGAATATTAATACCAATTTATTTAATTGACTTGATTTCTTGAATGGAAGTGTAGTATAGAATTATGTGGTGGTGAAACGGAATAGATGATATCGAAATAATTTAACGCGATCACACCAAAGTTAAAAGATAATTACTTTTTCAAAATCGCTTAAAACTCACGAAAAAGATATCTCATTGCAAAAATTCTCAAATCGGAAAAAAATAGAAAAAAAATTAATGGAATCGAATTTTAAAATAATAGTACATTCTATTGATAAACTTTGTAAGGATCTTTAAACATTTTCTGTAAAAAATCAGCGAACAAGTTGAAGATTTTTTCAATTTGTTATTCTTCTTTTGTCAATTTTTTTAATTTGCATTATCATATTGACTTCAGTGAATTTTTTTGTGAACAAAATAAAGAATAATTTTTCACTACATACAATTTTTCACAAAAAATGAAATAAGTGCGAAATAGGATGTTAACTGACATCTACCTTTCAACTCCAGGGCCTACATCGTGGTTCAGCTGGAAGATGCGAACACATTTAAACAAACAAAAATGACCGAAAAAGCCTAATGGAGCTCATTTCAAAGCGTGGACCTACTTCTTTCATGTGAAAATAATCCGTCCAATGAGAGCTCGAAATGCAAAATTGTTTGGGAGTACAATCAGTAAAATACCAAATATAAAGTGTGTAAAATAGTAGAGCAAATGGGACTTTTAGAAGAAAAGGATTTCTATCCTTCCAGAAATTTTTCCCAAACATTTTATTTCATGATATCAAATCATAACTCACGGATAGGGTACAACCCGATTTTATATTTATATAACCATCGTATGATTTAAGCTATTTTTGGGGTCTTGGCCACTTTTTTCATATTTTGGCCCTTATTTGACATCTTTGTTTCTAAGGGGGTAGAGAATCTCTTCACGTAAAATTTGAAATTTTCAGAGTAGGACCCATTTTGGTCTTGACCACATTCATTAATTGATTTGGCTAAAAATTGTATTTATGCTATCCCGGGGTAGGGAACCATCATACAGATGATTGCCACATAGGAATTTATTTAAGTAAAGTCCACACATTGGAGTATCCCCATTTCACATCTAATGTGTGTTCAGAAGAGAAAATTTTTTATTCTATTGAATTTGTAACCCCCAAGAGAATATTGGTCGGTCCACGTTTTGGTATAACCCTCATATGATTGTATCTCTGATTTCAGCTATGACCGTGGCCACGTTTTTCAACTGATTTGGCCATTATTTGGCATCTTGGCTTTTCTATTTCGAGGATCTTGACCACATTTTCAAATCGATTTTGCTGTATTTAGGCTACTTTGTGAGTAGAGAACCATCTAACAGAAAAATGTCAACAAACGTAAATATTTTGGTACAGTTCCATATAGTCCCCAGGGCCGCCGATCTATAGTGATTTTTACCGATTGGCGGACAACAACACGGGCATTGATTAATCATCATTGAATGAACTACTATGAAGAAGAAAATAGACTTTTTGGGCACTCTAATGCGCAATTTGAGGTGCTATGGTAATGGGTATAAATTAAATTAAAAATAAAAAAATAAATAAATTATATTAAAATTTGTTCACCTTTATGAGCTATATTTGTGAAATATTATTCTATACAAAGTTTGCATTAAAGACTAAAACTACGGGCCGGCAACGCGGACCGGGCCAGCTAGTTTATATATATACAAGAAAGTCGTGTTAGTTACTACGCTTATAACTCAAGAACCTCTTACCTGATTTTAACGGTTTAGACAAATTAGAAATTGTCCCTTAGCAGAAAAGAATACAATCCAAAAAAAAAAAAAAAAAATCGCGTAAAAAAGTAAGATTTCAAATTTTTCATTTTGACTTTTGAAATGTACAATAGTAATGTTTTATTTTGTATAATATTTTTCCATTTCGACTTACTATTTTCGAATGTAAATTTTTAGTGTTGTTTTTTTTTCTTTTTGAATTTTAATATGTGAACCTGAATAGATGATGTCAAAATAATTTAACGCGTTCAAACCAAAGTTAAAAGATTATTAAGTTTTCAAAATCCCTAAGAAATAAAAGAAACTTATCGCATTGCAAAAATTCTAAAATCGGGGAAAAATAGAGAATTCCGGATTTCAAAATAATAGAAAGGACCAAACTTCTTTAAACATTTGCTGTAAAAAAGCAGCGAACAAGGTAAAGATTTTATTCTTTTTATACCCGACACCATATAGTGGTAGGGGTATTATGTCTTTGTGCATTTGTTTGTAACATGGAGAAGCAAGCAAGATAGACCCATAGTTACTTTTGAGGATTTATGCATGTCAGTCCGTCTGTCTGTCTGTCTGTCTGTCCGTCCGTCTGTCCATGTATTTTTGTGAACAAAATGCAGGTCGCATTTATTATCCGATTGAGATGAAATTTTGCACAAATCATTTGTTTGGCCCAAGGACGATCCCTATTGAAATTGGAGATAATCAATAAAAATTTAGATATAGCTCCCATATATATTTTCGTCCGATTTGCTTTAAACGTGTAATATCAGCCCGAATTGTATGGAATTTTGCACATACAACTAAATTAGGCCTGAAAATAATTTGATCGAAATCGGTTCAGATATAGCTATAGTTCCCATTATATGTTTTATATTTTTGTCCTCCGCAGCGTGTGTGCATATTACACTCTGTAACAACAATATTTGGGGAAATATATCAAATGCAGCTCAGAAATACCTTTGCTAAATTTTATCGAGATCGATTCAGATTTGTATATAGCTTCCATATATAACTTCGTCCGATTTACCATTTATTGTGCACCAAACGTCTAATATTTGCCCAAATGGAATGGAATTTGGCACTTACGACCGGATTGAGTCTAGAAGCTAGTATGTCAAATTTGGTGAAGATCGGTTCAGATATAGCTATAGCTCCCATATATATTGTTCATCCGATTTCTAGTATTTGTTATCCACAGCCGTAATATGCACTCCGTAACAACGATATTCAGGGAAATGTATGAAATACAGCTCAGAAGTATTTTTGCCAAATTTTATCGAGATCGGTTCAGATTTTAATATGTTCGTTGTGAACGTAGATTTGGGATGTACGTCTGTATGTCAAACTGGGACACATTCAGTCGGAAATTGTGGCCGAAACATGAAAAAATGAAAAATATTAGAAAACAACATGGGACCCAACATTTTTTTATACCCTCCACCATACTATGGAGGGTATATTAATTTTGTCATTCCATTTGTAACTCCTCGAAATACTCATGACAGATCCAACAAAGTATATATATTCTTTATAAGCGTAAAATTCTAAGACGATTTAGCCATTTCCGTCTGTCTGTGAGTCTGTCTGTCCGTGTGTCTGTCTGTTGTAATAACGCTATCTTTCGAACAAATTGAGATATAAGGCAAAAATTTTGCACACATGTATATTTTGCCAGTAGGCAGGTTAAGTTCGTAAATGGGCCGTGTAGGTCCAAGTTATCACATAGCCCCATATAACGGTACCTCCCGATATTCGGTATTTTGATGATTTTAGCGACATTATTCACCGGAATCGTTCCAGATTTGGTATTTGAAGTTCGTAATAGATACTGCAGCATAAAACAGAAAATTATCTGTGCAGATCCACGTCTTCTTATAGCCTCCATATAACGGTACCCCCAATATTCGGTATTTTGATGATTTTAGCGACATTATTTACCGGAATCGTTTCAAATTTGGTATTTGAAGTTCGTAATGGACACTACATCCTTAGTCAAAAAATTAGCCATGTAAGTAAACGTCTTTATATAGCCCCTATATAACAGTACCCCCCGATATTCGCTATATTGATGATTTCAGCGACATTATTTAACGGAATTGTTTCAAATTTGGAATTTGAAGTTCGTAATGGATACTACAGCCTAAGACATTAAATTATCTGTGCAGGTCCACGTCTTCGTATAGCCCCTATATAACGGTACCCCCTATATTCGAAATTTTGAGGCTTTTAGCGACATTATTTACCGGTATTGTTTCAAATTTCGCATGTGAAGTTCGAAATGAATACTTCAGCCCATGCCAGAAAATTGTCTGTGCAGGTCCACGTCTTCGTATATAACATATATTTGGTATTTTGATGATTTTAGCTACATTATAAACAGATTTTTCTTCAAGTTTCGCAATTAAATATTGTAATAACTTATGACAAAAGTTGCCTATGCAGTCCACGTCGTCGTATAGGCATTCGGCATTTTAAGATTTTAACAGAACTTTTAACGGTTTTTTTTTTTTTTTGGAAATTGCCAAATTTGTACCAAATGGTGGAGGGTATTAAAAGTTCGGTCCGGCCGAACTTACAGCTTTTTTACTTGTTAATCTTCATTGAATTATACTATGATGAAAAATATGGACCTTTTGGGGTCTCCAACGCCCAATTTAAATGACAAAACAACAACATTAATTCCCATCGTACGGTAATGGCTGTAAAAGTGTAATTATCTTTGACTATTCTGAATAATTCTGCCCTCAATTATGAGGTGGACAAAACTAAATACCACGCAGCACGTTATTCAAAACGTTGGAAAAACAAATTCCAAATCATAGCTAATTTGAATGGAACATTTTGCTAAGCTCTTTACAATACCAACATTTGAGCTGAGTTTTCACATGGGGCTTTTATTGATGTTCTATATCATATAGGTTTTTAACACTCAAATTATATCCTATGGCTGAAAAATAAAATCCGGCCATTCAAAATATCAAAAGTCGACGGTAGGTGAACATCTATTATAATTTTTGCTATGAATATTTATTTCTAATTAGAAATTACTATTTAGTCATTACTTATAATAAAAACTGTACCGTTTACATAAGTCAAATCTGTGATTTATTATGTTTTAAAAAATATGCATTAAATAATAAACGTGCAAGCCGGCAAAGCGGACCGGGCCAACTAGGATATTATATATATGAAGAGAAATTCTAGAAGTTGGAGAGTCCATAGTTCAGAAGCGCTAAATATGTTCCCGGTCGAATGGTAAAAAGGGCAAAAGATAAATAGTATCCGACGACTATTCAAAATCGTTAGTTTCTGACCTGTCCTCATTTATCTGTATTAAAGAGTAGTCCAAACGAAATGACTGAACCTAGAATCTTGAAATTTTGCACTAGGGTCAGTCTTGGTGCACAGGCGTGTGGCAAGCCTGAGTTTTTATGAAATTCGTAGTTAAAGGGTACAAAAAGTTCTAAAAATTTAATACTGTTCATTGGACAAACGGAAGGAGCAATATTCCTGAAAATTGGAATGAGATCCACTAATGGATAGATGTGCCAAAGGGTTTTTTGAAATTTGAAAAAATATTGGTACGAAAAGTTCTAAAATGTTACTAAACGTCTAAAATGATACCATATGGTATTATTTTAACGGATAGAGCTAAAAACTTGAAATTTGGTATAAGGAGGTACCGTTACATGGGGGTAATACGAAAACGTGGACCTATACATACAATATTCCAATGCTAGAACCCATTATGACCTACATTTAGCAATTTTTAGACAAATCCGTGGAAATTTTGGATACAAATCATCAAAATATCGAATATTGCGAGGTATCGTTATATGGGGGCTATATGAAAACTTGGACCTATACATGCAATGTTCCGCCAGTGAAACTAAAACCCATTGTGACTTACATATACCAATTTTTAGATAAATCTGTTGAAAAATGTGGCGAAAATCAACTAAATATCGAATATCGGGAGGTATCGATATATGGCGGCCATACTTAAACGTTTACCGATATATCTCATTTTCAATACCAACCATCTTAGATACAAAACAAAATGTTCTGCCAAATTTTGAAGCTTTACGTCAAATAATGTGGGCTGTATCGTGATTTCAACTGACAGACAGGCGAACGTTGTAAAAGTGACTTAGAATTTTATGGTGATCATGAAAATACTTTATGGAGTCTATGAGGGATATTTTGGGATGTTATAAACGGAATGATAATGTTAAGGTGGAGGGTATAAAAAGACTCAAAACGGACGTTTGGAATGAAAATTTAAGGTGGACTGCTCGCTGATGAAGTTGCGGACACTTGCTAGTTGGTCTATAATTGTGAAGTCTATGAAAACTGGAAAATAAGGTAAAAAATGAAAGGAGGGGGGGGGGGGGGGGGGGGGGTATAATTTTTATAATTTTTCATTTATTCAACAACTACTCCATTCCCACTCTTATCTCACCCCTACACACTAACAGAGTTTTTCATTCCAAATTTTCAAATGAATGTTCATTGACTTTTTGTACTTTTGGAGCTCAAGAATGATTTTTTTCACGCTCTGCTCATATTAAGTTCCGATCAATTACAATATTAAGTAAATTTTGGAATTGTTCGCAGTCCTTTAGTTCAAAATCTCCAAGAGTTTATCATAGAAAAATAGGCATGAAAAAAAAACCGGTGTTAAGGTCTAGTTTATTAAGGTAAAGACTTTTTGCGACTTACTAGTACTAAATGTTCAAGCCCAGAGTTTACACAATTATGCTTATCATAAAGAAAACAGTGGTCGGAACTTTAGAGGTCAACCATTTCCAATAACATATTTTATTGCAAATTTCAGAAATCTTAATACCATTGTACGTCATTTAGTTAATTTTGGTACTTTTAATGCCCTTGTAGTTAGAATTATAATGTTGCGGTTGTATACAGCCCCACACTCCAACAGTGGTCCTTAATTCAAATTTCGAGAATTCTAGCTCCAATCCTTCATTTAGTACTTTTTACTATTATTTAGTTTTATATTCAAAAACTGAAGTTTTTAAATGCACCTTCCGCTAACATCCCTCGTATAAATTTTCACAAAACACCAACGAAATGGAAACATAAAACGGCGAATGTATCAACACATCCCGACGTGGCTGGGAAGTGAGGATGTTGGAGAAGGTCAAAATGTTCTATCATAAAATACAAGCTTTTTTATGATGACAACGGTGGCCCCTCCATGTAACTGGCAAATAGAATGTGTTGTGTTGTAATTGTTTTTATTTACACCACGCTGTAATAAAGTTCTATGTTGTGAGATAGTCAATTGTATAGCCGTTGTAGCTAGCAGTGGGTAATAAAACAATTGAATGAGGATCTTCACCACTCTCCAGTCAGATGGGAATATGCATGTTACAATGTTCGAGTGTTTGACCTGATTTTTTTTTTCGCTGCTCATGCTTGTAAATGTTAATATGTATATATGTGTGTAGTTTGTTTGAGGGAGTACCTAAATTAAAAATTGTCAAAAACCTTGTTGCAACATCTATGTTTTATCACGCAAGAATGATTTCATTAATGAATGTTTAGAAATTATGTTCGATGACGACATGTTCGGAGTGTTGGTGGAAATGAAAAACAAGGATTGGTTTTTTTTTCTTGGGTAAATACAGATATGAAATAGTTATTGAGAGTTTAGCTGCAACAGCATTAATTTCATTCTTCCCATAGAAATTCAAGCTATGATTGGATATTTTTTTATTGTTTTTATAAAAAAAAATAATAAAAAATGTATATTTCTTATTTAGTTTTTATAACCTACAACACTATGTCAATAACTACGTTTGATTAAACCAAGAAGTTTATAACATGGACCTTCCAAAACTGATTCGATTTGACTATCTATGTCTGCTCGTATGTCCATATTAATTGTAATCAAGCTACTGGTGGCAATTATGGTCTGTCCTTCGCGAAATTTTGCATGGAGTTAAGGTATGGATCGGAATTTAAGCCTATTGTTGGGGAGATGATCGCAAAATATTAAGGAGAAGAAACCGAAGACATAATTTTATGTTGATTTTCCAATGGCTCTATAGCTTACAATTATAGATCTATCGAAGTGCAATTTTACACGGTCATCGGCTAATATTTAGCGGGTGAAATGATCCATAATTTTTGTGCGAAAAGTTCTAAAATTTGCATTCACATTCAAATATTTTTAATACTGAAAGTCACATTCCGGCGAAACCATTTTCAAATTATATTTTGAATTTCCAAAGACACGAAAAGGGCATAAATATAAGACAATTGCCACACGATTTAGCATTGTCTTGTGGCTCCACTCATCTTCGAGCAGAGTAAAGTAATAAAGACATAAATAACGTTAAAACAGAAATTTATTACGTCATTTTTATATTACGAATGTTATCATTCTTAATTTATAGATTCCATTGGAGAAAAACGAGACAAGATTTATCATGATTGTGTCTAACTTGAGTTTAAAAGAAAATTAAGATTTGTCAAGCTTGGTACTCTGTGTGGAGAAGTACCAAAATATATACTCAAATATATTCCACATTTAAACCGGAATTTTAAAATATCAAAAAATTGTACCCACCTTTTTCAATGGAATTGTCTTGAGTTTTAATTACGAAGTTCTTATAGGCAAAATGCCTATATAGGTCCAAGTTTTGCTGTGCTCATTATATGACGGCAGCTCCCGAATGTCTATACTTTTATGATTTATGTCAGATTTTCTTATATAATTATAAAACCTATAATTATAACAAGTAAGCAAAGGCTATAGTCGTGCGGGACCGACCATGTGATACCCTTCAACACTACCATATGTTAGAAGCCCCCTTATATCCAGATCGATTTTGGAAGATTTCTCTTTTGAAATTATGTCACTGAGCACTGACCTGACCAGGGACATTTGACCAATATTTAAGCACTCCGTCATGCTGTTAGTTGTCCATTTTCCGTCCAAAATGCTTGAATCCTTCCCTGACCTTAACTCTCTTCTCAAGCGTATCGATTGGCTTCAATTGTATGATCAGGAATTTTTTTTCTGTTTTTGGTTCACTTGAACCCCTAAATATTTTGCGATCATCTCCAAAAGCAAGAGGCCCCTCTGTATCTCTAAATTTATACCCATCTATGATTTGATTGTCTACGATATTTGGCTATATTCGTCAACGAAATCAGCATAAAAAAGACAGAAGTTCGGCTTTTGTGTATTTCGGATATCACCTGTAAATAATGCTGGTATTTTGTCACACAAAAGTAGTGGTCCCTTCAACCCGCTGTCCCAAACCCTAACTTCGTTCGAGATTTCTTTGGTTTCTATTTGTGACTTTTATAACGGCTGCAAAATCAGGAACATTTTTAGTTGTTGGTCCATTTCAACCCCCATATATATTGCGAACATATTTAAAACCAATAGGCCTATCCCTTCTGAGCCTTACCCTTGTGAAAAATCGGATAATAATTTCAATCTGTATATAACAGCCCCAACCGGTGTTGTATTGTGAAAAAATATTACAAAATATACACTTCAATACTATAAGTCAAATTGAAAATATCGCATGCAATAAAAAATATGAAAAAATAAAAAATGTCACAAAATACTACAAAACCTATATTAATATCATTATTGACATCTGTTTATGCGATTTTTTTAAGAATTTGTACTATTATGCCAAGAGGGCATTCTGAATTGACAAAATTTGTCAAAATCGGTCCAGCCATTCTTGAGATATAAGCATTCTAGCTAACATTCCCTTCCTTTGTACATACACATTGCATATATTTCGTTATATATATCCGATATATGTTCTTCGGCATCGACGTAATGGTCAGAATTGACGTTTTCGTCTATTTGTGATTTCGTCGGGATTAAAAATATTCGCGGTTTAATGGGAATTTTAACTTTTATTTCACACAAATGTTATGGTCTATTTCACCCCTAAGCTCTAGCCCCATGCTAACTTCCGCTTCGAGTGGTCCATAATTGCGACCTGTAGAGCAACTGCAAAATCAGGAAATTTTTCAGTTTTTGTTCCATATCAACCCCCAAATATTATGCGATCATCTCCAAAAGCAATTCTATTCTATTCTGAGCATCCATTGTCCATTGTCAATTTCGTGAGGATCGGACTATAATTGCGACCTGTAGAGTGATTACAAATTAACATGGACAGACGGACGGACGGACATACATAGCTAGATCGACTCAGCTCGGCGAGATAGGAAGATCCATATATACTTTCCTATGTGGGAAAACAATATTTCGAGGTGTTACATAATACTAATACTAATATTAATACTAATACTAATACTAGTACAAATAATAATAATACAACACTAATATTAGTACCAATATTAATACTAATGCTAACACTAGTACTTATACTAATATCAATTCTAATACCAATACTAATATTAGTATCAAAACTAAGAGACTGCTTTAATGCCAAATCGATTGGAAGATAGGACCGAAACCATTGCAAGAGCATAAATCAGGTGTTGGAGTAATTGACACGAGTTAACATTTTCGACCAAAATAATCCTTGTGTTATCAGCAATATTACTGAAGACACTAAATATCTAAAATGCAAGGACTCCAATTAATATTCATCCGAAAATTTCAAAATATGAACCAGTAAACCAGTAGAGCTCCACATAACAATTAAAAGTTTTTATGGGAGAATTCAATCATACAAGCTATGATTATAGTTATAATTTAAAGTTCAATGGACTAAATATGCCAAAGCATTTGTATCTTTTAAATTCGGACTTGTGTTGCTCAGTTGGTGCACAAATAATTTAAAATCGGATAAAAATATATATGGGAGCTATATCCAAATCTGAACCGATCTCGATAAAATTTGGCAAAGATATTTCTGAGCTGTATTTGATATATTTCCCTGAATATCGTTGTTACGGAGTGCATATTACGGCTGTGGGTAACAAATACAACTAATCGGATGAACAGTATATATGGGGGCTATAGCCATATCTGAACCGATCTTCACCAAATTTGACATACTAGCTTCTAGTCTCAATTCGGTCATAAGTTCCAAATTCCATCCCATTTAGACAAATAAAAGGTAAAAGGTAAATCGGACGAAGTTATATATGGGAGCTATATCCAAATCTGAACCGATCTCGATAAAATTTAGCAAATGCATTTTGAGCTGTATTTGATATATTTCCCCAAATATTGTTGTTGCAGAGTGCATATTACGGCGGCGGAGGACAAAAATAACAAATCGGATGAACAATATATATGGGAGCTATAGCTATATCTGAAGCGATTTCGATCAAATTTGGCATACTTATTTTCAGGCCTAATTTGGGTGTATGTGCAAAATTCCATTCAATTCGTGCTGATATTACACGTTTGGTGCACAATAAAAGGTAAATCGGACGAAGATATATATGGGAGCTATATCTAAATTTTGACCGATTATCTCCAATTTAAATAGGGTTCGTCCTTGGGCCAAACAAATGATCTGTGCAAAATTTCATCTAGATCGGGCAATAAATGCGACCTGTACTTTGTTTACAAAAATACATGGACAGACGGACGGACGAACGGACGGACGGACATGCATAAATCGACTCAGAATGTGATTCTATGCAGATCATCAAAAGGAACTATGGGTCTATCTCGTTTCCTTTTGCCTGTTACAAACAAATGCACAAAGACGTAATACCCTGACCACCTTGTGGTGTAAGGTATAAAAAGAGGTGGTCACCTCTATTAAGGTCATTTGCGATATATACTGAATTTTGTTAGTATTAAAAACAAAAAAAGTTGTAAGTTCGGCCGGGCCTATCTTTGGGCGATTAAAAAAATATAATCCGTTAAAAATTCTGTTAAAATTGTAATAGACAACTTTTGTCATAAACCATTAGAATATTCAAATGCGAAATTTGAAAACAATTTCGGCTAGTAATGTAGCTAAAATTATCAAAATACAGAATTTCGGGAGGTACCGTTACATGGGAACTATACGAAGACGTGGACCTGCACAGATAATTTTCTGTCGTAGGCTACAGTATCCATTACGAACTTCAAATACCAAATTTTAAACAATTCCGGTGAATAATGTTGCTAAAATCACCAAAAAATCGAATATCGGGGGTACCGTTATATGGGGGCTATGCATCAAAATACCGAATATCTGGGATATCGTTATATGAGGCTATATACGAAGACGTGGACCTACACAGACAATTTTCTGTCATAGACTCTAGTACCCATTACGAACTTCAAATACTAAATTTGAAACATTTCCGTTGAATAATGTCGCTTAAATTACCAAAATACCGAAAAATTTGAGGTACCATTATATGGGGGCTATACCAAAACGTGAACTTACATGACCCATTTTCAATACCAAAAGTCCTCCAGATATAAACCACATTTGAGTAAAATTGTATCAACCTACTTCATTTCGTTCGGAAGCTAGGGTGATTTCCACAGAAGGACATTGCTAAATCGACATAGAATTTTATGCTGATCAAGAATATATATACTTTGTGGGGTCTAAAATGTATATTTCGAGGTGTTACAAACGGAATGACAAACCTAACATACCCTCCATACTGAATGAATTTTGTCGCCCAGTGTAGTGATTACTTTCATAAAATTTGAGACTATTCCCCAGATTTTTTTTAAGTTTGAAAACTGCATTATAACTACAAGCATTTAATTTAGTATGACATGTATAGGTACTTTCCCTAAAAGGATACATACAAAAATGCTCTCGGAACACCGATTAAAGTTTTCTTACTTCTTATGTTACATTTTAAACAATATCCTTCCTTTGAATTAAATCCTTTTGGGACTTGTATTCGTTAAAATGCATATATACTCTCGTTATAAATATAAATTAGTTTTCTTCAAACTTTAATATCTATTTAGTGCTGTAAATTTTAAATAAATTACCCTAGGTTAGCAACGGTTCAAACCAATTTGTCAATGAAATTTTATATTTTTCCATCATTGTATTTTGTTAGAGTTCGGTTCGCACATAGGGCATCGAATATAGCATTCACATACATATGTATTTATTTAGGATTCTGTTTTTAGGCTATTTTTCTGTTTTCACAATCAATCGTTGTTCTCAATTACAAAATACTATTTGTGTGTTTGTTAGCCTTTTGCATCGAATCTGGGCTAGTATCCATCCACAAAATGGTAAATGGCTTTAAGGCTTTTCAATCCTTTCGTTTCGGGTTAGTTATCGTTCTGTCCTAAGTTCTTTAGAAACAAGTTTTTCTTTTGCAATTCTTTTCGTTTTTGCTGCTTCTGTTGGTGTTTTGTGACAAGCAATGCCATAGGATTTTCTCTGCACTGTAATGGGATATCACTTAAAGTGACATTCCAATTCGAATCAAATTAAATTCGATGATAAAACTAAATAAATTGAAAGTTCCAAGGAGAATGCCAGTAAAGTCGACTAAAAAGATAAGGACGAATGGGTATTAAATATATTAAGATATATATATGCACACATATCTGTGGATTTTTTTTTGCTTCTCTAATTCGTAAAGGTTGACAGAGATCTACCTATCCAATTGGAATGGAGAAATAGTTAATCCAATAATCTTATAAAAAATATTTAAAAGCTTGTTGACAAGATTATGATGGCAATCAGGGATAAGATATGTATGTATCCCTGTAATCAAATTATAACGAAAGGGTCAGATACGTCTTTGGAGGAATTGGAGTAGGAGACGATTGCAAAAATTAGCTAATTTTATTTTTTACCCTTAAAAGGATGATGTATTAAAAGCTTCATTCATAATTGTCTACGTTTAGGCCTTTCCCCCTTAAAATGGTTCCCATTGATATTCGTTATTTTAGAGAGTTCTGTTTCATTCGACATTTAGGGTTCTCGGTGCATTGATTAAATCCTTGCAAAAATTTATTAATGTAGATCCATTTCTGGTGCAACCGCAACGTAACGGTACATCGTGGTTTTCGGATTTTAATGGCATCGGTCTAAAAATATGTATTTTTGTATTATTTGGTACTGATTTTTATTCCCTCAGCTATATGACCAGAAAGGGCATATATTATTTGATGCGGTCAAAACGTGCCTAGTCGAAATCACGGTTTTAGACCCTAGGTCTCTTTGGACCAAATCCGTTTCAGGTCATTTGGAGTCGATCTAGCGATGTGCGTCCGTCCGCCCGTCTGTCTGGCTGACGTGCGCACCATAACTCTCGAAGGGAGTATCCGATGTGGTCCAAACTTGGTACATCGTAATATTTTTGTCAATATCGGTCCAATCCTTCTGCTACCTCCACCACAAAGCGTCGACATTTTAAAAATATATATTTTTGCACAGAAAGAGGATAATCCGATTTTGTTCCAACTTTGCAAATCCTAATATTTGCGTCAGTTTTAGGTCAGGTGCGAAAATGGAAAAGGGTCCAATACAAAGGGTCGACATTTTTTCAATAATTACAACTCTTATAAAATGTGATGTAAGATGCCAATTTTTTTTTCAAATTTCAAACATCCCAATATTTTTATTAACTCATGGTCTGGTGTTAAGATGGAATACAGGGTGAGATAAAAAAACTGCAACAAAGTCAAATTCCATAATTTTTACATATTTTTTAAATTTATTGAATGAAAGCAAAAAATGTCGGAAATAGCATAAAATTTTGAAATAAGTTTAGATTTGTTCGAATTGGTCACCTTTGGCACGAATTATGGCCTTCAAACGGCCAATGAAATCGTCACACGCTGCCTGACTGTTGCTCTGCTGTATTTTGGCCCAATTCCGGCGTAGCGCTTGCTTAAGGTGATTGAAACTTTGGTATTTTTTAGTGCAAACCAACGGATTGGTATTCGGAGATTTTGATGGCCATTGTGCGCTGAAAGTGAAGCGAGGAACCTCATTTTATTACCATTCTTGGGTGGCGCGTGCTCAGTGCGATGGTGCTGAGTCCTGTTGGAATGTTCAAAGTCTGCGGCTAAAATGTTTGCGTGCCCAAGGCTTTAATGCACCTACCAGAATATTTTCGCGATAATATTCGACATTTATTCTGATGCCACGGTCAATTAATACGAGCAGGGAGCGACCGTCGGCTGTTGTGGCGGCCCACATTATGACCATGGCCGTCGCTTGAGTTCTAATGGCCAACGGAAGGTGCACAATTTTAGCTGACCTCTTTTTCAGCGGAGAAAACCAAATCCGGCAGTTCACCACTTTCGGCCAAGCAAAGCAACTCTTTAGCTTTTTGAGTATATTTTCTTTCTGTTACGGTGTAAGTTCTTGCACTTTTTGAAATTTCAGTCGTTCAGGGTAAGCTCATTTTTCAATAATTGCCGAATGGAATATGGCGTTATGTTCAGCTCATGAGCCATTTTTCGGCCACTGTGACGCGGGTTTTGATCAAGTCGCTTTCTTACTTTTTGAAGCATTTCTGCTGACACAAAAGATTTAGTCACATTTAAATGCTGGAGTGCTCTAACGATAGCCTCTTGTGGTTTTCCAGCCAAATATAAAGCAATCACACTATCACGCTTGAATTCCATCACGAATAACTTTTTTCTGTAAAATTCTCACCAAAATGCTTTTGTACGCTCGTAAACTATATAATGAGCGGTCACTGGAATAGTTTTATCAGCTGTCGACGAGTTGCTTAGAAATGACAGCAGTCTGAAGTTGGTTGCAGGTATTTCATCTAATCCTTTTTTTAGAAAATTTTTGAATTTTATTGTGTCTCTGGACAAAAGATATTTGCATACTTAATATGCGCCATAAAGATCATGTTTAATTTTGTAAATTTTTTCTTTACAAATATTCTTTCCACTTTACAAACCAATAACAAGGTAAATCTCAATTTCAAGCCTTTTTTACGATTTAGTAATGTTTTCATCTAATTTCAACTAATGTTGCTATTTTCAGTCCTTACTATAAATTATGATGAGACCCAATAAAGTGTAAATGTTTAGTTAGCATAAAATCTTAAAATCTACATCATTACTTCTCTTGAAAATCAAATGAATTCTACATTATTCGCCTGATTGGTATTGAATATTGTCTATACTATTGACTGTACTATTGACTATACTATTGGCTATATTGTGGGTGATTTTCGATGTTTTTCTTTTTCAAACACAATATCAACTTAACATTTGGGATTTATTGTTAAAATTTCAACATAATTTCACAATTTCGTGTATATCCCGTTATCTTGATTTTCAGCCGAACTGGTTGTAATGTGGTTTTCCATTTAAGAAAATTGTTGACTCACCTTATTTATAGGGATCTTGGCCGATTTTACGTGTTTATACCCTACAACACTATGTGTTGGGGGTATTATACGTTTGATTGGGCCAAAAATTATGTAACACCTCGATCTCGCCGAGCTGAGTTGATCTAGCTATGTATGTCTGTCTGTCGATATTAATTTGCAATCACTCTACAGGTCGCAGTTATGGTCCGATATTCACGAAATTAAGAATGGAGGTGGGGCTAGAGCCAGAATAGAAGCATATTGCTTTTGGAGATGATCGCATATTATTTGGGGGTTGACATTGACCATAAACTGAAAAAGTTCCTGATTTTGCTGGTGCTCTAGGTCGCAATTATAGACCAATCGGTGCGGAAGTTAGCATGGGGCTAGAGCTTAGGACTGTGCAAAAGCCTTCTAATATAGATGGTCATCTGGCAATTTTTAGTGGGTGAAATAGGCCACAACATTTGTGTTAAATAAAAGTCAAATTTTCCATTAAACCGCGAATATTTTTAATGTCGGCGAAATCACAAATAGACGAACAGGTCAATTCTGACCGTTACGTAGATGCCGATAGTAAAAATATCGGTTATATATAGCGAAATATATAAAATGTGTATATACAAAGGAAGGGGATGTTAGTTAGAATGCTTATATCTCAAGAATGGCTGGACCGATTTTGACAAATTTTGTCAATTCAGAATGCCTTCTTGGCATAAAAAAATAGAATCTAAAAAAAAAGCATAAAAATATGCCCATAATGATGTTAATATAGATTTTGTAGTATTTTGTGACATTTTTATATTTTTTCATATTTTTTATTGCATGCGATTTTTATCAATATGACTTATAAAATTGAAGTGTACATTTTGTAATAATTGTTCACCTTATAACACAGTTTGGGGTTATTATTTACAGATAGCGATTATCGTTCGATCCTCATGAAAATATTCATAAGGGTAGGGTAAGGTTCGGAAGGGCTAGGCCTATGGTTTTATAAGATGTCCGCAATATATTTAGGGGTTGAAATGGACCAACAACTGAACACTTTCCTGATTTTACAGCCGTTATAAAGGTCACAAATAGAAACCAAAGAACACTAAATCTCGCACGAAGTTAGAGTTTAGGACAGCGGGTAGAATGGACCATTATTTTCGTATGAAAAAATACGAAATACTTTCAAGAGCGAAATATGCCAAAATGGATTTGGAAATATGAAGGCTTCTAACATATTGTAGTGTTGTATGGTAGCACATGGTCAGACCCGCACGGCTATAGCCTTTACTTACTTGTTTAGTTATGTTTTTATATGTAAAATCGTTATTGATAGAAAATATCCTTGTGGAAATACTTAAGGTTGGAATAGTTCCGATATACATTTATGGTGAATGGGGCTAAAATTTGTAGCATGCCATGTAATTAAAATTCTAGCTGACCTAGTTGTCTATAATATTCCCCATTAAACCAATTTTACATAAAAAAATCTTATTATCATCATATTTCATTCATGGCAAATAAACAGAGTACAATTGTGTACATTTTATTCCTACCGAATTAAGTTTAATTTACATTCTGATTTCAAACTGTCTTCGGAATTCTAATAGTCAACTTATTGATATTTCCATAAATATAAATAAATTGCAGTTGTGGTCTTTGTTGTTGTTGTTTTAAAACTATTAAGTAAATACTTTAACTTTTGCGAAATTTATTCATATTGTCATTATGTACATTTTAACCATTAAAGACAGACAGACCGACAGACAAATTTTGCCGCATTGTGCTGATGATGACTATCTTCTTTTTTTAACAAATTGAATTTCTATACTCTGTGGATTTTTGTTGTGGCAACATATGTATGTTAATTTGAATATTTGCGAATATTTCATATACACAGATCAATGTGTGTGTGCGTGTGTGACTACAATCAGAAATACTGCCGCCTAAATGTAAATGAATTTAGAAGACGACGTACATATATAAATAACAATTTTTTTTTGACAACATCTGATATTTATTTGATTGCAATTGAATTTCAAAATAAGTAATTGAATTTGGTATTGCCAATCATAAATTATGAAATACATAACTACAATTGTGAACATATGTTTGCTTTTACATACACATGTACATAATACACATACATTTTAACATTTATTGATTAGAATGTATGTTTATGGGTGCGAGACAATGGAAGCAGCTGTCTTCCTTTTTTCAATTGATTTCATCTAATCGAATTGTGGTTGTCAAATAAATAAGAAAATAAAATTGAATATCTATGCATGTGGTTGTGTATGACAAACCATAGTTAGATTTATTTATAGATTATTTTATTTAAATTAAATAAATTATTTAATGCTTTTTTATTTACCCAGAAAAAAACTACTATATTGCAATTGGAATTTAAATATTTCAGGTTAGAACTTCATCCTTATTTGTATTTCATCTTATTCTATCAAATGTCCATTGGATGAACATATTGAATGGATTGAATTTAAGAGAAAAGGTTTTGTAGAAGTACGTGTGCACAAGAGGACAGATAGTATTACCTGAAAACAACACCACTCCCCAAGGGAGCAAAATGGGTGTGTGCCCAAGTACTCCTGCTACTTTCAATTAAGCTATTTCCCATTGTCTGTGTTCAGTTTCCCTTTCGGATATCAAATGAAATTTAAAATATTCAAATTGTAAAAATGTATGTGTAGGTATACGACAATGTTTGAATGATGACATACTCATAAACTATGTATAAACAAGTGTATATATGGAGAGGAGGGATTTTTCGACATTGTTTGGAAAACAGTACCGGATAATTTTGTAGTTTCAAAAAATCAATACCACGAAGAGGTAAAGGATTCTGAAAATTGTATATGTAGGTGTCGAATTGTTTAGATGTTACGAGAGATGTGGGCCACGGAGGATATTATTATATTTAAATATAAAACAAGATATAGACTGGATAAAATTTGTTATATAAAAGGCCTACCAAGTGTCCGGTAATTCGTCAGTGAAAAGTTCGTCTTAGAATGTTAGATTCATTCTAACAGTTTGTGTTAGGACCTCTTAGTACTCAAAATATACAAATTGTGCAGTTTGACACAATTTTTTTTATCAAAACCTTATACATCGTTGTAAATTTTCAGACTTTCAAGGATTTATAAGTTTCTCAAGTTTTTCCTTTTTCGGGAAAAAGGAATGAAAATTGTTGCCTTTTACACCAAAAAGTCATCAAAATATTTCACTGTGAAGTATACCGAGAACGATACCATCATAACACAAAAGCACAATGAACCCAAGCCCATTTTTTACGTTCGAAACAATTTCAACGTCCTCATATGTAAACGGTAGAAAATAGCAGATTCCAGCTCTATACATTCACTCAATTTGCCAAACTGTTCCATATCTCAATCCTAGACACCAACAGTTATCACAATATAAAATTTGAAGCCTAACCCCTTATCCAAGACCAAATATAGCACTTTCCATCCAAATATAGGATACATTTTCAAACCAACGTCGATCTTCAAGCACAGATAATCTATATATATATATATATAAGAAAGTTGTTTTAGTTACCACGCTTATAACTTAAGAACCGCTGGACTGATTTTAACGATTCATACAAATTCGGAATTGTCTCCTGTCCGAAAAGGATAATATCCAAAAAATCGCGTAAAAATGTGATATATTAACATTTTCATTTTGACTTTTGAAATGTACAATAGTAATGTTTTATTTTGCATGATTTTTTCCATTTTGTCTTACTTTTTTCTAATGTACATTTGTAGTGTTTTTTTATATTTTATTTTTGAATTCGAATATTAATACCAATTTATTTAATTGACTTGATTTCTTGGGAACTGAAATTGATGGCGGGTTACATGGAAGTGTAGTACCGAATTATGTGGTGGCGAAACGGTGATATCGAAATAATTTAACGCGGTCACACCAAAGTTAAAATATAATTACTTTTTCAAAATCGCTAAAAAAGCACGAAAAAGAGATCTTATTGCAAAAATTCTCAAATCGGGAAAAAATCAAAAAAAATCTCAATGGAATTGAATTTTAAAATAATAGTACATTCTATTGACAAACTTTGTAAGGATCTTTAAACAATTGCTGTAAAAAATCAGCGAACAAGTTGAAGATTTTTTCAATTTGTTATTCTTCTTTTGTCAATTTTTTTCAATTTGTATTATCATATTGAATTCTGTGGATTTTTTGTGAACAAAATAAAGAATAATTTTTCACTATATACAATTTTTCACCAAAGAAATAAAATAAGTGCGAATTAGGATGTTAACTGACATCTACCTTTCAGCTCCAGGGCCTACATCGTGGTTCAGCTGGAAGATGCGAACACATTTAAACAAACAAAAATTACCGAAAAAGCCTAATGGGGCTCATTTCAAAGCCTAATGGGGCTCATTTCAATGTGTGGTCAGAAAAGAAAATTTTGGATTCTATTGAATTTATAACCCCCAAGAGAATATTGGTTGAGGTACGTTTTGGTATAACCCTCATATGAATGTATCCCTGATTTCAGCTATGACCGTGGTCTTGGTCACTTTTTTCAACTGATTTGGCCTTTATTTGGCATATTGGCTTTTCTTTTTCGAGGGTCTTGATGACATTTTCCGATCGATTTTGCTGTATTTAGGCTACTTTGTGAGTAGAGAACCATCTTACAGAAAAATGTCAACATAGGTAAATATTTTGGTACAGTCCCCATATAGTCCCCAGGGCCACCGATCTATAGTGATTTTTACCAATTGGCTTACAACAACACGGGCATTGTTGATTCGTCATTGAATTTTACTATGAACAAGAACATAGACTTCTTGGGAAATCTAAAGCGCAATTTGAGATGCTATGGTAATGGATGTAAAAGCGAAATTAACTTTGACTATTCAGAAATTATTTTGCCCTCCTTCCATAGGTATTTATTTCTATTTAGTCGGATCAATATTTATACTAAAATTTGTTCACCTTTATGAGCTAGATTTGTGAAATATTATGCTATACAAAATTAGCATTAAAGACTAAAACTACGGGCCGACAACGCGGCCCGGGCCAGCTAGTATTATATATATTGTACTATCCAGAATTTTTTATACATTTCCGAAAGCGCCTCAATATGACCAAGCTTCACATGAATAGCGATCCTAATACCAAATTTTTTGATTCCAGCTTTATCCCTTCACATAAGTTTAGTGCCATTTAGTACTTTTCGTGCACTTGTAATACATATTTCCGAAACTACCTATTTTTCACAAGCCTATCACAAACATGGACCCAAATACAATATTTCAGTTCATATTCACCCTTAACCAAATTTTTCCAAACTTAGTACCATTTAGTACAGTTCTCACACTTAGTACATATTGGCCATGTAAAAACACATGAGAAAAAATCCTCATTGAGTTAACTATGGTGGTGACATATATATAGTTTTCGTTTCGTTGACGGATAAGGCTCGCTATTGCAGGGCGCTTTCCTAAAGGGTGCGTTGTGATTTTGAAGTCATTTATGGTCCACCGACTAACAGGAACTGTTACCTGGGAATATCATGTTTTTGACTGGCTCTCATTAATTTGAGTGGTCATTAATACATTGACACAAGAACTTCGGGCTCGTAGTTTTAACCAAAATCTAGAGCAGTGAGATAAAAAAACTGCAACCAACTTCAGACTGCAGTTATTTCTGAACCACTCGTCCGACACCTGTTAAAATTATTCCAGTGACAGCTCATTATGTTGTTTACAAGCGTACAAAAGCATTTTGGTGAGAATTTTCCAGAATTTCCAGAAAAAAAGTTCTTGTGGAAAACCACAAGTGGCTATAGTTAGAGCACTCCAGCATTTAAATGTGAATAAATCTTTGTGAAAATTTGTGTCTCGTACGATCGCTCATTACCGTGATACTGGTAGCGGTGGACGGAAGAAAACAGCAACATCAGCAGAAATGGTTCGAAAAGAAAAGAAGCGACCTGATCGAAATAAAAAAGTGCAATAATTTACACCGAAACAGAAAGAAAATAGACTCATAAGAGCTAAAGAGTTGCTTCGCTTGGCCGAAAGTGGTGAACTGTCGAATTTGGTTTTCTCCGATGAGAAAACATTGGTTGTCCAGCAGTTTGTAAAGAAACAAATCGTGGACGTGTTTACTTGCCAAAGAGGTCAGCTGAAAATGTACACCTTCGGTTGGCCACCAGAACTCAAGCGCTGGCCATGGTGTGGGTCGCCATAACAGCCGACTGTCGCTCTCCGCTCGTATTAATCCTTACCTTAGGAAAAATTACGAACATCAAATATTCCCATATGATACTACATAAGTGATCCGGACTGTAATTAGTGTTTCTCTATGCTATGAAATGGATTTCAGATTTGTGAACATTCCTCATATCTCATTGAGATTTAAAATATTTTCATATGACTGAAACTTCACCATGTGAATGATAAAACAAATGGAATACCAATTGACTTTCTATCCTTCTAAAAGTCTGGTCATTTGAGTTGAGTTTAGTATTTCATGAGAATGTTCAGAATATTTGTAAATAAATGAAGATATACTTTTTGTTGTTGAACATAGAGAGTATCAAATGAATATTCGAGTACATTTGATGTCCTTTGGAAATTTAGGACCGTTTTTTTTGTAGAAACCAAATATCTTTAGGTTTTAATAATTCTTAGATATATTACTGCAGTTTCCAATAACTAATGATTGAGAAATGAGAAATATTTTACAAAATACAAAAAAAAATATTTTGTTACATTCGTATTTAATTACATATGTTTAGGAATTTTTTCTGAAATTTAGTCCTTAACATTTATTGGAATTTTAAAGGAATTCAACTCATTTATGTCTATTACATCTCAGAAGTTTGTAAGATATAATATTCCTTTATCCTCTAATGACTTGACTAATTGTAATACATCTTCCGGTATAATGTAACTTACCTTTTCGAACGGGGTTAATTGGTGCAAAGCAACACCAGCTTCCTTCCTTAAAATGAATGTTGAAACATTCCATTGTCGTAAATATTTTATGATGCTATTCATTACATTTATGTTGAAGATTTTTCCATAAAACTTTGCAAACTCCCCAATGCAGTAATTGTGAGTAGGCACATAAAATTATTTCCCATAATAAAGTCTAATGTTACTATTAATAATTTTCTCTAAACAAACCATAACAAATTTGCCATTAAATCCTAAAAATTCCTATCCACATTTTTTTTTATTATTCATAAAATGTAATATTCCGTAAAATTGAACTTCTAATTCTTGCATATTTTTGCACGAGCTTACAGCTAGCTCAATTTTACCACGAATCTATATTGTAAAAGTTCGAAACAATCTTTTTAATTTCCTGCAAAGTTTTGGAGTTTGGTTAATGTCCGTTTTGTTTCACTGCTGGGCTGTCGTTCTTTGCCGCAAGACTGCATGTGAAAGATAATTGTAGCGAAGGGAGAGGAAAAAATCTGGACATGAGCAATTATTAAAAAAATTGAAACTTTAAAATAATATATTTTTTGTATAACTTTAAGCACTTAGATCCATCAAAATGCACGGAGACACATGAGCTGAAAAACTAATTTTAATGTATTATGAAACACTGCTTCCGCACTACCAGTAGGCTAAAAACAAATGGGATTTTCATTAAAAATTTTCAACGCAAAATAACTTATTTTGTTCATTACAAAGTATTTAAATAATATGGTATAGAATATGCGCGTCCGACTACAAAACATATGCCCAAAGTCAAATAAAAAAGTAAGCAAAGTCTATAGTCGTGTGGGGCCGACCATGTGATACCCTACAACACTACAATATGTTAAAAGCCCCCTTATATCCAGATCGATTTTGGAAGATTTCGCTTTTGAAATTATGTCAGGAGACATTGATCAGAGCCCAATATTTAAGCACTCCGTCACACTGTTGGTTGTTGTGGTCCATTTTTCATCCAAAAGGCTAGAATAATTCCCTGTCCTTAACTCTCTTCTCAGGCGTGTCGATTGGCTTCAATTGTGTGATCAGGAAGTTTTTTTCTGTTTTTGTTTCATTTGAACCCCTAAATATTCTGCGATCATCTCCAAAAGGAAGAGGCCCCTCTGTATTTTCAAATTTAGACCCATCTATATGATTTGATTGTCTACGATATTTGGCTATATTCGTCAACGAAATCAGCATAAAAAAACCAGAAGTTCGGCTTTTGTGTATTTCGGATATCGCCTGTAAGTAATTCTGGTTTTTTTTTTCATACAAAAGTAGTGGTCCATTTTACTCGCTGTCCTAAACTCTAACTTCATGCGAGATTTCGTGTCCTTTGGTTTCTATTTGTGACCTTTATAACGGCTGCAAAAACAGGAACATTTTTAGTTGTTGGTTCATTTCAACCCCCAAATATATTGCGGACATCTTTAAAATCAATATGCCTAGCCCTTTTGAGCCTAAACCTGCACTTATGAAAATTTTCGTGAAGATTGGACGATAATTGCAATCTGTATATAATAACCCCAACCTGTGTTGTAAGGTGAAAAAGTATTACAAAATATACACTTCAATATTTTAAGTCAAATTGAAGAAATCGCATGCGATTAAAAATAAGAAAAAATATAAAAAATGTCGCAAAATACTACAAAACCTATATTAACATCATTATAAACATATTTTTATGCGATTTTTTTAGATTTTATACTTTTATGCCAAGAGGGCATTCTGAATTGACAAAATTTGTCAAAATCGATCTAGCCATTCTTGAGATATGAGCATTATAGCTAACATCCCCTTCCCTTGTATATATTTCGCTATATATATCCGATATATTAACTATTGGCATCGACGTAACGGTCAGAATTGACCTGTTCATCTATTTGTGATTTCGCCGGGATTAAAAATATTCGCGGTTTAATGGAAAATTTGAAGTTTATTTAACAGAAATTTTATGGTCTATTTCACCCACTAAATATTACCCGATGACCACCAAATTTGGAAGGCTTCTGCCCAGCCCTAAGCTCTAGCTCCATGCTAACTTCCGCTTCGATTGGTCCATAATTGCGACCTGTAGAGCAACTGCAAAATCAGGAAATTTTTCAATTTTTGGTCCATTTCAACCCCTAGATATTATGCGATCATCTCCAAAAGAAATAGGGCTCTATTCTGATCATAACCCCACCTCCATTTTCAATTTCGTGAGGATCGGACTATAATTGCGACCTGTAGAGTGATTACAAATTAACATGGACAGACGGACGGACGGACATACATAGCTAGATCGACTCAGCTCGGCGAGATAGGAAGATCCATATATACTTTCCTATGTGGGAAATCCATATTTCGAGGTGTTACATAATTTTAGGCCAAATCAAACTTATAATACCCCCAACACATAGTGTTTGTAGGGTATAACCAGTAAAGAAAGTTCAAAAGTCAGTCGGGCCGGTCTATATGATACCATAAATCACTATGCGTATTTAGTAGAGCTCCCGTAACCAAAAAGTTTATATTGGGAATTTATGTAAAGTAGATCATACCAACTAAGAACCACGTAACATTGCTTTATAGTGCATGATATGACTTCGATAAGGATTATAAAATATTGATTAGATCAATAGATATACTTTACCAAGTTTCACAAGATGGTAAAACTCAGTTGAAAATGAAAAAATTTATTAAATTAGAGATGATATATATATATATGCTGAGCAATATCCGTAAAATCGGGTGAAGATGTGTATCGAATCTACATAAAAATCTGACCCGATCTCGATAAAATTTGGTAGAAGTATTTTCGAAAAGTATCTGATGACCGGTATAAAAAATCATAATTGTGGAGTGCATATTACACATGTGAGGGGGCCTGTAACAACAAATCGGATGAGATATATACAGGGTGAGATGAATAAACTGGAACCAGTTTCAGATTCATGTAATTTCTAAGCCACTCGTCCGACAGCTGTTAAAATTATTCCAGTGACAGCTCATTATATTGTTTGCAAGTGTACAAAAGCATTTTGGTGGGAATTTTCCAGAAAAAAAGTTATTCGTGATGGAATTGAAGCGTTATAGTGTGATTTATCTATATTTGGATGGAAAACCACAAGTGGCTATCGTTAGAGCACGCCAGCATTTGAATGTGAATAAATCTTTTGTGTCTCGTACCATCGCTTGTTATTGTGATGCTGGTAGAGTAGCCCGACGTCAAGGAAGTGGACGGAAGAAAACAGCAAGTGGACGGAAAAAAACAGCAACATCATGCAGAAATGGTTTGAAAAGTGAAGAAGCGACTTGATCGTGGCTATCGTTAGAGAATTCCAACATTTAAATGTGAATAAATCTTTTGTGTCTCGTACGTCAAGGAAGTGGACGGAAGAAAACAGCAACATCAGCAGAAATGGTTCGAAAAGTAAAGAAGCGATTTGATCGAAACCCGCATCGCAATGGCCGAAAAATGGCTCGTGAGCTCAACATATCGCAATATTCCATTCGGCAAATGTTAAAAAGTGTGCTCGGGGTAAACCCATTGAAATTTCAAAAAGTGCAAGAACTTACACAGAACAACAGAAAGAAAATAGACTCAAAAGAGCTAAAGAGTTGCTTCGTTTGGCCGAAAGTTGTGAACTGCCGAATTTGGTTTTCTCCGATGAGAAAACATTCGTTGTCCAGCAGTTTGTAAACAAACAAAATTATCGTGTTTACTTGCCAAAGAGGTCAGCTGAAAATGTCCACCTTGGGTTGGCCACCAGAACTCAAGCGCCGGCAATGGTGATGGTGTGGGCCGCCATAACAACCTATGGTCGATCTCCGCTCGTATTAATCGACCTTGGCATCAGAGTAAATGCCCAATATATCGGGAAAGTATTCTGGAGGGTGTATTTAAGCCTTGGGCACGCAAACATTTTGAGCGCAGACCTTGGACATTCCAACAGGAATGAGGTTCCTCGCTTCATTTCCAGCCACAATGGCCACCAAAATCTCCGAATACCAATCCGTTGGACTTTTGTGTCTGGGGTATTTTGGAAAGCAAGGTTGCACTAAAAAATACCAAAGTGTCGATCACTTCAAGCAAGCGATTCGCCGGGAATGGGACAAAATACCGCAGAGCAACATTCGGGCAGCCTGTGACGGTTTCATTGGCCCTTTGAAGGTCATAATTCGTGCCAAAGGTGACCAATTCAAACAAATCTAAACATATTCATATGTTTTACTTTAAAAAAATTAAAAAAAAAATGTAAAAATTATGGCGTTTGACCTTGTTGCAATTTTTTTATGTCACCCTGTATATAGCGAAATATATACAATGTATATACAAAGGAAAGAGATGTTAGCTAGAATGCTTATATCTCAAGATTGGCTGGACCGATTTTGACAAATTTTGTCAATTTATAATGCCCTCTTGGCATAAAAGGATAAAATGTAAAAAAATCGCATAAAAAGATGTCAATAATGTTGTTGATATGGATTTTGTAGTATTTTGTGACATTTTTTTATTTTTTTATCGCATGCGATTTTTTTTTTCAATTTGACTTATAAAATTAAAGTGTACATTTTTTAATATGTTTTCACCTTTCAACACAGGTTGGGGCTATTATATACAGATTGCGATTATCGTCCGATGTGATCTATGACATATTTTCAAAAGCGAAATTTTCTAACATGGATTTGGACTTCTACCATATTGTAGTGTTGTAGGGTATCAATGGTCGGCCACGCACGATTATAGCCTTTGCTTATTTGTAGTTATTATTATCGAGAAGATAAATCTACTTATTTATATCAGTAATGTTGCCGAAGACACTATATTCCTATAATGTAAGGATTTCTTGAAATCTTAGTCCGATGTTCCTAAAGATGTGGAAAAATAGGCAAGCTCTGTTTAGGTTACATTGCAATGCAAATTTTCCTAACGTATCTTCTACTTTTAACTCTACTTTAACAACCTATTGTGATTTTCCTGTATTATTGGTTGTGTTGCACAGTGTTATTGAACAATTCTGGAAACCTACATGGGGAATTGGTATAGGTTCAGAGAAATATTGCCGAATTTTCGAAATTTTTTAGGTGTTACTTGGATGTGCAATTTTTTCATTTTTAAATTCGCTAAGTACTCTTACCTTTAGGCAACGTTTTTTTATGCGATTATGAATACGGTGAAATTTCATGTAAATAAAATGTCCCTTTCATTTATTTACATTTTAATTATATACAATGTAATAAAATCCTGCATCATGGTAATAAAGTTAAAACTTAATTTTTCATGTAAACAGGCTAGCTCTAGTGTCAAAATGAAATGAATCATTTTTCGTTTAAACCAATTGATTGAATTTACTTCCGACTAATAACATTTCCTACACTCTATTAAATGGCAAGGTAAAGCACAGCTAATAGAATATTCTATTTCCTCAAGTAAACCCTTGAGGCTGCATTAAGAACATCTTAACAGGAAATTCCCATCCAAATAAAGTCGCTAAGTAGGAAAATTGTGGAATAAACGGAAAATGTGAAAGAGTGGAAAATTATTCGTAATCTAATTATCGGAAAATCTGTTTTCTTTTTATCCCATTTGCTTTCTAATGGCGTTCGTCGAAGAAAAATAACAACAAAATGTCCATTATATGTAAGGTCGTCGGACGTCTTAGGTTAGTCCGGCTATTGGGTGAGATAATGGAAAACTGTATTTATGACTTCTTCTTCTGTTTTTGTTTGTTTATCCATGGATGACTGGCTGGTTGGTTCTCTGTTACACCCACAACTATACTGGAAGTTAGTATTTTCGAAAATAATCACGATTTTGGATAAATACCCAAATAAAGGCCATTAGGACACTTTGTGTGATAATGCTGCATATAAAATAGCTGCCCGGCCCTAAGTAGTCGTCATAGAAACATCATAGGTTTTATGTGAGCGTGTGTTTTTGTAAATATTCGTTTTGTTTGTTAAACTTTATTCCAGTTGTATTGTGTTTTTGTTTTCTCAGCAGAAAACTTCAGAATCAATATAGAAAGTTTTTGTTGTTGTCTCAAACTATAAAACTTTTCCCATCATGAGGAAACAAATAAAACAAGCTGAAGTATTCTATCAGACTTTAGACAATTCAAGTTACTCCCTCTTTTTGTGTTTAGAATGAAATGGGAACTTCAAGGCAACAAACGGAACAACTGCATGTATTACTAGATAGTGTGGAATATTTGAAAAAATAAATAAATTGTACTCGCAATTTTTATTTTTCGTTGTAAGAAACATATCGGAAGCAGACACCATATGCTTCTGGTTTTGCAATTTGAAAGTAATTTGAAATTGTAATTTTTATAGACATTTGACCTCAAATGTCTGCTAAACAGTCGAATTAAATATGCAAAATTTTAACGAGGTTTTTACTCAAGCGGACAAATTACTTTCAATTCAATTAAAAATTATGAAAGAAGGACATTTGTAGGTGTTTTAAAATTTTACATAATTACATACATTTTCGTAGAACATTTTAGCCCACAAGCAAGTCTCAAAAAGCGGTATTTTTAATCCATTTTTTAAAAAATGATTCAAAACGTCATTAAATCTAAACACTTCCCAAAATATTCGCCATAAAATTCTGGTGTAGGTCTTTAAATACATAATAATAATAATAATAATAATAATAATAATAATAATAATAATAATAATAATAATAATAATAATAATAATAATAATAATAATAATAATAATAATAATAATAATAATAATAATAATAATAATAATAATAATAATAATAATAATAATAATAATAATAATAATAATAATAATAATAATAATAATAATAATAATAATAATAATAATAATAATAATAATAATAATAATAATAATAATAATAATAATAATAATAATAATAATAATAATAATAATAATAATAATAATAATAATAATAATAATAATAATAATAATAATAATAATAATAATAATAATAATAATAATAATAATACTAATAATAATAATAATAATAATAATAATAATATAATAATAATAATAATAATAATAATAATAATAATAATAATAATAATAATAATAATAATAATAATACATAATAATAATAATAATAATAATAATAATAATAATAATAATAATAATAATAATAATAATAATAATAATAATAATAATAATAATAATAATAATAATAATAATAATAATAATAATACTAATAATAATAATAATAATAATAATAATAATAATAATAATAATAATAATAATAATGATAATGATAATGATAATGATAATGATAATGATAATGATAATGATAATGATAATGATAATGATAATGATAATGATAATGATAATGATAATGATAATGATAATGATAATGATAATGATAATGATAATGATAATGATAATGATAATGATAATGATAATGATAATGATAATGATAATGATAATGATAATGATAATGATAATGATAATGATAATGATAATGATAATGATAATGATAATGATAATGATAATGATAATGATAATGATAATGATAATGATAATGATAATGATAATGATAATGATAATGATAATGATAATAATAATAATAATAATAATAATAATAATAATAATAATAATAATAATAATAATAATAATAATAATAATAATAATAATAATAATAACTTGTGTAGAATTTCGGAAAATTTCATTGAAAAATGCGGCTAAAATCATCAAAATACTAATTATTAGGGGGTGCCGTTATATGGGGGCTATACGATATCTTAGACCGATATAGCCCATCGAACTTGACCTGCCTGCAGACACAAGACAGATTTTAGTACAATTTTTGCTTCCTATATTAATTCGTTTTGACTGTAGAGTGATTACAACAGACGGACAGGGCTAAATCGTCTTAGAACTTTACGCTGAATATATACAGGATATATTGTTTACAAGCGTACGAAAGCATTTTGATGACAATTTTCCAGAAAAAAAAGTTATTCGTGATGGAATTCAAGCGTGATAGTGTGATTACTTTATATTTAGCTGGAAAACCACAAGTGACTATCGTTAGAGCACTGCAGCATTTAAATGTGAATAAATCTTTTATGTCTCGTACCATCGCTCGTTACCGTGATACTGGTAGATTAGTCCGACGTCAAGGGAGTGGAAGGAAGAAAACTGCAACATCGAAAAGTAAAGAAGCGACTTGATCGAAACACACGTTGCAGTGACCGAAAAAAAGCTGAACATATCGCAATATTCAATTCGGCAAATGTTGAAAAATGAGCTCGGGGTAAAGCAGTTTAAATTCCAAAAAGTGCAAGAACTTACACCGCAACAGAAAGAAAATAGACTCAAAATAGTTAAAGAGTTGCTTCGCTTGGCCACCACCGAAAGTGGTGAACTGCCGAATTTGGTTTTCTCTGATGAGAAAACATTCGTTGTCCAGTAGTTTGTAAACAAACAAAATGATCGTGTTTACTTGCCAAAGAGGTCAGCTGAAAATGTGCACCTTCGGTTGGCCACCAGAACTCAAGCGCCGGCCATGGTGATGGCGTGGGCCGCCATTACAGCCGATGGTCGCTCTTCGCTCGTATTAATCGACGATGGCATCACAATAAATGCTTAATATTATAGCGAAAATATTCTCGAGGGTGTATTGAAGCCTTGGGCACGCAAACCTTAGACATTTAATAATAATAATAATAATAATAATAATAATAATAATAATAATAATAATAATAATAATAATAATAATAATAATAATAATAATAATATATAATAATAATAATAATAATAATAATAATAATAATAATAATAATAATAATAATAATAATAATAATAATAATAATAATAATATAATAATAATAATAATAATAATAATAATAATAATAATAATAATAATAATAATAATAATAATAATAATAATAATAATAATAATAATAATAATAATATAATAATAATAATAATAATAATAATAATAATAATAATAATAATAATAATAATAATAATAATAATAATAATAATAATAATAATAATAATAATAATAATAATAATAATAATAATAATAATAATAATAATAATAATAATAATAATAATAATAATAATAACTAATAATAATAATAATAATAATAATAATAATAATAATAATAATAATAATAATAATAATAATAATAATAATAATAATAATAATAATAATAATAATAATAATAATAATAATAATGATAATGATAATGATAATGATAATGATAATGATAATGATAATGATAATGATAATGATAATGATAATGATAATGATAATGATAATGATAATGATAATGATAATGATAATGATAATGATAATGATAATGATAATGATAATGATAATGATAATGATAATGATAATGATAATGATAATGATAATGATAATGATAATGATAATGATAATGATAATGATAATGATAATGATAATGATAATGATAATAATAATAATAATAATAATAATAATAATAATAATAATAATAATAATAATAATAATAATAATAATAACTTGTGTAGAATTTCGGAAAATTTCATTGAAAAATGCGGCTAAAATCATCAAAATACTAATTATTAGGGGGTGCCGTTATATGGGGGCTATACGATATCTTAGACCGATATAGCCCATCGAACTTGACCTGCCTGCAGACACAAGACAGATTTTAGTACAATTTTTGCTTCCTATATTAATTCGTTTTGACTGTAGAGTGATTACAACAGACGGACAGGGCTAAATCGTCTTAGAACTTTACGCTGAATATATACAGGATATATTGTTTACAAGCGTACGAAAGCATTTTGATGACAATTTTCCAGAAAAAAAAGTTATTCGTGATGGAATTCAAGCGTGATAGTGTGATTACTTTATATTTAGCTGGAAAACCACAAGTGACTATCGTTAGAGCACTGCAGCATTTAAATGTGAATAAATCTTTTATGTCTCGTACCATCGCTCGTTACCGTGATACTGGTAGATTAGTCCGACGTCAAAGGTGTGGAAGGAAGAAAACTGCAACATCGAAAAGTAAAGAAGCGACTTGATCGAAACACACGTTGCAGTGACCGAAAAAAAGCTGAACATATCGCAATATTCAATTCGGCAAATGTTGAAAAATGAGCTCGGGGTAAAGCAGTTTAAATTCCAAAAAGTGCAAGAACTTACACCGCAACAGAAAGAAAATAGACTCAAAATAGTTAAAGAGTTGCTTCGCTTGGCCACCACCGAAAGTGGTCAACTGCCGAATTTGGTTTTCTCTGATGAGAAAACATTCGTTGTCCAGTAGTTTGTAAACAAACAAAATGATCGTGTTTACTTGCCAAAGAGGTCAGCTGAAAATGTGCACCTTCGGTTGGCCACCAGAACTCAAGCGCCGGCCATGGTGATGGCGTGGGCCGCCATTACAGCCGATGGTCGCTCTTCGCTCGTATTAATCGACGATGGCATCACAATAAATGCTTAATATTATAGCGAAAATATTCTCGAGGGTGTATTGAAGCCTTGGGCACGCAAACCTTAGACATTTCAACAGGACTAAGCACCATCGCATTCAGCACGTGCCACCCACGAATGGTTACAAAATTAGGTTCCTCGCTTCATTTCCAGCGCACAATGGCCACCAAAATCTTCGGATTCAATCCGTTGTGTCTGGAGTATTTTTTATTATTGGCACTAAAAAATACCAAAGTGTCGATCACCTCAGGCAAGCGCTTCGCCGGGAATGGGCTAAAATACCGCAGAGCAACATTTGGGCAGCGTGCGACGGTTTCATTGCCCGTTTGAAGGCCATAATTCGTACCAAAGGTGACCAATACGAACAAATCTAAATTTATTCTAAAATTTGATGCTATTTCCGACGTTTTTTGCTTATGTCGTTTGACTTTGTTGTATACTTTGTTGGGTCTAAAATTATTATTTCCATGAGTTACAAACGGAATTACGTAGGGTATAAGAAAGAAAACAATGATATATTGGAGTCTTTTAAAAAATAATTAAAAGATCCATGTTTTTAGGTCTGAGAGTCCTTGTATATTTTTTAATCCACGATTATAGCTCTGAGATTCCTTCAATATTTTTTATAATTTTTGTAATTGACTTTGAAATCGAAACTCTATGTAAATGTACCGATGTAAATGTCGAAGCATTGATAACGATTTCCACTAAAATTGAGTGACGTAAACTTATCTTATATGTGACCTCTCGAATTCGATTTCGATACAATTATCACCAATAGGGTTCGTCCGTAAGACAAACAAAAAATAACGCAAAATTTCATCACAATCGAGCTATAAATGCAACCTGCATTCTGTTCGCAAAAATTCTATCTCGTTTCCTTTTGCCTGTAACAAATAAATGCACAAGAAGATAATACTTTTTCCACAAATTGTCAACACGGACATAATTTACTTTTTTTGCTCCAAAACTGTACCTCCCAATTTAAGAAAGATTTTGTAACAACATATTTACCAAATATGTTCTTTTGTATGTCTCTAAATTTCGGCAATACCAATCAAAAACGTTTTATGTGTGTTTGAGAATAACCTTTGTCGTTTAGCACTTCCTACTACTTCCTTTTGCAGCCTAAACATTGTGTATTTCTTGTAATAAATGTTCTGAGTACGGTGCCAACAAAAGTTTGGCACTGGAAGTAAAGTAAGTAAATTTCGCCATGCCAAAAAGTTTGGACAAATGTGTAAAAATGCTTAATTTAAAATTACACAAGGCCCGTGTAATTGAGTGTGGTTTTAGGCTAACACCATATGTTGATTTTTTTCTTTGTACGAAATTTGGTTAGCTCGCTGCTATACAAATAAATATAAGCACACACGCACAACCGCATTTGAAATCAACGCTAATACTAAATTTTGTTCATTTCTAATTACGTGGAGTTTGTATAACTATGCCTGCGTGCTCCGCCTATATGCATTGGCGTAGTAAGGTGGGGTGTTCTGCAGGTTTACAATTTAATCATATCGGTTTCAAAGTTGCAAAATTTAAATGCTTTGGATTTTTTCGCTTCAAATTTCACAACCAATCACATCAATATGTTTTGGTAGTTAGTTGGGCTTACAGTGTGGCCGGTTCACAGGCCGTGATTATAGGATGAAGTAAAAGGGAAAGAAATTTTAAGATTTTGGACACAACAATATTTCCGTTATCTTTAATTCGATTTTAGGTAGGAACCCCAACATTTCATTCATGTTTTGTGTTTTTCACTAATTTAAGGAATTTTCGTAAGGAAAAAAAAAACCGTAAGGAAAGGTCATATATGACACCCTACAACACTATGCATTTTTAGTAGTGCTCCCGTTACAAAAACAGTTTATATTGTAACTATGAACCAAATATATAGTGCATGATATGACTTCGACAAGGTTTATTTTAAAATCTATTTATTAGAGCCAATAGATATACCGGACCGAGTTTCAACAAATGGTGAAATTCGGTTGAATATGAAAAAAATTATTCAATTTGGGCTGATATTGCATATAAGATAATCAATAACTGTAAAATCGGATGAAGATGTATATCGAAGCAATATAAAAATTTGAACCAATCTCTATAAAATTTGAAACTTTAACACCAAATCGGAAGAAACATATATATAGGAGCTATAGCTATATCTGAACCGATTTTCACCAAAATTTGTAGCACTTGCTTTTAGGCAGAATTCCGTCGGAAGTACCAAACTTCAGTCCATGTGGGCTGATATTAGCCATTTGGTGCACAAATCGGAGAGATATGGGAGAGATATCCAAATCTGAACCGATCTTGACAAAATTTTAAACACTTATTTCTGAGCTCTCTTTGATATCAGGTACCAAAGATTATTGTTGTGAGGTGCAAATTACACATGTGACGGATTTCAACACTAAATCGGATAAAACATATATATGGGAGCTATAGCTATATCTGAACCGAATTTGAAATACTTGTTTCTAGGATGAATTCAGTCGGAATTGCCAAATTTCAGTCCATTTGGACTGATATTAGTCATTTGGTGCACAATAATCCTGATATTTAATAGAGATATATATGGAAGGGGTGACAGGGGTGTTTTTGAGCTAAATATTGATTGGAAATTTTCATCTCAATCGGCTAATAAATGCCACCTGCATTTCGTACACAAAAATACATGCACAGACGGACGGAGGAACGACAGAAAGTAATTCTATGAAGATTCTCAAAAGTAACTATGAGTCTATCTCGCTTTTTTCCCATGTTATTAACCAATGCACAAAGACATAATACCCTTACAAGGGTGTAAAAAATTAAAATAAGCTAAATAATTTAAATGCATGCTTTAAAAGTTTATTAGAGAGAATAAGACTATAATACAGAGTTGTATTTTAATATTTCCTTCGAGGTTATACCATGGTACAATAAGAAGATAGAATAGCTTTGTCCACTTTCTGTCAGAATTATTGAAGATAACAAGAAAAAAATCGTTTTTATTTTGACATATTCCCTCATTTTTAAAATGAGTTGATAAGGCGAAATATGAATGAAATGTCATATTCCATTGTAGCTACGTCAATGCTTCTATCTATTTTCTAAACATAACAATTGGCAACTTCTTTAAAAATGTGTTGAAAGTTTTCTCAACTTAACTTAACTTCAGGCAATGTTATGGCATTTCTTCTACTGTTCAAAACTATTATAACAACATAACCTAGTTTTATGTACGCGTTGAAAATTTAATTAAAAATTGGCGAAAAAACGTGTACCACAACCGTTCACCAGTAGAACAGCTAAAATTAACAAAACCTCCTTTCAGCGAACTTGGTTGGTTGGGAAAACTTTTACTTTTCACAATATTTACTGCGTAACGAGTTTGAGTTACATAATAAAATATCACATTTAACCACGGCTGTCAATTAACGTCAGTCACTCAGCGAGCAATTCGTTCAGTTAACTATGAACTGAAGGAAATACCGTGATTGTTCCCTGCATATACCAGTCGCAAACGTGTGTATTCACAACGATCGACTGACTGACTAACAGACTCTTCAATTTAATTGTGTGAAAATATTTCAATTTATTGAAGAAATTGACTTAAATTAAATTACTGTGTGAACTCAAACGGCAACTGACATCTGTAAATGATGTTTAATAATTGCAATTGCTGAAATGTAGCCACAAATTCCTACCATCGGAATGTTTGATATTTTGCAAAAGAGAATTTGTGGTGAGCAATGAAATGAAGCTTTCAAATTTGTTACTCTTAATATTGGCATTGAACAAATTGGTTTGATAATTGAAGAAGGATTTAAATAATACTTTGTTTCTTTTTTAAAGGCTTTTAAAAAGACATTTCGTCAATTTTACGATTTATTTATAACCAATGTTGATTAACCAAAAAGAAAGGCTCAAAATTCCACACAGTATTGTGTGTTATTGTTGAAGTGGACTGAGTCTAGCAGAACAGCCTAAATTGTCTAAATTCGTTAAGAAAAGAGGACTAAACATTTGTTGCAATTGCCTGCTGTCCTGAACCTGAATCCGAATCAGTCAAATGGGTCGTGCTTCGTATCAAGGATCAGTTAATGCATTTATAACGATTTGAACTGTATACATGATCAAGAGCAGAAAATATATTATAGTCAATGACAGGACATCGACAAATCGACTTTGTTGGGTCTGGCATAAGTATTTGGAGGAGTTACAAACCGAATGACGAAGTTAATATACGCCCCATAGTATGGCGGAGGGTTTTAACCTACCCCAGATTCAAAAAAAAAAAAAAAAAAAAAAAACACTTCGTTAAAAAGTGTCGGATGAAGAAATAAGTACTTTTTTCAAAAAATATAAAATTCCCGAAATTTCTGAACGTGTTTTTATACCCTACACCACATAGTGGTAAGGGTATTATGTCTTTGTGCATTTGTTTGTAACATGGAGAAGGAAGCGAGATAGACCAATAGTTACTTTTGAGGATCTCCATAGAATCACTTTATGAGTTGATTTATGAATGTCAGTCCGTCTGTCCGTCCGTCCGTCCGATTGAGATGAAATTTTCCAAACAACATTTGTTTGACCCAAGGACGAACCCTATTGAAATTGGAGATAATCGGTCAAAAATTAGATATAGCTCCCATATATATCAGCCCGAATTGTATTGAATTTTGCACATACAACCAAATTAGGCCTGAAAATAAGTATGCCAAATTTGACCGAAATCGGTTCAGATATAGCTATAGCTCCCATATATATTGTTCACCCGATTTGTTATTTTTGTCCTCCTCAGCCGTAATATGCACTCCATAACAACAGTATTTGGGGAAATTTATCAAATGCAGCTCAGAAATACCTTTGCTAAATTTTATCGAGATCGGTTCAGATTTGGATATAGCTCCCATTAATAACTTCGTCCGATTTACCTTGTATACCAGACGTCTAATATTTACCCAAATGAGATGGAATTTGGCTAGAAGCTAGTATGCCAAATTTGGTGAAGATCGGTTCAAATATAGCTATAGCTCCCATATATATTGTTCATCCGATTTGTTGTATATGCTACCTACACTCCGTAACAATGATATTCAGGGAAATATATCAAATACAGCTCAGAAATATCTTTGCCAAATTTTATCGAGATCGGTTCAGATTTGTATATAGCTCCCACATATATCTTTATCTGATTTCAAATTAATTTTGCACCAAATTGGCAATACAAGTCCGAATTAAAAAGATACAAATGCTTCGGCAAATTTAGTCCTTTGAACTTTAAATTACAATTATAATCATAGCGTGCATAATTAGATTCTCCAATAAAATCTTTTAATTGTTATGTGGAACTCTACAAAATTAGCAAAGTGGTGTAGGGTATCATAAAGTCGGCCCCGCCCGACTTTAGGACTTTCTTTACTGTTTTTTTTTTAATTTCACTGTTCAACAGTCAGTCTGGGCTACGGAAAATTCAAAGTGGATTTCGGTTTGTAAATCAAAATCCCAAAAGAGTGGAGCTTATATGAAGCCTTTGCGATATTCAAAAGGGACTCATATATTTTCAGATATTTTGGGTAAGATTTAATCTGAAGCATTGAAAATTTATAGATAGCTTTGGATTTATCCAATTTTGGATCGGTCCACTTTCGACACCAACTTCAAGTACTTTTAAGGTTTTAGCCATATTTTCCATTTATTTCGCCAAATGTTGGTATTTTCAGTTCTAATTTGTGGAAACGCTACTAGCAAAAAATATCAATATGGGTCCATATTTTGATACAGTCTACTTTTAACGGTTCTGTCGTTTGTGAAATCACTCTTGCTTCCAATTGGAATATGTATGTTAATAAAATGCTCTTCAAATGTTTTGCAGGTGCGTAAAATCTTTGGTATGAACAATGTGATCATATATTTTCACGTTTGGGTATAGCCGGCTTCGGCCAGATTTAAAATCTTTCATTTGAAGGGTTTCAGAATTAGTCTTCAAACGTTTTTTCTGTAAATGGCAGTGTGTATACCCAGTATGCAGGAAAGACCCTGTTAATTGCAGGAAAGACCCCTAAATTGCGGTATAGAACCAATATAACTATACTTCCCGATATTCTCTATTTAGATAATTTTAGCAACATTTTCAGCGGAATTGATTCAGTGTTGGAATTAGAAGTACGTGATAGGTATATTGATATAGTAAATTATATCTACAGCTACTCTTTTTCTTAAAATCTCTCATATGTCAGTATCCGATGTAAGGTATTTCGATAATTTTAGCTTTATTTTTTAATGGAATTTTTTAAAAAGGTCATATTTCAAATTCGCGATTACATATGCCGCTCGAATAATAGATCTCGATTCCAACTTTTCAAGTGGTGAAATGTATTAAAAGTTAGTCTCGGGTCAACATCACTGCTTATTAAATGTTATTCTTTTAAATTTTTCTGCATAAAATATAGACCTACAGGGTGAGATGAAAAACTGCAACAAAGTCAAACGTCATATTATTTACATTTTTTTCTAAATTTTATTGAATGAAAGCAAAACATGTCGGAAAAACCATAAAATTTTATAATGAGTTTAGATTTGTTCGAATTGGTCATCTTTGGCACGAATTGTGTCCTTTAAACGGCCAATGAAACCGTCACATGCTGCCCGAATGTTGCTCTGCGGTATTTTGGTCCATTCCCGGTGAAGCGCTTGCTTGAGGTGATCGACACTTTGGTATTTTTTACCAAATTTTTAACCTTGATTTCCAAAATACTCCAGACACAATAGTCCAACGGATTGGTATCCGGAGATTTTGGTGGTCATTGTGCGCTGGAAATGAAGCGAGGCACCTCATTTTGTAACCATTCTTGGGTGGCGCGTGCTGAGTGCGATGGTGCTGAGTCCTGTCGGAATGTCTAAAGTCTGCGGCCAAAAAGTTTGCATGCCCAAGGCTTTAATACACTCTCCAGAATATTTTCGGGATAATATTTGGCATTTATTGCCACGGTCGAATAATACGAGCGGAGAGCGACCATCGGCTATTATGGCGGCCCACACCATGGCCAACCGAAGGTGCACTCCTAAAGTCGTATTCAAGATTTGAAAAGTGACTCCAAGTAAATCTTTCAGATACGAAATTACATTGAAAGTAGCTAGAAAATGTACAAAAATCGTAAGAAAGCTTAAAACGATACCAGAAGGAATAGACCGATCTAAACTAGAAAAAATTAAAAGTATGAAATAACGAATAATTATTTTCCACTTTATGAGACTTGATAAAAAAAGCAAGTGAAAAAGCTGCGAGTTAAAATATGAAAAAGAACGAATCGGGAATACCATGAAACCTTGAACACGGTTTGCCCCATGGTTGCCACAAAATGTAACCTAAAACATGTGTAATGTGAATTCAAACAAAAAACAAAAAAAAAAAAAAAAACAATGTTCAAGGTTTGTTTTTTGTTGGTTTCTGGTCTCACTGCAAATGGCAAATTAACTTTTGACCATTAACGCATACAAGCACTTACATGGCTATTAGAGGTTGTTTTTTGTAGAACTTTTTAAATTAAATAGCCTTTTCACACTTCGTTACATAAATAGAACATTATGACACTTTGTCAGTGTATGTGCCAGTGACATGATTAAAATGAGCTGAAGAGCTTTGTTTATTCCATTTAACAATGTTAAAACTTTTTTTGTTTGTGGCAAAGTTTTAATTTCCACATAATATGTCTCTCATACATGGTTTGAAAATATATATTTGGAAAATTAAATTAATTTTTTTTTTATTTTCTTTAATACAAAAACAAGTTAAGTCAAAAACTTACAACCAATAACCTTTGGTCCTGCAACTAACAAGTCTCGAACGAAACAGCAACACGAAATTTTTCAACTTGCAGATGTTCACAACAGAAGTTGTTTTAAAGTAACTAAAAAAATAAGAAAATGCTTTCTTGAAATGTCAAAGGACATCGGGTCATGGTACTTGCTGGCAGGCAATGTTTATGGAAGAATTGAATATTTGTAAAATATGTTAAATATTTTCCGAAGGAAAGCATAAACTTATTGACTGCTACAGTATATTTAACTCAACAACAACGAAAGGGGGCTTCCCTTTGTTAACTATCATTTTCAAAACTTGTCAATCTTTCTTTTGTTGTCGTTTTTCAAGAAAAAAAAGATACGACATCTGTAACCCGTAACTTGTGTAAAAAGAACATTTGCGCAAAAATGCAATTTATGGCTGTCAAAAGCAGCAGACAAAGGAAAACACGACTTGTTAAATTTATTTAATTGTCTCCGAAGTTTAACCGGATATTAAAAACAATTCAAAACAGTCAACAACTTACATCCCATAGTTAAAAGTTAAACGCAATTATTGCAAACTCTTATTCTTTGATTTTTCTCTGTGGTGTGAAAAGTACGCAATTTTGTTCTTTTTATGAAAAGGCTGCTCTGAGACGATGATGGCAAATTCGACGAAAAAATCAAAAAATAAGAGTAAAAAATACTTTAGGATCAACAAGTAAAAAAGAAAACAATTTTATATAAAAGAATCTGAATTCAAGCGTGTTTCACTTTTAACTAAACTTTAAAAAAAAAAAGTTAAAAAGCAGTAAGTTCGGCCGGGCCGAACTTTGAATACCCTCCACCATTTGGAACGAATTTGGAAATAAAATCCTGAAAAAAGCTTTGGTAAAATTTGAAAAATACCGAATATTGCCGTTATATTGGTGCCTATACGACGTGGATCTACACAGGCATTATTTGTCATGAGTCATTACCAAATTCAAATTCGGAACTTGAAATAATCGAGAATAATGTAGCTAAAATCATCAAAGTATAAAATATAGGGAGGTACCGTTATATCGGAGCTGTGCCAAGACCTGAACCTGCGTAGATAATTTTTTGTCATATTCTGTAGCATCCATTACGAACTTCAAATACGACATTTCAAACAACTTCGGTGAGTATTGTACCTAAACTCGTCAAAATACCGAATATAGGGAGGTACTGGTATATGGGGCCTATACGACGACCTGGACCTGCATAGACAATTTTCTGTCACAGACTGGAGTTTCCATTACGAACTCTAAATGCGTAATTTAAAAAAAAATTGGTGAATAACGACGCTAAAATCACCAAAATACCGAATATAGGGAGGTACCGTTATATGGGAGCTATACGAAGACGTGGACCTGCACAGAAAATTTTCTGTCACAAGCTGTAGTATACATTTCGAACTTCAAATACTAAATTTGAAACTATTCCGGTGAATAATGTCGCTAAAATTATCGAAATACCGAATATCGGGAGGTACCGTTATATGGGGGCTATACGAAGACGTGGACCTTCACAGACAATTGTCTGTCTTAGGCTTTAGTATCCATTTCGAACTTCAAATGCCAAATTTGAAACAATTCCGGTGAATAATGTCGCTAAAATCATCAAAATACCGAATATCGGGAGGTACCGTAATATGGGGGCTATATAAAAACGTGGACCTACATGGCCCATTTACGAACTTAACCTGCCTACTGTAAAAATAAACATGTGTGCAAAATATTAGCCTTGTATCTCAATTCGTTCGAAAGATATCATGATTACAACAGACAGACGGACAGACAGACAGACGGACATCGCTTATCGACTTATTTACGCTGATCAAGAATATATATACTTTGTTGGGTCTGACATGTGTATTTCGAGGAGTTACAAACGGAATGACAAAGTTAATATACCCTCCATAGTATGGTGGAGGGTATAAAAATACGAAGTGTGTGAAGCCGTTTTATGGGGGCTATACCACAACGGGAACCTCTATGGACTATTTTGTACTTCAAGGATTGTCATCTACCAAATCTTCTTTAATACCAAAGACATCGAATTACATTTTTATTCTGCTTTATGGGGTCTACGATAAAACTATGCAACTCCAATAATAATTATAGGAAAATGCAGCAGATAATGAAAGAAGAGCTAAAAATAGAAAACAAGTGTATTGGCGTTTTAAAAATGGACATTCCTCCAAGTTCCTCTTTCTTTTTGAATTTTCAAATTAAGAATCCGTTCCTTCGTATGTGTACATCGTGCCTTATGCAATATTATAGCAAGTCATCATATGCATATTTTAGGTATTTTTTTTAAATATGGTTAAAAACTCCATTAAAATGGAATTATAGCAAAAATATTCTACAAATTTATTTGTTATAAAATTCAACTATAAGTCCCAGATTAAATGCAATCCCTAAATCTTTAAGGGTTAGAGCATTACTACATATGAGATTATGCAACATTTCTACAATCATCGTTTTGGAAGGACGACGTCAAAGAATGTATATTTTTTATAAAATTTACTTATAAGTCAGCAAAGAAAAGAAATCTCCATTTCAACTATTTATTAAGAAAATATCTCCATCAATGTCAAAAAACAAAAAAAAATGGAATTTTTTTATTACTTTTTCCACTGCCTTTTTTCGAGTTCATGCATAAAAGAACTTAACATTTTGAAGAAAATGTCAAAATAAGAAATTTTCTACCAACATTTCGGCTTAAATCGCAGAATAAACGAAACATATAGATTTCACAGTTTTAAAGAAAATTGCATTCGGAATATATTCATCAATATTAAAATTTAATGCGTTTGCATTCTAAGTAAATTTTCTTTGGGGAAATTGTCAAAGAACGAAATCTACTACACCAAATTCTAACTAGATAAATGGCATTGGCAAATGAGCAACAATTGCCAAATGTACATTGATCGACACTTTGGTATTTTTTAATGTCAACCTTGCTTTTCAAAGTACTCCAGACATAATAGTCCAACGGATTGATATCCGGAGATTTTGGTGGCCATTGTGCGCTGGAAATGCAGCGAGAGACCTTATTTTGTAACCATTCTTGGGTGGCGCGTGCTGAGTGCGATGGTGCTGAATCCTGTTGGAATGTCCAAGGTCTGCGGCCAAACCGTTTGCGTGCCCAAGGCTTTAATACACCCTCCAGAATATTTTCGCGGCATTTATTCTAATACGAGGGGAGAGCGACCATCGGTTGTTATGGCGGCCCACACCATTACCATGGTCGGCGCTTGAGTTCTGGTGGCCAACCGAAGGTTCACATTTTTAGCTGGCCTCTTTGGCAAGTAAACACGATAATTTTGTTTGTTTGCAAACTGCCGGACAACGAATGTTTTCTCATCGTAGAAAACCAAATTCGGCAGTTCACCACTTTCGGCCAAGCGAAGCAACTCTTTAGCTCTTTTGAGTCTATTTTCTTTCTGTTGCGGTGTAAGTTCTTCCACTTTTTGGAATTTCAATGGCTTTACCCCGAGCTCATTTTTCAATATTTGTCGAATGGAATATTGCGATATGTTCAGTTCACGAGCCATTTTTTGGCCATTGCGACGCGGTTTTCGATAAAGTCGCTTCATTACTTTTCGAACCATTTCTGCTGATGTTGCTGTTTTCTTCCGTCCACTTCCTTGATGTCGGGTTACGCTACCAGTATGACGGTAACGAGCAATGGTACGAGACACAAAAGATTTATTCACATTTAAATGCTGGAGTGCTCTAACAATAGCCACTTGCGATTTTCCAGCCAAATAAAAAGAAATCACAGTATCACGCTTGAATTCCATCACAGATAACTTTTTTCTGGAAAATTCTCACCAAAATGCTTTTGTACGCTTGTAAACAATATGAGCTGTAACTGGAATAATGTTAACAGCTGTCTACGAGTGGCTTACATATGACAACAATCTGAAGTTGGTTGCAGTTTTTTCATCTCACCCTGCAGGAACATAATATCGTGGGTGTAGAATCAAGATTTGGAAGTGTTTTGGCCCAATTAAACGTATAATACCGCCAAAAAATTGTGTTATAGGAAAAAATGAAAAATACCGCGGGGTGTTACCAGATTTACCGATTCCCTTTCTATCGCTGGCCTTGCTAACCTGTTTTTTTTCTATATGCAGTGTGTGGGAATAATTGATTTTTTTAGGACGAGTTACATCGATGTTACTTACAATAATGTAGATTGTAACCGTACGTAGGAATAACTTTTTGTAGGTACATTTTCTCTGATATTCATATAAATCTAAAATTAATATTTGATATACTAAATTTTCATTTAAATACTTCTAGTTTCAAATTTCACTTAAATACCTTTAATTGACTTTACCTAAAATAAAAACCATGTTTATTCGCTCGTTCATTTCAGCTAGGTTTATTGCAAAATATTATAAGCCATTTTACTGGTTTGGCTTTGAAAATGTTTTACCAAAACCCAAAAAAGAGCAAACGGTTTTCTCACCATAAATACTGGTATTTATGAATGAAATCATTAAAATGATTGGCATGTCGTTTTTTTCTCGTTTTCTGTAGCACAAACACATCAGCATAAAAAACAACTACATAAGCGACATTTATGCTCCCCTAAGCTCCTATTCTAGTGGTACACAGTCGAGTGGACTTTCATTTTAATGAAATTAACCATGCTCTTTTAATTCACTTTAACGATTTTTAATTTTTTTGCTCACTTATCTTCGTGTTTCTTTCCAGGGGTACTCGTTGCCACAGAGAAGTGCATAAAATGTTCAATTTAATTAAATGATGAACTGATCGGATGAATTCCTCTTCATTATTTGATTATGACATATTCCTAGGCAACGGTTCACTCGTTCGTGGATAATTCTTGGAATTTTGTCGTAATGTCTGTGAAAACATGGAATTTGAAATGTAATAAAATGTTATTGAAGGTATGTAGAATATACATTAGAATTTAATTTAATTAATTGTAGAAAATTTTAAATTGTTTCATTTTTATACACTCGTATTGGAACCGATTTTATCCAAAATTTGACAAAGGAATATTTGGGTCTCTAGAGGCCGGCTTCAGCTTTTTTTTATAAAGACCGGTTTCATCTCTTCTATAGAGACCGTCTGGCGCTCTTCTATAGAAGCCGACTTCAGCTCGTTTATAGATAACGGCTCTAGCTCGTCTATTCACCTGGCAGACAGCCTTCACCTGGTCCATAGAGAGACAGCCTTCACCTGGTCTATAGAAACAGACAGCCTTCACTAGGTCTATAGAGACAGACAGCCTTCACCTGGTCTATAGTAACAGACAGCCTTCACCTGGTCTATAGTAGCAGACAGTCTTCACGTGATCTATAGAGCCTTCACTTGGTCTATAGAGATAGACAGTCTTCACGTGGTCTATAGAGACAGACAGCCTTTACCAAGGATGCACTGATGGAAAGGGATCATGTCACAGGATCGACTATGTGCCCACAATACAAAGAAGCTGTACACAAACTTAGAACGCTATGAGAATATTGCAAATTAATCTGAATCATTGTGAGGCTGCTCAGGATTTATTAAGACAGACAGTAAGAGAATTAGAAGTGGATCTAGTTATTATAAGTGAGCCATTCAAGAACATTAATTCAGCAAACTGGTGTGGTGATATAAGAGGAACTTCCGCGATCTGAAGCTGGATTTGATCGATCTACTCTTGCCGGTTTAACGTTCTACAGCTGCTACATGCCTCCAAGGTATAAAATTGAGGAATACACAAGGATTATAACCAACCTAACAAATTATGCTGCATCCAGGGAATCAGTTTTGATAGCAGGTGATATTAACGCCTGGGCTACAGAATGGGATTGCCCAAGAACAAACGAAAGTTGCCGAATATTATTAAAATCACTTGCGCATCTATATGTAACTCTGCTAAATCACGGAAACGTTCCAACTTTCATTCGAAATGGTGGAAGTTCCATAATCGATATAGCGTTTGTCAGTTCAGATAAATTCAGCTGTTTCGAATAGCAAATCAGTGGCATATACACAAATAGCGACCATAATGCTATTACCATAAGGCTAAGAAGTACAAAAATGGAACCTAAATCGGTTTAGAGAGCTGGAGTAGCTGGTTGGAAAAAAGATTCATTGGATAAAGAGCTTTTTCTCATTGTATGACCGATGCAGAACTTCAGGGATCTCCCGAAAACTTGACGAAACAATTAATACATTGAGTAACATAGGTATGTAATGCATCAGACGAGGAGCCAAAAAGCCTCCAGTATATTGGTGGAATGCTGAAATTGCGAAATTATGCTAGGATTGTATACGTGCTAGAAGACACTACGTGAGAACTCGTGATAGACTGGGTAATGAAAACTATCGTCAATTGTTCAAAAAAAAAAAAAACCAGTAAAGAAAGTCTTAAAGTCGGGCGGGGCCGACTTTATGATACCCTACACCACTTTGCTAATTAAGTAGAGCTCCACATAACAATTAAAAGTTTTTATGGGAGAATTCAATCATACACGCTATGATTATAATTATAATTTAAAATTCAAAGGACTAAATATGCCGAAGCATTTGTATCTTTTAAATTCGGAATTGTATTGCCCATTTGGTGCACAATTAATTTGAAATCGGATAAAAATATATATGGGAGCTATATCCAAATCTCAACCGATCTCCATAAAATGTGGCAAAGATATTTCTGAGCTGTATTTGATATATTTCCCTGAATATCGTTGTTACGGAGTGCATAGGGTAACAAATATGACAAATCGGATGAATAATATATATAGAAGCTATAGCTATATCTGAACCGATCTTCACCAAATTTGACATACTAGCTTCTAGACTCAATTCGGTCGTAAGTGCCAAATTCCATCCTATTTGGACAAATATTATACGTTTGGTGCACAATAAAAGGTAAATCGGACGAAGTTATATATGGGAGCTATATCCAAATCTGAACCGATCTCGATAAAATTTCGCAAGTGTATTTCTGAGCTGTATTTGATATATTTCCCCAAATATTGTTGTTGCAAAGTGCATATTACGGCGGCGGTGGACAAAAATAACAAATCGGATGAACAATATATATGGGAGCTATAGCTATATCTGAGCCGATTTCGATCAAATTTGGCATACATATTTTCAGGCCTAGTTTGGGTGTATATGCAAAATTCCATACAATTCGGGCTGATATTACACGTTTGGTGCACAATAAAAGGCAAATCGGACGAAGATATATATGGGAGCTATATCTAAATTTTGACCGATTATCTCCAATTTCAATAGGGTTCGTCCTTGGGCCAAACAAAAGATCTTCGCAAAATTTCATCTGGATCGGGCAATAAATGCGACCTGTACTTTGTTTACAAAAATACATGGACAGACTGACAGACGGACGGACGGACAGACGGACGGACGGACAGACGGACGGACGGACATGCATAAATCGACTCAGAATGTGATTCTATGCAGATCATCAAAAGGAACTATGGGTCTATCTCGTTTCCTTCTGCCTGTTACAAACAAATGCACAAAGACAAAATACCCTGACCACCTTGTGGTGTAGGGTATAAAGAGGAAGAATATTGTGTTGTAATAACCCTATATATAAAGAATGCTTTAGAGGCCGGATCCAGCTCGTACATAGACACTGCATCCAGTTCGGCTACAGAGACCGCCTCCAGTTAATCTATAGAAATCGCATCTAGATCGTCTATAGAGACCTCCTTCATGTTGAATATCAATATCTAGAATAGGTTGAAAAGTAATGCCAAATTTAGCTCTCCTTCCTTCTCTCTTTAATTACGCTCATGTAAGAAACTAAAAACATTGCAAATGACTAAATTAAACCTCAATGTCTTTATCTCAACTTTCTGCATTTACATCATCAATCATTTGTCATAGTCTTGAAATACCGAAACATAGCCATAACTCAATTGAATATTAATGTTTTTGGCTTTTGTTTAATTTCGGTACGTTATTCAAGAAAATTAAATTCAAATATACACCTACAACACACAACGATAAACAAGTTAATACAAATTCTCTCAAGGATTCTCTTGACTGACTATTCAGTCAATAAATCTTTCATGGACAATAATCAAATAATCAACTGTTGGCAAAATATTTGTTACTTTCCTTTCATTTGCTGGATATTCAAGGCGGAGAACATTCATTTCATATTCAATCATTCATTCGATGAATAAATTCAGTTTTATTTCAAACAAACATTTCGGTGTTCATACATGGATTTATTATTATGTATCGAAATATCAAAGGTAATTTTCTTTGGGAAAATGTTATAAGTATGATTTGGGAGATAATCGTATAAATCCGATAGGAATGATAAGACATCATTTGAATATAACCTTTTCTTTTGAGTTTACCGGAATATGCTAAGATTTATAAAGAGAAATATTTTCAACGATTTTGGCATAGGGGTGTAACAAATATCCAATTTCCATTTGAATTTTTAATGGGAGATACATTTTACTCAAACTACTTCTATACTTTACTTTGTAAGTTAACTTAGGACCATTATGGCTAAATATGTGAAACTTTTGTGGATTATTAGAGCAATAATAATGGATATTTTAAGGAGTATCAAGACTATGATACTCTGAGTGCTAAAGGGCTATATATTGGATATTTTAAGGTTAAGCCATACAATTTACATACAAACAATACTTTATTTCTGGACTTTCAGGACTCGGATCTATTGTGAACAATACACACTTAATGGGTGGATACGTCGATCTTTTATGGACCAAAGGGCTATATATCGCCTTTTTTTAGGGATTTTATGGCTATACACGTTGATATTTTAGAGACCATCAGATCAAATTTCGTAAATCTTTTTAGGACCCTTAGGAATATTTATGTAGAGCTATTAAGAATTATCAGAGATATGTTTTAAGGATATTTTGGGTATTTCAAGGACCATCTGGCTTATATACGTGAATCTCTTGAGTATTATAGAGTTATATAAGTGGATCTTTAAGAACTATAAGAGTCATTAAAGTGGTAATTTTAAGGACCACCAGGGTAATATGCAAAAATTTTATCAGCAACATTAGGGAAATAAACGACTTTTTAGGCCTCAAAGGACGTGGATCTTTTAAGGACCAAATGCCTAAAAAATCATCTGGGACCTATACATGAATCTTGTATGGTATAAATATGTCGAACTTTGGAATATGGAGAAAAATAAATTAGAATGGAATCTGTTATGGACCATCAGTGATATAAAAGTGGCTCAATTAAGGGACATCTGGGATATAAACGAGAATCATTCAAGGACTATCAGGGGTATAAACAAAAAGTGCTATAAAGGATACAGACGTGGATCTCTTACGGACTTGTAGAATTGTAAACGTGGGCCTTTTTAGAACCATCAGTGATATACACGTGAATCCGTTAATGATACTACAGCCTAAGACAGAAAATTGTCTGTGCAGGTCCACGTCTTCGTATAGCCCCCATATAACTGTACCTCCCGATATTTGGTATTTTGATGATTTTAGCGACATTATTAATAGGAATTGTTCAAAATTTGGTATTTGAAGTTCGCAATGGATACTACAGCCTAAGACAGAAAATTGTCTGTTCATGTCCACGTCTTCGTTTAGCCCCCATATAACGGTACCTCCCTATATTCGGTATTTTGGTGATTTTAGCGTCTTTATTCACCAAAATTTTTTCAAATTACGCATTTAGTGTTCATAATGGAAACTCCAGTCTGTGACAGAAAATTGTCTATGCAGGTCCAGCTTTTCGTATAGGCCCCATATACCAGTACCTCCCTATATTCGGTATTTTGACGAGTTTAAGTACAATACTCACCGAAGTTGTTTGAAATGTCGTATTTGAAGTTCTGAATGGATGCTACAGAATATGACAAAAAAATTGTCTACGCAGGTTCAGGTCTTCGCACAGCTCCGATATAACGGTACCTCCCTATGTTCTATACTTTGATGATTTTAGCTACATTATTCGCGTTTATTTCTAGTTCCGAATTTGAATTTGTTAATGACTCCTGACAAATAATGCCTGTGTGGGTCCACGTCGTATAGGTGCCAATATAACGGCAATATTCCGTATTCTTTAAATTTTACCAAAATTTTTTCAAGATTTTATTTCCAAATTCGTTCCAAATGGTGGAGGGTATTCAAAGTTCGGCCCGGCCGAAATTACTGCTTTTTAACTTGTTTGCTCTCATTCAATAAAATGCAAAAATTATGGCGTTAGACTTTGTTGCAGTTTTTATCACACCCTGTATTGGGCGACTGCAAAGCCTAGTTAAAGCGGCCTTACTAACAACCCCTACTTTGATATATGTAAAAAAATTACTTTTCGTGTATTTTTGATTTCACTGGGATTAAAATATTCGCTGTATAATGGACATTTTCGTACTTTTTTTAGATAAAAGTTATGGTCAATTTCCCCCGTTAAATATTATCCGATGACAATAGGATCCCCCCACCTCCATGCAAAACATCATGAGTATCGAACTAGTTCTACAAAGGTCGGACCAATTGGGATACTCCTCATAGAGAGGTATTGTGCGGAGAGATGGACAGACGGACATGGCTAGAGTCACTCCAAAAAGCTCAAAATGATTTTCGTCCAAAGAGATAAAGGGTTTCTAAATAGTTACTGCGATGAGTCACAAATCATTTATACCCTATGTTGGAAACAATATTATGAGTTCTTAATCAGTATTTTATACTTGTCAGTCCATAGGTATACCTTCTTCAAGTTAAAGGCCACATTTTCAATCATATTTTAAATTGGCTGCAATTTTGGGCTACTGTTGGATTCTTCTGAGTTTCCTAATTTTTCGAACCTAATCCGGACTTTTTGCCAATATTTGAGAAAATGGACTTGTACTACTTTCAGCAATAAAATCCACACATCAATTACATTATGAATAAACTAACAAACCGAGAAATGAAAGAAATCAATGTGGCCAATCAAATAATAACTAAGGTACAACTCAAGACATTTCCATGAAACCCGCAAACATTTCCCTTGACGTTTTGGTAACACAGTTATAGTTTGTCCATTGAAATATTGAAATACAAATGTTGCGTTAAATAAACTAGAAAGTAAATATGAAATCAAAAATGGTTTTATTTGTTTATATTATTTTCTCAGTAACACACAGTACTTGTAGTAAGATTTTGTGTGAGTGTTCGTAATTTTGTATAAGTTGTCTTAGTTCTTTGAATTGTCGAACGATTTAAGAACGGTTGTTACAATTGTCGATCATGGAAGCGGTTTATGAGGAAATTTCAGTTCAAATATCCCATAATATTTCGATTTATAGAAAGGTTATAGAAAGGTTAGAATAAAAACAATAACGGTAGAGGAACTCAACTCATTTTTGTCAAATGTTTATCTTAAAGTCATTACCTTGTTTAAACTAAAAATCCCTCAGGTATTTTCCATCTCATTAACATATATTATTACTTGGTTACCTTGATATGAATTGTTTTTATTCGCCTTTTTTTGTTCTGCTCATTATTGCTCAATGACGCAACTCCATGGGCTGCATTGTGGCTATTCTTATTACGTTTGTGTGAAAAGAATGGACATTATTTCGATTACTGCAAGTGTTGGTGTCATGCTGAGTTTGTTGTTTGTATTATTTACTTTTATCGGAGGAAATATTACCATGACATGATAAAAAGGATAATATTATTTATTCTTATTCGCTTGTATTAATAATCAAAGGAAAAAGCTACGAATTGTATAGAAACTGCAAAATTTTTTCAAATCGAGTTCAGAGCTTGTAAGAAATTATTTTCCTGGGACCGAAAATTTTGACCAACTTAGATTTCTCTTTTTCACAAAAAATTTAAACATTCCTGCCAAAATTTAATATTTGCGAGTAACTAATCATTTACGAAAAGGATTTTTTGTGGAATATAAAATTCTCCCATATGTATGGGAAGGCGTGGTAATATATTGATAGTGCCACAAAATGTTTTTTCTTTACCCTCCACCGTAACACGGAGGGTATATTAAGTTTATCATTTCATTTCTAACTCATCGAAGCAATTATTTTAAACCCAACAAAAGTTTATATATTCATTTTAGCGTGAAATTCTTATCCGATTTAGGCCTGTCCGCCCGCCTGTTGTCTTCCTAAGGAATTGAAATAGAATGCTGAAATTTAGTACACATGCATTTTGAGTCTGAACATAGATCAAGTTTAAAGATGGGCTATATTGGCCAACTTTGTCATATAGTCCCCTTATAATGATACACCTTATTTTAAGCATTTCGATTTTCAAAACATTTTTCAACGGAATTGCCCAGAATTAGCTACATAATGGTTGTTACGTGTTCCTAACCACCTTGAAAAAAAAAAGTTAATGTAGGTCCATCCTACATTCGGTCTTAAATTTTTACCATGGTGGCGAAGACGGCTCGGCCGAACTTACTACTTTATTGTTTCTATTATTTTTAGTTTGAATGTTATGTAATCTAAAAATATGATCTAAAATATTAGAGACAAAAGCCAAACCTTTTTGATTTTTGTCAGGGTTTGGGATCTTTGCGTGATATACTAAACAAAAATTAACAAGCCCTATACAAGTCTTGTACAACATCAGTTTGGTAGTCACGGACAGAAATATGATATTTAAATATGATACAAATACGCAAAGGCTATATTCAACAATGCAATATATAGAAAAGTCGCCTTATGCCCAAACCCATTTTGGAAGATTTAGTTTTTGAAATAATTTCATGCATTCTTGCACAAATGTTACACTTGGTTTTTGGCAGTGGACATTTGCCTCGGTCATTTGTTCTCGGTCGATCTTCAAAAACAAACTCCATGCTAAATTTCGTTAGGTTCTGCGACCGGTATATAATGCCCCAACTCATAGTGTTGTAGGGTGTTGAAAAATAATACAAAGTATGATAGTCAACATTGTAAGTCAGATTCAACATGTATCATGCGATAAAAAAAACAAGTAAAAAAGCAGTGAGATGGAGCGGGTCGAACTTTGAACACCCTCCACCATTTGGAAGGAATTTGAAAATGTTAAAAAAAGAGAAAATACTGTTAAACATCATAAAAGTATCGACTATAGGGAGTTACCGTTATATTGGGGTCTATACGAAGACGCGGAACTGCATAGTTAAGTTTTTTTCATTTCAGGTGAATAACGTCGTAAAAACATCAAAATCTATATATATAAATGTAAGTTGTGTTAGTTACTACGCTTATAACTTAAGAACCGCTGGATTAATTTTAACGATTCATACAAATTCGGAGTTGTCTACTCTCCGAAAAGGATAATATTCAAAAAAATCGCGTAAAAATGTGATATATTAACATTTTCATTTTGACTTTTCAAATGTACAATAGTAATGTTTTATTTTGCATGATTTTTTTCCATTTTGACTTACTTTTTTCTAATGTACATTTGTAGTGTTTTTTTATATTTTATTTTTGAATTCGAATATTTATACCAATTTATTTAATTGACTTGATTTCTTGAGAACTGAAATTGATGGCGGGTTACATGGAAGTGTAGTAGCGAATTATGTGGTGGCGAAACGGAATAGATGATATCGAAATAATTTAAAGCGGTCACACCAAAGTTAAAAGATAATTACTTTTTCTAAATCGCTGAAAAATCATGAAAAAGAGATCTCATTGCAAAAATCAAAAAAACATTTTCAATGGAATCGAATTTTAAAGTAATAGTACATTCTATTGACAAACTTTGTAAGGAAGGATCTTAAAACATTTGCTGTAAAAAATCAGCGAAAAAGTTGAAGACTTTTTCAATTTGTTATTCTTTTTTTTGTCAATTTTTTTTGTGAACAAAATAAAGAATAATTTTTCACTAAAAAAATTGAATAAGTGCGAAATAGGATGTTAACTGACATCTACCTTTCAACTCCAGGGCCTACATCGTGGGTTAGCTGGAAGATGCGAACACGTTTAAACAAACAAAAATGACCGAAAAAGCTTAATGGGGCTCATTTCAAAGCGTGACAATGATCCGTCCAATGAGAGCTCAAAATGCAAAATTCTTTGGGAGAATAATAAGTAATATACCAATATTGAAATAAAAGGTGCAAAATAGTAGAGCGAATGGGACTTTTAGTAAGAAAAGGTTTTATATCCTTCCAGAAATTCTTCCCAAACATTCAAAATACCTAAAATCACTTATGCAGGTCTTTATATCGATCATAACTCATGGATAAGGGAACAACCCGATTTCATATTTATATAACCATCTATGATTTAAGTTATTTTTGGGGTCTTGGCCGGCCACTTTTTTCATTTTTTGGCCCTTATTTGACATTTTTGTTTCTAAGGGGGTAGATAACCTCTTCGCATAAAATTTGAAATTTTCAGAGTAGGGCCCATATTGGTATTGACCACATTCATCAATTGATTTGGCTAAAAAATTTTATTTATGCCACCCTGGGGTAGGGAACCATCATACAGATAATTGCCACATAAGAATTTATTTAAGTAAAGTCCCCACATTGGAGTATCCCCAAGTCCACTTTCACATCTAATGTGTGGTCAGAATAGAAAATTTTGTATTCTATTGAATTTTTAACCCCCAAGAGAATATTGGTTGGGAACGTAGATTTGGGATGTGCATCCATATGAAATAAATTGTGGAAACATGAACAAATTACAAATATAAGAAAGTAGCACGGGACCGAATATTTGTTTAATCATCATTGAATTATCCTATGATGAAAATATGGAATTTAAGGGGTCTCCAACTTACAATTTAAATGGCAAATAAAATTAATTCCCATCTTATCATTCTGCCCTCAATTATGAGGTGGATAAAACTATGTTTACTTATTTAAATCACGCGAAATGCTATGACATGCTATATTGTTCTGCTATATTTTTGATTTGGCCTCTATTTGTCATCTTGGATTATAAGGGGTAGAAGAAAGTTTTCAATGTAGGTCGATGTTTCGGAGTAGTGCCCATATAAAGAAGGTACCTCCTAATTTAACCACATTTCAAAGAACTTGGCTAATAATGCGTATTAGGGGGGTGAAAATCTTACACTAAAATTTCAACATATCTACAAATTTTAGAATTTTTATCCATGTTATAATACCCTCTCAAGTCCACCTTTTGGCGGACAAGCAGACTGACATGGTTAGGGGGACTTATGAGGACTCTAATGCACAATCTAAGTTGCTAATGGGTTTAAAAAAGTAATTAACTTTGGCTATTCTTAAATCATTCAGCCCTCAATTATGTAGTATACAAAATACAGCAAATTCCAAATTACTGCTCATTTGACTGGAAGATTTTGCTACGATTTTTACCATATTAAAAATTAATTTGATCCCTTATATGGCGATAAGATTGATATATACTTTTTAATAGATTTGTATAGCACATCCACACAGTTGAAGCCCACGGTTTAAATATTGAAGCCCACTGGTTAAAAATGGGTACAGGTATTTTAAAACACTTTAAATCGACCTGTACGTGAACACTTATATCAGTCATATCTGTGAATAATTATGCTTGGGAATATATGCATAATAGACAAAAACTACGGGCCGGCAACGCGGACCGGGCCAGCTAGTACTGAATATAGAGAGGTAACATTATAAGGGGGCTATACGAGATCGTGGAGCTACATAGTCAATTTACAGTCAAAGGCTGTAATTTCCATTACGAACTCACATTAGGAAATTTGGGGTCTATATGAAGACCTGGATCTGCATAGACAATTTTCTGTCATCGACTGTAGTTCCCATTATTAACTCTAAATATGAAATTTGAAACAAATCCGGTGAATAACATCGCTAAAATCATCAAAATACCGAATATTGGGAGGTACCGTTATGTGGATGCTATACGAAGACGTGAGCCTGCATACGACATTTTTATACCCTCCACCATACTATGGAGGGTATATTAACTTTGTCATTCCGTTTGTAACTCCTCGAAATACTCATATCAGACCCAACAAAGTATATATATTCTTGATCAGCGTAAAATTCTAAGTCGATTTAGCGATATCCGTCTGTCTGTCTGTCTGTCCGTCTGTCTGTCCGTCTGTCTGTCTGTTCTACGATATCTTTCGAATGAATTGAGATAGGTGGCTAAAATTTTGCACACACGTTTATTTTTCCAGTAGGCAGGTTAAGTTCGTAAATGGGCCATGTAGGTCCACGTTTTCATATAGCCCCCATATAACGGTACGTCCCTATATACGGTATTTTGATGATTTTAGCGACATTATTCACGGGAATTGTTTCAAATTTGGTATTTGAAGTTCAAAATGGATACTACACCCCAAGACAGAAAATTGTCTGTGCAGGTCCACGTCTTCATATAGCCCCCATATAACGGTACCTCCCTATATTCGGTATTTTGATGATTTTAGCAACATTATTCACATTATTCATTTTTTTAAAATTGGTATTTGAAATTCGTTATGGGAACTACAGTCTGTGACAGAAAATTGTCTGTGCGGGTTCAGGTCTTCGTATAGGCCCCATATATCAGTACCTCCCTATATTCGGTATTTTGACGATTTTAGGTACAATACCCACCAAAATTGTTTGAGATGTGGTATTTGAAGTTCGTAATAGATGCTACAGCCTGTGACAGAAAATTGTCTATGCTGGTCCAGGTCTTCGCACAGCTCAAATTTAACGGCACCTCCTTACATACGATATTTTAATGATTTTACCTACATTATTCACCGTTTATTCCAAATTTTGAATTTGAATATGGTAATGCCTTATGACAAACAATGCCTATGTATGTCCATGTCGTATATACCCCAAAATAACAGCTATATTCGGTATTTTTAAAATTTTAACAGAATTTTTTAAGGAATTTATTTTTTTGAAAATTTCCAAATTCGTTGCAAATGGTGGAGGGTATTAAAAGTTCGGCCCGGCCGAACTTACTTCTTTTTAACTTGTTTGTCATAGGCTGTAGTACCCATAACGAATTCTTAGTACGACATTTGAAACAACTTCGGTGACTAATGTCCCTAAAATCGTCAAATATCGAATGTCGGGAGTACCGTTGTATGTGGGCTATACGATATCGTATATAGACATTACCCTTCCAGGGGGTAAAGTACTCAGGAGGAACTTCATTATGGATTTTCAGATGATTTCATTGAAAAATTTGGCTACAAACATCAAAATACCCAATATCGGGTGGTGCCGTTATATTGGGGCTATACGATATCGTGGACCGATATAGCCTATCTTCGATCTTGACCTGCCTGCAGAAAAAAGACTGATCCTATCTTTATTCGCTTTGACTCTAACGTGATCACAATAGACGGACATAAGGACGGATCGATAGGGATAAATCGAATTAGAATTTTACGTTGATCAATATACCCTCCATACTATGTATGGTGGAGGGTATAAAAATAAAAAATATCATAAAATTGGAATTGTGGGCGGGAATTGTCAGAATCAGTTCTTGACTTCTAAGTGGAATGACTAACGAAAATTTGTATTATATTTCTGTTATAAATTTTTATCTATTGATTGTACCTACTTTGCTATACAGCCGATATCTGGCCTATCAAAATAACTCTAATGGTCAGAAATGACCTCAACATGTATTAAAAATATTCGCGTTTTAATGCACAATATGGACCACACAATATGGACCATTTCACTCTATAAATATTATACGATGACCATCCAAATTGTTAGGCTTCTGCCTATTCTTAAACTCATCTAAAATTTCGTATCGTTTGGTTAATAATTGTGGTCTGTAGATCAACTAAAAAAACAGCAATTTTAGTTTTTGGCCCATTTCAAAAATTTCCCCAAAACAATAGGCTTCTATTCTGACCCTACCCCCACCTCCATGTAAGATTTCAAGAATATTGAGTCATAAATGCGGGATTACAAATTAACATTGAAAGATGGATGAACGGACACACATAGCTAGATCGACTCTCAAAGGGTCATTGCAACGGGCGAAACATGTAAAATTCGTCCCACCGCTGGAATCTTGTTGTTGGCATAATTTGCGCACATCTCAGATCAGTTATGTCGCTGATTTTGCCTGAAGACACAACCCCGTTTTTCTCAGGGTTTGAATTGGAAGCAATCGAATTGTGACCCTCTCCAATAATTCTGAGATGACGTTTGCCTTAATTTTTAAGAGCGATTTGCTGTTCGACCATAAAAAATCGTTCTTGTCGTTAAACTTTAAAAATTTTCAAACCCGATTAGAAATTAAAAATTCTATATATTAATTTAGTTCGAGATTGTCGTAAAAGTCTACAAAACACCTATAGTTCGTCGTTGTTGGGGGGCTACACAAAAACATGGGCTGATTTCCAATGGCGTCTTACCAAACAGTGTTTTTGATATACTGCAATTCATGTGGATTTCTCTATATTCGAATCAACCGGTGATCAAAAATACCGCTATTACAACTTGCAACAATACATCTTAACAAAAAAAAAGAGAACAATAATCCGCTTTGGTCGCAGCGCAAACTGAAACCACAACAGAATTCAATTGGTCTGTGAGAATGATTGGTTTCACCAATCTGAGAATGTTTGCAAAGATGCCTGACAAAATTGATAGGATTGTGGCGGTACGAAGCATTTATTTACAGTCAAATAATTCCCCATTCCTCTCTTTTCAATATTCATGCAGCCATGAAAAATTCGGTGCCCAATTCAATTTACGTCTCCCACACACACACACACCAAAGCAGGTAAATGAATTGTTCGTTCACCACTTGAAGTAGTAAAAGTTGTCAAATATAAATATATACACCGGTCTGACATTGTGTGGTGTTCCTTGAGTTGATACGCATGTATGTAAGTATTCCACACACATATATATGTTATTCTTCAGCCCATCTCTTCGCATCTGAAATCCAAACATGAAATGAATATTTCCTTTGCCGATTCCTACTATATGACATTTTGGGTTACGGAAGCAATCTTTAAAGAATGCCAGCCATAGCATTGGATGGTCTTCGGACTAGCAAGGTTCCGAATGTTTTAACAGGCGACTGAACGCATGTACGTTGTAAATATCGTTTCAAATGGATATCCAGGAAATGTGATGAGACATTGAATTGCAGTGCGGTTTAGTGTGAGGATAACAGGCAAATGTCTTCATATCATAGTCCTTGTTGCCGAAATTTCAAAAGTCGTTAGTGTGTGTTCTATGGTCTAGAGGTTGGAGATATTGCTCTATGTTTACGCATGTACACTACAACTCAAACAAACTTACACACACACAAATAAAGTTACGTGCAAAATGTCATGCCATATACAAGGTGGAGCAATTTCTGTATTTTACTGCCATCAGTATTTTCCTCGAGTAATCAAACATTGAAATTGATTTCTAAGTGAGTAACAACAGTACTTTGTCAATATATAATGACCCGAACAAAGGGTGTAGTCGACATGAAAATTGATGAACAATTTATGGAGTGGATGATGTTCGAATTTACAGATTGGGCAAAACTAGGAAATAATTTTATTATTGTTTTACCAATAAAGCCATGTTTAAAATTTGCTAGGTTGGAGAACATTGAATAAAGCTCCATCAAAACATAAGATGATGCACCGGAAGATGGGAAAAGTAAAGTTTTCCCAAAAATTGCTCTATTTAAAGTGTATAAAGATTTTTCTCCTAAATGATCGAAAAGCAACCAGTGGTTATGAAGAGAAACTGAAAATAGAAAAAAAACTGCATTTTAAAAGTTCACATCGGGATGTTACTTAAATAGGGGGCACAATATTTTCGATTTTTTCTGAGACGTTTCCGAAAATCCAAACCTCGCATCATCGACAATGCTACAAAAGAAAAGAGAATGTGAAATGGGCAATATTGGGCGACTGCTTCGGTACATCTCCAAAAAAGGGAAACAATTTTTTATACCCTCAGTCCTTTGCCTACAGAGAGTATATGTCATTCGATACGGCCAAGACGTGCCTCATCTAAATAAAGGTTTTAGATTCTAGGTCTCTTTTGACCAAATCCATTTCAGGACATTTGGAGTCGATCTAGAGCTGTCCGTCCGTCTGTTTGTGTTGCTGTCCGATAACTCCGATTTGGTCCAATCTTGGTACATCGTAATATTATTGTCAAATTTAGATCGAGTTGGGAAATGGGGAACATAAGAAATGGGAATATCAGAAAGTAAATTAACTCATAAAAAGAGAGAGGATCTTTAGATTTTGCGCAAACCTTGCAAATCCCAATAAATTTGTCTGTACGAAAATGAACAAAATCGAGCCACTCCACCAAGTACCTCACCCACAAAGGGTCAAAAATTGGAATAATTATAACTCGTATAAATATGAAATAAGAGTCCGTCTCTCACATCTCAATATTTCTACCAACACAAGGTCTGGTACGAAAATGGGATATTTCGGTCCACTCCTTCTGGTAGCTCCACCACAACAGGTAAAAATTTTGAATAGCAACGAATCTCGTAAAACCCAAAATGACCAATCGTTTCTTCTTAAACTTAGCACACCTCAATATTTCTATAAACACAGGATTTGTTGTGAAGATGGTAGATATCGACCCACTCCATCTGGTAATAACCCCCACAAAGGGTCAAAATTTTGAATACTTAAAATCATAAAACAGGAAATAAGCATCCAATTCTCTTAAAATTTCGCACGATCAAATACATCTACTAAAACAAGACCTGGCGTGAAGATGGACCACTGCTTCTGCCACATAGGGTTAAAAATTGGAATAATTGTAACTCTAATAAAATTTGAAATAAAGTTCTTATTGTCTGCAAAATTCACATATTCCAATATTTTTTAACACAAGATCTGGTGCGAAGATGGGATATGGTAGCTCCCCCCACAACTGGTTATCATTTTGAATAACAATCATAGAACTCGGAATGAGCATCCGATTCTTTTTAAACTCAGCACACCCCAATTCTTCTACTAACATAAAATCTGCTGTGAAGATGGGATCGGATCTTCCCTAAAAAGGTATCAAAATTTTGAGTAATTATCTTTCTCATAACATGCAAAAAAAAAAAAAAAAATCAGTTATTTTTGTCAAACTTCGTCTATCTCAATACTTCTCTTAACCATAGATCTAATAGATATTTCGGTCCACCCATTCCTACAGAATTGTAAATAAGTGTTCAATTTTCTTTAAATTTTGCACATCCCAATATTTTTGGCAGCATTAGATGAAGTGGGGTACTTAGGTCCGTTGTATCTGGCCGAATGCAGAAACTTCCACCATGTAAATTTTATATAAGGCAACCCCTTCGGAACCTTCAACATAAAGCGTCAAAAGCTTTAAAATCATAACGTAAATCAAAACATGTGTAAAGTAAAGTAAAAAAAAAAAACATTAAGTTCGGCCGGGCCGAACTTTTAATACCCTCCACCTTAGGGCAAAGGAAACATTAGAACCCACAAATAATTCGTGGGAAAATGTGTGCATAAATCATCAAAATACCGAATATCGGAAGGTACCGCTATATGGGGCTATAAAAAAACGTGGACCTATACATACAATATTTCGCCAACGGAGCTAGAACCCGATATCACCTACAAATAACAATTTTTAGACAAATCCGTAAAAAAATGTGGTAAAAATCATCTAAGTACCGAACTGTTATATGGGGACTATAACAAAACGTGGATGGATATATCTCATTTTCAATACCAACCATCCTAGACACAATACAGATTGTTCTGTTAAATTTTGAAGCTCTACATCAAATAATGTGGGCTGTATCGTGATTTTAAGAGACAAATGGAAAGACAGGCAGATGGACATTTTTAAATCGACTTAGAATTTTATGCTGATTATGAATACATATACTTTATGGGATCTACGACGAATATTAATGGATGTTACAAACAGAATGATAAAGTTAATATACCCTCCTTTTTAAGTTGGAGGGTATAAAAAGCAGACATTGGCTGAGGGTATACATCTGTCGGCAAAACCGACTGATACTTTTAGCTTTCACCACCAGTAAATAAACGTTGTTCTTATAGAAGTAGTGATTTCATTTTCAAGGAATACTTTTGAGAATTTGTGCATACATATATTTCGATAAATCTTCTCTGACATCAAAGCCCGCGTTTCTTCTTTATACTCTCGCTTGACATTCAGTCCCACAGCACCACCTTTTTAACACCTAGAGAAATTCAAATGAGAAACATCATTCAATATATTTAGCATGCTAACGTTATTTTTCATGAATGATCCACTGTAATGGGCCCACATGAATATGCAAATAGAATTGCTGCCGGAAGTGCAATATACGCACACATATCCATGTGTGCATACATGTGTACAAAAGTGTGTGTGTATGTTTTTTTGGCAGCATGCAACAGTCGTAGTTCTTGTGGGCATCATCAATTTATACTTTCCTACCAAAATGATCAATATTTACTCATGTCTATCGATGCTACATGTTGCCAACTGCCAGAATAAAAGTGTCGTGTAAACACAATCAATCCTTCAAAGCTGCCAACAACCCACAAAATGTTTCAACAAAAATACAATCTTCGGTTAATTTTTGGCCTCGTATGTTTTTGGAAAAATGCACATCTACGTGATTCTGAAAATAAAACCCACAATCTAGATTTGAACAAATTACATGGTATTTGTTTTAAGTCATGAATTGAAAATGTGGTCGAATGTCAATTGATTGTCACCTGTCAGCATATCTCTGCGGAAAGGCAGCTATTTCAAAATTAAATCATGCACCTAATTGAATATTTAAATGTTTTTAGGACGGTTGTGGTTAAAAGTTGCAACAAGTTGGAGTTAAATTAGGAAAAAACAAGTAAGCAAAGGCTACAGTCGAGCGGGGCCGACCGTTGAATACCCTACAACACTATAATAAACCATACAGTTTATATAGGCGAAATACTCGAAAGAATTCCACAAGATATTGTGACAAATAATAAAAGAAAACCATCAGGTTTCGTTCTCTAATTTTCGAATAATAGCAACTTAAACGAATTTGCTCATTTCCAATTTATTGGTAGATGTTGCACGTAAATGGTCTTCCTAGATCTGGAACCAATATTTCCCAAAGACCTATAATCTCTCAGAAGTAGCAAAAGATTAAAATTTATTATTGGTTTTTGACTGAAACGCATCTATATGAGATACATACATTTGACAATATTCTTCAACGAAATCAGCGTTAACAAAATATTCAGAAGAGTGTCTTTCCTGTATTTGTGAATTCTCCAAAAAGTCACTGGAGTGGACCTTTTCGTATTTTGTCTACAAAAGTTGGCAAACTATTTCACACATTGAATATTTTTGGATGGCCATCCAAAACTGCTTGGCTTTTTGCAATGTCCGTAACCCCCATTCAAATGTGCGTGAGGATCGGGCAATAATTTCAATTGCTGACAATTTTGCAGTTTTTTTGGTCTATTTCAACCCCTAAATTATGGCGATCATCTCCAAAAAGAATAGGCTTCTATTCTGACCCTCATCTGATCCTCATGCAAAATTTCGTTAGGATCGGGCCATAAATGCGATCTGTATATGATATCCTGATATCCTAACTACTTAGTTTTGTTAGCTTTAGAAATATTACCAAATGTTTAATTCAAAATGAAAATATGACAAAATTGAAAAAAATATGAGAAAATGTTAAAAAATCAATATTTTCATCTTTAGAGAGATATTTTTATGCGATTTTTTAGACGTTGTTTCTTTCCTGCCAAGAGGCCATTCTGAATTAATGAGAACTGTCGAAATCAGTTCAGCCGTTCTCGACATATAAGAGATCTTTCAAGCATATCTTCTTTGATAGACATATATATATCGCACATATTTTGCTATATAACCGATTTGTTGGATGTTAACTTCAATGTAAAGATCAGAAGTAACATTGTCATGGCTTTGTGATTTCGCCGGGATTTAAACTATTCGCGGTTTAATGAAAAATTTTGAATTTTTTCAACGCAAAGGATATGGTCTATTTTACCCGCTAAATATTATCCGATGACCACCCAAATTGGTAGGCTTCTTCCCCGCCCTAAACTCTATCTACAAGCGAAGTCGATTGGTCTTTAATTGCGACCTGTATAGCTACTGCAAAATCCGAAATTTTTTCAGTATTTGGTCCATTTCAACCCCTAAACATTTGGCGATCATCTCCAAAAGAAATAGGCTTCTATTCTGACCCTAACCCCACCTTCGTGCAAAATTTCGTTAGGATCGGCCCATAATTGCGACCTGTAGAGTGATTACAAATTAACATGGACAGACGGACGGACGGACATACATAGCTAGATCGACTCAGCTCGGCGAGATAGGAAGATCCATATATACTTTCCTATGTGGGAAATCAATATTTCGAGGTGTTACATAATATTTGGCCCAATCAAACTTATAATACCCCCAACACATAGTGTTGTAGGGTATAAAAATGTAAAAATTATGGCTTTTGACTTTGCTGCAGTTTTTGTTATCTCACCCTGTAGTTTAATGTAATAAAAAAGTTTCAGTTCTGAACTTTGTAGTTCGCAGTCATGGTAATGGGCAAAGGATTTCTATTAAAGATTAATATTAAAATCATATTGATGGAGGAAAATTTTATAAAACTTTAAGCTAAATTGAATCTCAATGTTGATAAGTGCGAATAGATCACAACAAGACGGATATTTTAGTGCTCAATCCCTACTGTAATTTTTTAGGTTTTATGGCAAATGAAAGTTTCCAACTCTCCAATAACAAAATTTTCACTTCACAAGAAATGTGCAGCCATTTTTTATTGATAGTTTATTTATAAAGCAATTTCCTATGCAAACTATGAACATGCATTCCCTTTATTTCGCACACATATTCCAATACCAAAGAAAGTCTTCAGTAGCCCTCACTCCGTTCTCCCATAAACAAATCGTAAAAAAGTGTCACCTAGCGGATTACATGAACAAAGAGTAACCAGCAATCGCTGGGTCTTGTTATTTGATAATCTTAAATGCGGATTTAAATATCTAATAAACCTTAAGGTATTTTCTCAGGAAAATATCTAAGCCTTCCTCCATTGGCGACGACAATAAATAAAGAACACACGGAGAGCATTCGTTTTATCTTTCGTCTTTCTTGTATGCAACACATAACCCTTTTTCTGGATTTGAAAAGTAATTTTATTTAGGCATACATGATAAAATAAACATGCCTCGGTAGTTATTTGCTTTGCCGTTTCCTTAAGGCGGCATACATAATGTTGTACGCAGCACACGAACGTAAATGTATGTGTGCACGCATGTACATGTACCTAACATACAACTTGTTTGAACATTGTGTAAATCTCATTTATTTATTTACCCACATTTACAAACATGTCACATGTTTTGCCAATGAAAATGTTGTTATTTGTATATAGATACCCAGCAAACCAAACTGTCCGAGTTCGGTCCGACTTCTGACCGAAAGTTATATCCGTTAAAATTCTTTTAAAATCTTAAAAACACCGAATACGACTATACGACGTCGTGGACCTGCGGACAACCTTTGTCATAAGCCATTACAATATTCAAATGCAAAACTTGAAAAAAATATGGGGAGCTATACCAAAACGTGGACATGCAGAGATAATTTTCTGACATAGGCAGTAGTATCCATTACGAAATTCAAATACCAAATTTGAAACAATTCCGGTGAAAAATGTACCTAAAATCTTTAAAATACCCAATATTGGGAGGTACAGTTGTATGGGGGCTTTAAGAAGACGTGGACCTGCACATACAATTTTCTGTCATAGGCAGTAGTATCCATTACGAACTTCAAATCCCACATTTCAAACAATTCTGGTGAAAAATGTCGCTGAAGTCATCAAAATAACGAATATCGGGGGTACCGTTTTATGGGGGCTATACTAAAGGTCAAACCAAAGCGTTTGGTTCTACAATTCAATACTAAACCCCTGTTTCTAATATGAATTTTTAACTTAAAAATCAAAAAAGTGCAACGAATTCAATATTACAAAAAAAAAAAAAAAAAAAAATCCAATAAACAACAAACTTGTAAGTAAAGGCTATAGTCGTGCGGGGCCGACCATGTGATACCCTACAACACTACAATATGTTCGAAGTCCCTTCATATGCAAATCCATTTTGGAAAATTTCGTTTTTGAAATAATGATAAAGAGCCCTGCCCAGAGGTTATCCTTAGGTTTTTGACCCGGAGAATTTGCCCAATATTTACGCACTGCGTTGTTTTGTAAAGTATTCAAAACAATTGCACACGAAAGTTGTGGTCCATTTTACAGCTAAATATAATGCAATGGTCATTCAAAATGCTAGACTTCTTCTCTGTCCTCAACTCTCTTCCGATGCGAAATTCCGTGACGATTAGTTTTCAGTTGTGGCCTATAGAACGACTACAACATTAGGAAAATTTAAATTTTTTTTAGCCATTTAAACCATTAAATGCACATCCTAAGAACAATAGGCTGTAATTCGACCCACCCCCATGCAAAATTTTGTGAGGATCGGACGATAATTGCGACATACATATAATACCCTCAAAACGTAGTGTTGGGGGGTGTAAAAATTTAGAAAATTTAAAATTCAAAATTGTAAGTCAAATTGAAAAAATCGCATGCGATAAAAAATGTCAAAAATGGAAAAAAAAGAAACAAAATATATAACTTTTTTATTGGTACATTATCCCGCGATTTTCTTAGATTTTATTCTTTTTTTGGCAAGAGACCATTCCGAATTGATGTGAATTGTGAAAATCGGCCCAGCGGTTCTTGATTTATAAGCAGAATAAATAAGATCAATTCTTTTACATATGTATTGTGTCTATTTTGCCATATATCCGATTTCTTGGCTTTTAGCATCACTGTAATGGTCAGAAGTGACCTTTAATGTATTTGTGATTTGGCTGAGATTAAAAATATTAACGGTTTAGTGGAAATTTTCCTATTTTCTAACATAAAAGTTAGGGTCTATTTTACCCGCTAATTATTGTCCGATGGCCGGGCAAATTGGTAGGTTTCTGTCCAGTCCCAAACTCTAACTCCATATAAATTTTCGCGTCGATTGGTTAATAATTGTGACCTATAGAGCAACTGCAAAATTGGTCCATTTCAACCCCTAAATATAGTGCGATCATCTCCAAAAACAATAGGGTTATATTCTGTCCCTAACCCCACCTCCATTTCCAATTTCGTGAGGATTGGTTCATAATTGCGACCTGTAGCTTGATTACAAATTAACATGGACAGACGGATAGACGGATGGACGGACATACATAGCTAGATCGACTCAGCTCGGCGAGATAGGAAGACCCATATATACTTTCCTATGTGGGAAACTAAAATTTCGAGGTGTTACATAATTTTTGGCCCAATCAAACTTATAATACCCCCAACACATAGTGTTGTATTGTATAAAAATTTTTTGGCAAATTGAACTCCACTTGAAATTTTAGTTTTGTGAAGAATTCGTGTTCAATTTATAGAAAAAACAAGTAAGCAAAGGCTACAGTCGAGCGGGGCCGACCGTTGAATACCCTACAACACTATAATAAATGATACAGTTTATATAGGCGAGATACTCGAAAGAATTCCACAAGATATTGTGACAAATAATAAAAGAAAACCATCAGGGTTCGTTCTCTAATTTTCGAACAAAAGCAACTTAAACTAATTTGCTCATTTCCAATGTATTGGTAAATGGTCTTCCTAGATCTGGAACCAATATTTCCCAAAGACCTATAATCTCTCAGAAGTGGCAAAAGATTAGCATTTATTATTGGTTTTTGACTGAAACGCATCTATATGAGATACAGACATTTGACTATATTCTTCAACGAAATCAGCGTTAACGAAATAGTCAGAAGTGCGTCTTTCCTGTATTTTTGAATCATCCAAAAAGTCACTGGAATGGATATTTTCATATTTTGTCTACAAAAGTTGGCAAACTATTTCACACATTGAATATTTTTGGATGGCCATCCGAAACTGCTTGGCTTTTGCAATGTGCGGTAACCCCCATTCAAATGTGCGTGAGGATCGGGCGATAATTACGACTTGCTGACAATTTTGCAGTTTTTTTTGTCAATTTCAACCCCTAAATATATGGCGATTTTCTCCAAAAAGAGTAGGCTTCTATTCTGACCCTCATCTTATCCCCATGCAAAATTGCATAAGGATCGGGCCATAAATGCAATCTGTATATGATATCCTGATATCCTAACTACTTAGTTTTGTTAGCTGTAGAAATATTACCAAATGATTAATTCAAAATGAAAATATGCCAAAAATATGACAAAATTGAAAAAATATGAGAAAATTTTACAAAATCAATATTTTCATCTTTAGAGAGATATTTTTATGCAATTTTTTTAGACGTTTTTTCTTTCCTGCCAAGAGGTCATTCTGAATTAATGAGAACTGTCGAAATCAGTTTAGTCGTTCTCGACATATAAGAGATCTTTCAAGCATACCTTCTTTGATAGACATATATATGACACATATTTTGCTATATATCCGATTTGTTGGATGTTAACATCAATGTAAAGGTCAGAAGTAACCTTGTGATGGCTTTGTAATTTCGCCGGAATTTAAAATATTCACGGTTTAATGAAAAATTTTGAATTTTTTCAACACAAAAGATATGGTCTCTTTTACCCGCTAAATATTATCCGATGACCACCCAAATTGGTAGGCTTCTTCCCCGGCCTAAACTCTAGTTACATGCGAAATTCGTCGATGGGTCTATAATTGCGACCTGTATAGCTACTGCAATATCCGACATTTTTTCAGTATTTGGTCCATTTCAACCCCTAAACATTTGGCGATCATCTCCAAAAGAAATAGGCTTCTATTCTGCCCCTAACCCCACCTTCGTGCAAAATTTCGTAAGGATCGGGCTATAATTGCGACCTGTAGCGTGATTACAAATTAACATGGACAGACGGACGGACGGACATACATAGCTAGATCGACTCAGCTCGGCGAGCTAGGAAGATCCATATATACTTTCCTATATGGGAAACCAATAATTCGAGGTGTTACATAAATTCTGCCTAATCAAACTTATAATACCCCCAACACATAGTGTTGTAGGGTATAAATAGTTGTTTCTACCACTATATGGACTTATTTTGGTCAACATTTTATTTATTTTTTTAATCTAAACCCTCAGTATTATGACTTGAGAGGGCATATATTAAGATTCATATAAAATACATAATTTTCGACATGAAGTTTAATTTTGAGATTGGAATTATTTAAAAAAATATTCTTAAAGACCCACATATTTTTACCAGGAAGTTCTTCTAAACCATTCACGTCAATTCCTAGGACTTTTTTTAATATATCTTACGAAATAAGATTTTGAGTCAAGAAATTCATGATTGAAGGCCATGTAAAAATGCTCTTAAAATATATTAAATATTTTGATCTAAGGAGGCAAGGAAAATTTTAATTGGCGGAAAAAAGAGAGCAATTGCTAGAGGGCCTTTTACCTTTCTTTTATGCGAATAAAAATTTGCCTCAATATTGAATATTTAGAGTACTTTTTATATTAAATCCTTCAATATTCTTTTCAGAATGCTTCACTCTAATTATTAGCCGCTGGCCACAAAAAATGGTAGGCTTCTGCCATGTCCTAAACTTTAACCCTTTTGAATGGTCACGTCGTTTGCATACATTCAAAATTTGGTGAGGATCGGGTCATAACTAATACCTGTAAAATGTTTACAAATTACAGCGGATTGAGAGACACACATACTTAGATCGACTCAACTCGGCGAAATATTTTGAAGTGTTGCAAGCTTTTTGGTCCAATCACAGAAATAACACCCTGTAGGGAAATTATTTTAACAATCGAAGATTTTAAGCCCAGATCTAGCTGGATAATTGGCAGGAAACTTGCTTGAATATATATTTAAAAAGAAACTTCGATTCTTAGGTAGGACTGAATTTAATTAAAAAACCATAAATCTTGGACTGTACTAGATCAGGAAATATGTATTTGAAATTCAAATTATTTTGACCTAGAACTGGGTTAGAAGTTATTAATAAAAATATGTTTAAACAAGAAAGCAAAGGCTATAATCGTCCATTTCAACCCCTAAATATATTGCGGACATCTTTAAAAACAATAGGCCTAGCCCTTCTGAGCATAGCCCTACGGTTGTGAAAATTTTCATGAGGATCAGACGATAATTGCAATCTGCATATAATAACCCCAACCTGTGTTGTAAGGTGAAAAAATATTACAAAACAAACACTTCAATATTATAAGTCAAATTGAAAAAATCGCATGCGATAAAAAAATGAAAAAATAAAAAAATGTCACAAAATGCTACAAAACCTATATTTAATTCATTACTGGCATCTTTTCATGCGATTTTTTTAGATTTTATTCTTTTATGCCAAGATGGCATTCTGAATTGACAAAATTTGTCAAAATTGATCGAGCCATTCTTGAGATATAAGCATTCTAGCTAACATCCCCTTCCTTTGTATATACATATTGCATATATTTCGCTATATATATCCGATATATTTAGTGATGGCGTATACGTAACAGTCAGAATTGAACTGTTCGTATTTTTGTGATTTCGCCGCGATTAAAAATATTCGCTGTTTAATAGAAAATTTGACTTTTGTTTAATACAAATGTTATGGTCTATTTTACCCACTAAACATTACCCGATGACTTCTGCCCAGCCCTAAGCTCTAGCCCCATGCTAACTTCCGCGTCGATTGGTCCATAATTGCGACCTGTAGAGTAACTACAAAATCAGGAAAATTTTGAGATTTTGGTCCATTTCAACCCCTAAGTATTATGTGATCATCTCCAAAAGAAACACATAGTGTTGTAGGGTATAAAAAACACGATTCATAGATGGAAACTAAACAGAAAATATTTTTAAAAATCCACGGTCACTGGTCCTGAGCTGGTTTGAAAATATTTTTGAAAATCCACTGTTCTTGGTCCAGAACTGGTTTGAAAACATTTTTAAAAATCCATGTCCTTCCACGATTTGCGTATACCAAGAAAGGCTTTCGAATTTATTAATAAAGACATCTAAATTTTGGTTTTTATACCCTCAGCCATATGGCTACAGAGGGATATAATTTGATACGGCCAAAACGTGCCTCATCGAAATAACGGTTTTAGAGAATGGGTCTCATTGGACCAAATCCGTTTTAGGACATTTGGAGTCGATCTAGCGATGTCTGTCCGTCCGTCTGTCTGGCTGGCGAGTGTGCACGATTACTATCGAAGGGAGTATACGATTTGATCCAAACTCGGTACATCGTAATATTATTGTCAAACTTAGATCGAGTTCGGAGATGACCAATATTGGTACACATTGAACATTGGCTGAGGGTATAAACTTGTATTTATACCCTACAACACTATGTGTTGGGGGTATTATTAGTTTGATTGGGCCAAAAATTATTTAACACCACGAAATATTGGTTTCCCACATAGGAAAGAAAAAGATCTTCCTATCTCGCCGAGCTGAGTCGATCTAGCTATGTATGTCCGCCCGTCTGTTAATTTGTAATCACTCTACAGGTCGCAATCTTCACGAAATTTAGAAAGGAGTTGGGGCTAGGGTCAGAATAGAACCCTATTTCCTTTGGAGATGATCGCATAATATTTAGGTCGAAATGGACAAAAAACTGAAAGAATTCCTGATTTTGCAGGTATAGACAATTCGCAATTACAGACCGGAAGTTTGCATGCGGCTAGAGCTTAGGGCTGGGCAGAAGCCTTCTAATTTTGATGGTCATCGGTTAATATTTAGTGGGTGAAATAGACATAGCATTTGTGTTATATAAAAGTCAAATTTTCCATTAAACCGCGAATATTTTTAATAATTAATATTATAATCACAAATAGACTAACATGTCAATTCTGACCGTTGCGTAGATGCCGATAGTAAATATATCGGTTATATATATATAGAAATATATATAATGTGTATATTCAATGGAAGGGGATGTTAGTTAGAATGCTTATATCTCAAGAATGGCTGGACCGATTTTGACAAATTTTGTCAATTCCGAATGCCCTCTTAACACAGAAGTATAAAATCTAAAAATATCGCAGAAAAAGATACCAATTATGATGTTAATATAGATTTTGTAGTATTTTGTGACATTTTTTTTATGTTTTCATATTTTTAATCGCATGCGATTTATTCAATTTGACATATAATATTTTGTAATATTTTTTCACCTTACAACACAGGTTGGGGATATTATATACGTATTGCAAATATCGTCCGATCATCACGAAAATTTTCACAAGGGTAGGGTTGGTCTCAGAAGGGATAGGCCTATTGTTTTGAAATGGAAATGGACCAACAACTAAAAATGTTCCTGATTTTGCAACCGTTATAAAGGAAACCAAAAAATACGAAATAGAGTTAGAGTTAGAACAGCGGGTAGAATGGCCCACTAATTTTGAGTGAAAAAATACTAACATTACAGGCGATATTCGAAATACTCAAAAGGCAAACTTCTGGCTTTTTTATGCTGATTTCGTTGACGAATATAGTCAAATATAGTAGACAAGCAAATCATATAGATGAGTCTAAATTTGGAAGTACGGATGGGCTTCTTGCTTTTGGAGATGATTGCAAAATATTTAGGGGTTCAAATTAACCAAAAACAGAAATGTTTTTCCGAGCACACAATTGAAGCCAATGGACACGCCTGTGAAGAGAGTTGGGTACAGGGAAGAAATCTAGCATTTTGGATGACCATTGGATTATATATAGCTGTAAAATGGACTACAACAACTAACAGCCCGACGGAGTGCATAAATATTGGGCAAATGTCTCTAGTCAAAATCCTAATTTCAAAAGCGAAATCTTCCAATATGGATTTAGACATAAGGGGGCTTCTAACATATTGTAGTGTTGTAGGGTATAATATAGTCGGCCCGCATGACTATAGCCTTTGCTTACTTGTTTTTTTTTTTTTCTTTTTTTTTTAGAAAAATTGGCTTTCCATGATTTTCCGAAGGGTTCGATAATATCATGATAACTGAAAAATTTACAGAGTTATCTCCCAAAATCGACATAAACTACTGTAATCCAAATGATGATAATAAACTCAGTTATTATGCTAAATGGCAAGTTATTTCGACGTCCAGGTTTAATTTTGTCAATTTTCCCATGGCAGATGAAGGCAATCGAACAACTCTCACGCATGCTAACATATAAACTCAGATGTGGTTCAATCTCAGTAAATCGTAATATTGGACCACTCTTTCCGTCAACATTTTGACTAAGAAAACTTCCTTAAATAGGAAAAAAACATTCGATTTCCTTTAAAGTTTTCACATTCCAATATCTTTTTCTATTTCTCGTATAAACTTGTAGATTCGTTTCAACTTTTGAAAATATTTCAACATTAAATTATATTTTCACGCATGTTTTAATAAATGGTGCAATCAACTTTAACCAAGCCAGACACTTTCATCATTCCATGGTAATTTTCCATTGGTTGCCACCATAGAAACGTTTGTGGCACAACTTTTAATTAATTAAACCGAAATGTATATTTTGTAGCAATTAATGTGCCGTTGTGAAGATTGCTAATAAAATCACATATACATAGATATAACATTGGGCTAATTGTATTTTCAAATGCGGAACATTTCATAAATTTGATATTTTAAAATTGGTCAAATTGGCATTATCCCACATTTATTGTTCGTTTTCATACTCCCATTCGTTTGCTATTTTTAATTGTAACATCTTCAGAAACTTTCACATTCCCCAATCGCATTACAAAAGTTTTGTACAAAAGATTTAATTGAGATTGTAAGTGATAACAATGTTGCCTTAATTATTAACAATTGATTTAAAACTTTACAAATTCTAGAACATAAGTTTTAACCACAAAGTTTTCAATTAAATCCAAAAAAGGGATGAGTTGTGTTGATTTGTGTAACCCGTTCGTTGAGGGTGATGTTTTTGCTTTTGTATTACCACACTCGGTGTTCATTCACAACGCTCTGGGGTGCTAATTGTATTGACATTTATTAAACTGACACGTCAAAGCAACCAGCCAAGCTCAACCCTAGCGAACACTTGATTTCAAACATTGTGTCGTGATGAGATTTTTCACCACATTGTTATTGTTGCTACTTGTGTAGTTGTTGTTGTTGTTACAAAGAATTGTTTTTCAAAATTAATTAACAACAACACGTTGATGAACGAACGATAATAACATAAAGCACTAATTAAAGTTAGTCTGCAAACAGGATGTTACGCCGCCTTTACAAATTTAAAATTGAAACTACTTTGAAATACTTTGTTGCCCAATCGCCCTTGGAGTAGCGGCGGAAACAAAATTAACAACAAATAAAGCCTTTTGGCAACGGTAATGTTAATTCATTAGCATTACCGAGCCAAACTTTGGATATTCGAAACGAAATTAATGTAAATGTGGTGGTCTTTAGTTGATGTACGCTAAACTTGTGCCAGTGTACGGGGTGAGATGAAAAAACTGCAACCAACTTCAGACTGCTGTAATTTCTAAGCCACTAGTCCGACAGCTGTTAAAAGTATTCCAGGGACAGCTCATTATATTGTTTAAAAGCGTACGAAAACATTTTTGTGAAAATTTTCCAGAAAAAAAGTTATTCGTGATGGAATTCAAGCGTGATGGTGTGATTTCTTTATATTTGACTGGAAAAAACACAAGTGGCTATCGATAGAGCACACCAGTATTTAAATGTGAAAAAATCGTCTGTGTCTCGTACCATCGCTCGTTACCGTGATACTGGTAACGTAGCCCGACTTCAAGGAAGTTGACGGAAGAAAGCAGCAATATCAGCAGAAATGATCTGATCGAAACCCGCCTCGCAGTGACCGAAAAATGGCCCGTGAGCTGAACATATCGCAATATTTTAACGTATCGGCAAATATTGAAAAAGCCATTGAAATAGAATGGAAAATAGACTCAAATGAGCTAAAGAGTTGCTTCGCTTGGTCGAAAGTGGTGAACTACCGAATTTGGTTTTCTCCGATGAGAAAGCATTCGTTGTCCAGCAGTTTGTACACTAACAAAATAATCGTGTTTACTTGCCAAAGATGTCAGATAAAAAAGGTGCACCTTCGGTTGGCCACTAAAACTCAAGCGCCGGCCATGGTGATGGTGTGGTCCGCCTTAACAGTCGATGGTCGCTCTCCGCTCTTATTAATCGACCGTGGCATCAGAATAAATGACGAATATTATCGCGAAAATATTCTGGATGGTGTATTAAAACCTTGGGCACGCAAATATTTTGGCCGCAGACATTGGACATTCCGACAGGACTCAGGACCATCGCACTCAGCACAAGAATTATTACAAAATGAGGTTCCTCGCTTAATTTTCAGTGCACAATGGCCACCAAAATATCCGGATACCAATCCGTTGAACTATTATGTCTGTTGTATTTTGGAAAGCAAGGTTGGCACTAAAAAATACCAAAGTGTCGATCACATCAAGCAAGCGCTTCGAGGGGAATGGGCCAAAATACCGCAGAGCAACATTCGGTTAGCGTGTGACGGTTTCATTGGCCGTTATAAGGCAATAATTCGTGCCAAAGGTGACCAATTCGAACAAATCTAAACTTATTCTAAAACTTGATGCTATTTCTAACATTTTTTGCTTTCATTCAATAAAATTTTAAAAAAATGTAAAAATTATGGCTTTTGACTTTGTTTCAGTTTTTTTATCTTACCCTGTAGTTTAGTGTAATAAAAAAGTTTCAGTACTGAACTTTGTAGTTCGCAGTCAAGGTAATGGGATTAATATTAAAATCATATTGATTGAGGAAAATTTTATAAAACTTTAAGCTAAATTGAATCTCAGTGTTGATAAGAGGGAATAGATCACACCAAGACGGATATTTTAGTGCTCAATCCCTACTGTCATTTTTTAGGTTTTATGGTAAAAGAAAGTTTCCAACTCTCCAATAACAAAATCTTCACTTCACAAGAAATGTGCAGCCATTTTTTATTGATAGTTTATTTATAAAGCAATTTCCTATGCAAACTATGAACAAACATTCCTTTTATTTCGCACACATCCCAATTCCAAAGAAAGCCTTCAGTAGCCCTCACTCCATCCTCCCATAAACAAATCGTAAAAAAGTGTCACCTAGCGGATTACATGAACAAAGAGTAACCAGCAATCGCTGGGTCTTGTTATTTGATAATCTTAAATGCGGATTTAAATATCTAATAAACCTAAAGGTATTTTCTCAGGAAAATGTCTAAGCCTTCCTCCATTGGTGACGACAATAAATAAAGAACACACGGAGAGCGTTCGTTTTTTCTTTCTTGTCTTTCTTGTATGCAACACATAACCCTTTTTCTGGATTTGAAAAGTAATTTTATTTAGGCATACATGATAAAATAAACATGCCTCGGTAGTTATTTGCTTTGCCGTTTCCTTAAGGCGGCATACATAATGTTGTACGCAGCACACGAACGTAAATGTATGTGCGCACGCATGTACATGTACCTAACATACAACTTGTTTGAACATTGTGTAAATCTCATTTATTTATTTACCCACATTTACAAACATGTCACATGTTTTGCCAATGAAAATGTTGTTATTTGTATATAGATACCCAGCAAACCAAACTGTCCGAGTTCGGTCCGACTTCTGACCGAAAGTTATATCCGTTAAAATTCTTTTAAAATCTTAAAAACACCGAATACGACTATACGACGTCGTGGACCTGCGGACAACCTTTGTCATAAGCCATTACAATATTCAAATGCAAAACTTGAAAAAAATATGGGGAGCTATACCAAAACGTGGACATGCAGAGATAATTTTCTGACATAGGCAGTAGTATCCATTACGAACTTCAAATCCCACATATGAAAAAATTCCGGTGAAAATGTCGCTAAAATCATCAAAATAACGAATATCAAGGGGGTACCGTTATATAGGGGATATACGCAGGCGTGGACCTGCACAAACTCTTTTCTGTCATAGGCTATAGTATCCATTATGAACTTCAAATACTAAATTTGAAACATTTCCGGTGTATAATGTCGCTTAAATCACTAAAATACCGAAAATAGCAAGGTAACATTATATAACACCAAAACATGGACCTGCATGGCCCATTTTCAATACCAAAAGTATTGAAAGGGCGTGAAACGACATGACCCATTTTCAAACTTAACCTGCCTATTTGCAAAATACACATGTGTGTAAAATTTTAGCCTTCTATCTCAATTCCTTCTAAATAAAGCGTGATTACAACAAACAGACAGGCAGGCGGTCATCGCTAAATCGACTTAGAAGAATATATACTGATCAAGAATATATACTTTATTGGGCATTTCGAGAAATTACAAAGGAATGACAAAGTTAATATACCCTCCATGGTATGGTGGACGGTATAGAAATTACTCTGACAAATTGCATAGAATTCCGTCTCGCGTCGGGCAAAACTTTGAGCAGATGTGTCGAATGTCCGACATTTAGTTCGCTGGGTACTCGAACATACACTGTGCAGCATGTATGTATAGGTATATTTTTATATTTTTAAGACAATTGTAAAATTGTCTTTTTCAGTTTTGACTATCGTTTGTGGTAAATCCATTTACAGTTCTGCTAGATTTATTAGAAGAGTGAAGAACAAAAGTGAATCGTTATTTGCTAAGCCCTCCGCCACACTGTGGGGGTTATATAAAATTCATAATTCCTGGAAATAATCGCATATTGTAAGTCGCAGTGGCCGAAAAATGGCTCGTGAGCTGAACATATCGCAATATCCATTCGGCAAATATTGAAAAATTAGCTCGGGGTAAAGCCATTGAGATTCGAAAAAGTGCAAGAACTTACACCGCAACAGAAAGAAAATAGACTCAAAAGAGCTAAAGAGTTGCTTCGCTTGGCCGAAAGTGGTGACCTGCCGAATTCGGTTTTCTCCGATGAGAAAACATTCGTTGACCAGCAGTTTGTAAACAAACAAAATTATCGTGTTTACTTGCCAAAAAGGTCAGCTGGAAATGTGCAACTTCGGCTGGCCACCAGAAATCAAGCGCTGGCCATTGGGATGGCATGGGCCGCCATAACAGCCAATGGTCCCTCTCCGCACGTATTAATCAACCCTGGCATCAGATTAAGTGCCGAATATTATCGCGAAAATATTCTGGAGGGGGTATTAAAGCCTTGGGCACGCAAAAATTTTGGCCGCAGATCTTGGACATTCCAACAGGACTCAGCACCATCGTACTCAGCACACGCCACCCAAGAATGGTTACAAAATGAGGTTCCTCGCTTCATATCCAGCACATAATGGCCACCGAAATCTCCGGATACCAATCCGTTGGACTATTGTGTCTGGAGTATTTTGGAAAGCAAGGTTGGCACTAAAAAATACCAAATTGTCGATCACCTCAAGCAAGCGCATCGCGGGGAATGGACCAAACTACCGCAAAGCAACATTCGGTCAGCGTGTGAAGTTTTCATTGGTCATAACATGTACAGGGTGAGAAAAAAACTGCAACATAGTCAAACACCATAATTTTTACATTTTTTAAGATTTATTGAGAAAGCAAAAAAGTGAGTAAGCAAAAAAGGTCGTAAATTGCATCAAATTTTATAATACGTTTAGATTTGTTCGAATTGGTCATCTTTGGCACGAATTGTGAACTTTTTGAACTACAATCGTATAGTTTTTAAAATATTTGTTAGATACCTTCAGAAATCGTGTTCTTCGCAGTCGATGAAGACCAATTTTCCTTCGAGGCAATAACATTTTGAATGTTCAAATGGCTTATATCGATTACTTTATTATTATAGTATTTATACCCCACAACACTATGTGTTGGGGGTACTAAAAGTTTGATTGGGCCAAAAATTATGTAACACCTTGAAAAAATGGTCTCCCACATAGGAACTTATATATGGATCTTCCTATCTGGCCGAGCTGAATCGATCTAGCTATGTATATCCGTCTGTCCATGTGAAGTTGTAATCACGCTACAGGTCGCGCCCGATCCTCACGAAATTGAAAATGGAGGTAGATTTAGGGTGAGAATAGAACCCTATTGTATTTGGAGATTATTGAAAAATATTTAAAAATATTTAAAAAAGACAATTTTCCTGATTTTGCAGTTGCTGCAGAGGCCACAATTCTGAACCAATCGATATGGAAATTTACATGGAGTTAGAGTTTAGGACTGAACAGAAGTCTACCAAATTGGGGCCATCGAACAATATTTAGCGGGTGAAATAGACCCTAATTTGTATGCAAGAAAATAGGAAAACTTCCACTAAATCGCGAATATGTTTAATCCCAGCCAAATCACAAATACATTAAAAGGTCACTTGCGACCACTAAAGTGATGCTGATAGCCAAGAAATCGGATATATAGCAAAAGAGGTACAATATATATGTAAAAGAAAGAGATCTTATTTATTCAGCTTATAAGTTAAGAATCGCTGGGCCGATTTTCGCAATTCCCATTAACTCGGAATGATCTCTTGACAATATAGGATAACATCTAAGAAAGAGGAGAAAAACTCTAGGCCCGTCTGAAGGCAGACTAGATAAAAAAGCGAAATAGGTTAAATACATTTTAGTGGAGAAAATCTCAATTTCATGATTTTTATCACTAACTTCTTTGGAACTACAAGAGATGTCATTTGACATAGGCTTTCAAATGATATTCCATTACTTTCAACCCATAGGTAATGCTGAAATTACTTTGTTTCCATGTAATGGGTTATTCGGATCATACAGCACCCACGTTTTTGGTAGGTGTTTCACACTAGGCAGCTATTTTATTTTCGAGTATCTGGTCTGATACTGTGATGTCTACTGAATCACTTGATCCTTAGTATAGCATGATGTCTAGAAAAATTATAAACATTAGTGTTAATAAAGACGTGGTAGTAAGCGGAGCCTATGCAATAAACACTTCAACACACACACCGAGAGAAAGACAGGCCAGCCTTAACATACCAATAACAAATACAATACTGTTTTCAATCTGATAGACACGGCAGCCTTTTCTTCTGAATGCGTATGTAGTCGTTAGAAACGTGTGTTGGTAACAACAGCAACAATGACATCAACACATTTAATTTTATTTGCATTTATTTAAATCGTACTTGTGTTTGCGCAATGTTTAAAATATATTGTTATTCCAAAAGTTCCCATTAAATACAACAAACAAAGTGCACAACATATGAATATGTTCGTTTTGAAGAGCGTATACGAATATTTATTCTTTGAATTGAATGTTTTCATTGGAATTTAGGGTAATGAAAAGAAGTTTTGTGGGCTGTGTTAAATATTTTCTATTCCGACGTTAAAATAAGGGCATTCTACATTAACAAATTCAATGCAAAAATCCAAATGTCATCTGAAAACCAGTAGAAAGAAAGCTTAAAATTATTTTCTCATCCTAGCAAAGCATCGAAGCTCTTTTAAAAGGATGGATTTGGAAAAAGTGCGACAAAATGAATATTTTCCCAACTCAATCAATGACAAAAAAGTTTTTTCCTGCAGAGTAAAATGGAATTATTAAAAAAAACAAGTAAGCAAAGGTTATAGTCGTGCGGTGCCGATCATGTGATACCCTACAACACTACAATATGTTAGAAGCCCTCTTATGTCCAAATCCATATTGGAATTATAAATTATGATTTTGACTAGGGACATTTGCCCAATATTGAATAATCCAATGGTCATCCAAAATGATAGAATTCTTCCCTGTCTTTAACTCTCTTCACAGGCGTGTCGATTGGCTTCAATTGTGTGATCGGAAAAACATTTCTGTTTTTGGTTAATTTGAACCCCTAAATATTTTGCTATCATCTCCGAAAGCAAGAAGCCCCTCTGTATCTCCAAATTTAGACTCATCTATCTGATTTGCTTGTCTACGATATGTGGCTATATTCGTCAATGAAATCAGCATAAAATAATACCCCCAACACATAGTGTTGTAGGGTATAAAAACCAGGTGTTCGCCTTTTGCGTATTTCGGATATCGCCTGTAAGAAATGCTGGTATTTTTTCACACAAAATTAGTGGTCCATTGTACGCGCTGTCCTGAGCTCTAACTTTATGCGAGATTTCGTGTCCTCTGGTTTCTGCTTGTGACCTTTATAACGGCTGCAAATATATTGCGTATATATTTGAAAACAATAGGCCTAGCCATTCAGAGCCCAACCCTACGCTTGTGAAAAATTTCGTGAGAATCGGACGATATTTGCAATCCTTATATAATAATCCCAACCTTTCATTTTATTTGCACTAAATATATCATAAACACTTTAATGAATCCTTCCCTTTCCCATGAATTAATCAAGAGTGTTCATTACTTCTACCGACAACCTTTCCACATTTATGTGTTCGTTTTCATATCAAATACTTGGGATAATTTTTCCTAAAGTACACCAGACAAATAACTATGGTTAATTTAAAATTAATTAAATGGCATGTATAATTAGGGGTATCTTAAGTTAATTAAAATTATTTTGGAGACAACCTCAAAAATCCAAGCGACTTGACTAATTCTTCGTATCGCATAACCCAACCATATCAATGATTAAGCTAACAAAGGACAATCTGCTTAATTCCCTTAGCCCACAAATACATACATACCACCCGAACATACCTGCTACGGCAGTGAACAGCAAAAGTTTTGTTGTCTGTATTTGTGAAATTGAATGGTATGTTGTTGTTGCTGCCGTTCTTATTGGCTTTTGGGTGGATTTTAAAATGAATGAATTTCGGACCCTTGTCAAACAGAGGCTGGTAAATTGACATTAATTAATTTTAGAATTTGTTCATTTGTACAAACAAGCATTTCAAGACGATCACACATACAAAATAGTATCATTCGTTTAGGTAACATACGGTCAAATTACACACATCGCACATCTAAAACCCACACACACACACACACACGCATACAAATACGTCAAATTAAAAGAATGTTTACCTTTACACTTTCGGTTCAGTTGAACCCATGGGTATTAGGCTTAACATTGAGGCGAAGTAGTTCTTAATGCAAAAGCAAATATACGTAACGAACTGTGTATATGCATTGCACATTAAGATGGGATGTGGTAAAAAATTAATTTTGCTCTACAAATTATTTATTTTTTTTTCATTTATAGAGATGTATAAAGACTTTTTGCAGTTGGCAAAGGCCTTATAAAAACTTGGAGAAAATTAGTTGAATGTAGCTTACAATAACAAAACCAATATCATAGCTATGAATATCAATGAAATAGCAGTCCCTCATAATAAACGTTACTAAGGACTTCGTAATCATTATACGATTTGGTGATTAGAAGAAAATCACACCCACATTTTACAAAAACTTGTAATTTTAATCCTAATCAGTTTTGATGGCGGAAGAATCGACGTCCCAATGTAGAACGACAATACTTTTTTTTTAATTTTATTGAATGACAGCAAAAAATGTCGGAAATAACATCAAATTTTGGAACAAGTTTAGATTTGTTCGGATGGTCACCTTTGGCACGAATTATGGCCCAAATGTTGCTCTGCGTTATCTTGACCCATTCCCGGCGAAGCGCTTGCTAACCTGGCTTTTCAAAATACTCCAGACATAATAGTCCAACGGATTGGTATCCGTAGATTTTGGTGGCCATTGTGCGCTGGAAATGATGTGAGGAACCTCATGTAACCATTCTTGGGTGGCGCGTGCTGAGTGCGATGGTGCTGCGGCCAAATTGTTTGCGTGCCCAAGGCTTTAACACACCCTCCAGAATATTTTCGCGATAACACGAGCGGAAAGCGACTATCGAATTATGGCGGCCCACACCATCACCATGGCCAGCGCTTGGGTTCTGGTGGCCAACCGTAGATGCACATTTTCAGCTGACCTCTTTGGCAAGTAAACACGATCATGTTGTTTGTTTACAAACTGCTGGACAACGAATGTTTTCTCATCGGAGAAAACCAAATTCGGCAGTTCACGACTTTCGGCCCAGATAAGCAACTCGTTAGCTCTTTTGAGTCTATTTTCTTTCTGTTGCGGTGTAAGTTCTTGCACTTTTTGGAATTTCAATGGCTTAACCCCGAGCTCAGTTTTCAATATTTGCAGAATGGAATATTGCGATATGTTCAGCTCACGAGCCATTTTCGGCCACTGCGACGCGGTTTTCGATTAAGTTGCTTCTTTACTTTTCGAACCATTTCTGCTGATGTTGCTGTTTTCTTCCGTCCACTTCCTTGACGTCGGGCTACGCTAACTTTTTTTCTGGAAAATTTTCACCAAAATGCTTGTGTACACTTCGGACGAGTGGCTTAGAAATGACAGCAGTCTGAAGTTGGTTGCACTTTTGTCATCTCACCCTGTATGTCCAGGCTACACATGAATAGGACCCTGCTGTCAAAAATTATGTAACGCCTCGAAATATTGGTCCTCGACATATAAAACTATATATAGGTCTACCTATCTCGCCGAACTGAGTCGATCTAGATGTGTATGTCCGTTGCAAATAAATAGATCTTAGTTAGTCTGCTTATAAGTCCAGAACGGCTGGATTGATTTTCACAATTCTCATCAAGTGAATATTTTTTTTTAATTTTTGTCATATTTTTTAATCGAATGCTATTTTTTATATAAATTGACTTATAATTTTGAAATGTACATTTTGTAAAGCATTTATATACCCCGCAACACTGGTTTTAGAATATTATACACAGGTTGCAATTATCTTCCAATTCTCACGATATTTTGCATGGGGGTAGGATTGGGGACAAAATTAAAGCCTTTTGTTTTTGAAGGAGATGGACATTTAGCTGTTCAACTTTCCCGATTTTGCAATCATTTTTCAGGTCACAATTGAAAACCAATCGCCATGTAATTTTACATGAGAACTCGGTGGAGTGCGTAAATATTGGGCAAATGCCCCCGGTCGAAAAGCTAAAGGTAACATCTTCTCAGGGCTCTATGTATGACATCATTATACCCTACAACACTATATGTTGGGGGTATTATAAGTTTGATTGGGTCAACAATTATGTAACACCTTGAAATATTGGTTTCCCACATAGGAAAGTATATATGGATCTTCCTATCTCGACGAGCTGAGTCGATCTAGCTATATATGTCCGTCCGTCTGTCCATGTTAATTGTGGTCGCAATTATGAACCGATCCTCACGAAATTGAAAATGGAGGTGGGGTTAGGGTCAGAATAGAACCCTATTGTTTTTGGAGATGATCGCATGATATTTAGGTGTTGAAATGGACAAAAAAATGTTCCTGATTTCGCAGTTGCTCTATAAGCCACAATTATAAACCAATCGACGCGAAAATTTACATGGAGTTAGAGTTTGGGACTGGGCAGAAACCTACGAATTTGAGCGATCGTCGGACAATAATTAGCGGGTAAAATAGACCCTAACTTTTATGTTAGAAAATAGGAAAATTTCCACTAAACCGCGAATATTTTTAATCCCAGCCAAATCACAAATACATTAAAAGGTCACTTCTGACCATTATAGTGATTCTGATAGCCAAGAAATCGGATATATAGCAAAATAGGTACAATATATATGTAAAAAAAATATATCTTATTTATTCTGCTCATACATCAAAAACCGCTGGGCCGATTTTCACAATTCCCATCAATTCGGAATGGTCTATTGCCAGAAAAGGATAAAATCTAAAAAAATTGCCGGATAATATACCAATAAAAAAGTTGTATCGTTTATTTTTTTTCATGTTTGTCAAATTTTTTATCGCATGCAATTTTTATACCCTCCACCTTGGAAAGGAGGGTATATTAACTTTGTCATTCCGTTTGTAACATCCTTAAATATTCGTTGTAGACCCCATAAAGTATATATATTCATAATCAGCGTAAAATTCTAAGTCGATTTAACGATGTCCGTCTGTCTGTCCGTCTGTCTGTCTGTTGGAATCACGATACTGCCCACATTATTTGACGTAGAGCGCCAAAATTTAGCAGAGCAACTTGTATTGTATCTAGGATGGTTGGTATTGAAAATGAGATATATCGGTCCACGTTCTGGTATAGTCCCCATATAACGGTACCTTCCGATATTCGGTATTTTGATGATTTATGTCACATTTTTTCACTGATTTGTCTAAAAATTAATATTTGTGTTTCATAATGGTTCCTAGTTCGTGTGGCGAAACATTGTATGTATAAGTCCACTTTTTGATATAGTCCCCATATAACGGTACCTCCCAATATTCGGTAGTTTTATGATTTTTGACACATTTTTCAAGAATTTCTATGAAAATTGGTAGTTGTAGATCATAATGGGTGGATCATAATGGTGTGGTGAGTCATTGTAATTAAAGGTCCACGTTTTGGTATAGCCCCCATATAACGGTACCTCCCGATATTCGGTAATTTGATGATTTTTGCCATTTCTTAACGGATTTGTCTGAAAATTGGTATTTGTAGGTCATTATATGTAGGTCCACGATTTGGTATAGCCCCCATATAACGGTACTTCCCGATATTCGGCAATTTAATGGTTTTTGCCACATTTCTTCTAATGTTTCCTTTACCCTAATGTGGAGGGTATTAAAAGTTTGTCCCGGCCGAACTTAATGTTTTTTTACTTGTTTCAATTTGACTTACAATTTTGAATTTTAAACTTTTACACCTCCCAACACTACGTTGTGAGGGTATTATATGTATGTCGCAATGGACCACAACTTTCGTGTGCACTTGTTTTGAATACTTCATAACACTACGGAGTACGTAAATATTGGCCGAATTCTCCGGGTCAAAAACCTAAGGGCAACCTCTGGGCAGGGCTCTTTGGCATTATTTCAAAAACGAAATCTTCCAAAATGGATTTGGATATAAGGGGATTTCGAACATATTGTAGTGTTGTAGGGTATCACATGGTCGGCCCCGCACGACTATAGCCTTTGCTTACTTGATTCAAAATAGAAACATCCAAAATATATTTGGACATGAGGGGGCTTCCAACATATTGTAGTGTTGTAGGGCATCACATGGTCGGCTCCACACAACTATAGCCTTTGCTTAGTGTTTATTTATATCGCATGAGTTTTTTTTATTTGACTGACAATATTATTCCAGTGACAGCTCATTATATTGTTTACAAGCGTACAAAAGTATTTTCGTGAGAATTTTCCAGAAAAAAAGTTATTCGTGATAGAATTCAAACGTGATGGTGTGATTTCTTTATATTTGGCTGGAAAATCACAAGTGGCACTCCAACATTTAAATGTGAATAAATCTTTTGTGTCTCGTACCATCGCTCGTTACCGTGATATTGGTAGCGTAGTCCGACATCAAGAAAGTGGACGGATGAAAACAGCAACATCAGCAGAAATGTTTCGAAAAGTAAAGAAGCGACTTAATCGAAACCCGCGTCGCAGTGGCCGAAAAATGGCTTCGGCAAATATTGAAAAATGAGCTCGGGGTAAAGCCATTGAAATTCTGAAAAGTGCAAGAACTTACAACGCTACAGAAAGAAAAAAGACTCAAAGGAGTTAAAGAGTTGCTTCGCTTGGTCGAAAGTGGTGAACTGCCGAATTTGGTTTTCTCCGATCAGAAAACATTCGTTGTCCAGCAGTTTGTAAACAAACAAAATGATCGTCTTTACTTGCCAAATAGGTCAGCTGAAAATGTGCACCTTCAGTTGGCCACCAGAACTCAATCGCCGGCCATGGAGATGGTGTTGGCCGCCATAACAGCCAATGGTCTCTCTCCGCTAGTATTAATCGACCGTGTCATCAGAATAAATGCCGAATATTACCACTGGAAGGTAACACAATTTCCACCAAAATCTCCGGATACCAATCCGTTGGACTATTGTGTCTGGAGTATTTTGGAAAGAAAGGTTGGCACTAAAAAATACCAACGTGTCAAAACGCAAACGCTTTGCGGGGAATGGGCCAAAATACCGCAGAGCAACATTCGGGCAGCGTGTGACGGTTTCATTCTCACCCTGTATTACAAATTTGTTAGCATTCAATGTTCATGTAAGAAAATTCCGCACTCTTTTACTTGATTAAGCTCTTATTTTGTTCATACAATAGCTTTCCAATTCTTCCAATTTCATCCCCAAAAGAAAGAAAAACGGCGACAAAAGTTTTTAATCTCAAAGGAAGAAAAACCTTTTGTGTAGAGCATTTATTTGTTCGTGTATTTTCCTCCTTTTTTCGTTGTTTTTTTTTTTTTTTTTTTTTGATAATATGTAATCACTGAAAGCATGCAAAGGCTTATCTAAAAGGTAACATCAAAGAAAACTATTTTTCCTTCTGTTTGGGAAGTGAAAGAGATTTTCGATTGATAACTGATACGAGAAAACAATCAATGTCTTTGTTTGAACTCTTCTTTGTGTTGCTGTTGTAATACGATAATGGCTTCATATTAAAATAACATACAATCATACCTCCTCAGGACCTCTTCTGACGGTCATAGGTTAACTGCGTGCAATTTTTTAAATTAAAATTGTCATTTTTTTAAGTTTTGGAAATTACTTAGATTTGTTTTTTATTTGCATTAGAAGTTGAGTATACATTTCAAATCGTTTTAATATAAAATTAATAGCAGACATTACTTACCCAGATGCCGTTGATCCAAGAGGTTATCTCGCGTCTCATAGTCTGTAAATAAAATAAATTTAAAATGTAATTTTATGTAATCTACATCGAAAATTTATAACTATACAAAACGGGTTTGAAAAAATATATATTTATAAATAGTTTTTCTGCGACTTATTTGTTATACAGTTTTAATATTAAAGATTTATTTTCGGGGTCTAATATGCTCTACAGGCATTCACGTGGTACCCTATTTATTTATTTCTATTTCTATCATAAACCACCTATTTCATCGTATACATTTTTCACAACTTTTCTTCGTGCTAAGTATGAAAATGTGATTTTTGTTTTAAAATGAGAAACTTTTATATAACCATTTAAAATCTTAACCACAAAAAAAAGGACAAAAAATGTCAAAACTTGTTGCTTGTTGTTTCAAACCGAAACTCACACAGCATGACAAACAAAATGTAGGTTGACTTTTAAACTAAGGTCTTTAACTTTTCCATCAATCCTTCTGTTCGTTTCAAACTTTATTTTTTAGACATTAAATTTTATTCTACCAATGTCGTCTGCTCCGTTGAGGTAAAATGACTGGCCATTATGAGGGTGTTAGCGACCTGTCTGATGTCGTATTGTTGATAGCACCATTGTATCAGACCTTGAAGAAAACAAGGGTGAATAGATAGCTGCTACTTCATGAAAGGGATTCAAAGATTTTTTGGTATCAGATTATGTATTTATAAATTAAATGACCATAGTAATTTAATAAATGGATATTTTGTTAGTGTGGTGAGAGAGAGAGGGAGAGAGAGAGAGAGACTAATATTGTCGGTGAATGTAGCAAAAGTCAGTGCAGTAACATATTATGAAAAACATTAAATGAAAGATTGTAACATTAACTGATTTCATGCAGTAGATATTGTGTGATTATATTTTAAGTAACCTTATGGCTTCAACTACGGGAGAAAGTTCTAAAGAAGTATTAAAAGTCATTATGCGTACAAAATATATGATTATAGTATGGAAAATATTTTGAAATATCTTCTTTATATATAATGGAGGACTTGAAGGACTTTCATAGACAATAGAAAACATCAAGGATTTATAATAACAATAGAAGACCTCAAGGACTCCTATGGGCAATAGAAGGCCTCAATGTTTTCTATGGACAATGAAATACCTCAAAGTCTTCTTAAGATAGGGGACCTCCAGGTCTTTTATAGGCAGTAGAAGACATCAAAGTCATCTAAAGACAAAGAAGACATCAAAGACTTCTAATGGCAAAACAGACATCAAAGCCTTCTAAAGACATAGAAGACCTCCAGGTCTTTTATAGACAAAGAAGGCCTCCAGGACTTTTATAGACAGTAGAAGACCTCCAGGACTTTTATAGACAGTAGAAGACCTCCAGATTTTCTATAGGCAGTATAAGACCTCCAGGTCTTCTATAGGCAGTAGGAGACATCAAGGTCTTCTATAGAGAGTAGAAGACTTCACGGTCTTCTATAGACATTAGAAGACCTACTATAGACAGCAGGCTACTATAGACAGCAGAAGGCCTCAAGGTCTTCTAGAGGGTAGAAGACCTTACGGTCTCCTATTGACAGTGCAAGATCTCAAGTTCGCCATAATTTTTACATTTTTTTTTTAAATTGAATGAAAACAAAAAATATCGGAAATAGCATCAAATTTTAAAATAAGTTTAGATTTGTTTGAATCGGTCACCTTTGCCGCGAATTATGGCCTCCAAACGGCCAATGAAACCGTCACACGCTGCCCGAATATTGCTCTGCTGTATTTTGGTCCATTCCCGGCGAAGCGCTTGCTTGAGGTGATCGACACTTTGGTATTTGTTAGTGCCAACTTTGCTTTCCAAATACTCCAGTCACAATAGTCCAACGGATTGGTATCCGGAGATTTTGGTGGCCATTATGCACTGGAAATGAAGCGAGGAACCTCATTTAGTAACCATTCTTGGGTGGCGCGTGCTGAGTGCGATGGTGCTGAGACCTGTTGGAATGTCCAAGGTCTGCAGCCAAATTGTCTGCGTATCCAAGGCTTCAATAAACCCTCCAGAATATTTTCGCGATAATATTCGGCATTTATTCTGATGACACGAGCGGAGAGCGACCATCGGCTTTTATGGCGGCCCACACCATCACCATGGCCGGCGTTTGGGTTTTGGTGGCCAACCGAAGGTGCACATTTTCAGCTGACCTCTTTGGCAAGTAAACACGATCATTTTGTTTGTTTACAAACTGCTGGACAACGAATGTTTTCTCATCGGAGAAAACCATATTCGGCAGTTTACCACTTTCGGCCAAGCGAAGCAACTCTTTAGAGTCTATTTTCTTTCTGTTGCAGTGTAAGTTCCTGCACTTTTCAGAATTTCAATGGCTTTACCCCGAGCTTATTTTTCAATATTTGCCGAAAGGAATATTGCGATATGTTCATCTCACGAGCCATTTTTCGGCCACTGCGACTTCTTTACTTTTCGAGCCGTTTCTGCTTATGTTGCTGTTTTCTTCCGTCCACTTCCTTGACGTCGGACTACGCTACCAGTATCACGGTAACGAGCGATGGTACGAGACACAAAAGATTTATTCACATTTAAATGCTGGAGTGCTCTAACGATAGCCACTTGTGGTTTCCAGCCAAATATAAAGAAATCACACTATCACACTTGAATTCCTTCACGAATAACTTTTTTTCTGCAAAATTCTCACCAAAATGCTTTTGTAAGCTTATAAACAATATAATGTGCTGTCACAGGAATAATTTTAACAGCTGTCGGACGAGTGGCTTAGAAATGACAGTAGTCTGAAATTGGTTGCTGTTTTTTCATCTCACCCTGTAGACAGTAGAAGAACTCAAGGTCTTCTACAGACAGTATAGTAACTTAAGGTCCTTTATGGGCAGTAGAAGACCTCGAGGTTTTCTATAGCCAGTAGAGGACCTCTAGGTGTTCTGAGGGCGATAGAAGACCACAAGGTCTTCTATTGGCAATGATCAAGGTATTCTACTCAATAGAAGGTCCTTAGATCAATATAAAAAGGTGTTCGCAATCAATTTCCACTGATTGCAGAATTTAATATCATTTTTGAAATCGTTGCAAGTTTAATCCTATGCAGAGATTGCTTAATTTCTAATCCCTAATCGTTATTAATTATTCCTTCCTTTTTAAACATCCTGCAAACTACATGCTGGCCTTTTAAATCCATTAAATAGAAGAGGAAATGTGCTGGTTTCATGTACATTTATTATGTGCAAGCAACATAGTAATCCCTTGCTTAAGTTTCCTTCAGTGGCATTTAATTTCTAATTCCCCATTTTCTTGTCGAAAAACACAGAAAAAGAAATTTTATTTTAAAATAAATCACAAGATTCCAGCAGCAAAAGGGAAAGAAAAAAGCATGCTTCACAATGTTTCTTTTTTCTGGTATGCCATCAACTTCACTCACGTATTCTGTGATTTAAAGCTGAACTTTGCAAAAAGTAACGGAAGAAATGGCAGAAATTCATCAAAATTAATGAATGTTAGAAAATAGAGTTTTTTGCTGCGGAATTTTGATTCGTGAATATTTTGTGTATTTCAATTTCAATGGAATTACATTTACTGAAATTCAAAACAAATTATTTCATTAAAATGCGGGGAAACTCGTGAAAATTTTAATGTATATTTATTGTGCTACAAAATCCAAATTTAACTCTATTTACTGGACAAAGTCAGTAGATTATGAAGGTAGATCTAAACATAAAGGGCAAGTGTATCAACGTTTTTAGAAAATTTCGGATTAAGATTCGTTGAAGGAATTTAATTTTAAGTATATACATAGCGTCTTTGGCAATTGGTTATTAGACCTTGGAATTAAACTCCTCTAAAATGCGTTCACATTTCAATCTTAAGTATCTGAGATAGGGTATACAACTACGGTACCTACATTCAAATTTTCATTTCTATATTTACATATTTTTCTTATGTGACTGAATTTAGGGTAATATTAAACCAGGTCTGTTACACAAAGCCAAAAGTATCACTATGTCGAATCTTTAAAAATACCTCACACCAATCACTTTTTTTCACATATCTCACCACAGCTTCCGACAGCATATACCGCATCTCGTACTCAATATCTCGGTGTGCGTGTGTGTTTATGCAAATTCATTGGTTTTATATGTAAAGTAAAAGATTTTAATAAGAAACGAAAAAAAGAAGAAGAGAAAAGAAAACACGCCAACTATATTCAGGTTTTTAACCGCATCTTAACTTGCTAAATATGTGGGCGTACAGCGAAGATAACAAAAAACCAGAGAAATGTTTTTAGCCGCAAAACTAAATTAAATCTGGGGGAGTAAGAAAAAAAAAAGAAACGAAGTAAGACGATAACGTTGGTGGTTTTACATTGTCACATAACGTAAAGCTGAAGAAGATACAGACAATTTTAATCCGAAATGCTTGGCTAAGTTTTAATTTTGAGTGTGAAAAAATGAATTAAAATTGGAAATTTTTAAGGATATTAATATGTGTCTAGAATGAATGTAAAATGTCATTAAACTTAAATGTAGCGGAGTATGAAATATATGTAGGAATTTCATTAATAAACGGCACTGATGAGAATTATTTTCGGCCCCAGAGGGAGTATCTTTAAGATTGGAAGCATTCAAAATTAGATTTGGAATGAAGCTCTTATATATAAAAGTTATATGAATGTTATAACTAATCCATACCTTCAGCTAGACTGTGTTGTATTCGCGCTGCAAAAAACAAAATAAAAAATATATATATATTATTATATATATATTTTTTTGTTTTTTTGCAGCGCGAATACAAAACAGTATAGGTATATATATATATATATATATATATATATATATATATATATATATATATATATATATATATATGTATATATATTTATATATATATATATATATATATATATATATATATATATATATATATATATATATATATATATATATATATATATATATATATACTCAACTGTAATTAAACTTAGAGTGTGTTAGCAGGTGTTGCACTTTTATATTCCTATCCCTCCTCAAACTCAGGTGCTAAGTACATCGTACGCCATATAACGCTTTCTTTTTAAACTAGTGCTTATTTCGTTAATATTAGAGGCATAAAGAGCCAGCACGCATACATGGAAAACGAGTGTCTGTTTGGTGCAGATATTGGCCCAGAGAAAAAATTGGACTGATCGTGTAGGCTACTACATAGTCAGTTGAATGAAATGTCTTCCCATTATTAACCGGAAGCATTGTACTTTCAAATAAAAAGAGAATATTGAGAAAATATTCAGTTGTTTGTTTTTTATAACATTAAAAAACACACACAATATATAAATAAATTAATTAATAATCAGTTAAAAAAGCAGTAAGTTCGTCCGGGCCGAACTTTGAATACCCTGCACCATATGGGATGAATTAGGAAATTTAACAAAAAAAAAAAAAAAACAAAAAATCAGTAAATAAATAAATCATCATATCGTGGACCAATATAGCCCATCTTCGGACATGACATGTTTGCAGACTGATCTATGCCAAATGTTAGCTTCCTATCTTTATTCGTTTAGACTGTAGCGTGATTACAACAGACGGACGGGTAGGGCTAAATCGTCTTAGAATTTTACGCTGACCATTTCGATGAATTTCAAATGGAATGACAAACTTAATACACCCTCTATACTATGTATGGTGGAGGGTATAAAAATAATTACAGGAAAAATTCAATAAATTATATTTTGGCAAAACAGTGTCTTCGGCAATGTTACTGATAACAATATGATTATTAATTTAGCTGAGAAATTTTCCCTCAAGCGTGTCACCAATATATGGTTAAAACTCCCTTTAAATTGGATCCTAGTAGGCCAAAATACTCCACAAAATTATTAGTCATATACTATAGTTCTCAGAATTCATCAATAGTGTAAATCGTACCTAAAAGCCAGGAATTCATAAATGTTAACAACACATTTTTATGTTAAACCCGTACTTCGTGTGATTTTATGCAATTTTCTCCTATAAAGCAACATTTGAGAGGTACAACAATTATTTTTTCAAATTCCAATTCCATAATATTTCAAAAAAATACTTTTTCATATTATCAAAAAAGCGACACAACAAGGTAGTCATGGTATTTTGTCTTTGTTCATTTGTTTGTAACAGGCAAAAGGAAACGAGATAGACCCATAGTTCCTTTTGATGATCTGCATAAAATCACATTCTAAGTTGATTTATGCATGTCCGTCTGTCGATGTATTTTTGCAAACAAAGTACAGGTCGCTTTTATTATCATATGCAGATGAAATTTTGCACAAATCATTTATTTGACCCAAGGACGAACCCTATTGAAATTGGTGATAATCGGCCAACATTTAGATATAGCTCCCATAAATATCTTCGTCTGATTTATTTTTATTGTGCACCAAACGTATGGAATATTGCACATACGTTTAAATTAGGCCGGAAAATAAGTATGCAAAATTTGACCGTAATTTGCACTTTGTATCAAAGATAATTGGGGAAGTGTATCAAATATAGCTCAGAAATACCTTTGCTAAATTTTATGGAGATCGGTTCAGATTTGGATATAACTTCCATATATATATTTATACTATTTCAAGTTAATTGTACACCAAATAGGTAATAAAAACCCGAATTGAAAAGACACAAATGCCTCGACAAATTTAGTCCTTTTAATAAATTTTTCTTCGGCACTTTTCAATTTGATGCGTAAAAGTAATATAAAAATTCGCTTTAGATAGAAAGTGTTGAAAGAGGGAATAATCTTTACCAAATTTCACTATTATCTTCAATACAAACTATACACATCCAGATATATAATTCGTTTCGAGGATTATACTCTTTTATGAAAATTACTTTCGAAATTTATATAAGAACTTGTTTTTCTACTTTTTGTCCTCTTAAGGTTAAACGTTTTTAATTAATTTTACTTAATGTTTTGGAGAAAGTACTAAGGAAAGAAATATTCTAGACCAAATTTTATTATAAGTCTCTGAACATAAGAAATGTGTAAACTTAGTCTATTTCATGGCACAACTTTAGCAATTGGTTGAAGATTTTTATCGACTCAGATGTGATCTTCTTAAAACTCTGTTTTGTAGAATAATGCAAATCTAATCGGCTAGCATCATTTCCGAAATTTTGAAATATTACTTTAAAATATACCAAAACGTATCCTCATACCTATATTTCTTTAATGTCATTCAAATTGTAAAGGGTAAATCCTGCATCACATATTCCTTTTGTTCGTAACAAAAGTTAATCTCAAGGGTTACAGACTCATTTGAAAAAGTAATTCATGTGGTGGTGACATTGAAAACATAATGGATCCTAGACCATCCTCTAGCTGGTGGTATCTTTTGTTTTTAACATCGACATCATCGTAACCGTACCTGGCCATAAAACAATGCGAATGTGTATATGAATTTACATGATCTGATAGTGGTCCCTGTTGAAATGTAGCAAAAATTCTAAACATTACATCAACATAGCAAGGCTCTAAAAAGTAGCCATTGTATAAATACACACTGTGTCTGCAATAATGACAACAGCAACAACAATACAAGGAGGGCTAATCAGAAATTCATACAATACCATTCAAAAGTCAGCGAAGGAAGGGCATATTCATATTTAGCCAGCTCTGCCATTCAAACTCCCTACAACACCCTTAAGCATTTCATGGAATTGAGCAAAGCTAGGGGAGATTTACATGCAAATATCCTCTAGAATTTTGTGACCATTAATGTATGTACGATATGGTCACAAAAACCGACACTGCTGTTTAGACATGGTTATTGAATTAAGACAGATGTAGCAAAGATAACAATAATATGATGCAGATGAAAACGGCTAACTCCTCAATGTCTAACATTTTTGTGTTATGGCAGTATTTTCGATAGACTGTATTTCTATGCCGTTTTTTATATGAGTAAAATATTTTCATCCGTCTATCTTAAAATCGGAAGATGTTTTGACAGCACTGAAGTTATATATCAGGATTTGCAAAATACTATAAAGAAGAACCTGAAGTTAGGTAGTTTTTCAGGAATACTTCGCACTTGCTACCCCGGCCAAAGAATAGAATGAATTAAAGAAGATTCTGGCCCATATCCCACTTTTCCCAAAACGTTTAAAATCAAGATTGCTAAAAAATTACGTAACACTATTTTAAGGTGTTGTTTACGTGAGACTAGTAATTCATGTCTTAATTTAAAAAACGGCCGAACTTACAGCTTTTTACTTGTTTCAAATCTGACCTTTGTTGACAAATTTATTTGGATTTTACGTGAAAATTGTCAGCTATAATTTTTTTGATACAAAGCAAAATCATGCGAATTAAGGACCCATTTCCGGATGGAATTGTTAATTTTATGATGAATAATAAATGTGAGAAAAATTAAAAAATAAATATTTTACACTATTATAAAAATACGCATCATATAATGGTAGTTTATTAAGCTTATTTTACAATTACAAAGTCAAACCCCATAATTTTTACATTTTTTTTTTTAATTTTTTTTGAATGAAATCAAAAAATGTCGGAAATAGCACCAAATTTTAGAATAAGTTTAGATTTGTTGGAATTGGTACGAACTATGGCCTTCGAACGGCCAATGAAAGCGTCACACGCTGCCCGAATGTTGCTCTGCGGTATTTTGGTCCATTCCCGGAGAAGCGCTTGCTTGAGGTGAACGACACTTTGGTATTTTTAGTGCCAACTTTGCTTTCCGAAATACTCTAGACACAATAGTCCAACTGATTGGTATCCGGAGATTTTGGTGGCCACTGTGCGCTGGAAATAAAGCGAGGACCCTCATTTTGTAACAATTCTTTGATGGTGTTGAGTCCTGTTGGAATGTCCAAGGTCTGCGGCCAAAAATATTTGCGTGCCCAAGGCTTTAATACACCCTCCAGAATTTTTTCGCGATAAAATTTGCAATTCATTCTGATGCCACGGTCGATTAATACGAGCGGAGAGCGACCATCAGTTGTTATGGTGGTCCGTACCATTCCCATGGCCGGCGCTTGAGTTCTGGTGGCCAACCAACCGAAGGTGCACACTTTCAGCTGACTCCTTTGGAAAGTAAACACGATCATTTTGTTTGTTTACAAACTGCTGGACAATGAATGTTTTTTCATCGGGGAAAACCAAATTTGACAGTTCAAAACTTTCGGCCAAGCAAAGCAACTCTTTAGCTCTTTTGAGTCTATTTTTTTTTCTGTTGCGGTGTAAGTTCTTGCACTTTTTGGAATTTCAATGGCTTAACCCCGAGCTCAGTTTTCAATATTTGCAGAATGGAATATTGCGATATGTTCAGCTCACGAGCCATTTTTCGGCCACTGCGACGCGGGTTTCGATCAAGTCGCTTCTTTACTTTTCGAACCATTTCTGCTGATGTTGCTGTTTTCTTCCGTTCACTTCCCTGACGTCGGGCTATGCTACTAGTATCGCGGTAACGAGCGATGGTTCGGGACACAAAAGATTTATTCACATTTAAATGATGGAGTGCTCTAACGATAGCCACTTGTGCTTTTCCAGCCAAATATAAAGAAATCACACTATCACGCTTGAGACACGAAAGATTTATTCACATTTAAATGTTGGAGTGCCACTTGTGGTTTTCCAGCCAAATATAAAGAAATCAGACTATCACGCTTGAATTCCATCACGAATAACTTTTTTTTATGAAAAATTCTCATCAAAATGCTTTTGTACGCTTGTAAACAATATAATGAGCTGTCACCGGAATAATTTTAACAGCTGTCGGACGAGTCGCTTAGAAATTACAGCAGTTTGAAATTGGTTGCGGTTTTTTCATTTCACCCTGTATACGTTTATAATAAAGGGTTCATTATTCTATATTTGTTAAAAAAATATTTTTCAATATTTTCTCAGAATTTTTACATGCTTAAGCGTTATGTTCTTAAGGTTATTGTAATATTATACTTAAGTTATTTTTGGCCTGTTTCAGAATTGCAAGAATACGTTTTTATCATGATAACCGATTTTCCCTTTATGATATCGAAAAAATTGCAAGACTAGGGGATTCTGTAGGTTTTGGAACAGTCCTTTTGGTATGTTGGGTTTGAACAGGTGAGAACAAATATGAACATGAATGAATATTTCAATTGAAGTGGACATCAATATATTGGTTACGACCGTTGTAATCCAACCCTCTCAAATGTAAATGTGTTGTAGACTTTTAAATGTAAATTACTTTAATTAAAATTCAAATATAATTCCTTTTAATTTTGAAATGAAAAACTTCAAGTCCAATGAAGTTTCTTAATTGAAATGATGATGACATTTATGTCGTTTGGTGATTGTACCTTGAATCTTATAACGTAAAAACGTAAATATTAGTTGATATGTCCTAAATGTACCTCATCGAACTTAAATAATTAATACTTAATTAATAAGAGCTTGAATTATTTTTTTTAATAAAGTTCATTAATAGACGTTATTTTTTAAAATCTGAACAGCCTTAAACTTTAATATTCAGGGCTGTCACAGAAACCATGTCGGTTTTGCTTATTGTCGCTTTAGTAAACCAATGTTGGTTTCATTTGGTGTCATAAAACCAAGTTGGTTTTGTCAATTTCGAATGTAAATAAAACCAATGTTCGAAACAGCTGTTGTTGCTTACATGTGTTGATTGTTTATTTGTCATTGAAATATCAGTAAAAATGAAGTAAATAAAAAAGGAATAAGTCGATATAAATAAAGTAAGATGGCATCAGCAGTGGTAGTTTTTGTGTTGTTGGACGAAGAACGCTCAGAAAAGGTGACGAGAAAAGCTCTTAGAGATTTCAGCAACCCACTGGAGTTGCCGGAGATAGCATAAGTAATTTTTTTTATTGTGAACTTACTCATAAAGCTGCTTTGAAGATTGTTTAAAAAATCCAAAATTGTTTAAAAAATCCACATTTTTAGTACTTTGACTATCCTTTAAAAATTGTTTAAAAAATCCACATTTGTAGTCCTTTGAATATTCTTTAAAAATTCCCTAAAAAATCCACATTTTTAGTCCTTTGAATATCCTTTAAAAATTTCTTAAAAAATCCACACTTTTAGTCCTTTGAATATCTTTTAAAAATTGTTTAAAAAATCCACATTTTTAGTGCTTTGAATATCCTTTAGAAATTGTTTAAAAAATCCACGTGTATAGTCCTTTAAAAATTCTTTAAAAAATCCACGTTTATTGTCCTTAAGTGTCCTTTAAAAATTCTTTAAAAAATCCAAGTTTCTAGTCCTTTAAAAATTGTTTAAAAAATTCACATTTTTAGTCCTTTGAATATCCATTAGAAATTTTTTGAAAAATCCACATTTTTAGTCCTTTGAATATCCTTTAAAATGTGTTTAAAAAATCCCAAGCAAATAATAAGTGACAGCTCTAAGCAACTTGGTTTATTTCCAATAACAAAACCAATAACATTGGCTTCTATGACAACCAAAACCGATAAAATTCTAATTCGAAAATAAAACCAATAACATTGATTTTCATGACACCAAAGCATTTTTTCTTGTCGTTTTTAAAACCAAAAGTGACAAAATTGGTTTCTATGACAGCCCTGATTAATTTATATTACATCTTTGATACTTGTAATTGTAAACATATATTATTTGTATTGCTATATTCTCTCACCTTGGAGTCCAATAAAAACAATTTAATTTACAATTAATTTATTTTGTTTGTTAATTAAAATAATTGATTTATAATTAAAATTTTACTTCTACTGATTAAAATCAATATGTTATTTACTAACACCGAAGCACCACAAATAAAAACACAATCATAAAAAAGTCCAAACTAAAATCAATTTGCAAAAAGGCGGCATCCCACTGTGTAATTAAAAATTGCATGAAATGTTTGTTTAATGAAATATTTCCACATATAGTACATACACATGTTTACAAATAACACACCGCAAAAGAGAAAAAACATCAACAACACAAGAAACAAATTGTTCAGTGGGCAAGCTGACAGCCGCAGCACCGAAAAAATGAAGAAATCAATGAACTACCGCAGAGAACTACGTTAATTTCATTTATTGAAATTGCCACACATGACGTCGGAGGGTGTGACTGACTACTGCTGAACATTATTGGCCCGGTACTCCCCATTCATTGCGTTTTCAGCGTATTTTCATACATATAATACGGAAAAGAGAGGGCTGCTTGTGTGATAGTCACGTTGTTTATGCATACCCAGTAAACAATTTTTGCCGAATTCGGTCCGATTTCTGTCAGAATCTCTGAAAAAATGTCCGATTCTGATTCCGAATTCCTTCCGATTTCGGTACGAAAGTTGTATGGACGTGGTCACCGAATTCGGAAAGATTTTCTGAAAAAAATCTGAAAAAATATTAGATTTTCTGGACGAATTCGGTCCGAATTCGGTGAAAATTCTTGAAAAAATAGGAGAAAAAATTAGATTTTCGGAAAAGATTCGGAGGACAACTCCGAATTTCTGAAAGAAATCGGGCAGAATTCGTCTGGAAATTCGGCGGAATATTCAGATTTTCTAAAAGAAATCGGTCAGAATTCGAAAGAAAATTCGAAATAAAATTCAGATTTTCTAAAAAAAAAAAACGAAAAGAAATCGTTCAGAATTCGGAAGAAATATCGAAAAAAAAAATGAAAAAAAAAACACATATTTATTTAAAAAAAAACAAACAATTTATTTCGGGTTTCGTAAAAATGTAGTTTAAATATTACATCTATAATACATTTACATTATAAATATTATTTTTATTAGGAACATAACATACAGTAGCACCTTTCTGTTTCAACTGCTAAACAAGAACTATAGTTCTTTTCCATCATATTTTTTTGGGAACGAAAGAGAAAGAGGCTGATTCACAACAACAACAAAACGCACATGTTTACAACGGAAAATCTAACAGTTCACAATAACAAATAGCATTTTTGCTTTGCGCTTTGTTGTTGTTGAGATCTTGAAATGAATGATCACAACAACAACTACTATGGGAGAGAATGTGTCAAACCACCACCATCCGTTTACATGTGGGAGAGAATATGCCAGAGCAATAGACAATCTACTCTCTCCGTTTGTACATTTTTCGAGTTTTTTTTCACTTAAAAACACAGGAAAATGTGCAGAAATTCTAAAAAAAAAAACGTTTAGAAAATCGGACCAATTTCTATCAGAAATTTCTGAAAAAAACGTCAGAAATTTCGGAAAAAAATCTAAAATCAGAGCAGTCGGAAGAAATTGTTTACTGGGTACAAGGGGAAAGACTCTCTCTCACACGCACACAAGCCACAAAGCCTCATTTGTTTATAAACATTTTAATGGAAGTGAACTTCAATGCTTTTGTGGCGTGTCCCCACCGTTCTCTAGCATCGCCACTGACATATACACACACCCTGAACTTGAACTGCCAAGAATTAAAAAGCTAAAAATATACACATCACTGTAACGCTCCGCTTCCTTCTCGATGGCGTTGTCGTTGCCGACGTCGTCTTCTTCGAACCATATATATATATATAATATTTTACAATAACAACATGACGGCACTTGACAGAATGAAGTGAAATGAGTGGGGGATAGGAAGTGAAATGACACTTGTTGTAAGTACGACAGGCGGGGATAGGTAGATTGGTGAATGGATATGCAATTGACATACGTTTTGTTTAAAGTTTATCAGAGTGTCACTGTGAGCAAATGTGGAATTGGAATCCATTTCATTTGTAGCTCATCAACATAAATGCCAAATCAGTAGAAGAGTACAATTTTGTACATATGTAAGTGCGATTTTTTTCATTAAAATTATTCCATGAGAGAAATCGCCAACTTAGCTAATAAAAACGTGTTCTGAATCCATTTACATCTGTACACAATTTTACTCTTCTACTGATTTGTCCAAATCCTGGACATATGCTAATTCTTAGATGTACCTTAAAACCAGTTTCTATTGGTAGAAATATGTACAGTTTTCTGAAACATTCAGAATGCCGAAAATCAGAGGACACTGTTACGTGGGTGTTCATCTTAAAATTTTTCAACAATCATCCAAGTAAATGCAAATTGTTGGACTAATTTTATTGTGTAGGTTATTTCAACAGACATGTTTGATTGACTTATAATTTTATGTCAGTCAAGAATGTAAATTAATACTTATTGGAGACTTTGTATATGTAGAGCAGTTTAAATTTTTATTTTATTCGTATGTTTTACTCATTTCGTTTTAAGAGAACTTTCTTCTTGGAGTCAACTCTCGATTTGAGATATACAGGGTGAGATGAAAAAACTACAACCAACTTCAGACTGCTGTCATTTCTAAGCCATTCGTCCGACCGCTGCTAAAATTACTCAGTGACAGCTCATTATATTGTTTACAGGCCTACAAAAGAATTTTGGGAAGAATTTTCCAGAACAAAAGTTATTCATGATGGAATTTAAGCGTGATAGTGTGATTTCTTTATATTTGGCTGGAAAACCACAAGTGGCTATCGTTAGAGCATTCAAGCATTTAAATGTGAATAAAACTTTTGTGTCTCGTACCATCGCTCGTTACCGTGATGCTGGTAGCGTAGCCCGACGTCAAGGAAGTGGACTGAAGAAAACACCAAAATCAGCAGTAATGGTTCGAAAAGTAGAGAAGCGACTTGATCGAAACCCGCGTCGCAGTGGTCGGAAAATGGCTCGTGAGCTGAATATATCGCAATATTCTATTCAGTTCGGGGTAAAGCCATTGAAATTCCAAAAAGTGCAAGAACTTACAACCCAACAGAAAGAAAATAGACTAAAAAAAAAGAGCAAAAGTTTACTTGACAAAGAGGTCAGCCGAAAATGTGCACCTTCGGTTGGTCACCAGATCTCAAGCGCCGGTCTGGTGATGGTGTGGGCCGCCATAACAGCCGATGATCGACCTCCGCTCGTATTAATTGACCGTGGCATTAGAATAAATGACGAATATTATAGCGAAAATATTCTGGAGGGTGTATTAAAGCCTTGGGCTCGCAAACATTTTGGCCGCAGACCTTGGACATACCGACAGGACTGGTTACAAAATGAGGTTCCCAAAATCTTCGGATACCAATCCGTTGAACTATTGTGTTTGGAGTATTTTGGAAAGCAAGGTTGGCACTAAAAAATACCAAAGTGTCGATCACCTCAAGCAAGTACTTCGCCGGGAATGGGCCAAAATACCACAGAGCAACTTTCGGACAGCGTGTGACGGTTTCATTGGCCTTTTGAAGGCATTATTCGTGCTAAAGGTGACAAATTCGAACAAATCCGTCATTTTTTGCTCTCATTCAACAAAACTTAAAAAAAAAATGTAAAAGCTATGAAGTTCGACTTAGTTGCAGTTTTTTATCTCACGCTGTAGTGAAGTGTTATTATTTTGCGGGGTTTCAGCGTATTTTTTATAGAAAAAACGTGGACCAGACAATGTTTTTCCAAAAGATATATAATAAATAATATTTCCAATTATCAAATTGCTAACATTTCCGTTTGAAAAATGTGGCTAAAATCGATTATTACGATTATATGAGTACTGTAGGAGTTTGTGCTGATCAAGAATAAATTTATTTTCTGGGGACTCTGGCGAATATTTGAGGGGTGCTTCAAACGGAATTCCGTTGAAAATGTATCTAAATACCGAATATCGGAATACACTAAAACTGTCTTGGGAATTAGTAATAAATTCCAAATTTCCAACAATTCCCTTGAAAAATACTGGAAATTGGTAGGTACCTTTTTATGGAGGCTATACGAAATCTTAGCCTGGGTATACAATTTTTGGACAACTCCAAAAACCAATCTTACAACAGGCCCGAAAGCCGGGAGGCACTGTTATATGAGAGCTATGCTCTTTCTCATGCAAGACCAAAAGTTCTACGGACTTATAATGAAGTTGAGTAAAATTTTATGAAACTTCGTCATTCCGTTAGAAAGATAAAGTGACTTCCACAGATAACTAACTTTACAAAGAGTTCTATGATTATCAAAAAATGTATATGGCTGTGTTAAAAATGGTTATTAAACTAAGCTACAAACAGAATGACACACCAAAGTGTGGTGGAGGGTTTAAAAACCCTGTTCCATTTTTTTGGCTTCGTAAAATTTATAATTCCGAAAAATGTTTGTTTTAACACATTTTACCAATGTATGGAGCGTAAATTCAATCTTTTGGCATTTTGTTTGTTACTCTATAAAATAATATATTTTTTTTATTTTATAGTAATACCCATGGTAGAATCAAGAAGGAAAAGTCATGCAATCATATGTTTACTCCCTAGAAAATTATCAATGTAACTCCAAATTGGAATGTAAATTATTACGGTAGCGACCGAGTTATAATTGTTTGATTTTTTTATTTTGAGCGTTTATGTCATGAGCAAACACAGATTTAATTACAGTTTCCGCAGATAAGAAATCGATATAATCATGTGTCGATTTTCGGGTATTATAACAATAAGTAAAATTCTACAATTTAGTAGGGACGTTGAGAATTTAGGCTTCTTAGAAGTTAAAAATTGATGTGATATAGAAAATCTTTGATCAGCTGTATGGACTTTTAATCTTTACATATTTTACCCCATTTTACACCATTATACACTTTATGCTCTTCAAATATTTATTATTTTTAGTCTCATTCCAACCTAATATCCTCACAATTGAAACATTCTAATGAAGAACAGATGTCAAATTCAATAACATTAACAAATGTTTAGAACATTATTAGGAAAGATAATTATAATTATTTTCAATATAATTTCGACAGAAATTTAGAATGTGTATGATAAATTATAGAGAAGAATTTAATTATATAATGTGATTTATATATTGTACGAACCTAAAATCAATGAATATACGTGTATGTGTAATTTCAAACAGGCCTCAAAACAGTTTTAAAGAACTAATATTTTATTATATATATTATAGTTGAGAATATATCATTATATACATAGGTATAATATCAAATTAAGGAAATATCCTTTACTAAACTATGTATGTAGGAATTTAAAAACAGAAAAAGAATAATGCATACGACTTAGTGCAAAACGGTGTCGTATAACCCCCACGGACACGGCCCCAATTACGAGGGCAGTTCGGAAACTTCGGAATTCGGAATTTTGTTTCGTTCTGGCAGCTCCTCCACATAGAAACAGGTGTTCAAAAAAGACGCATCCGTAATTTTTTAACAATGGGAAAATTAGAAATGCGTGCTGTTATTAAATTCATAATGATATGGTGAATGTGTTAGACGAAAGTGCTCCTTCATATGCAAAAAAAAAATTGGGTTGCTGAATTTAAACGTGGTCGTACAAGCACTTAAGATGAACCGAGTAGTGGATGTCCGAAAACAGCAACAACAACAGAAATTGTAGCCAAAGTGCATGATATGGTATTAAATGATCGACGAATAAAAGTGCGTGAAGTTGCTAATATCATGACATCTCTTTATACCCTACTCCACAAGGTGGTCAGGGTATTATGTATTCGTGCATTTGTTTGTAACAGGCAAAAGGAAACGAGATAGACCCATAGTTCCTTTTGATGATTTGCATAGAATCATACTCTGAGTCGATTTATGCATGTCCGTCCGTCCGTCTGTCCATGTATTTTTGTAAACAAAGTACAGTTCGCATTTACTGCCCGATCCAGATGAAATTTTGCACAAATCATTTGTTTGGTTCAAGGACGAACCCTATTGAAATTGGAGATAATCGGTCAAAATTTAGATATAGCTCCCATATATATCTTCGCCCGATTTGCTTTTTATTGTGCACCAAACATGTAATATCAGCCCGAATAATATGGAATTTTGCACATACAACCAAAAAAGGTCTGAAAATAAGTATGTCAAATTTGGTCAAAATCGGTTCAGATATAGCTCCCATATATATTGTTCATCCGATTTGTTGTATTTGTTACCCACAGCCGTAATATGTACTCCTCAACAACGATATTCAGGGAAATATATTAAATATAGCTCAGAAATATCTTTGCCAAATTTTATCGAGATCGGTTCAGATTTGCATATAGCTCCCATATATATTTTATCTGATTTATTTGATTTCAAATTAATTTTGCACCAAATGGGCAATACAAGTCCGAATTTAAAAGATACAAATGCTTCGGCATATTTAGTCTGTTGAACTTTAAATTATAATTATAATCATAGCGTGTATGATTGAATTCTCTCATAAAAACTTTTAATTGTTATGTGGAGCTCTACTAAATTAGCAAAATGGTATAGGGTATAATAAAGTCGGCCCCGCCCCACTTTAGGGCTTTCTTTGCTGGTTTTCCATTTAATTTTGCATGGAGAGCTACAGAAGAGCTTTCTGCAAGATGGGTGCTGTATTTGTTAACATTCGATCTAAACCGCAAAAGAATGAATATTTCTCAAGCTTGTTTGGATCGTTTTAAGCGAAATAAAAATATATCAAATTTTTCACAGAAAATATTTTACCTTTTACAACAAAAAAGGATCATTCAATATTATTGTCAATGCTAGATTCGTTGCGAAAATGGATAATATAAGCCCAATCCATCAAGTATCTTTCCCCATAAATGGTCAAAATATTGAATAATTATAACTCACATAAGATGTGAAATAAGATTTTGATTGACTTAAAATTTCATACATCCCAATATTTCTATTAAAGCAAAATCTGGTATACAGATGAAATATATGACCCACAATGGGTCAAATTTTCAATAGCCATGAAGTTCGTAAAATGCGAAATTAACATGCGATTCAATTCAGAATAGGCACATCTTTATCAAGAAAATATTTGTTATCAAGATCGTAAATAAGGATCCTTCTGGTACCTCCCTCACAAAGAGTCAAAATTTTGAGTTACCATAAAATGCAAATTAAGCATACAATTCTCTTAAAATTTCACACCTCCAATGATTCTCCCACTCCTGTTGGCACCTTTCGCACAAAATATCAAAGTTTTGAAAAATTATATCTCGCATAAATTGCAATAAGACAGTGATTCTTTTCAAACTTAGTATATCTAAATATTTTTCTCAACAATAAATCTGATGTGAATATTGAATTTATCGGATCACTTCGTCTCGTACCTACCCCAGAAAAGATTTGACATTTTGATTAATAATTATGCGCATAAAATTGGAAATACAGTGTGAGATAAAAAAAACTGCAACCAATTTCAGACTGCTGTCATTTCTAAGCCTCTCGCCCGACAGATGCTAAAATTATTGCATTGGCAGCTCATTATATTGTTTACAAGCGTACAAAAGCATTTCGGTGAGAATTTTCCAGAATAAAAGTTATTCGTGATGGAATCCAAGCGTGATAGTATGATTTCTTTATATTTGGCTGGAAAAACCACAAGTGGCTATCGTTAGAGCACTCCAGCATTTTAATATGAATAAATCTTTTGTGTCTCGTACCATCGCTCATGATACTGGTAGCGTAGCCCAAAAGAGCAACCTCAGCAGAAATGCTTCGAAAAGTAAAGAAGTGACTTGATGGAAACCCGCGTCGTAGCGGCCGAAAAATGGCTCGTGAGCTGAACATATCTCTATATTCCATTCGGTAAATATAGAAAAATGAGCTCGGGGTAAAGCCATTGAAATTCCAAAAAATGCAAGAACTTACAACGCAAGAGAAAGAAAATAGACTCAAAAGAGCTAATGACTTCCATCGATCGAAAGTGGTTGACTGCCGAATTTGGGTTTCTCCGATGAGAAAACATTCGTTGTCCAGCAGTTTGTAAACAAACAAAACGATCGCGTCTACTTGTCAAAGAGATCAGCTGAAAATGTGCACCTTCGGTTGGCCATGGTTATGGTGTGGCCCGCTATAACAGCCGATGGTCGCTCTCTCCGCTCGTATTAATCGACAGTGTCATCAGAATAAATGCCGAATATTATCGCGAAAATATTCTGGAGGGTGTATTAAAGCCTTGGGCAAGCAAACATTTTGGCTGCATACCTTGGACATTCCAACAGGACTCAGCACGCGCCAACCAAGAATGGTTACAAAATGAGGTTCCTTGCTTCATTTCCAGCGCACAATGGCCCCCAAAATCTCCGGATACCAATCCGTTGGATTATTGTGTCTGGAGTATTTTGGAAAGCGAGGTTTGCACTAAAAAATACCAAAGTGTCGATGACCTCAAGCAAGCGTTACGCCGGAAATGAGCCAAAATACCGCATAACAACATTCGCATTCGGCAGCGTGTGACGGTTTCATTGGCCGCTTGAAGGCCATAATTCGTGCCAAAGTTGACCAATTCGAACAAATCTAAACTTATTCTAAAATTTGATGCTATTTTCGACATCTTTTTTTCATTCAATAATATTAAAAAATATGAAAAAAGTATGGCGTTTGAATTTGTTGCAGTTTTTATTATCTCACCTTGTACACATGAAGACCGCCATACATAGTTTCCTATGTCGGGAACCAAAATTTCGAGGTGTTACATATTGCTTGGCCCAATCAAGCTTATAATACCCCCACAACATAGTGTTGTAGGATATAAATAGAAAATTGTTTAACCCTCAATTGACATTCTGTGTTACACCAAGCAGCAAATACATGTAACATCAATTCGAAATTGTACGAATCCAAAAATTGAATTTTGGAGGACAAAAACAAAAAAAAATATTATTTAATTCAAGATATGAGTGTGGAACCCTCCCGCTCCCCACAAATATTGATTATATCCCATTATTGTTCATATGTTTGCAAGTATTTCCATCAAGGGCAAGTCAAATTCAAGTTCACATTTAAATATGCATGCGTGTGCGTGATACTGCAATATTTTATTTATTTTCTTAAAACAGCGAAAACAAATCGCACGAACAACAACAGCTACATCAAGAGAAACAAGAAATAACATTGAACTTGTTTGTGGAAAATAATGTCATTCTGTCATACAAACGTACACACCTACAATCGTTTATTATTTGCCATTTATGTACGTATCCATGCGTCGTAGGTTGTCGTCGTCGTCGAGTGTTGTCCCATAAGAATAACGTTGTGGGAAAACAGCAGACGTCTGTAATCGAAGGAAACATCTGTTTTTCTCAAGCAAGCCAAGAACAAGAACAACAAAGACGACGGACCACGTCGAAACGTCAAATGGAAAAATAACAGTTTTTGTTTTGTTATTCTTCTCTTCGATGAGTGAGTGTACATGTGTGTGTTTACGTTTTTCTCGTATGAAACGTTTACAGTCGTCGCAATGCATAAATTACACATCAATCATGCAGCTGAGGTTTTCCCCAATTGTCTCAATGGCAATTTTCGATTCGCTTTGTTGCAATGTAAACTTTATTTTGGCTGAACGCCTTTTTTTTGAGAATTTGCAAACACAAAACGTAATTTGCGTGCACCCATCCATCAGATCGGCTGTCACCTACGCTATTATTCACATTTATATGATGAAAAGTGAAATCAATGCATATTATATGTAATTATATATATTTTTGTTGTACTCTCAGCATGGGGACTCAATCCTCACATATTCAAATGGTTATATGAGTCAGTCGTCCGACCAATTCTAACATATGGGGGGCTTGTTTGGTGGAACTACTTAGGAAAAATCACCTATGCATTGATCATGTTTGTGAGGATCGGACGATAACTGCAATCTGTATATAATAACCCCAACCTATGGTGTAAGGTGAAAAAATATTACGGAATATACACTTCAATATTTTAAGTAAAATTGAAAAAATCGCATGCGTGCACCCATCCATCAGATCGGCTGTCACCTCCGCTATTATTCACATTTATATGATGAAAAGTGAAATCAATACATATTATATGTAATTATATATATTTTTGTTGTATTCTCAGCTTGGGGACTCAAGTTTCACATATTCTAATGGTTATATGAGTCAGTCGTCCGACCAATTTTAACCTATGGAGGGTTGGTTTGGTGGGAAAACCACCTTCAGTAAAAGCATTGATAAAGTCCAAAGAGTTGTATCGCTACTAATTACAGGTGCGTTTAGGGGGTGTGCTCCTAAACGCACTAGACATCCTACTCTATTTAAAACCGCTAGGTTTATTTGTAGAGGAACAAGCTGCTAGATGTGCCCTGCGACTCAATGAACTGGGACAATGTATGTGGAAAGAATAGGAAATCAGGCTATATCTAGCGATTATATATCACCTACGCACAGCTTTGAACTACTTGATATCCATATACCTAACAGAGACATCTGGACCCGCAACGCTCTACCTTTTAACGGTATAGTATATACTGATGGGTCAGAGATGAAAGTGGATCGGAAGTTGGGGTCTACAACGGTTGTAGCCTTTTTCAATCAGAAATCTTTGCTGTCAGGAAGGCCATAGATCTGCTGGCAAATATAATTAATTATATAAAACTCGGACCGGTGACTATATATCGATAGTCAAGCGGCCCTGAAGACTCTAAATTCATTTACAATCAAATATATGGCAGTTCTGGAATGCAGGAATGATCTGGAAAAGGTTAAATCGTTTGCCAAACTCTGTTGGGTCCCAGGGCACTGCAAAATATCTGGGAATGAGTCGGCCGATTATCTAGAGATTGAGAGCTCAGTGAAACCACCCTTATGTCACTTTTTCCAAGCATTATCTTGGGAAATTTCAACAGAACTGGCTAACTGGAAGGGGATGTAATATCTTCAAAAAGATTTGGCCAGTGAACTCCGAAAGGATATCAAGGTTACTCATATCCATGACGAAACTGGACTTGTGGTGCGCCTAATTACAGGACACTGCAACATAAAGGCCATGACATCCAAATGGGGGAAGGGGGGTGACGACACTGAATACTGCAAGCCTTGTCAGGACGAGGAAGAAACTGAGACGGTGGAACACTTACTCTGCCACTGTCCAACTCTTATAGGAGTGAGACAGCGGTTACTGGGTAAGCAAATTCTGCCAGACTTGTCCTCCCTCTCCAATATCGAGCCATCAGTTATTTTTCAGTTAACCAGAAGACTAAAATGGCTAAGGACGACACGCTGATACACCGTTGATGCAAACCTACTAACCTCTCCACTCTTTATTCAGATTCTCACTTCTTCACTATCCGCTATTCATTTCCTTCTCTTCTCTCTAACTTCTTAAATTAGGATGAACACAACAGACCAATAGGTCCCCCAGTGGAGTGATTGTTTATACAACCGCACATCCTTTAACCTAACCTAACCTTGTACTCTCAGCTTTATGGCTACAGAAGAGATAACATTTGAAACCGCAAAAATATAACATATTTTTGGAATAAATTAGTTTAAGGATATTGAGAGTTGATCTAGGCATGTCTGGCTGTCCTTACGCCTTACTGGCGATAACATTTAAAGAGAGTATCCAATTTCATTCAAAAGTTGCACATGGGTAAATTTTATTCAATAATTACATCATCATTATTATAATAGCAGTAGACACGTGTATCATCGTTTTGACAGTTTATATTGCAGTCATCTAAATTGAAAGTAAAAGTTCTGCTAAAAGTCAAAACTCGGCGCATATCAACGTAATACATCGGGCAACCCTTTCTTATGCATATTCAAAAATCTAACTCTAGAAATGAAATTTCCACCCAACACAGTTTTTCACATTCATAAATAAATCTTAATAAAACATTCTTTTAATGCTGCACTAATCTTCTTTTATTAAAATTTATAGATATCTGTTCAATCGTTTGTTACAATTTATCGATATTTAACGCATTGTTTGTTACAGTTAATATTACCCCCGATATTTTAAATTAAGGCCAAATATTACGAATTATTAACATTGATTTAAAAACTCCCTCTCAATCGAAGTCTAATATGAAATTTCTGATTTATGGCAGATTTGGTCATTTGCTACTTTCGGTGATTTATTACTTGACTTACAGATTTATTCCCAATGCTGCGAGGTGACATTGAAGCTATCCAGATATTCATGTAATCCATTTGTTTTCCATTATAGTTTTGTTTCATTGGTAATGGCAAATCCTGTGAGCAAGATTTTTCGTGTTGATAACAAATAATCCTTTGATGGAACAGGGCTGGATTGGAGGATATGGGACTTGTAAAGAACGAAATCAAAAATGCTATTAATCAACATATTATTAGAAAAAGGAAAATAGCATATTTTAAAAAGGCCATAAATCCTTAAATATTGACATTCCAGTTTTTTAAGAGGGAAAATACCATATCTTAAAACGGTCATAATAACTCCTTAAATATTGATATTTCGGGGTTTTTAGCTATGTTTTGTGATCACATTATTGTTAAAGAGGAAAAATAGCCTATTTTAAAATGGCCATAACTCCTTAAATATTCACATTTCGTGCTGTTTATTAAAGAATAAAAATATGTTTTAAAATAATCTTACCACTTTAAATATTGTCATTTCGAGCTTTTTAGCTATGTTTTTCATTCAGTTTATTAAAGAGGAAAAATAACATATTTAACAAGTAAACAAATTTGGACTCACCTGTATGATTTGCTTGTCTACGACATTTGTCTACATTCGTCAACGAAATTAGCATAAACAAGTAAGCAAAGGCTACAGTCGAGCGGGGCCAACCGTTGAATACCCTACAACACTATAATAAAAGATACAGTTTATATAGGCGAGATACTCGAAAGAATTCCACAAGATATTGTGACAAATAATAAAAGAAAACCATCAGGTTTCGTTCTCTAATTTTCGAATAATAGCAACTTAAACTAATTTGCTCATTTCCAATTTATTGGTAGATGTTGCACAAATGGTCTTCATAGATCTGGAACCAATATTTCCCAAAGTCCTATAATCTCTCAGAAGTGGCAAAAGATTAACATTTATTATTGGTTTTTTGACTGAAACGCATCTATATGAGATACAGCCATTTGACTATATTCTTCAACGAAATCAGCGTTAACGAAATAGTCAGAAGTGTGTCTTTCCTGTATTTGTGAATTCTCCAAAAAGCCACTGGAATGGACATTTTCGTATTTTGTCTACAAAAGTTGGCAAACTATTTCACACAATGAATATTTTTGGATGGTCATCCAAAACTGCTTGGCTTTTGCAATGTCCGGTAACCCCCATTCAAATGTGCGTGAGGATCGGGCGATAATTACGACCTACTGACAATTTTGCAGTTTTTTGGTCCATTTCAACCCCTAAATATATGGCGATCATCTCCAAAAAGAGTAGGCTTCTGTTCTGACCCTCATCTTATCCCCATGCAAAATTTCGTAAGGATCGGGCCATTAATGCGATCTGTATATGATATCCTGAAATCCTAACTAACATCAATGTGAAGGTCAGAAGTAACCTTGTTATGGCTTTGTGATTTCGCCGGGATTAAAAATATTCGCGGTTTAACGAAATTTTTTGAATTTTTTCAACACAAAAGATGTGTTCTATTTTACCCGCTAAATATTATCCGATGACCACCAGAATTGGTAGGCTTCTTCCCCAAAAATCTAGCTGCATGCGAAATTCCGCGTCGATTGGTCTATAATTGCGACCTGTATAGCTACTGTAAAATCCGACATTTTTTCAGTATTTGGTCCATTTCAACCCCTAAAGATTTGGCGATCATCTCCAACAGAAATAGGCTTCTATTCTCGCCCTAACCTCACTTTCGTGCAAAATTTCGTTAGGATAGGGCCATAATTGCGACCTGTAGCGTGATTACAAATTAACATGGACAGACGAACAGACGGACGGACGGACATACATAGCTAGATCGACTCAGCTCGGCGAGCTAGGAAGATCCATATATACTTTCCTATGTGGGAAACTAATATTTCGAGGTGTTACATAAATTCTGACCCAATCAAACTTATAATATACCCAACACATAGTGTTGTAGGGTATAAAAAACCAGAAGTTGTGTATGTCGGATATCGCCTGTTAGTAATGTTGGAATATTTTCACACAAACAAAGTAGTCCATTCTACCCGCTGTCCTAAACTCTAACTTCATGCGAGATTTCCTGTCCTTTGTTTTTATTTGTGACCTCTATAACGGCTGCAAAATCAGGAACATTTGTAGTTGTTGGTCCGTTTCAACCCCTAAAACATCTTTGAAAACAATAGGCCTAGCCCTTCTGAGCCTAACCCTACCCAAAATCTATATTAACATAATTACTGGCATATTTTTATTTGATTTTTTTTAGATTTTATACTTTTATGCCAAGAGAGCATTCTAAATTGACAAAATTTGTCAAAATCGGTTCAGCCATTCTTGAGATATAAGCATTTTAGCTAACATCCTCTTCCTTTGTATATATGTATTGTATATATATCGCTATATATATCCGATATATTTTTTTATCGGCATCTACGTAACGGTCAATATTGACCTATTTGTGATTTCACCGGGATTAAAAATATTCGCGGTTTAATTTGACTTTTATTTAACACGAATGTTATGGTCTATTTCACCCACTAAATATTACCCGATGACCATCAAAATTGGAAGGCTTCTGCCCAGCTCTAAGCTCTAGCCCCATGCTAACTTCCGCTTCGATTGGTCTATAATTATGACCTGTTTTTGGTACATTTCAACCCCTTAATATTATGCGATCAGCTCTATTCTTTTACACACAAATAACATTCAATTCTTTATAGATAAGAATTTTTTCGAAGAATTATATTGATTTTTTACGATAGGCCTTACAAACCAACCGTTACTGTCTTCCACGGAAAAATTAATTTATGGTCTTTTGCAGACATTTCAGGCCTCACCAAAGGCCTGCACTACCTTACCTTCCAACATTTCCTTCCTATCACAGCAATCTTTAGAGATTTACCACGTATATTTGCTTTATGGAATATTTAAATTTTTAGAAAAGATTTATTAACATTTTATATTTTTGCGTTATTCCCATTCTGATGCAGAAATTTGTTAAATTTTATGATGCCCCAGTCAGCGAACCAACAAATCGAATATATCGTCATCATCATTTATTATGATTTACAACGAACGTCTGCTGCATAACGATACTCGTTATCCCCCCTTATCCCTGTATGCCTCTCTCTACTTGGATTGAAGATAAAATATTTGATGTTTATTGGTTTGTCTAATATCGGAAAAATGTTTATGGGACCGGCTTCGTTTGTTGGTTGCTTTATTTACAAAGGATATCGATTCATTTGCATAGTTTAGCCCTTTTTGTTTCTTTTTAGCCATCTTTATACATTGTTATGCAATCAGGAACATAAGATTCCTTTTTTTTGCTTCTTTGTTTTTTGTTTCCATTTTGTTTTTTTCTCTTTTTCTTTGAATTGTAAAATGTCTATGAATGGGTCTATTTGTGCAGAGAAATTGTAGCTAGCAAAATATATGATTGAAGTGAAGGGGAGCGTTGAGAAAATAAATTCTTTCGGAAGCAAATGAAATTGTTTTTATTAAATTTTACACAGTACAATATTGACTTACTCTCAGCTACAAAGGGATGTCGTGTTCTCGATTGTGTTAATTCAATTGGTGTTCCGGACAAAGCCATAAATACTTTATTTCCCCCCATCATATTTTTGTAAATAATTGTCTATTTTTTCCGATTTTATGGTTGATGGATATTTTGGTTTCGATATTGGATTTTATGAATATTCACGGCAGTATTTTTGCCATTCATATTGATTTGTTGGCTTGTGAATATATTGAATGTTATTTGAATTGGGTATTTGTGTATCGCGTTTGAGGTCGTAATTTTGAAATTAATATTTTTTTATTGACACTCATAAAAGGAAATGCTTTAAATTGAAAGATTTAAAAAACCATAAGGGGAGAGGGAAAAGGTGTGAATGATTTTAAATATCACCTTTACTACATATGTATTAAGTTTAATTAGTCGTTTTACCTATGCACACCCCAACGTATGCAACATGGGGTTTGGTCATTATTAATAAGTCAAAATTCAAATCAATATTTCTTATATTTTGTGAAGTATGGCAGTGTCCTAAAAAAAAACACCTTTAGATGACCATGCATAACATTTGTACCCTACATCATGTAAACATTTGAGTTTTAGTGGAATTCCTTATTTACAAATCTCCTAAATTTTGTGGTTAGTACATGGTCCATATTCCAATATCTATAAATACTGAATAAAGTTTTTTTAATGGCGGTAAAATTAATTATTTTTTTATATTTACATATATAGCCAAAAATATTTTAAAATATATATAAACTTATTCTAAACATGCAAAAGTATGCAAAACATAAAGTAAGAGGAGTTCCTATATTTAACAAGTGATCACAAGGCTATGACACTAAAAAAATAATACTTGTAAGCCCCCTAGGTCCAAACCCATTTTGGTCGATTTTTATACCCTAAAACACTATGTGTTGGGGGTATCATAAGTTTGATTGAGCCAAAAATTATGTAACACCTCGAAATATTGGATTCCCACATAGAAAATGCATATGGATCTTCCTATATCGCCGGGCTGAGTTGATCTAGCTATGTATGTCCGTACATCGATGTTAATTTTTAATCGCGCTACAGGTCGCAATTATGGTCCGATCCTCACGCATGGAGGTGGAGTTACGGTCAGAATAGAAACCTATAGCTTTTGGAGATGATCGCATAATACTTTGGGGTTGAAATGGACCAAAAACTGAAAAATTTCCTGAAAAAATTATAGTTTTTATGTATTTATTGGGTAATTGTAAGAAGAGGATAAGCTATGAATAAAAAAAATCTAAATTTTATTGTGCATGAACGGGGTTTTCAATTTGATTAACTTTACTTAATTGACCCGAAAAATGTTAAGTCGATGTTAAATGACGATATTTAATTTTGAAAATTGGCATCTAGCTTTCAACTCCAGGACGTACATAGTGCTTCAGCTGGAAGAAGCGAATACATCTAAACAAATAGCAAGTAAAAAAGCTGTAAGTTCGGTCGGGCCGAACTTTTTCAACCCTCCAACATTTGGAAAGAATTCGGCATTTTTCAAAAAAATCAAATCCTTTAAAAATTCTGTTAAAATCTTAAAATTCCGAATGTAGCTTTTATATTACGGTCTATACGACGACTTTTGTCATGAGCCATTACAATATTCAAATGCGAAATTTGAAAAAAATCGGAGATAAATGTAGCTATATTCATCCAAATACCGAATATAGGGAGATACCATTACGAATTTCAAATACCAAATTTGAAACCATTCTAATGAATAATATCGCTAAAGTAATCAAGAAACCTACTGTCGAGAGGTCCCGCTATATGGGGGCTACACGAAGACGAGGACCTTCACATACAATTTTCTGTCTCTGGCTGTAGTATCCATTACGAACTTCAAATACCAAAATCGAAACAATTCCAGTGAATAATTCCGATATTCGATATTTTGACGATTTTGGCAACAAATCGTCAAAATATCGAATATCGAGAGGTACCGCTATATGGGGGCTATACAAGGACGTGGTTCTGCACAGACAATTATCTGTCATAGGCTGTAGCACCCATTGCGAACTTCCAATACCAAATTTGTAACGATTTTGGTGAATAATGTCGCTTAAATCATCAAAATATCGAATATTATATACCGATATAGTATCCCTTACGAACTTCATATATCAAATTTGAAAAATTTCCGGTGAATGATGTCGCTTAAATCACCAAAATACCGCAAATAAGTAGGTAACATTATACGGGGGCTATATCAAAACGTGATCCTACATGGCCTATTTTTTAATACCAAAAGTCCTGCAGACATAATATGCATTTGAGTAAAGTTTTATCAATCTACTTCATTTCGTTAGGAAGCTAGAGTGGTTTCCACAGTCGGACGGACATCGCTAAATCGACATAGAATTTTATGCTGATCAAGAATATATATACTTTTTGGGGTCTAAAATGTATATTTCGAAGTGTTACAAACGGAATGACAAACTTAATATACCCTCTATACTATGGTGGAGGGTATAAATATGAGCGACAAAGCGTTATGGGGCTCATCTCAAAACGTCGTCCTACTTCTTTCATGCGATAATAATCCATGCAATGTGAACTCAAAATGCAAAATTCATTGGGACTGCAATCAGTGAAATGCCGAATATAAAGGATGCAACATAATAAAGCGAATTGAACATTTAGTAAGAAACGGATTTGTATCCTTCCAGAAATTCCTATTAAACCTCCAAGATACCTTAAATTACTTTTGCAGGTTATGATGAGTGTCGTGACACCCGGATAAGTATATAACCCGATTTCAAGTATATTTTACATTTTAATATTACACATATGACGCACTATATATATATATATATAGATATATCTATATTTGGACCGATTTCCTTCTGCATGTTACAAACAAATGCACAAAGAAATAATAACCTACACCACTGTGTGGCGTACGTTAGTAAAAAATCCAATAGTTCAATACGATTGCACACTGGTCCCAGTATGAGAAGGAGTCACAAAAGATGTTTAAATGTAACTAGGGGATCTGATTTTTTAGTGAAGTTTCATAATGAGTAAAAAATAATGTCACGCAAAATTTTTGAAGATGGATCCACGTTTTGAAGAAGTTTGGACAAAATTTTATTTTAAATGGACTAATTGGTACCTGATGTTCTTTCCAAGAAATATTAATATGGGATCAAATTTTGACATAGCTACCAAAGAAACCTACCCCCGAATTGAGTTCTTTGAAGAAACTTTATTTTTTTCAATCGATTTTGCTGTATATTCAAGTTTCGGATTGGGTAACAAAATCTTGTGCCAAAAATTGTCAACATTGGATTTAGTATAACCCCCATATAACCGTTTCATCGATTTGAGAAATTTTTATAAAATAGTCATCGTCATTTAAATCGTTTTAGTAGATTTCCTTCTCTTATAATTTTAATTCATTTAAATTGACCCACCCCAATGTACATTTAAAAGAAGAGTAGTCGAAATATCTGTTGTATTTTTTTTAATTTTTGCTGGCACTGAACTTGCAGTACTTTGTATATTTCTAATATTATAATTCGATAGATGAAATGAAAGCAGAAGCCAAATGCTCTGCAGTGGTATTTATGAAAATTATTGTGGTTCATGAGTACTCGAATGATGCTGCAACATACACACGTTCGAACAGATACACACACACAAACACGGGAAGGTAGGTAAAAATATCAATGAATTTATTTTTGTATTCTAGTTGCAGATGTTGCTGTTGCTGTATTGAGAAATCAATCAAATTTTTATGTGAATGCCGGCATTTGTGGCGGAACAAGTGTTCTAATGAATTTTCAAAAACATTGGCGGTACATGACATACCTACCTATCGCTTGTTCAAAGGAAGAATAATTTAAGTATGTTTTTCATCTGTTTTACATACATAAATAAACACAAAGAACTTAAATTGAATAGTGTTCGGTGTTTGGTGTTCGGTGATTTTGGTTTTATTTTTGATTTTTTTTTTGTTTTTGGTTGTGCCCTCAGGCATCATTTAGACGTTTTTTACTCATTCACACGGAAGAAGGAGAATAAATAAAGTAGAAAAGGAAAGGCAATGATGTCGAGTATCAATCTGTTTATTTTTGTTAAGTGTTTCTTTTATTTTTTGTGGGAACGAAAATATCAAGGCACATTTATTAATTATGATGCAATAAGTTTTCTGAGAATTTGGCTTCTATGGCATTAATTGAAGAACTAAAGCTAGAACTAGCACTTAGAATTCTTTGAAAGTATATCTAAAAAAAACGTACATTTACAAATATTTTAGAAGATGTTTTTGTATGACAATTCGAAAGTTAATACAAAAGAACAACACTGATTTTGAGGATATATTTTTTAAAATTTTAGCATTTTAAAATTAAATATCATACATAGGGTATGGGTTCTTTTAAATCTTTATGATGATTGAAAAGACCGCAAAAATATTTTTTCATTAATAATTCAAGTTTTTCTTTAGGATCTTGCAGGCGTTTAAATAATGATCATAAATAATATAGTAACATTTAGCAATCTTGGAGTTTAGCAAAATTTTCCATGACTCCTAAAACAATTATGAAGGTTTTCCAGTATTATAGGGTTCTTCCTTGGGCCAACAAATATTGCTTGCAAAATTTCATCTCAGTCGCATAATGAATGCGACCTGCATTTTGTTCACAAGGATACATGGACAGACGGATGGACAGACGGGCTGACAAGCATAAATCTACTCAGAAAGTGATTCTATGAAGATCTTCTAAAGTAACTATGGGTCTATCTCGCTTCCTTCTCCATGTTACAAACAAAAAGGCACAAAGATATAATACCCCTACAACTATGTGGTTTAGGGTACACCACTTGGTATTTTTTGAAGCGAGGAACCCCATTTTGTAACCATTATTGGGTGGCGCGTGCTGAGTGCGATGGTGCTGAGTCCTGTTGGAATGTCTGAGGTCTGCGGCCAAAATGTTTGCGTGCATTTTATTTTATTCGTTATTTATTCTGATGCCACGGTCGATGAATACAAGCTGAGAGCGACCATCGGCTGTTATGGCGGCCCACACCATTACCATGTCCGGCGCTTGAGTTCTGGTGGCCAACCACTCTCGGCCATGCGAAGCAATTTTTATACCCTACAACATTATGTGTTGGGGGTATTATAAGTTTGATTGGGCCAAAAATTATGTAACACCTCGAAATATTGATTTCCCACATAGGAAAGTATATATGGATCATCCTAGCTCGCCGAGCTGAGTCGATCTAGCTATGTATGTCCGTCCGTCCGTCTGTCCATGTTAATTTGTAATCACTCTACAGGTCGCAATTATGGCCCAATCCTCACGAAATTGAAAATAGAGGTGGGGTTACGGCCAGAATAGAACCCTATTTCTTTTGGAGATGATCGCATAATATCTAGGGGTTGAAATGGACCAAAAACTGAAAAATTTCTTGATTTTGTAGCTGCTCTACAGGTCTCAATTATGGACCAAACAAAGCAGAAGTTTGCATGGAGCTAGAGCTTAGGGGTGGCTAGAAGTCTTCCAATTTTGATGGTCATCGGGTAACATTTAGTGGGTGAAATAGACCATAACATTTGTGTTCAATGTAATTTGAATTTTCCATTAAATCGCGAATATTTTTAATCTCGACGAAATCACAAATAGACGAGCGTGTCAATTCTGACCGTTACGTCGATGCCGATAGAAAATATATCGGATATATATAGCGAAATATATACAATGTGCATATACAAAGGAAGGGGATGTTAGTCAGAATGCTTATATCTCAAGAATGATCTCAAGATTTTGACAAATTTTGCCAATTCAGAATGCCCACTTGGCATAAAAGCATAAAATCTAAAAAAATCGCACAAAAAGATGCCAGTTGTGATGTTAATATAGAATTTGTAGTATTTTTGACATTTTTTTTATTTTTTCATATTTTTTATCGCATGCGATTTTTTTAATTTGACTTATAATATTGAAGTGTATATTTTTTCACCTTACAACACAGGTTGGGGTTATTATATATAGATTGAAATTATCGTCCGATCCTCACGAAAATTTGCACAAGGGTAGGGTTAAGCTCAGAAGGGCTAGGCCTATTGTTTTCAAATATATCCGCAATATATTTAGGGGTTGAAATGGACCAAGAACTAAAAATGTCCCTGATTTTGCAGCCGTTATAAAGGTACAAATAGAAACTAAAGGACACGAAGTCTCGCATGAACCTAGAGTTTGGGACAGCGGGTAGAATGGACCACTACTTTTGTGTGAACAAATACCAACATTACTTAAAGATGATATCCGAAATACACAAATATGCTGATTTCATTAACGAATATAGCCAAATATTATAGCCAAGCAAATCATATATATGAGTCTAAATTTGGAAACACAGAGGGGCCACTTGCTTTTGGAGATGATCGCAAAATATTTAGAGGTTCAAATAAACCAAAAACAGAAAAAAATTCCTGATCACACAATTGAAGCCAATCAACACGCCTGCGCAAAAAGTTAAGGACAGGGAAGAATTCTATCATTTTGGATGACCATTGGATTATATTAAATAAAATGGACCACTACAACCAACAGCACGACGGAGTGCGTATATATTTGTCAAATGTCCCTGGTCAAAACGCTTAGGGTAATATCTGGGCAGTGCTCTTTGACATAATTTCAAAAGCGGTAAAGCTTCTTATATATTGTAGTGTTGTAGGGTATCACATGGTCGGCCCCGCACGACTATAGCCTTTGCTTACTTGTTTAGCTCTATTTTCTATCCGTTGCGGTGTAAGTTCTTGCACTTTATGGAATTTCAATGGTTCCCCTTAGCTCATTTTTCAATATTTGCCGAATGGAATATTGCAATATAATCAGCTCATGATCCATTTTTCGGCCACTGCCACCCGGGTTTTGATCAAGTCGCTTCTTTATTTTTTTAACCCTTTTTCTGTTGATGTTGCTGTTTGCTTCCGTCCACTGCCTTAACATCTGGCTACGCTACCAGTATCACGGTAACGAGCGATGGCACGAGACACAAAAGATTTATTCACATTTAAATGCTGGAGTGCTCCAGCGATAGCCACTTGTGGTTTTCCAGCCAAATATAAAGAAATCACACTATCCCGTATGAATTCCATCACGAATAAATTTTTTTCTGGAAAATTCTCACCAAAATGCTTTTGTACGCTGGTAAGCCATGTAAGGAGCTGTCACTGGAATAATGTGAACACATGTCGGACGACTGGCTTAGAAATGACAGCAGTTTGAAGTTGGTGCAGTTTTTTCATCTCACCCTGTACTTTCTTCAACCGATTTCGGTTTAATTGTACACCAAATGGCTAATATAAGTCCAAATTACCTGTTTTTTAGTACATCCCACCGATTTTAGTCAAGAAGCAAGTAAATCAAATTTGGAGAAAATCGGTTCAGATAAAGCTATAGCTCCCATATATATGTTTCACACTCACATATGTAAAATGCATTCGGCAACAATGATATTTCGTATCAATTATCAGATACAGCCGAAAAATACCTCCGCCAAATTTTATTAAGATCAGTTTATATTAGGATATAAGTTTCATCTTCAACCGATTTCAGGTTAATTGTGCACCAAATGGCCAATATCAGTAAAAAGGTCCTGAATTTTGATACATCCGACCGAATTCAGTCTAGATGCAAGTATATCGAATTCGAAATCGGTTCAGATATAGCTATAGCTTCCATATATCCGCTTGGTGTTTACGTCCCTCACATTCCCAACATGCATTCGACAACAATACAAAAATTATATAGCTTATAAAGCTCGGAAATACCTTTGCCAAATTTTATCGAGAACGGCTAAGATTTGGATAACGCTCCCATATATATATTTTTTAAACGATTTCAGGTTTATTGTGTCAATATTGGCTAATATCAGGCAAAATTAAGTGAATTTCGGGACGTACGTTTCCATTTTGTGCAACTCGGCTCCGCTATACATTTTATACCCTCCACCATACATAGTATGGAGGGTATATTAAGTTCGTCATTCCGTTTGTAGCTCATCGAAATAATCATTTTACACCCAACAAAGTATATATATTTGTGATCAGCGTAAAATTCTAAGACGATTTAGCCCTGTCCGTCTGTTGTAATCACGCTACAGTCTAAACGAATTAAGATAGAAAGCTGAAATTTTGCACAGATCTCTCTTTTGTCTGCAGGCAGGTCAAGTTCGAAGATGGGCTATATCGGTCCACGATATCGTATAGCCCCCATATAACGGTACCCTCCGACATTCGGTATTTTGAAGATGTTAGCCACATTTTTCAATTGAATTGTCTGAAAATTCACAAAAGGAGTTCCTTGTGGGTACTTTATACCTCTATATAGGTCCACGATATCGTATAGACCCCATATAACGGTACCCCCCGGTATTCTGTATTTTGACGATTTTTGCCACATTTTTCAATGGAATTATCTGAAAATCCATACAAGGAGTTCCTTATGGGTACTTTATACCTCGGAAGAGATTTATCTATATCGATCCACGATATCGTATATTCCCCATATAACGGTACCCCCGATATTCGGTATTTTAATAACTTTACCCACATTTTTCAACGGAATCGTCTGAAAATCCACACAAGGAGTTCCATGTGGGTACTTTATACCTCAGCACATAATTATCTATATAGGTCCACGATATCGTATATCTCCCATATAACTGTACCCCCGTTATTCGGTATTTTGATGATTTTACCCACATTTTTCAACGGAATTGTCTGAAAATCCACACAAGGAGTTCCTTGTGATCACTTTACCCCCTGAAAGGGAATTGTCTATATAGGTCCGCAATATCGTATATCCCCCATATAACGGTACCCCCGATATTCAGGAGTTTGATGATTTTAGCCACATTTTCCAATGGAATTATCTGAAAATCCACACAAGGAGTTCCTTGTGAGTACTTTACACCCAGACATAGATTTGTCTTAATAGGTCCACAATATCATATATATCATATCATATATATACCCCCATATATCGGCACCTTCCTATATTAGATGTTGTAAAGATTTAAAAAAAATTTAATGGATTTTATTTTTTTTTTTGAAAATTGTCTAATTTGTTCCAAATGATGGAGGGTATTCAAACTTCGGCCCGGCTGAACTTACTGCTTTCTTACTTGTTTTTTTTTTTTTAATATAATCCTCCTCCTCTAAAGCCAAATGTTGAAAGATGGTATGATCTACTTTAAATAAGTTATTTTGTTACGGGAGCTCTACTAAATATGCATAGTGATGTAGGGTATTATATAGTCGGCCCCTCCCGACTTTTGACTTTTCCTTTCCTATATACATGGGTTTCTAAACAAGTTCGATAGCTTTTGACACTGTTTTAGTGGGCTCTTTATGAAGTTTCAAGAATAGTTCCAAAGTATTTTCTTGAATAGTGCCAACAATACTTTCCAAAGGTTTTTCTTTCAAAACTCTTATTGTGTTCTCGTATATTTTCGATTCAATAAAGATCAAACTTTTAAAGAAATATTTTCCACAAATATGGTGTTGGTAAAAATTACTATTCCATTTTCCTTAATTGATAAAATATATTCATGCGTTTTTTGCCAAAAGTAACTGCTGCAGTCACTATGTGCAACAATATTACAAATATTTCCATTTTTTGTCTGCATAATTATTTTATTACAACAAGAAAGCTAGCAAAAAATCGTAGTCACGTTCAATATGATTAATCTCTACATACATTTATGACAGCTTTGATCGGTAATCATCGATTTGGCTGTCAACGCATATCCATTTTTTTTGTAATGGCAGAAAATGTAAAACAAAACCCCCATTTAAACAATTAAATATCAGAGTGGGCCGTTTAAAAATCAGAGAGCACATGCATAATTTGTCATAAGTAAATACAAATAAATTACATAAAACCCTCCACATAAAATGACATCTCTTTCGTTGTGTACATTACCCGCTGAAACTTGCATTGTATGGCAGATCAGCTTGCAAATTATTATCATCGGTATACCCTATAGTATTGCTAAACTCTTAACCATTCCGTAATCTAATGTGATAATATTTTTATGGACCATTATTTTTATTATCATTGTTCGCCTCCGGTGCATTGTTGAAATATTCTATGAATAGGGGGTTTTGCATTTGCGGCAAGTTGTTATTGTTGGTGTTCGCCTGCATTTGTTTATAAATGCAACTTTTTGGGCAATAAAGTAAATGTTTATTTAATTGTTTTCACTTAAATGTGTGCACTGTCGAAAGTATTTATTTTGTTTTGAACATTTTGAGATTTGGCGATGTGTTGCTGCTGACTGCCAAGTTCACAACTATCTGTTGATTTACATCAATGGCGGTATTGATAAATGAAAGTGCAATATTTTTTCCTCAGCCATTAACATTTGAAATTAATTGTGCAATTAGGGGTTTTGTGCCATACGGAAGAGAATATAAATAATGTCATCAGTAGAAGAATTATTAAATAGAATTATACAATTATTTCAATTATTTATTACATTATCTTAATATGTTATTGATGGGTAATTTTGTGATTAAAAATAAAACATGTAATAAAATATGGGTGAACATTTTTTAACCTACCGTAATGTAGACTGAGTTGAAAACCTTTTAAAATAGAATTAGAAATTAGAATTGTACAGGATGTATTATTTAAAATAGCACATATCCGGCTAGGTAACTAAGTACTAATCTTGAAAAGAATGAAAGGGATAAGAAGAGATACATTTAGGCGGCGTCAAATCTTTTTTCGGGATAACATAATTTTACCACAGCCTCATGGCTGTAGTCTTGCGTTCAAAATTTACCACATAATTTTTTTTCTGCAAGAATAACACATTTTAATACTTTTATCCATACGATATCTGATAAGAAGATAGAATGTATCGAAGTTATATATATACCTGAAAAATTGGAGGTTCAGTTGGTGAAGAGATTAGGAAAGCAATAGAGATTATGATTTATTTTTATGGGTCAAGGTTTCTTGTGGAAATGGATAATATCGGTCCACTCCAACAAGTACCTCCCCAACAAAGGGTAAACATTTTAAATAATTTTAACTCGTATAAAATGATACGCAACAGTCCAATTGTCTTTAAATTACACAAATCACAATATTTTTATTAGCCCAATGTCCGGTGTAAAAATGGATAGTATCGGGCCATTCCTTCTGGTACCTCACCCACAAAGGCTCCAAATTTTGAATAAACTGAAAATGTCTTTAAATTACACACATCACAATATTTTTATTATTCTAAGGTCTGGTGTGAAGATGGAGTGGACCGATACCACTCCTTCTGGTACCTCCTCCACAAAGTGTCAAAATTTTGAATATCCATGGATAACAAAAGCAATCATACAATCTGAAATAAGCATCCGATTCTCTTCATATTTCAAACATTCCATTATTTTTATTAACACAAGATGCGCTGTGAAGATGCAATATATCGGTCCACTACTTCTGGTACCTCCCCCACAAAGGGTCAATATTTTGAATATCCATGAAACTCATCAACTGCGAAACTAACATCCGAATCCATGCAGATTAGATACATCTCAACATTTCCATAACAAAAAAAAAAAAAAAAAAAAAAAAAAAAAATATATATATATATATATATATATATATATATATATATATTTATATATATCTTTCTGCCCCACATATGGTCCACTCCTTCTCATACCTCCGCCACAAAGGATCAACATTTTGAATATCCTCATAAAACGCAAAATTAACAGCGGTTTTCATTCAGTCTTAGTACATCTTAATTTTCTTATCAACACAAGATCTATTATAAGGATTGTAGAGATCGGACCATTCCTTCTGGTACCTCCCCCACAAAGCGTCAAAGTTTTTAATTACCAAAACAATCATAAAATCTGAAATAAGCATCCGGATCTCTTCATATTTCACACATTCTATCATTTCTACTAACACAATATCCGCTGTGAAGATGGGATATATCGGTTAACTCCTTTTGGTACCACCCCCACAACGGTTCAAAATTTTGAATATCCATGAAGCTTATAAAACGCGAAAATAACATCCGATTCCATTCAGACTAAATATTTTTTTAAAAAAATATCTTCCTCCCCCACAAAGGGTTCAACGCGTAAATAAAGCGAAATAAGCTTTCAACTCTCTTCAAATTTCAAACATACAAACATTTTTCGGCGAACCTCTTCTCAAATTATCACACATCTCATATAAAGTGAAGGAAGTAAACAATATAGTCCGAAACTGACACCTCGCATATTAATTTAGGTCCACTACGAAATAGAAAATATTGGCCCATTACCAAGTCTGACCAAGGGTCAACAATTTGAATAATTTTAACATAAGTCAAAATGTATGTAAATAATCGAATTTAGGCTGAGGGTATACATCTTTCGGCAACCCGACTGATACTTTTTAAATTGTTTTTATAGAGATATATTAAAAATAAGGAAGAGCAAAAATTAGTTCAAAGTTTTTTTATGTAATGGGCGTGGCATGTCCCTAAATAGGTTTAAAACTTTTTTCGTTTACGCTTCATATGTCACCATATTTTTATAACCGCAGCTATATGGCAATATAAGGTATACATCATTTGATATGGTCAAATTACCTCATCGAAATAACGGGTTTAGGACCTATGAATCTTTGAAAACCCCTTCCAGGACATTTGGAGTTGATCTAGCCGTGTCTGTCCGTCTGACCGGCTGGTGCGAACTATGAGTCTCGAAGATAGTATCCGATGTTCAAAGTTGGTAATCTCTTTAACAAATCTATGTCGAATGTACAGATGGGCAAAATAGGTTCAATACTTACGATTTCTTCTCCACAATGTGTCAACAAAAATGATAACAACAAAAGCTCTTGTAAAATGTAAAGTAATTTTCCAATTTTTTTTTATCAAGTTTAGACCAACCCAATAATGTTTTTTTCCCTCGCTGGTACTTTTTCTGCCAAAATTAAAAAAAAAATCAAAAAAAAAATTGAAAATTTCAAAAAATAAATTTGAAAAAATAAAAGAATTAAAAAATATTTTAACAAACAACATACATGAAATTAAGGACATCAAAATATTTAAATTCCTTAGCATTCACTGGATCAATTTTATGACGCAAATCTGAAATAAAGATTAAAATTTTCAAAAGGTACTGAATTGTGACAGGGAAAAACAACGCTAAATAAAAAGGGTTTTAAATAAATCCAAGGGAACGAAGGTGGATTTTCAACTTCCTGAAACAATGGTATTCCCTAAATTATTTTTTTTATGAAAACAACTATAATGGCATTTAATATCCGATTGATTTTTTTTGGTACTCAGATAAATTAAAATGGCATGATTTTTGACTTAATAAAACGATTGCTTCTAAATGAAAAACCACATATTTAATGAATTCTTAAAGGGTTTATTTTTCAATTAATAATTTAATAATTGTAGAATCATATATATTTATCATCGAAGGGTGGATATTTCGAAAATTAAAAAAAAAACTGTGAAAGAAATGACCTTAGAGATTGCCTAAATCACACTTAAATATTACTTTGACGTATATATATAAGAAACATCATCCAATTATTTAGCATGTTAAATAATATTAACATTATTCCTCTTAACAGTCATATAACAGCTACCCGAACAGATTTCATACCTAAATATCAAAAATATAGCATGCTATAATTTTTGGTCGTTACTCGGATAAGACACAAGAATGTAGTGAGAGTGAAAGCTGAGGCAACCGTTTAATGTGTTTACATTGAATGGGAGTCTTTGAATAATCAGTGTTGCCATTTCTTATAAAAATGTCCAACTTTTTATTTCTTAAAATAAAAATATAATATCCAAATATATAAATGTTGATATGCCCGGTATAAAATATGCATCCAAAATTTCCTATTTAGTCACAAAATGTTAAAGCTTGAGTAGATTGGGTAATTCGCCTAAAACTCATTTGAACTCAGTTTGTGTAGCAATAATGCGGTTTCATGTAATATTTTGGCTATCGAAATTGTTAAAGAAAAAAACGCAAAAAAGACAGTTTTTATTTTTAACATAATACTCAATTTTGAGGTTATTTCCTTAAGAGATTATCTTAAGTTGGGAAATGTTTGCGATATTATAGTTAGTTTGAAAGACAAAAATGTATATGTATTTCAAGTCACAGCATTTTAACATAATTATAAAATAGACATTTAACGAGCTACAATTTCTCTTAAGTCACAGGAGATTTCGATAAGTAGCATACAATTATAATTACATAATTTTCTTTTCTTCAAAGGCGATAACTTAGTCCAAGAAATATAGTGCGGTTTTTTAAAAAGTTCTAGATTTTGTACGATTATATATAAATTTCTGATATTTGGTATGCAAATTCTAAAATTGAATCGTACCTACTGGTGCAAAGAAGTCCCAACATACCAAAAATACAATACAGCTTGAGAATAATATTATAAAACAAGTAAGCAAAGGCTATAGCCGTGCGGGGCCGACCATGTGATACCCTACAACACTACAACATGTTAGAAGCCCTCTTATGTCCTAATCCATTTTGGAAGATTTCGCTTTTGAATCTATGTCACGCAGATATTACCCTTAGCATTTTGAACAGGGACATTTGCCCTATATTTACGAACTATGTCGTGTTGTTAGTTGTTGTGCAGAATTCCTAGAATTCTTTCCTGTCCTTATCGCTCTTCCCAGGCATGTCAAATGGCTTTTCTGTTTTTGGTTCATTTGAACCATCTCCAAAAGCAAGAGGCCCCTCTGAATGTCCAAATTTAGACTCATCTATATGATTTTCTTGTCTACGATATTTGGCTATCGTCGGTAATCGCCTGTAAGTAATGCTGGTATTTTTTACACAAAGTAGAGGTCCATTCTACCCAGAGTCCTTAACTCTAACTTCATGCGAGATTTTGTATCGTTTGGTTTCTATTTGTATTATAACGGCTGCAAAATCAGTAACATGTTTTGTTGGTCAATTTCAACTCCTAAATATATTACGGACATCTTTAAAAACAATAGGCCTAGCCATTCTGAGCCTAACGCTACACTTTTCGTGAGGATCTGACGATAAGTAATTTATATATACAATATCCCCAACCTGCGTTGTAAGGTGAAAAAACATTACAAAATATACACTTTAATATTATAAGTCAAATTGAAAAATTGCATGCGACAAAAAATATGAAAAATAAAAATATGTCACAAAATACTTAAAAATCTATATTAACATCATTATAGGCGTCTTTTTATGCGTTTTTTAGATTTTATCCTTTTATGCCATGAGGGCATTCTGGATTGTCAAAATCGGTTCAGCCATTCTTGAGGTATAAGTATTTTAGCTAACATCCCCTTCCTTTGTATATATACATTGTATATATTCCGCTATATGTATCCGAAATATTTACTATTGGCATCTACGTAACGGTCAGGATTGACCTGTTCGTCTATTTGTGATTTCACCGGGATTAAAAATATTCGCGGTTTAATGGAAAATTTGATTTTATTTAACTCAAATGTCATAGCTTTTTTCATCCACTAAATATTACCCGATGACCATCAAAAGTGGAAGGCTTCTGCCCTGCCCTAAGCTCTAGCCTCATGCTAACTTCCGCGTCGATTGGCCTATAATTGCGACCTGTAGAGCAACTGCAAAATAAGGAATTTTTCAGTTTTTGGTCCATTTCAACCCCTAAATATTATGCGATCATCTCCAAAAGAAATAGGGTTCTATTCTGACATTAACCCCACCTCCATTCTAAATTTCGTGAAGATCGGGTCATAATTGCGACCTGTAGAGTGATTACAAATTAACATGGACAGACGGACGGACATACATTGCTAGATCGCTCGGCGAGATAGGAAGATCCATACATACTTTCCTATGTGGGAAACCAATATTTCGTGGTGTTACATAATTTTTGGCCCAATCAAACTTATAACACCCCCAGCACATAGTGTTGTAAGGTATAAAAATACTAAAAATAAAAATGTTTTGTTATTTTTCCTTCTATAAATTTAAAAGTTTCATTTGATTTGCAAAAAGTTTCATTTCGGTTGCAAATGGTTTCATTTCCACTGCAAAAGGTTTTGCGGTCATCTCCAAGACTTCTGTTCTGATCTTAAGTCCAACTTCATGCACGATTTCATAAAGACCGGTCATAATTGCGACCTGTAGCGTGATTACAATTTTAAATGGACAGATGACCAGACGGACGGACAGACATACATAGCTTGGCGAGATAGGTAGACACATATATAGTTTCCTATGTTTTGGACTAATATTTTATTTATAATACCCACAATACGTAGTGATGTAAGGTACATAAATTAAAAACTGTAAAATGACATTAGAATTTGTGTTTTTTTTTTCACATTCACATTTGTATCATCATATAGAAACAGGTCCTTAATTAGTAGTTGATATTTGAGTGAGCAATATTAGCAAATATATTCAAGTTGAAGTACTTTTTAATTCATTTCAAAATCATGGCAACTCTATGCACCTTTATTACACAAACCCACTGACACACTGGCCAATGAAATTTCCTCCCCTACGTTTAACAGGGGTTGGCTGGCGTATGTACAATTACGTTTGATATTGTCATTTGCCATAACTCATACGACCTGTTGTTAGGTAAACCAACAACATCTTAAGGGACCATCACCGGGAGAGCAAGAAATTGTGTTTCTCCGAGAGAGTAATTTAATGTTCCTTGAGAGAGAAATGTAGTAGACAAAAGGGGAAATAACAAATCAAAACAATGTTCACATAAATTCTCATTCTCTCTCTTCAAAAAAGCTCTCAGCGTATTGTTTGTTTCTGATTCTGTTATGAATTTATGTGAGGCAATTGACTTTCTTTATCGTTGACGTTAACTTCGACGAAGCTGACGCTGACGCTGCCATCACCCATTTTCGATGATTGGTACATACGAGTGTGGCGCCAAACATAAAACGAATGTTAACATTGTTTTTAACATGCAATGCTTGTGTAACATATGTATTGTTCTGTTACGGCCACAGTTCGGGCGCTTGTTCGTTGCTGTGCTGGGGGGAATATTTTACAGTTTAACAGTGACTGCTGTTATTGCTTGTGTTTACAGTTGACGTGGCTGCGCATTTCTTCTGCCGCTGTAGTGGCTGCTGAGCTCCTCGTTTGTCGTTTGGTGTACAGCGCCAGCCAAAGAACCAGCCAAGTGAAAGGTTCCAGTTAAATTTCTATCGTGCGCGCGTGAAGAAATACAATTGTAAAGCGGATATGCAGAATTCGTTTTAAAATTTGTGTTTGTGTTTATCTCTTCTACAACAAAAACAGAAGCAACAACAACGCTAACGCCAACAACTTCTTTAACTGATGTTTTAAATTTCCCACACTCACGCCCCTACAAAAATACACACACACACATACACACGTATAAAGTATGTAATTCAGTGAAAGAAGGGTTTTTTGTTCATCCTTTCGTGTGGTTCTTGTTCAAATGTTAACTCCAAACAACTGGCCAGAGTTTCAATGTTAAAGAGAAAGTAAATGAAAACGAGAATACCAGCAAAGTGTTGTGGAATTGACGCGGAGTAAAATTAAAGTTGTTAAACGGGAAAATTTATTTTGAAAAAAAAAATCATGAAAAAATAAATAATACTTTGTGGAATATTGAAAAAGAAGAAAATCAAATAAAATTAAATGTAAATAAAATATTTTCTAAGTAAAAATTAGGGGAAACCAATATGCTTTTGTATAAGAAATATTAATTATTTGACCACTGAAAATATATCCAGAAAAGAAATAAACTACAAATATTTGAGTTCAATTCTGTGGCAAAACGCAAGAAAAGATAAGTGAACAACAGCGACCGCGGCAAAATTGGGTGACCATTGAGGAAAAAATCAATTGTGTGCGTCTGAGGCGCAAATTAAAATTTTTAATAATAACAAAAGCCAAATGTCATGATTAATTAGTGTTATCTATATAACTGACAAACCGAAAAGCAAAACAATAAAGCAAGAAAAAAAACCAATAGCATTTTTAATGGAAGTCGTTTTTAATGGAATGATAAAAAATTGAAAAAAAAAAAAAAAAAAACACACAGAATAAGAAAACATAGCCCACCTTTACAAATTTATTGTAATTGAAATTTATGTTAAAAAAAATACCAACAACAATAGTGAATAAGTAAATCATATCTCCGAGTAAATACATGCACAAGTGTTTTGTGTGTCTGACCTTTAAGTCCGAGCACAAGTTTGATGATTTATGAAAGAAAACCAAGCACAACAGCAACAACAACAACATCAACAAAAAATGAATAATTTGTAGAAAAATGTCTTTATACAAGTGAATGTCTAAGCATTTTGTCCACAACAGAAAAAAGTAAATATATAAATAAATGAAGAAAGGAAGAAAACAGAGAGAGAGCGTGTGTGGTCGTAATTTATTTCTAGTTTATTTGCAACCAGAAAGAAATATGAAATTGTGTCAACTCATATGAAAAAATCATTTATAATATTTATCTCACCTTGCAATTTGCACAAAACAAAAAAAGAGTGTTTGAAAAGTTCATTTGTCACAATTAAGCGAAAAAACCAAAACAAAACTAAAGCATACTCGTCAACAAATCCCACAAATCGTATCTCGAGTGTTTTATAAATACAGAAATAAGCAAACCTGGTTCCTCTTTGGCTCACGTGAATGCCGATAACATCCGCTAACTTACCGCCCCAACCCTCCAACTAAATGAAAACAAATAATTACACATTGAAAACATCTGTTTTGATATTAAAACAATAATAACTGGACTATTTTTTAACAACCATCTTCCGTGTACTCTCTCAACTCAACACAACTCAATCTTATCAAATACAAATGCACACAAAAACGTATCCGTGGACGTCATCGTCTTCGTCAGCAAAATAAAATAGTTACTAAGATTTTGTAGCGTCACCAACAGCATCGTAGTACATTATTGTTGTTTTGGCAGTTTTTTATAAATAGGCCATTGTTTGTGGTGTATTTTTGGAATATGTAGTTTTCGGTGTTAACAAATTAGGTAAGTACTAAACGATTCTTTAAGGGTATATTAGAAAATTAATAAATATACAATGATCTTAACAAATTTATGCATTTATTTTATAATCGACATAAGACGGAGCGGAAATAGTTTAAATATCTCAAATAGTGCTATGATAATCCAAACCTTCAAAATTTATTTCAGCTCACAATATTAAAAAAGGATAAAACTCCAGAATATAATTTCAATGTTTCAAACTATTTTGGCTTCCTAAAAATACACATAAGGGTTTTAATGCATTTTTCGAATAGTATTGGAACGTTACTTAGAAGGGAAGAGGGTTACACACATAGTAGTACGAAAATGAATTTCGGTTTAGAATTAAAATTAACGAACGAACGGATGTTTTCAGTATATGACTAACGTTTTGAGTTGTATGAACCAAAACTAGTCAAGAAAGATATTGCTCTCCACATTGTAAACTGATTGCAGTGATGGGCGAACATTTTAAAAATGGGACACAATATTTTGAACCGCAAGTGCATACTTTTTCTTTCAAGGGCTCAAGGTTTTCAAAAACATAACTATATCGGGGTTGATTCAAACGATTCATTTTTAAAAATCAACATCTTGCATTTCTTTGGAAGTACACTGCCAAATTGATAGGACCCCATTTAAAGTCGATATAGTTATATCCCTTTGGCCGTCCGTCCGGAAAAGGAAGGAAGTATCTGATTCGGTGCAAACTTGATACATCGTAATATAGCCCAAAAATTATGAAACACTTCAAAATGTTGGTCCCCGACATGGGAAACTATATATGGATCTTTCTATCTTGCCGAGCTGAGTTGATCTAACTATGTACAGGGTGAGATAAAAACTGCAACAATTTCAAACGCCATAATTTCTACTTTTTATTTTATTGAATGAAAACAAAAAATGTCCGAAAAAGCATCACATTTTAGAAGTTTAGATTCATTCGAATTGACCACCTTTGTTGCTCTGCGGTATTTTTGACCATTCCTGGCGAAGCGCTTGCTTGAGGTGATCGACACTTTGGATTTTTTAGTGCCAACCTTGCTTTCCAAAATGCTCCAGACACAATAGTCCAACGGATTGGTATCCGAAGATTTTGGAGGTCATTGTGTGCTGGAATTGAAGCGAGGAACCTCATTTTGTAACCTTTCTTGGGTGACGCGTGCTGAGTGCGATGGTGCTGAGTCCTATTGTAATATCCAAGGTATGCGGCCAAAATGTTTGCGTCCCCCTGGCTTTAATACTCCGTCCAGAATATTTTCGCGATAATATTCGAGCGGAGAGCGACCATCGGCTGTTATGGCGGCCCACACCATTACCATGGCCGGCAGCTTAGAAACCTATTGTTTTTGAAGATGATCGTAAAATATTTAGGGGTTGAAGTGGACCAAAAACAGAAAAATTTGCAGATTTTGCAGTTGCTTTATAGACCACAATTATAAACCGATCGACGCGGAAATTTTCCGTTAGAATTTAGAGCTGGATAGAAACCTACCGAACTGGACTACGAAATTTTCCGCTTAACCGCGAATATTTTCTAACTCGACAAAGTAACAAATACATTTCTGACTGTTCCTATGTTCTGATAGCCAAGATATCGGATATAAAGAAAATAGGTACTATATATATGCAAAATAAATATATTAGTTATTCTGCTTATAAGTCAAGAACCGCTGGACTAATTTTCACAATTCTCTTCAATTTGAAATGGTCTCTTGACAGAAAAGAATAAAATATAAGAAAAAGGCGTAAGAATACGGCAGTAAAAAGTGAAAATTTTTTGTTACATTTTTTTTTTTTTTAATTTAGTCATATTTCGATTTGACTTACCATTTTGCGTTGTACATTTTCTAAAGTTTTTCTTCACTCCGCAACACTATGTGCTGAGGTTATTATATACAGGTTACATTTATCGTCCGATAGTCGCGAAAGATGGCCACTGCATTATATTTAGCTGTAAAATGGACCACAACATTCTTATGAAATTGTTTTTAATACCTAAGAACACGAGTGAGTGCGTCAATATTGGGCAAATGCCCCCGATCAAAAAGCTAAGGCTAAAATTTGGGCAGGGCTCGAGAACAACGCTTCGAAATCGTAGAAATTTATTTTTAAAAACAGCGTACAATCAGTTGCTGATCTATTACCTCCCGTAGAAATTTGAAAAACTTCTAATTTTCCCAAAATGTGAAATTCGTGTCGATTTCTCATTGAACTTGCACGACCAAATTAAAACAAATGTTGAAAATCAAATGCATTTTGCAAAAATAAAGCAGAAAAATTTAATACTGAGCGATGGGAGTACTACTAGTTGTAATATTTACACAAAATTAGGTCTGGTTTTGTGGTCTACTACGAGTTGCACAAAATGGAAACGTACGTCTCGAAATTCACTCCATTTGGGATGATATTCGCCATAATTTGTACAATAAACCTTAACTCGGATTAATGATATATATGAGAGCTATATCCGAATCTTAGCCGTTCTCATTAAATTTGGCAAAGATATTTCCGAGCTTTATAAGAAAACTGGTACCAACTATAATTGTTGTCGAATGCTCATTACGAATGTGAGGGTCTTAAACACCATATCGGATGAAACATATATATATGAGAGCTATACCGAACCGATTTTGAAATTTAAATTCCAAATTTAATGTATTTCTAGGCTGGATTCGGTCGGATCTGCCAAAATTCAGGTCATTTGGACTGATATTAGATATTTGGTACACAATTAACCCGAAATCGGGTTATGATGATATATATGGATGCTATAGCTATATCTGAACCGATTTTCTCCAAATTCAATGTACTTGCTTCTAGACTGAATTCGGTCGGATGTACGAAATATAAGGACTGAACCCGTAAATATTTTGCGATCATCTCCAAAAGCGAGAGACCCCTATGTATCTCTAAATTTAGACTCATCTATATGACTTGCTTATCTAAGATATTTGGCTATATTCGTCAACGAAATCAGCATAAAAAAGCTAGAAGTTCGCCTTTTGTGTATTTTGGGTATCGCCTTAAGTTATTTTAACAAATTTGGTACAATTGAAATGTTGATACTTTTTCACACAAAAGTAGTGGTAAATTCTACCCGCTGTCGTAAATTCTAATTTCATGCGAGATTTCGTGTCCTTTGGTTTCTATTTGTGACCTTTTTAACGGCTGCAAAATCAGGAAAATTTCTGTTCAACCCCTAAATATTTTGCGGACATCTTCGGAAACAATGGGCCTAGCTCTTCTGAGCTTAACCCTACCCTTGTGAAAATTTTCATGAAGATCGGACGATAGTTACAATCTGTATAAAATAAACCTAACCTGTGTTGTATGGTAAAAAAATATTACAAAATGTATACTTCAATATTATAAGTCAAATTAAAAAAATCGCATGCGATAAAAAATATGAAGAACATTAAAAAAATGTAACAAAATACTATAAAATCTATATTAACATCATTTATGGCATCTTTTTACGCGATTTTTTAATATTTTATACTTTTATGACAAGAGGACATTTTGAATTGACAAAATTTGTCAAAATCGGTCCAGCCATTCTAGCTAACATTCCCTTCCTTTGTATACATACATTGCATATATTTCGCTAAATATATTCGATATTTTTACTATCGGCATCTACGTAACCGTCAGAAGTGACCTTTTCGTCTATTTGTGATTTCGGCGAGATTAAAAATATTCGAGGTTTAATGGAAAATTTGACTTTTATTTGAGACAAATTTAATTGTCTATTTCACCCACCAAATATTATCCAAATTAGAAGGCTTCTGCCTAGCCCTAAGCTATAGACCAACGTCAATGTAGACCAACTGCAATGTAGACCAACTGCAAAATAAGGAAAATTTTCAACCCATGAATATTATGCGATCATCTCCAAAAGCAATAGGCTTCTATTCTGACCATAACCCCACCTCCATTTTGAGTTTCGTGAGGATCGGGCCATAATTGCGACATGTAGCTTGATTACAAATTAACATGGACAGACGGGCGGACATACATAGCTAAATCGACTCAGCTCGGCGAGATAGGAAGATCCATATATACCTTCCTATGTGGGTAACCAATATCTCGAGGTGTTACAGGGTATAAAAATGTAAAAAATATAAACCTTCTAGATTGAATTTGGTTGGATGAATCAAAATTCAGGTAATTAGGACTTATATTGGCCATTTGGTGCACAATTAATCCGACATCGGTTGAAGACATATGGGAGCGTTATCTAGATCTGATCCGATTATCACAAATTTCAGTAGGGTTCGTCTTTGCGGTCTGCACTTTGTTCACAAAAATACATGGACGGACTCACATGTATAAATCAACTCAGAAAGTGAATCTATGAATATCCTCAAAAGTAACTATGGGTCTACCTCTTTTTACAAATTTGTTGTTTCAAAATTTGACCACTTTGTGGGGCAGGTACCAGGGGGGAGGCCGATGTATTCCATCTCCATACCAAATTTTGTGTTGGTAGATATATTGGGATGTTTCAGATTTAAAGACAATCGGACTCTTATTTCACATTTCATAAGAGTTTGAATTATTCAATATTTTGATCCTTTACGGGAGAAGTTCTTGATGGAGTGGATCGATATTGCCAATTTTCGCACTCAATATAATTGTTTGAAGTTCGGTATATGCAACTCATATGGGAGGCAAGATGCCTATGTGGGTGCAGGTTCAGTATTTTGGAGGTATTTCAAAATTTATGTTACCAGTTCGCAATAACAGAAATAACATGCTGGAATATTGGCCATTACATATTGGGATAGGCATATTTTAAAAACATTTACGTTTCAAATAATGGAGGGTTTTTAAAGTTTGGCCCTGTCTAACTGAACGATTTTTTAATTAATTAATAATTAAATATATTAATAATTAAATATGAACTTGTACCATAGCTTTCAAATGTTTTGGGATAACACCATTTTGATATTTATTATTATTATTATTATTATTATTATTTTTTTTTTCTGTAGGAATCAAGAACCTCTTGCTAAAAAATTAGTTCACGTTGACTGCAATCATATAAAGCAGTAAGTTCGTCCGGGCTGAACTTTGAATACCCTCCACCATTTGAAACGAATTTAGAAATTTTCAAAAAATAAAATCCTTAAAAAATTATGTTAAAATATAAAAAAAAACGAATATATTCGTTATATTGGGATCTATACGACGAGGACCTACATAGGCATTGTTTGTCATAAGTCATTACCATATTCAAATTCGAAACTTGAAATAAACGGTGAATAATGTAGCTAAAATCGTTAAAATAGGAAGGTACCGTTATATCGGAGCAGCATAGACAATATTCTGTCATAGGCTACACCATTACGAACTTCAAATACGACTGCTTAAACAATTTTCCGTCACAGACTGTAGTTCCCATTACGAAATCTATATACGTAATTAGAAACAATTCCGGTGAATAATGACGCTAAAATCACCAAAATACCGAATATTGGGAGGTACCGTTACATCAGAGCTATACCAAGACGTGGACCTGCACAGACAATTTTCTGTCATAGGCTGTAGTATCCATTACGAACTTCAAATACATAATTTGAAACAATTCCGGTGAATAATGTCGCTAAAATCATCAAAATACCGAATATCGAGAGGCACCGTTATATGGGGGCTATATGAAAACGTGAACCAACATGGTCCATTTACGAACTTAACCTGCCTACTGGAAAAATAAACATGTGTGTGTGTGTGTACCTTCTATCTCAATTCGTTCGAAAAATAGCGTAATTACAACAGACAGACAGACGGACATCGCTAAATCGGAATGACAAAGTTAATATACCCTCCGTAGTATGGTGGAGGATATAAAAAGTAACTAATTTGTACTTTTCCTGTTGGTTTCGTACACTATCCCTCCTTCCTTTTGCCTTTTTGTGCAACATTGCATATTTATATAAGACCTTAAAATTATCAGTAAAATCAATTTCTCAATTTTTTGCATTACGTGTGCAAAAGGTTTGAAATTAAAAATTAATATTGTATAAATAACCATCCATCTATTAAAAAATATTCCCAAACACGTGATGTATTAAAATTCCCCTTAAGATACCAACAAATTCAGCTGTATTCAAAGACTGTCATCCTCCCTAAGTACTGCTGTACGCACATTAATCAAACTTGTGTAGCTTCACTTGTTTTTTGTATTTATTTGCATCAAATTATTTGTTTTTTTTTTTTTTTTCACACACATTTTTCGGTAAGGCTTTTGCATTCTGTGTATATGATTTTCGTTCTCATGTTTTTCTTTGTTGTGTTTGACAGAAGATGTTTGATAAAAAGTGTGTGTGTGTTTGTGCATCTTATCGCCTTTGTTCGCGGCTTCTCAATTTTTGTTTGTGTCTGGCGGTATAGCAAGTTGTGTCGGACCCTTATCTTCGCCGCGATAAACAACAAATGGACAAACCAACAACGAATAAAGACAGCGAAATGAGTATTGAATTTCTTTGTGACGTAAGAAAGTGACAATGGACTAGTATTTTTGTTTAAGTGGACATTAGCATTAAGTATTATTAAATTAATTAAAAATAGATATCTATGAGAGCGCTTCTTTATGCGAAAAGTAGAGAGATGTGGGAGTTTAATTTTATGAAGCTAATCGAAAATTTGTAATCTTGAAAATTATTTCCATAATCTATTCAATTAAGTTTCAAATTCCAATCCCAACATTTTTTAATCTCAAAAATGATCAACTAAAACAATTCCGGTATCAAATATTATTTCAATATTAATTGCTGTTATAATTAACAATTCGAAATGCCTTTAAGCAAATTATCACTGGAGTATAATTAAAATGCTAGTCACTTCTAATAATTCCTGTTAACACTTCATAAATTTCATGCAAACGTTCAAATGTCATTAATTATTTAACTGCGATTTTCTATGACTTAATTACCGAGTAATACGAATAGCGTTTCTTTGGTGAGCTTCAGATAATTATACATTTATTATTGGAAATTGTTGGTGGTTACATTGTCGGTTTCGTCTGTGAATTGGGGTCATATGTTAGCTTATAATTAATAAAGAAATTTACATTTCCTATGAACTTAATACTCGTGTTGGTGTTGATGTGGCTTAATTTACAATTGTTGTATTTGGAAAGATATATATATATATAGGTTGTTGGTTACATGGAATTGTAAGTGGAATTTGTACGAACAATTAAATCGGATTATTATTTTTGTTGGAATTCAAATATAAATGTAGTATTGAGGATAGATTTCATAAGCCGAATTGAATACCATACACCATGAATGACTTAACAAATTTATATATATTGAAGATCGACATGTTAAAGAGACTATTCTATATAAATATATATAATATAAAAACAAACAAATTATACGGTACTTAATTTATTAACATTAATAATGTTAGTAAATGGTTTCCTGTTGTTAAAAGAGGTGCATAAAAGAGTCCAGTGGGAGTTTTATACGGAGTTTCCTCTTCAGACCTTTGTTATGTGTGGGAGCGCCCCCGAGTCACTTATGTTTGAAAAATTAGACTGGAAGCCGAATCTCTCGAAATCAAGTGGAAACATTTTTTGTTTGCTGATTAGTGTGTGTAACAGCAAAAAAAGTTATAGTCGTGCGGGGTCGACCATGTGATACCCTTCAACACTACAATATGTTCAAAGTCCCTTATGTCCTAATTCATTTTGGAAGATTTCAGATTTTACCCTTAGGTTTTTGACCCGGGGAATTTGGTCAATATTTACGTACTCCGTCGAGTTGTTAGGTATTCAAAACAATTTCACACGAAAGTTGTGGTCCATTTTACAGCTAAATATAATCCAATGGTCATCCAAAATGCTAGACTTCTTCCATGTATTTAACGCTTTTCTGATGCGAAATTCCGTACCGATTGGTTTTCAATTGTGGCTTATAGAGTGACTACAAAATTATTTTTTTTAGTCCATTTGAACTCCTAAATGTACATCTTTAATTGTGACCCCAATTCTAACCACATGCAAAATTTTGTGAGGATCGGACGATAATTGCGACATGTATATAATACCCTCAAAACGTAGTGGTGTGGGGTGTTAAAATTTAGAAAATTTACAATTCAAAATAGTAAGCCAAATTAAAAAATCGCATGCGATAAAATATATGAAAGAAATTCACTTTTTTATTGGTATATTTTCTGCGATTTTCTTAGGTTTTATCCGTTTATTGCAAGAGAGCATTCTGAATTGATGGGAATTCTTGACTTACAAGCAGAATAAATCTATATATATATATAAAAAAGAAAGTTGTGTTAGTTACTACGTTTATAACTTAAGAACCGCTGGACTGATTTTAACTATTCATACAAATTCGGAATTGTTTCCTGTCCGAAAAGGATAATATCCAAAAAATCGCGTAAAATGTGATATATTAACATTTTCATTTTGAAATGTACAATAGTAATGTTTTATTTTTGACCTACATTCTAATGACCTACTCTTCTAATGAACATTTTTAGTGTTTTTTAAATTTTATTTTTGAATTCGAATATTAATACCAATTTATTTAATTGACTTGATTTCTTGAGAACTGAAATTGATGGCGGGTTACATGGAAGTGTAGTACCGAATTATGTGGTGCCGAAACGGAATAGATGATATCGATATAATTTAACGCGATCACACCAAAGTTAAAAGATATTTACTTTTTCAAAATCGCTAAAAAATAACGAAAAAAGATCTTATTGCAAAAATTCTCAAATCGGGAAAAATCGAAAAAAAATTCAATGGAATCGAATTTTAAAATAATAGTACATTCTATTGACAAACTTTGTAAGAATCTTTAAACATTTGCTGTAAAAAATCAGCGAACAAGTTGAAGATCAATTTTTCAATTTATTATTCTTCTTTTGTCAATTTTTTCAATTTGTATTATCATACTGAATTCAGTGGATTTTTTGTGAACAAAATAAAGAATAATTTTTCACTATATACAATTTTTCACCAAAAAAATGAAATAAGTGCGAAATAGGATGTTACCTGACATCTACCCTTCAACTCCAGGGCCTACATCGTGGTTCAGCTGGAAGATGCAAAAACATTATACAAACAAAAATTACCAAAAAAGTCTAATGGGGCTCATTTCAAAGCATGGACCTATTTCTTTCATGTGACAATAATCCGTCCAATGAGAGCTCAAAATGCAAAATTCTTTGGGAGTACAATCAGTAAAATACCAAAATAGTAGAGCGAATGGGACTTTTAGTAAGAAAAGGATTTATATACTTCCAAAAATTCTTCCCAAATATTCAAGATACATTAAATCGCTTTTGCAGGTCTCGATATCGATCATAACTCACGGATAAGGGTACAACCCGATTTCATATTTATATAACCATCTATGATTTAAGCTATTTTTGGGGTCTTGGCCAATTTTTTTCATTTTTTGGCCCTTATTTGGCATTTTTGTTTCTAAGGGGGGGAGAGAACCTCTTCGCATAAAATTTGAAATTTTCAGAGTAGGGCCCATATTGGTCTTGATCAATTGATTTGGCTAACAAATTTATTTATGCTACCCTGGGGTAGGGAATCATCATACAGATAATTGCCACATAGGAATTTATTAAAGAAAAGTCCCCACATTGGATTATTATCAAGTCCACTTTCACATCTAATATGTGGTCAGAAGAGAAAATTGTGTATTCTATTGAATTTGTAACTCCCAAGAGAATATTGGTTGGGCTACGTTTTGGTATAACCCTCATATGAATGTATCCCTGATTCCAGCTATGACTTTGGTCTTGGCTTTTCTATTTCGAGGGTCTTGACCACAGTTTCCAATCGATTTTGCTGTATTTAGGCTATTTTGTGGGTAGAGAACCATCTTACAGAAAAATGTCAACATACGTAAATATTTTGGTACAGTCCCCATATAGCCGCCGATCTTTAGTGATTTTTACCGATTGGCGGACGACAACACGGGCATTGTTTAATCGTCATAGAATTTTACTATAAACAAGAACATAGACTTTTTGGGGACGCTAATGCGCAATTTTAGGGGCTATGGTAATGGGTGTAAAAGCGTAATGAACTTTGACTATTCAGAAATTATTTTGCCCTCCTTCAATAGGTATTTATTTCTATTTAGTCTGATCAATATTTTACTAATTTGTTCACCTTTATGAACTAGATTTGTGAAAGATTATGCTATATAAAATCTTCATTACAGACTAAAACTACGGGCCGGCAACGCGGTCCGGACCAGCTAGTAAGATATATTTCTTTTACATATATATAGTACCTATTTTGCTTTATATACGATATCTTGGCTATCAGCATCACTTTTATGGTCAGAAGTGACCTTTTAAAAATATTAAAAATATTCGCGGCTTAGGAGAAATTTTCGTACTTTCTTACATAAAATGAGGGTCTTTTTTAACCGATAAATATTTTCCGATGGCCGACTAAATTGTAAATTTCCGTGTCGATTCCTTAATAATTGTGGCCTATAAAGCAACTCCAAAAGTTTTCCAAATTTCACCTCCTTTTTGGAAGAGTGGACAAAAAAAGTGGATTAAAAGATGAAATCTTTTATCGAAATTTATCTATGTTTGGTATTAATATTAAACTGTGACATAATTTGGAATATGGCAGGATATATTTTTTTTTTAAATTTTCTGTTAATTTGATAAACTATATGACAATATAAAAAATTCATAACCTCTAAAAATATAGCCTCTATATAGATGGGGTTAAAATATTTCAGCCTTAATGATAGACAACGTTGGCCTTTACCAAAAAGCCTCATAAAAAATTTACTTTACACAATTTCCAAGGAATGAAATGCCTTTAACTTCCCAAGAAAAGAAAAAAAAAACACACACACACCGAACGACAACTAATACAAAGTTTATTTTTGAAATAATGAAGATAAATACAAATTTGTGCTGGAAATGTCAGGGGCAAACGACAAATCCAAATGCTGTCAATGTTCAATGGCAATGTTCGACTTGTGTAACTGTGGATTGTTTTTCTTTCTTCTTCTTCTTTTTTTTCTTTTTTACTCGTGGGAATATCGATTTTCATTAACGGTTCTTTATGTTATGACTTTAATAAAAAAAAAACTGAAAGCTGAAAACAGCGACACAAAATAAATGTTTACAACAACGGAATCGAACAAATTGACAATTTAAAATGGAAAACAACATCAATAATAAAAATTGATAGGAAAAATTTATGGCAACAGAAATGAGAAAAATCAAAAAAAAAAAATACAGAGAGAAAATTCAATAAATTTAAATGAACATTTCCAACTAACTGCCTGTTAATATATATTTTTGTGAGTTGTTGTACAATTTGTAAATTGTATTTATTAAATGTTTTGCTTGCTTTCTGTACTTTTTTTCTCTATTTAATTTCTCTGTCTGCCTGGTGGGGGGTCGTTTGTTGGTGTGTGAATGTATGTGTGCAAAGGGAAAAACAGTATTCATTGCAATGGAATTAAATAATAGAAGACAGAGGAAAAAATGCGAGGCAAAAATGAACAATAAGTAAGTGGGTACTTGTGCGAATAAACATTCAAGTGTAGACTCATCATCTTTTGAGAATTGCCTGCCTACTTCAACTCACCTTCCAACAATGGAGTAGGGGGCTTTGCATTGCCCATGGCTACGTATGCGAGAGAAAATATCCGACGGCTTTTCTTTGAAATGTCATACGTAATCAACAAAGCTGGAAAATATACTCGTTGATTTCACAAAGAAAAAAAAAAAAAGAAAATAGGAATGGAAGCAAAAAAAAAAAAGAACATTTTTAACACTTCCATAGACCACAACAATTTAAGGGCTAACACTTTGGCATACCGAAAATACCGCACATATTTATTTAGAAGACTTAATTAAGAGATGACAAAACAAACCAAACAACCTTTTTTCTTGGGGATGTACCACAAGGGAAACAAACTTCAAATTAGAAATTTCTTAAAAAATGTGTAGATATAATTCTTTGGAATTTAAAAAGAAGATATATGAAATATCTAAAAATAAAGTTCATAGAGAAAAGTCATTAACTAGAAGGTGAAAAAGGGATATGTTATTAAAAAAAAAGGTAAAAACAAAAAGGCAAATTTAAACTGGTGGACTGGTCAGACGGCCTGATCATGTATCCATTTAATTTGAAACTCTTATGATTAGATCGAAAGAATCCATACATTTTGAGATGAATAATTGCTTTATTTGGCATTCATAATATCCTCCCATTTTATAACCTCCACCATAGTATAGTAGTCTAACATTTTATGTCGATTAAGCGATGCCCGTCTATCTGTCTGTTCGTGGTAATCTCTCTAACGTCCAAGCTATATGAAATAGGTTGATAACATTTAACTCAGATGTATTATATGTCTGCAGGATATTGGTATTAAAAATGAGCCATATAAGTCCAAGATTTTGTTTAGTACCGGTAGATTTAAGGTCGCTTAAACCGAATTTGCTGTAAATTAGCAGTAGGAAATTTGCTGAAATAAAATTTCCTTGAATTGAACTGTCTATATATGTCCAGTCCCCATTTGTAAGACAGTTCCCATAAAATCCAGACATCAGAATTGTTTAAAATTTGGTATTTGCAGTTCATAATAGGTACCAGTGCCTCCCAATAGCCGGTTTTTAAGGGATTTCAGATACATTTTTCAATAGGATTATATCAAACTTGGCCGCCTTCTCTGGTAGATAATAGAAGTACACGTTTTCATATAGCCCCCATACAATAGTACCTCCATATATTCGATATTTTATCTAAACTTCCACAAGAATTATTTCAAATTTTAAATTCAGAGTTCTCGTCGGATACTACTTCCTGTAACAGAACATTTCCTGTATTGGTTAGCTCCCAATATTCGATATTTTTATTATTTTAGCTTTATTTTTTAACAAAAATTTTTCAAACTTGGTTTTTGGGGTCCCTAATAGGCACCAGCTTCTCTGGTAAACTCTGGTGAGGTAAAAAAAACTGCAACAAAGTCAAACGCCATAATTTATATATCTATATATTTTTTAATGTTATTGAATTTATGCAAAATGGTCGGAAATAGCATAAACTTTTAGAATAAGTTTAGATTTGCTCGAATTGGTCACCTTTGGCACGAATTATGGCCTTCAAACGGTCACAAGCTGCCGGAATGTAGCTCTGCGGCAGTGAATACCATGGTTTTGGAAAAAAACACCAATCCTCATCATTACCCTTGGTTTTGGCCTGGGCATAAAAACAAAGCGAACTTTTGATATCCTATAAAATAATATAAATCTGCAAATAATTCTGTTTTTTTTTTATACCCTCCACCATGCTATGGAGGGTATATTAATTTTGTCATTCCGCTTGTAACTCCTCGAAATACTCATGTCAGACCCAACAAAGTATATATATTCTTGATCAGCGCAAAATTCCGTCTGTCTGTCTGTGTGTCTGTCTGTTGTAATCACGCTATCTTTCGAACAAATTGAGATAGAAGGCTAAAATTGTGCACACATGTATATTTTGCCAGTAGGCATGTTAAGTTCGTAAATGGGCCATGTAGGTCCAAGTTATCATATAGCCCCCATATAACGGTACCTCCCGATATTCGGTATTTTTATGATTTTAGCGACATTATTCACCGGAATTGTTTTAAATTTGGCATTTGAAGTTCGTAATGAATACTACAGCCTAAGACAGAAAATAATCTGTGTAGGTCCACCTCTTCGTATAGCCCCTATGTAACGGTACCCCCGATATTCGGTATTTTGATGATTTTAGCTACATTATAAATAGATTTTTATTCAAGTTTCGCATTAAAATATTGTAATAACTTATGACAAAAGTTGCCTATGCAGGTCCACGTCGACGTATAGGCATTCGGTATTTTTAAGATTTTAACATAATTTTTAAGGGATTTTATTATTATTATTATTATTTTATTTTTTTTTTTTTTTTGGAAATTGTCAAATTTGTACCAAATGGTGTAGGGTATTAAAAGTTCGGCCCGTAAAAAATCCCAGATTATTAAAAATACACATTTTAGATATTTAAATCCTCCATGCTTGACATTTCCAACAATTTTCCCATTTGACATCCCTTGATGATATAATTTGCCATACATGATTTTATATCTGCACTTAAAATTCCACAGGCCACTTGCTGAGTGTAGTGTAAAATAAAGCACACCCAAGTATTCATTCTTAATATTGTTGTTGTCATGATGAAGATTTATGATTAAGGTATGGGTAGAGCTTATGTGCGTGACGTGAATGTAATGCTAGTTCGGAAATAGAAAAAAGACCTGCAACACTCTGTGTGTGCGAATGTTGGCTCGCTCACTTGGTGCCATAATAATTTTAATTTAAATTATTTCAATTAGCGAGCAAATGTAGAAATTGATTGTTAGTTAAATGGAAGTCTGCCAGCAATTAAAATTCCGTGATTTTCAGAGGCATATGGCATAAGCTAGCTAGGGGACATAATATTAGAAATTAAACTTTTGGAAATTATATGGAAAATTAATAGGTGAGTGAATGAAGAGCATTTTTGCTCTGTGATATATATTTAAGGCTAGTCGTCATAATATGTTCAGATAAACCTGCAGTTCATAGTGAAATTGCTGTGTGATTATGTTAAGGCAAGATTTCTTTCTTTTAAGCCAAGAAAAATTGCAACTCTCATTATAACCTCCACCATAGTATGGAGGGTATATTAAGCATAAAATTCTATGTCGATTTACCGATGTCAGTTGGTTGATAAATTTTTATTCAAATGTATATTATGTCTACATGACTTTTGGTATTGAAAATGGGCCATGTAGGTCAACGTTTTGGTATAGACCCCCTTATGGTACCTCCCTATTTTCAGTACTTGGCGATTTAATTGAGATTATACACCGGAAATGTTTCAAATTTGGTACTGGCTGGCCCACGTATTTATATAGTCCCCATATAACGGTATTTTCCGATATTCGCTATTTTGATGATTTAAGCGACATTATTCACCTGAATTAATTCAAATTTGGTATTTGCAGATCGTAATGACAGAAAATTGGCTGCCCATATTCGACGGACCCATCTGGCAACGCCACAACTTTTGACAGAGATATCACATCGCTTAATGACATAACGCGTTTTAAGCGTCAGTCCAAGCAGATTTTTACCATGAACTAATACAGGCCACGCGAGCGCTCTGAAGTAGTTGAAATTTACAAGAAGTCAATTGTGAAAACTCAACGTGCTTTTAAAACATTAAAAAATGTGAGAAGTGCGCCTTCTAAGAACACCATTAAGCTTTTATACGAAAAATTTTCGACTGGTAAGGCTCTTTCTAATCCGAAGAGGCCATATAAAAGTCGACCAATGCGATCGGCCGAGAATATCGCTGCCGTACGAGCCAGTGTTGAGAGGTCCCCAAGAACATCCCAAAAACGCCGTTCTCAGCTGTTGGGCATGACTCGGTCCACTTTACAACAGATTATTCGGTATTTTGATGATTTTAGCTATATTATTCAACAATATTTTTTTAAAGTTCCGCATTTGAACATTTTGACAAAAGTTGCCTATGCAGGTCCTCGTCGTAGTATATACCCTATTATAACGGCTACGTTCGGTATTTTTACGATTTTAACATAATTATTTGAGGATTTCATTTTTTGCAAATTCGTCCCAAATGGTGAAGGGTATTCAAAGTTCAGCACGGTCGAATTTACAGCTTTTTTACTTGTTTTCTCCCATCAACATCCCATGCGTCTTTCTTCTTTCGAAAATATATAAATGATTTTAATTTTTGGAAGAGAAATATCTTTATCTTCTTTCCCAATATTGCAGTCAGATACCAGTTTTGAAAATAAAAAATGTATTATTTTCCTTTTAAATTTTTGTGAATTCGAACAGAAGGCTTACATATCCTATAAGTCACATAATATCATTCACAAATCTCGCCCCAAAAACTATTTTTTGAGGTCATGTCATTTTCTTGGCTTTTACATTTTAGCCGTTGGCAGAAAACACGTTTTGAAGGGAGAGATTTCCTACAGAAATTTTACATTGTGTGGGTGTTACATTGTTTAACAAGCATCTATTGGATTGTGCCGACACTATGGAAATTTTCAGAATTTGAAAATCATGAATGTATTTTTCTGTACAGGCCTTAACGGAACACTCTAATGCTTTGCACGAAGGTAAATGTGCGAAACCTGTTTATGTTTTATTTTTGTCAGTTATTACACCATAGGGGGAAATTTCAACAAACTTTGGGCTTAGTTGTAAATAATACAAGAACTGCATACATATTTTATGCAATACAAACATTGTTATAGTCAAATTCAGTTAGAAGGGTTATACGTTTACCCTAAATGCTGGCAGCTTTTTTGCATTCATTTACCATTAAAAAGATTGAGCAGCAAAATTTCGGGGAGATGAGATGTAGTTTTTTACAAACTAGTGTCCTTGATGAGTATATTGGGAGCAGATGGTGAATGTGTATCATATAAAAAGTAACACAACTCAAAAATACTGATGTTATACATAGGCTGAAGAAAAATATAAATTGCGTTTTCTTCAGCCTATGTATAACTTATATTCCCAATTTTTATACCCTCCACCATACTATGGAGGGTATATTAATTTTGTCATTCCGTTTGTAACTCCTCGAAATACTCATGTCAGACCCAACAAAGTTCTTTTCTTGATCAGTGTAAAATTCTAAGACGATTTAGCCATGTCCGTCTGTCTGTCTGTGTGTCTGTCTGTCCGTCTGTCTGTTGTAATCACGCTATCTTTCGAACAAATTGAGATAGAAGGTTAAAATTTTGCACACATGTATATTTTGCCAGTAGGCCCCATATAACGGTACCTCCCGATATTCGGTATTTTGATGATTTTAGCGACATTATTTACAGGGATTGTGAAGTTCGTAATGGATACTTCAGCCCAAGCCAGAAAATTGTCTGTGCAGGTCCACGTCTTCGCAGAGCCCCCATATAAAGGTACCCCCCATATTCGGTATTTGGTGATTTTAGCTACATTATAAAAAGATTTTTCCTCAAGTTGCGCATTTAAATATTGTAATAACTTATGACAAAAGTTGCCTATGCAGGTCTACGTCGTCGTATAGGCATTCGGTATTTTTAAGATTTTAACAGAATTTTAAACGGATTTTATTTTTTGGAAATTGCCAAATTTATACCAAATGGTGGAGGGTATTAAAAGTTCGGCCCGGCCGAACTTACAGCTTTTTTACTTGTTGCAATTGCAATCGCTTTACCCCGAGCTAATTTTTCAATGTTTGCCGAATGGAATATTGCGATATGTTCAGCTCACGAGCCATATTGCGGTTTCGATCAAGTCGCTTATTTACTTTTCGAACCATTTATGCTGATGTTGCTGTTTTCTTCCGTCCACTTCCTTGACATCGGGCTACGCTACCAGTATCACTGTAACTAGCGATGTTACGAGAAACAAAAGATTTATTCACATTTAAATGCTGCAGTGCTCTAACGATAGCCACTTGTTGTTTTCCAGTCAAATACAAAGAAATCACAGTATCACGCTTGAATTCCATCACGAATAACTTTTTTCTGGAAAATTCTTATCACAATGCTTTTGTAAGCTTGTAAACAATATAATGAGCTATCACTGGAATAATTTTAACATCTGTCGGACGAGAGGCTTAGAAATGACAGCAGTCTGATGTTTCTGCAGTTTTTTTTGTCTCACCCTGTATGTACCAATTGAGCCACCGAATTGTTTGGATTTCACAATAATTTCTACCGATATTCGTTATATTGTCAGATTTTGAAATGGAATTCTTTAACATCTGGCAGAAAATGGAGTGGATAGGTCTACGTTTTTGTGAGTTTCTCATTTAGCCTATCTCTCTCCGGCAGAGAATTGCCTTGAGAGAATTGCATGTGAACTTTGTTATTATTTTTAAAACACATGAAATATTCATGAAAACCCCCCTTAAGCGTATATGTCATCATCAGCGTTAAATTCTATGTCGTATCAACCATAACCATCTGTAAGTTCTTGAAATATCAGTAGGGCTCGTTATTTTAAATACAATTTTAACACAGGTTGTTTGGTACTGAACATTTAAAGAATAGGTCTACGATTAAATATTGCCACCAATATAAGTGTACCTCTTTATTTTCGAATATTGTGAAGCCAATTCAGCTTTAATTAGACATTTCGAATTCTCTGGAGAAGATATACTGCTCGAAAACGAAAATAACAAGTAAAAAACCTGTAAGTTCGGCCGGGCCGATTTTCGATTTCCATTTGAAACGATTTTGGCAATTTTTCAAAAAAATTAAATCCGTTAAAAATTCTGTTAAAATCTTAAAAATACCGAATGTAGCCATTACATTATCATCAAAATACCGAATATCGGGAGGTACCTTTATATGGAGCTATACGATGACGTGGACCTGCACAGAAAATCTGCTGTCATAGGCTGTAGCATCCATTACGAACATCAAATACCAAATTTGAACCAATTCCGATGAATATTGTCGTTGAAATCATCAAAATACCGAATATAGGGAGGTACTGATATACGGGGCCTATACGAAGACCTGGACCCGCACAGACAATTTTCTGTCACAGACTGTATTTCCTATAACGAACTTCAAATACCAAATTTGAAACAATTCCCGTGAATAATGTCGTTAAAATCATCAAAATACCGAATATCGGGAGGTACCGTTATATGGGGGCTATACGAAGACATGGACTTACACAGACAATTTTCTATTTTAGACTGTAGTATTCATTACGAACTTCAAATACCAATTTTGAAACAATTCCGATGAATATTGTCGCTGAAATCATCAAAATACCGAATATAGGGAGGCACCGTTATATGGGGGCTATACCAATACGTGGACCTACATGACCCATTTTCAATACGAAAAGGCCAGCCGACAGTCGAATATACATTTGAGTAAAATGTTGTCAATCTACTTCAATCCGTTCGAAAGCTAGAGTGATTCCACAGACGGACATCGCTAAATCGACTTAGAATTTTATGCTGACCAAGAATATATATACTTTGTGGGGTCTAAAATGTATATTTCGAGGTGTTACAAACGGTATTACAAACTTAATATACCCTCCATACTATGGTGGATGGTATATAAATATAAGTCCACTTTTTGGTACACCTTTGGTAAAGGGTACCTACCCTTGCAAAATATTACCAATGTTGACGGAATATAGCTAATTTTTCGATTTCCATTTTTCAATTATTTAATATATGTTCAAACATATAAAACAGTAAACACAAAATCACAAAAGAGTTAATATTGAGTAAATATTGTACTGAAATATAATAAGAAAATTATAGCAAAAAGTAAACAATCATCAATATGAATGATTTTTTCCCAATCGCCATTTCAACGTTTCCATGTGTAATGACAAATAAACATGTCATCCTCTCACGTTGCGGAAGTTATGCGCCCGAAAATGAGAACAGATTTCCTTTCATTAATTTCAGAATATTTCTGAAAACATCCACTTATAAATTTATAGGGCACGGGAGAAGAGAAACTACAAGCCTCACATTAAAAAAAGGACAAAATGCCAACGAAAAATTGCGAACAAGCGAATTCATTTATATTTCCCTCTTAAATCACGCCATTAATTTTCTTTGCTCGTGTCCTTGTTTCTCTCCCATTTCACTCTTGTGTTGGCTTGTATTCGTTGGCCTCATTTCATTTCATTTCGGTTTTTATTTTTGGTAATGACACATTCCATCGATATTATTACTCTGTTTTTTTGTAATGACAGGCGTCATTGTTCATTGTAAGCCAAGCTACTCAGCTGTTAATGAAAGGATTATTGTTATATGTGAATGGCTGCAATGTACGCCGTTTCGATGTCGGATATTTATTTTCATAATATCGTAAGTGCTGAATTGCTAAAAGCGTATCATTTAACATCTGGAAAGATGTACGATGTTTAATAGTTTTATTTCTGCTTGTCTGCGATTTAACAATGCCATGGTCATACATAAAATATTGGGAAATGGAAAATATTAAAAGAAGCGAAAGGATCAAAGAAGGAAGGGATTGGATGTAAGATACCCTACATTATGGGGAGAGTATATTGGTGATTTGCGATAAAAAAATAACTCAAATTCGTTTTAATTTTATAACAATTTATAATACTAACAATCATTCAAAATTTCGATCATGTGACCATATGTTTAGAAAAATATTTGAGATGTATGAAGTTTGAAGAAAATCACTAGTTTTTTCGCATGTTTTAGCGGTTATAATTATTCAAAATGTTAACCCCTTGTGGTGGAGAATCCCAATAAGGTCCATACTCAAACTAGATTTAAAGTAAAATGGCGATACCAGAAGGAGGGATCCGAAGTATTAATATGTGCCAAGTTTGAATAGAATAGGATACTTATTTCAAATACAGGGCGAGATGAAAAAACTGCAACCAACTTCAGACAGCTGTCATTTCTAAGCCAACCTTCTGACAGCTGTTAAAATTATTTCAGTGACAGCTCATTATATTGTTTTCACGCGTACAAAAGCATTTTGGTGAGATTTTTCGAGAAAAAAAAATTTGTGATATAATTCAAGCGTGATAGTGTGATTTCTTTATATTTGGCTGGAAAACCACAAGTTGGTAAAGTTAGAGCACTCCAGCATTTAAATGTGAATAAATCTTTTGTGCCCGACGTCAAGGAAGTGGACGGAAGAAAACAACAAAATCAGCAGAAATGGTTCGAAAAGTAAATAAGCGACTTGATCGAAACCCGCGTCGCAGTGGCCGCCCACTCGTGAGCTGAACATATCGCAATATTCCATTCGGCAAATATTGAAAAATGAGCTCGGGATAACGCTATTGAAATTCCAAAAAGTGCAAGAACTTACACCGCAACAGAAAGAAAATGGCTTCGAAAGAGCTAAAGAGTTGCTTCGCTTGGCCGAAAGTGGTGAACTGCCGAATTTGGTTTTCTCCGATAAGCAAACACTCGATATCCAGCAGTTTATAAAAAACAAAATGATCGTGTTTACTTGCCAAAGAGGTCAGCTGAAAATATGCACCTTCGGTTGGCTACCAGATGGTGATGGCGTGGGCCGCCATAACAGCCGTTGGTCGCTCGTATTAACCGACCGTGGCATCAGAATAAATGTCGAATATTATTGCCAAAATATTCTGGAGGGTGTATTAAAGCCTTTGGCACGCAAACATTTTGGCCGCAGACCTTGGACATTCCAACAGGACTCAGCACGCGCCACCCAAGAATGGTTACAAAATGAGGTTCCTCGCTTCATATTCAGCGCACAATGACCACGAAAATCTCCGGATACCAATCCGTTGGACTATTATGTCTGGAGTATTTTGGCAAGCAAGGTTGGTACTAAAAAATACCAAAGTGTCGATCACCTCAAGCAAGAGCTTCGCCGGGTGTGGCGGTTTCATTAGCCGTTTGAAGGCCATAATTCGTGCCAAAGTTGACCAATTCGAACATATCTAAACTTATTCTAAAATTTGATGCTATTTCCGACATTTTTTGCTTTCATTCAATAACATAAACAATAAAAAAAACAAATACATTTGACTTTGTTGCAGGTTTTTTTTTATCTCACCCTGTATTATGAGCTTTGTGAGAATTCAGAATTTTTACCACTTATGGGGGAGGCACCAGTGGTCCGCTCTATCCTAACCTATCATACCATATCTAGAGTGGGCATCAGTATTGGGATGTGCACATTTTATAAACTTTATGATTTAATATGGTGTGGGCTAATATTGCCCATTTTCAACATAGCATTGATACAAATATAAGTATTTTCGGTAGTTTGAATGGGTCTTCTCCGATTTCTAAAAAAGAGCCATATTGTGTCATTTTATTTCAATCAATTTTAATATTTGGAAAAAATTTCCAAATCGATTGATAAATTCTTCAATTCAAATTCATACAGTAGTGTACAATCCTTTTCCACGTAGTTGACCTGGTCCACCAAGACATCAATGGCTACATATAACCCAAGTGTTAACCCAGCAATTTGGTTATCGGTCATGAGCAAGGATAAACGAAGATATACAAATGAACATTTCTTGGGTCTCTTAAGAAAATGTTTGCTTAATGTAAACCTTTGTATTGAAATCGACTGCTTCTTAGCCGATGCTTGTCATCGAATGATGACGCAAAAGAGCAAAAACAAAGCTTAAGAAAGAAAACAGAGATGTTAATAAAAGATCCGAAGAACATTAAGAAATTGCATAAGAACCATCCAGCAGCCAGCCAGTCAGCGAGCCAACCAGCCGGTTGAGCAGCTTTGCAAAGTACAATACTCAAACAAATCCAAACCGAACCATTTACTCAACAATCCAATGATGATGGGTCTTCGTTCAGTGATGACATTAACTGTTTTGCCATCATTACCGCCTTGCCTGGTGGCGTCAACCAAGCAAACAAGGATTCAGACAACCATGAGAGTCTGGCACACACACCCACCCATACGCCCTCTCTACCAACTAGTCAGTCAGTCAGCCAGTGAGCCACACAGTCAGTCAGCTAGCCAGCATAATAAATACGACCTACTCACTTATATTCGTACAAAGTAAGTGTTTTAATGGTGTAAAGGAAACGGAAATTCGATGCTTGTTCTGTGCCTATGCACAGGCTGCGCCGAACAAAGGATCCAGCAAATGTGTATTAGTCTCCTCTTTTGTGTTTGTGTTAATTTACATACGTATGTATGTATGTGAGCGAATATAGATGCCTTAAACATGAACACATTATACATGTCATGAAGATGCTGTCGCGGTCTACACCATGCTAAATTTGAATGTGGTTAATAGGAAATATGGGTGAAAAAAAAGTAGGAAATGGTTAAAAGTTTTAGAGCATTGTCGTGAAAACATTTTCTTTTCTTTCGTGATCTGAACTTATCGCAATATTCCATTCGGCAAATATTGAAAAATGAGCTCGGGGTAAATCCATTGAAATTCCAAAAAGTGCAAGAACTTACACCGCAACTGAAAGAAAATAGACTCAAAAGAGCTAAAGATTTGCCGAAAGTTGTGAACCGCCGAATTTGGTTTTCTCCGATTAGAAAACACTCGTTGTCCAGCAGTTTGTGAAAAAACAAAATGATCGTGTTTACTTGCCAAAGAAATGTACTGAAAATGTACACCTTCGGTTGAAATGTGCACCTTCGGTTGGTCACCAGAACTCAAGCGCCGGCCGTGGTGATGGTGTGGACAGCCATAACAACCGATGGTCGCTCTCCACTCGTATTAATCGACCGTGGCATCAAAATAAATGCCGAATATTATCGCGAAAATATTCTGGGGGGTGTAGTGCACTCAGCACGCGCCACTCAAGAATGGTTACAAAATGAGGTTCCTTGATTTATTTCCAGCGCCACCAAAATCTTCGGATACCAATCCTTTGGACTGTTGTGTCTGGAGTATTTTGTAAAGCAAGGTTGGCACTAAAAAATACCAAAGTTTCGAGCCGCAGAGCAGCATTCGGACAGCGTGTGACGGTTTCATTGTGCGTTTGAAGGTCATAATTCGAGCCAAATGTGACCAATCCGAACAAATCTAGACTTATTCCAAAATTTGATGCTATTTCCGATATTTTTGCTTTCATTCAAAAAAACAAAAAAAAAATTAAAATTATGGCGTTTGACTTTGTTGCAGTTTTGTTATCTCCTTGGTCCGGACTTTGGTGTGTACGCGCTCCCTCGGTCGGCAGGGCCGTGTGTAAGAGGTATGGGAACGATAGAAAAATATGGATATAATGAGGTCCACGTTTTTGTATACCGCCCATGTACCGCTGATATATCCCGATATTTGATACCTTTAACATTTTAGCCACATTTTTCATGATTTTTATACCCTACAGCACAACGTGGTCATTATACCCTACACCACAAGGTTTTCAGGGTATTATGTCTTTGTACATTTATTTGTAACAGGCAAAAGGAAACGAGGTATACCCATAGTTCCTTTTGATGACCTGAATAGAATCACATTCTGAGTCGATTTATGCAAGTCCGTCCGTCTGTCCATATATTTTTGAAAACAAAGTAAAAGTCGCATTTTTTGTCCGATCCAGATGATGATTTTGCACCAATCATTTATATGACTTAAGGATGAACCCTAATAAGATAATCGGTCAAAATTTAGATATAGCTCCCATATATATTTTTCATTCCATTTGTTATTTTTGTCCTTCGCAGCTGTAATAGGCACTCTGTAACTATGATATTTGGGGAAAAATATCAAATACAGCTCAGAAATACATTTGCAAAATTTATATAACTTCATATTCCACAGCTATAGTTCTCATATGTAATGTTCATCCGATTTTTTATATGTGTTATTCACAGCCGTATTATACACTTCAGCTCAATACAGCTCAGAAATACATTTGCCAAATTTTATCGGATATAGCTCTCATATATATCTTCATCCGATTTCAAGTTAACTGTGCACCAAATGGGTAATACAAGCCCGAATTGAAAACGCACAAATGCCTCGGAAAATTTAGTAGAAATTGATTCAGAGGAGGATATCCCCCTCATATATTACTTCTTTTGGACTTAATTCTCACAAATTCCCCATAAAAACTTTTATTTGTTATATGAAGTTCTACTTAATATGCAAAGTGGTGTAGGGTATCATAAAGTCGGCCCGCCCGACTTTAAGACTTTCTTTACTGCTTTAATTTGGTATTCAGAGTTTTTAATTGGTTTTAGCACTTGTGACCCAACATTATCTGTATAGAACCATGTTTTCCTAGAGCCTTCGTATGCAGTACCTCTAGACAATCGGTATTTCTCGATTTATGTAACATTTATAGGCTATATAAATTCCAGTTTTGGTACGGCCCCTATTTAATAGTCCCATCCATAAATGAATTGAAATTTGGTACTTACGACAGAATTCAACCTAAAAGCAAGTACTTCCAATTTGGTTCAAAATCGGTTAAGATATAGCTATAGCCCCCATACATATGTTTCATCCGATTTGGTGTTTAAGTCCCTAATATTGGTAATTTTCACTCTACAGCAATTATATTTGGTATCAGATATCAGTTACAGGTAAATTTTATCGGATCGGTTCAAATTTGGATACTGCTTCCATCCGATATCCTTATACGATTTCACGGATATTGTGCACCAAATCGCCTAAATTGGATGGATTTTTGCACATTCACCCGCATTTTTCGATTTCGTGAAACTCGGTTCCTATAGATCTAGTGCTCTGATGTATATTTTTTAATACAATCCTTTTCGAAATCATATCATGAACTCTACTAAATAAGCATTGTGGTGTGGGGTATTATATAATCGGCCAGCCCGATTTTTGACCTATCTTTACTGGTTTTACTTGTTTTAGAACGTATTTGGTTTATACCACTATACAGCCTACAATATAAAAATAAAACTACACAATTTTCTTACCTTGTTGGATGAAAGAAATATGCACTCCTCACACATGTTTCTATCAAATTGTCGCCGTGTGTGCGTCGATGTTGTAGTTGGTCCGTATCCGTTATGTGACTTGTTTTCATTTGGCTTCAATGAATAAGTACAACAGCATTCAGTCTATGCAACAATACAAGTCGTCGTGAAAGCAACTTTATAAATGTACGCACACGCATACATACATTTTTATAACATTTATGTTTAGAAATAAGTATGTATGCACTCAATTCATAAATCTGCTGTGTGAATGTATGTACATGTATGAGAGAATTATGAATGTGACGAACACGAGAGTGTAGCTGACTGTAGTTGTACAAAGGGAATGAAATGTCTGGAATGAAATGAATTTAAAACACATTCTGTTCAAATGTTTTTCTTAATACATTTTAAATAAATAAATCATATAATTTTCCTTTTCTTTTTTTGTTTGATTAGAAACTATATAACAAAGTGTGTTATGAAAAGAAAATAGAACATAAAAAATTATTGAAAGCAATTAAAAGAAAGCAATGCCCCGAGCGATTGTGGCAAACAAAAACGAAAAGAAAAACTATTCAAGTCAATTAGGTTGATGTGAAACAACTTTTTTAATTTATTTAATGAAAAGTTATTATTTCACATACAGTTGTACAAGGTCATGATGAATTCACTGTGAAACTTGTTTTGTGAAATTTTTTGTAGAAAAAATATGCTGTTGTAGTGGTGGTAAAGAGTCAAGCAATGGACAAAGGCAGAAGCCAGAACAATTGTACAAATATCATTTCGAACATCGTATGTAATATTTTGATACATTATTTACTTCTTATAATGAAAACCATAAATATTTGACACTTAACTAGTCGCATCTTAACCAAAAATTTTAGAAATTTATAAATATTTTGAATTTGTACAAAAATGTCATGAAATATATAGAATACTTGATATTGGAAACCCATACATATAGTTCCATTATTAGGTATGGCCTCATTTTGAATGTCGCAACCGGTGTATGTAATATAAAATTTTTAAATTTTAATGACGAAGGTACATATTCGAAGAATGCTGATTCAGGTTTGAAGTTAGTATCCACTTAACTGTAGGCCACATATCCACTAAGATCGGTATGTTGGGTTCGAAACAGATAAACGACTGCCTCTGAAAAATGTCCAGCATATTTACTGGAATGGACACACTTAATTTTACTAAAATAAACCATAATGAAAATCCAAGCTATATTTATACCCTACACCATATATTTGTAATATGGAAGCAGAAGAAGGAAGCAAGATAGACCCATAGTCACTTTTGAGGATCTTTATTGAATCACTTTCTGAGTCGATTTGTGACAAATGTCCTAACCCTTAGCAAATCCGAACGAATTCAGTCTGGAAGCAAGTACATCAAATTTGGTGAAAATCCGTTCAGATATCGCTATTGCTCCCATATGTATGTTTCATCCAATACCGATATGCCCAGAAATACCTCTGTAAACTTTTATCGAGATCTTTAACCGATATCAAGTTTAGATATAGCTATGGCTCCCATATATATGTTTTCGATTTGAGGTTTAAAATTCTTCACATGCGTGCTATGCTCTCCACAAAAAAAGATATTTGATACCGGACATTAGATACTGCTCGAAAATACCTCTGCCAAATTTGTTCGAGAAAGGTTCAGATGTTTATATAGCTTCGATATGCATTTTCTCCCGATTTTACGGTTATTGCTCACCATACAGGATGAGAAAAAAACTGCAACAAAGTAAAACGCCACAATTTTTACATTATTTTTAAATTTTATTGAATGAAAGCAAACAATGTCGGAAATAACATCAAATTTTAGAATAAGTTTTGATTTGTTCGAATCGGTCACCTTTGGCAAGAATTATGGCCTTCAAACGGCCAATGAAACCGTCACAACTGCCCAAATATTGCTCCGCGGTATTTTGGTCCATTCCCCGCGAAGCGCCTGCTTGAAGAGATCGACACTTTGGTATTTTTTAGTGCCAAGCTTGCTTTCCAAAATATTTCAGAGACAATAATCCAACGGATTGGTATCCGGAGATTTTAGTGGCCACTGTGCGCTGGAAATGAAGCGAGGAACCTCATTTGTAATCATTCTTGAGTGGCGCGTGTCCAAAATTTTTGCGTGGCCAAGGCTTTAATACACCCTCCAGAATATTTTCGCGATAATATTCGGCATTTATTCTGATGCCACGGTCGACTAATACGAGCGGAAAGCGACCATCGGCTGTAATGGCGGCCAACTAAAGGTGCACATTTTCAGCTGACCTCTTTGGCAAGTAAACATGATTATTTTGTTTGTTTACAAACTGCTGGACAACGAATTTTTTCTCATCGGAAAAACTAAAATCGGCAATTCACCACTTTCGGCCAAACGAAGCAACTCTTTTGCTCTTTTGAGTCCATTTTTTTCCGTTGCGGTGTAAGTTCTTACACTTTTTGGAATTTCAATGACTTGACCCCGAGCTCATTTTTCAATATTTGAATTCCATCACGAATAACTTTTTTCTGGAAAATTCTATACAAAATGCTTTTGTCCGCTTGTAAACAATATAATGAGCTATTATTGGAATAATTTTAACAGCTGTCCTACGTGTGGCTTAGAAATGACAGCAGTCTTTTTCATCTCACCCTGTACATATTAAAAACATTGATATGGGCAATATTACAATAAAATCGAAAATTTCTATCCAGTTTCTATCATCTCAGGTTTCTGGTTGTGAGAAATATTAAGATAGCAAATTTTAAAGAATTTCTACATTGTTTCGTAAGTTATTAATTGTTACCCTTTGCAGATGATGGATGATTATTTCGCTTTCTTTAAGCGTTGTGTTTTTCATCTTGAAAATCTTGAACCCTATATCAGGAGTGGACTGATATATTCCATCTTCACACCAGACCTTGGGTTAATAAAAATATTGTGATCTGTGCAATTTTAGAACAATTAATTACTCTAAATGTTTAGCTTTTGTTAGGGTGGTACTTGGTAACTGAACCGATATTGTCCGTTTTCGCATGTGACCTAGCACTGATTCAAAACTAGGATGTGTAAAGTTGGAGCAAAACTGGATTACCATTTCTCTTTCTGTGCAGTAAAATATTTTTTTTTAATTTCTATCTAATGAGGGGAAGGTGCCGGAAGGAGTGGCCCATCTCCGAACTTGATAATAATATTCCGATATTCCACGTTTGGACCTAGTCGGATATTCCTTTCGAGAGTTATCGTGCGCAACAGACAGACAAACAAACGGACGGACGGACATCGCTAGATCGACCCCAAATGACCTGAAACTTTATGATATATACCCTCCCTAGCCATATGACTAAGGGTATAAAAATTGGGATATTTTTGCTGAAACCCGGAAAATCTAGATTTAATTAACAATTCATCGTTTTTTTCTATTTGCAAACGACTAGTTGAAGGAAAAGAGTCACCCAGAGTAATCATACATTTCCATGAATTACAAAATTCTTTCAAACAAAATAACAAAAAAGAAAATTCAAGGTGCTAACATAGTCACAGCTTCAAATTCAACCATAAATAATTTAACAAAAAAAGTAACAAATTATTTATGAAGAATTCTCGGCAATAATTCAAGATTATTCAAAGGACATGCCATCAGAAATTGCCTGGCAACACGTAAAAGTCATATATTTCTTGTAACAAACACGCGAATCCGCATTCCATTGTCCTTTTTTTCAGTTCAACAAAAGTGTATAACTTGATGTTTACATGTGTGTGTGTGCTTTTCTATTTAAATGAACTACGGCAAAAAATATTCCGAAAACTGTGAGATTTTTTTTTGGCGAATTTTAAACATTTATTATTCTTTTGTTTTACTTTTTGTTTTTCCGTGTTGGCATCTATTGTTTATATAAACGGATTTGGGTGCTTTTTACCCTTTATTCATACAAACGAAAGTATAATTAATTAAAAATAAACAAGTCAAGTCTTATATAAATAATAGACCTACACACACACAAATTAAGTCGAAAATGTTGTCACCAAATTATAGCGAATAAATGGGCTGGAAAATTCCGAGCACCTTTTGTTTTGGAAACCTATTTTTTCAAATACTCATTGGTATTAGTTACGTTATAATACCATTGCCACATTTCTTCATATGTTGAGCAAAAACAATGTTTTAATTGAGGCTAAATTATTAAAGGCCTTATTAAGTTGTTTTTATTAGTTATGCCCGGAACTTTCCAGCCCAAGTCGGATGTAATTCCACTTTTAGGAAACAATGTAATTATAAACTGTAACACAAGCACACAGGGAATTAAGAAAACAAGAAATGTAGCTTCTTTTTTCCGAATGGAAAAACAACCCATCCAGCCTACGGGCACAAATAAATCACTTGCCATTGGCAGGGGTCCATATAAAACAGAAAGCTGCAAAAAAAAAAAAAAAAACTACGTAACAAATTTATTAACTTAATTAAATTGGGATGTTTTCATGTTAGGTCGGATTTAAATCTGAGTACATAATAAAGGCTGAAATTGCTTGCACATAACTTTTCTGAGTAATCCCCTGGCGGCTAATCGAGTTAAAGTGAATTAAAATAAAATTTCCGAAAAAATAATTCCGACCTTCTGTCTCCATTCCTCAATTTGTGTGAAAGTATTTTCGAATACTTTTGCTCTTCGTTGTCTTCCCCAAAACCATTCCCAATGGAGAGTATCCGCATAACGATAAACTTGCAAAGCAATAAATTTATGTCATTTGTTTGCTACTTTTCTGTAAATAGTAGTAAATCAATACAGTTGCAACTGTTTGGTTTTTTTGTTTCTATTTATTCCCCTAAGGGGGTCAGACCGGCAGGGCGATGCAAAGTGGGAAATAAATGAATGATGTTTCTTGGGTCATAAATCATATTCCGGTATCTTTAGCAAGTTTTACGATATTTCATTATGTTTTTTTTTTTTTTTTTTGTTCGGTCTAATGAAGACAATACTAACGTAGCAACTAACAGAGATAACACTCTAATAAAGAACACAGAAGTTTGAAGCAATATGTCTAATGTTTGGTTTAATGGTGCGTATGATTTACACAAGATATTATCGTTTAAATATGAATCATACGTTGGGAGAACATTGAAGTTTTTTCATTAGAACTGCCTTATGAATAACTAATAATAAAAAGAAGTAAAAAAATAGAAATTATTAGTCAGTATTTCGACTTTATACACCCCAGGTAAAGTTCTCATTCAATTCCAGATTTTGAGAGAATTTTACTGTTAAGGATATATTACGTAACACAGCGCAACAAGTTAAAAGTTGAGCTAAAAATAATGGACATGTGAATCTGCTTTTTTAAAGTTTACAACACAAAGTAACCTTTATAGAAGGGGTACTTCTTTGAAATTGTAGGATAAAGATTCTTTGGCATCCTTGCATATTAGGTTTACAGGGTGAGATAAAAAAAACTACAACAAAGTCAAGCACCATAATTTTACATTTTTTTTTTTAATTTTATTCAATGAAAGCAACAAATTGTTGGAAATAGCTTCAAATTTCAGAATGAATTTAGACTTGTTCGAATTGGTCACCTTTGCCACGAATTATGGACTTCAAACGGCCAATGAAGCCGTCGCACGCTGCCCGAATGCTGCTCTGCGGTATTTTCCCCCATTCCCGGCGAATCGCTTGCTTCAGGTGATCGCCTTAGCACTTTTAGTGCCAACCTTACTTTCCAAAATACTCCAGACACAATAGTTCAACGGATTGGTATCCGGAGATTTTGGAGGCCATTGTGCGCTGGAAATGAAGCGAGGATCCTCATTCTGTAACCATTCTTGGGTGGTTCGTGCTGAGTGCGATGGTGCTGAGTTCTGTTGGAATGTCCAAGATCTGCGGCCAACATGTTTGCGTGCCCAAGGCTTTAATACACCCTCCAGAATATTTTCGCGATAATATTCGGCATTTATTCTGATGCCACGGTCGATTAATACGAGCGGAGAGCGACCACCGGGTGTTATGGCCGCCCATACGAACACCATGGCCGGCGCTTGAGTTCTGGTGGTCAACCGAAGGTGCACATTTTCAGCTGACCTTTTTGGTAAGGAAACACGATTATTTTCATTGTTTACAAACTGCTGGAGAACGAATGTTTTCTCATCGGAGAAAACCAAATTGGGCAGTTCACCACTTTCGGCCAAGCGAAGCAACTTTTTAGCTATATTCATTTTCTTTCTGTTGCGGTGTAAATTCTTGCACTTTTTGGGATTTCAATGGTATTACTCCGAACTCACTTTTCAATATTTGCCGATTGAAATATTGCGATATGTTCAGCTCACGAGCCAGTTTGCGGCCACTGCGACACGGGTTTCGATAAAGTCGCTTCTTTACTTTTCGAGCCATTTCTGCTGATGTTGCTGTTTTCTTCCGACCACTTCCTTGAAGTCGGGCTACGCTACCAGTATCATGGCAACGAGCGATGGTACGAGACTTAAAAGATTTTTCTACATTTAAATGCCGGAGTGCTCTAACGATAGCCACTTGTGGTTTTCCAGCCAAATATAAAGAAATCACACTATCACGCTTGAATTCCATCTCGAATAACTTTTTTTCTCACCAAAATGCTTATGTACGCTTGTAAACAATATAATGAGCTGTCACTGGAATAATTTTAACAGCTGTTGGACTATTGGCTTTGAAATGACAGTAGTCTGAAGTTGGTTGCAGTTTTTTCTTCTCACCCTGTGGATTCTATGAGGTTGTCCATTCAACTTGATCTGGCTCGTCTGTGGAGTGGAGACTCTCAGTCCCGTCCGCTCGTCGATGGAGAAGAGACACACAGGCCCGTCAGCTCGTCTTTAGAGATGCTACTCTATGAAGATCACCTGACCATTCAACGGTAACTCCTGATCTTTCAGCTCAGGGAGTTAAGTCTTGTCTAAAGTTAGACTCCCAAGCGCATCTTTTCGTCTATAAAGAGACTCCCTGCACTTACGTTCATCTTTAGAGACTATAATCGGATTCGGTCGCTTTGAAAAACTACCAGACGAGTGGACGACTCTTCCAAAAAAACTTCACGTTCTCTATATCTCGTTCTAAAATATCTGCTTTCCGTTTAAATGCTGACATTTCTAATGTTCCTATATATATAAAAATATATTACTGTTAACATAAAACAAATTTCTGGTATACGAAATCTTAGAGTTTTTGGAAACTGTTAGGGCTCTGTTTTAAATGTAATTAGTCTAACGTGTTTCCTACTGCTATTTGGATATTAAGAAAATACAGAAAAGAAACATAGCATTGTTTCCCAGCCTAATTTTTGTTTAAGGCCTAGTATTCACTTTATGAATTCTTCCTTACTTTACGGATCTTAATTAAATTAAATTAAATATTTTTTACGTAATATTTTGTAGATTTCTTTATATTAAATAAAAAATAAAATAAATCATTCTCGCATTATGAAAAACACTTTTAAAAAATTAAATAAATATCCCGTGTATTCTCAAAATATTCAAAATATTCATTTAAATACACCCCTAAGATTTACACCTGATTTATTAAGACGATGACAATATTCTGATAATTATGTTGCTGGTACCCGACATTTTGACATGATAACAAGAACAACAACAATAATATACAACAAGGAATAATATAATTTGGTGGGAAAGCACGTTGACTGGCTGGGTGTTGTCTTCTTCCGTTTTGAAGCCACATCCCTACACCCATTTTTCCGACCGAAGATATGGCCTAGAGTTGGAATACTTAAAAAATTATGTTAACATAACAAATAAGATGAATTTTCTTGTCAGGCTGCTGTCACGGGGAGACTTGTGGGATTTAGTAATAATGGGAGAGATGGGGGCGCACACGGCACACAAAACCACTGTAGGCCATATTGAAAATTGTTAACCAAGGGAAAATGACAACATGAAACTGTATTCAAGTATCTGAGTTGGTTGACTTGTTTTGGCTTCGCTTGGTGGCTGGCTGGCTGGCTGACTGAATGATAGTCGCCGTTAAGGTTTCTAAATAAATGCTCTGGTACATTTTTGTGTTGTTATCGGTAAAAGTTTAGATCTGTGAGTGTGAGTCTCTGATACAAAAACGGTATTAGTTAATGGCTTTATATTAAAGTATGAGAGTGTGTACGTGTGTGCTTTCTGTAGATACCAATCAAGCGAAAAAAACATCACATCAACAAAAAGAGCCTCCTTACAGAAAATCTCAGTAAATTAAATCAGCCAACATTCTTCATGGTGGCCGCCAGCGGAAGGGAGCAAAGGTTCAGCGGAAGTCAACTCAAAGTTCAAATCCCTGTAGTTAGCTATTATGATGTATTTTATACACATTATATGTTGAATGAAATGGTAAGGCACTGAATGTAAGAAGGGAAAATGTGTGCCACAGGACTCGTATTAAAAATGAGACGTTAATTTATAATGAACATTTGAATTTCAAATATTTCAAATGTATGGGAAACTCCATGAATATTTGCTTTAAGGCGCAGTTAATTAGAATAAATTAGTCAATTTTCGGATTAATTCATTCGCTAGTTTATGTAACAATTTTAAGCTCTGTAAAGGCAACAGTAAATATTAAATTTTCTTCAGTTCATTTCTTAAAATACATTTGTCTAAAGAAGCCGTATAGACTCGTTTATCGCCCGGCTAAAGAGACACTATTCAGGCGGTTTATAAGGATTTTCCTCTGGTAGACTATAGGAATTTCCCTTTGGCCAAATATAGATATTCCGCTTGTTTATTATGACTATGTCTAGCTGGTCTATAGAAACTCCTTTCATGTGAGGAATATATTCTTTCTTTCGGTTGTATGAACCTAATCCCTTCGTCTCGGCTAGATCCGCTGTCATAAAAACGCTTTCCATGGAGACGTTTTAATATTCAAGGCGTCTAAAACGATGTGCTTACCTCCAGGTCGTCTGTAAATACTTTGACTCACGGGTAACTAGCAAAGACGTTCTGACTTTCAAGTAGGTTCTGTAGACGATCTGACTTTAGGATGTATGTGTTATTCGAGTCTCTGTAAAGAATCGTCTCTAAGTTTAAGGTCGCCCATAAAGACTTTACGTCATCTATAGGGACGTTCTGCATTCGATGGATATAAAGACACCCTAACCACCAGATAGTCTATTCCTTGACCATTTATCTAGTTAATAGAAAGAGTATAGGTCTCTCTTACTCTGACTAATATAGAAAGAGACTCACAAGGCTATTGGCTCGTCAATAAAGAGGGATTCGCTGGGCTTTTAGCTTTTCTCAGGAGAGAGGACTCACTATCCCTTCAGCTCGTCGCTGGAGAGGAGACTCACTGGGCATTCAGCTCGTCTCTGGAGAGGAGATTCACTGGCCGTTCATCTCGACTATAAAGAGGAGATTTACTGGGCGTGTCATTTGTGTCTCTGCAAAGACGATCTTTAGCACGCCTGGAGACATGCCCTATCCTTTAAGTCGTCTCTAAATTAAAGGTCGCCCGAACTTTACGTCGTCTATAGGGACGTTCTACATTCGATGGATCTATATAGACACCATAACCACCAGATAGTCTTTAATAACCATCTGTTCTTCACTATAGGTCTCTCTTACTGTGACTAATATATACAGAGACTTACAAGAGACTCACAAGTGCATTAGCTTATCAATTATCAGGGATTCGCTGGCCCTTTATCTTACCTCAGGAGAGAGGACTCACTATCCCTTCAGCTCGTCTCTGTAGAGGAGACTCACTGGCTCTTAAGCTCGTCTCTGGAGAGGAGACTCACTGGCCTTTCAGCTCGACTATAAAGAGGAGATTCACTTGACGTTCAGCTTGTTTCCGGAGAGGAGACTCACTGGCCCTTCAGTTCACCTATCCCGACTTGTTGAATCTTCAGCTCATATACTGAAGCTCATTGGCCCGTAAGCTTGTGTATACCGAGAATCCAGGGTAGTTCTGCTCAGCTCTGAATACTTGTCTAGTCAATAGATAGAGCGAGGAAGACTTCAACTAATCGATATGGAAGGAGACTCACTGTTACTTCAGATTGTCTCTGGATTGTCACTGTCCCTTCAGCTCGACTATGAAGAGCATATTTACTGCTCCTACAGCTCGTCAATGGAGATGACATTCACTGGCCCTTCACCTGGTCTATGAAGAGGAGACTCTCCGGCTGTACAGTTCGTCTATGGAGATCAGTCTAACTGGCCGTTCAGCATCAGCTAAGTCTACACAGATGAGAATCACTGGTCATTTAACTCGCCATTAAAGCGATGGTCAACCGGTCCTCTTCGAGCCTTCATAGCCCTTAAGCTCTTCCAAAAACTACTTGGCTCATCAGATCATCTGTGAAAAAACTGGTCCGTCATGTCATCTTAGAAACACTCCCTTGTCCCTAATCTCTTCTATAGAGAGCCAATCCCGCTCTCTATGGAGAATCAATGGCTCTTTGTTCTTTAGAGACCCCTGGTCCTGCAATACGCCTATTAATGACATCCTGACATTCTGCTCGTATGTAGACATCCTACGATATTTAAATCGCTGAAAAAGACATCCTAGAATCGCCTTTGAAGACATTTTGACCTTCAATCCGCCTTTAGAGTCTATAGCTTATCTTCAGACGCCTCTTGCACCCTCTCGTTTATAACGAATTTGTCTTTTCAGTTCGCCCGCTACGATTACCCTTCGTTTCTCTAAAATATCTGCTTTCTCTTTAAGGGTTGACTTCTCTAATACTCCTAAAGAAATAAATTGTATTACCTGGCTAATGGTTATATCCATTTTTTGGTTCTCCCCCAAACGATACAACAAAATTCTGTTATTCGAATTCTGTTGTAAGTAACGTATTGTAAATTTCCTAATTAGCTTCCATGCCATCGTGAACGTTAACGAAATTTTTAGCATCATTATTTGAAATTAAAAGGCCTTAGGCAAAAAAAATGTGTAATGTTTTGCTTTTTGTTTTTTTAATTCGGAAAATACTGCTGATGTGGAAAATCTAAAAGGGGAACGTTTCAGTAAATAAGGATTGTGTCGACTCCAATGAAAAGAGGATGAGGAAACAAAAAACAAATATGTATTAAAAGTAATGAATCGCTCCGGGCAGTGCTGTAATTTGGACCCATGTCAAGAATTTTCACCAGAAAACCTGCAACATTCTCAGAATTTATTTTGAAAATTGGGTCATGATTAACTTTTCTTTTTCATGAGTTTGAAATGATGAATTTATAATTATTCTTAAATTATTTTATTCTATTTTTAGGTAAGCTTAAAAAAAATCCAAAATTTAAGACGTCTTTCAGGTAAGTGATATGTGTGCATTAAAGGTTAAAGGATACAATTTTATTTAAAATGCGATACAAAACAAAAATAAATTAACAAAAAGTGTCACAGCCATTGTCGCTGGGGTATGCTTTCATAAATCACCCCCCAATCTGGAATACATAACAACATAAACCACCACCACGCCATCATCGTCGGCGTCGTCGTCATCATCATCAGGTTGACATATTTTTGATGACATCATGTGTCAAGAGATGTTCACCGGGTGCACGGTTGCTCTTGGTCGATGTTGTTGCCTTACTTGGTGATGTTCACCATCAAACAAGGTAAGAACAGAGCAGAACAGCACGTGCTAAATAAATTACATGATGTTGTTGTACCCAAAATCCAACTACCAGGCCACATGGGCGGTGGGATGGTAGAGGTAGATAACTGTTTTTGCAAATGAGTGCTAGATTTAGACGAATATTCATCACAGTATTGTACTTAACTAAATTAATTTCGTCGTGTTTTTTCCTTCACATTATTGTGGCGGTTCGCCGACCCAATGGGGAGGGGGCAGCTTGGTCGAAGAAGGAAGAACATTGCGACCGAAAATGACTTATTAATTATATTTAATGGTTTATGTTGCCAATGCGTGGGCCGCCGTTGCCATTATTTAGCCTGTGTAGGTAGGTGGGAATGGAATATAATTAAATGTTATTGCAACAATTCATTAAATATAATGCTAATGTTTATAAATATTTGTTTACTAAGTGTTGGCAAATATAATAATAGGGAAGATTTATTTCAACGTGGAATAGTACCGGGCCAAGTTAAAAGGAATTGAATTTAATAGCCACATGGAGTAGCTATGAGTAGTATCGGTAAATTATTTCGGAATTTAAAAATATAACTAGGTAATTGAACCTACGGAATTTGTAGGAACTCACGGCCTAGAACGAGAGTGGTAATGAATTACATCCGGAAGAAAATCACAAGAAAAATATGATATAAATCTGTATCAACATTTTGATCTGTTTCGAATATATTGATTCAGTGTTGTTATACGATTATTCTGAAAGCATGACATTTTTTTTTTATTTTTTTATTTTTTTTTTATAAGGAATTGATGTTTATCCTGATTATTGGCTTTGGCTTCAATAAGAGGAAATTTTAATACAAAGAGTACGAAAAGAGCAAATGTAAGAAATGGTGTACCACTGGTATTAAACGATGCTTATTTGGCTACAATGAAGAAAATGACTTGAATATTTATTTATAATACCAAACAATGTGTAACGGCAGTGCAGGACGATACCGTCCGACTTCAAATCTACACACTAGAAAACAAACAAAATATTAAGAAAATACGGCGCACATACACCTCGTTCAAAAACAATTATTGTGACCCAATACCCCTTCCTCAGTTAAACAAAGTAAACAAGTAAGCAAAGGCTATATTCGTGCGGGGCCGACCATGTGATACCCTACAACACTACAATATGTGAGAAGTCCCCTCATGTCCAAATCCATTTTGGAAGATTTCGCTATTGAAATTATGTCACGGAGCACTGCCCAGATATTACCCTAAGCATTTTGAATAGGGACGTTTGCCCAATATTTACACACTCCGTCGAGCTGTTAGTTGTTGTGGTCCATTTTATAGCTAAATATATTCCAATGGTCATCCAAAATAATAGAATTCTTCCCTGTCCTTAACTCTCTTCTCAGGCGTGTCGGTTGGCTTCAATTGTGTGATCAGGATTTTTTTTCTGTTTTTGGTTCATTCGAACTCCTAAATATTTTGCGATCATCTTCAAAAGCAATTTGGCTATATTCGTCAACGAAATCAGCATAAAAAAGCTAGAAGTTCGCCTATTGTGTATTTCGGATATCGCATGTAAGTAATGTTGGTATTTTTTCACACAAAAATAGTGGTCCATTCTACCCGCTGCCTTAAATTCTAACTTCATTCAAGATTTCGTGGTTCCTTTGGTTTATATTTGTGACCTTTATAACGGTTGCAAAATCAGGAACATTTTGAATTGCTGGTCCATTTCAACCCCTAAATATATTGCGGACATCTTTGAAATCAAAAGGTTTAGCCCTTCTGAGCCTAACCCTACCTTTGTGAAAAATTTCGTGAGGATCGAAAGATAATTGCAATCTGTATATAAATAATAACCCCAACCTGTGTTGTAAAGTGAAAAAATATTACAAAATATACACTTCAGTATTATTAGTCAAATTGAAAAAATCGCATGCGATAAAAAATATGGAAAAATAAAAAAATGTCACAAAATACTACAAAATCTATATTAACATCATTATTTGTATCTTTTTATGCGATTTTTTTAGATTTTATACTTTTATGCCAAAAGGGCATTCTAAATTTACAAAATTTGTCAAAATCGCTCCAGCCATTCTGGAGATATAAGCATTCTAGCTAAAATCCACTTTCTTTGTATAAATACATCGTATATATTTCGCTATATATATATCCGATATTTTTACTATCGGCATTTACGTAACGGTCAGAATTGACCTGTTCGTCTATTTGTGATTTCGCCGGGATTAAAAATATTCGCGGTTTAATGGAAAATTTGACTTTTATTTAACATAAATGTTATGGTCTATTTCAACCACTAAATATAACCCGATGACCATCAAAATTGGAAGGCTTCTGCCCAGCCCAAAGCTCTAGCTCCATGCTAACTTTCGCTTCGATTGGTCTATAACTGTTACCTGTAGAGCAACTGAAAAATCAGGAAATTTTTCAGTTTTTGGTCCATTTCAACCCGTAAATATTATCCGATCATCTCCAAAAAAATAGGGTTCTATTTTGACCTTAACCTCACCAACATTTTAAATTTCGTGGAGATCGGGCCATAATTGCGACCTGTAGAGTGATTACAAATTAACATGGACAGACGGACGGACGAACATACATAGCTAGATCGACTCAGCTCGGCAAGATAGGAAGATCCATATATACTTTCCTATGTGGGAAGTGAATATTTCGTGGTGTTACATAATTTTTGGCCCAATCAAACTTATAATACCCCCAACACATAGTGTTGTAGGGTATAATGAAGTGTCGTGAAATTAAACACAAATTCTACTCTAGATTTCTCAAAATAGAACGGACTGCTTTTTATTGGATTTTCGTGGTAGTGTGATTACAACAAGTAAGCACAGGCTTTAGTCGTGCGGGTCGACCATACCCTAGATACCCTAGAACACTAAAATATGTTGGAAGTCCTTATATTCAAATTAATTTCGATAGATTTCGTTTTTGAAATTATGTCATAGAGTCCTGCCCAGATGTTATCATTAGCTTTTTGACCGTGGGCATTTGCCCTATATTTACGCTCTCTGTCGTGCTGATAGTCATTCAAAACAAATTCAAACAAAAGTTGTAATCCATTTCTAGACGCTAAATATAATCCAATTTGCATCCAAAATGTTAGAATTCTTCCCTGTCTTTAACTCTCTTCTCATGCAGAATTCCGTGACGATTGATTTTTCATTGAGACCTGTAAAGCGACTGGAAAATCAGGACAATTGTAATTTGTTTGATCCATTTGAACCCCTAAATGTAGATCTTCAAAAACAATAGTTTCATAGATTCTGTCTCTAACCCTACCCCCATGCAAATTTCGTGAGGATCGGACGATAATTGCGATATGTATATAATACCCTCAACATAGTGTTGCGGGTTGTAGAAAGACTTTAGAAAATGTACAATTTTAAATTACAAGTCAAATTGAAAAAATCGCATGCGATAAAAACATATGACGAAAATTGAAAAAATTTACAATTTGCCTTAAAACTTTGAATTTTATATTTCCTAGAGTTTTTTTTTAAACCCTGCAACACGATGTGGTGAAGGTATTATATGCAGGTCGCAGTTGTCGTCCGATCCTCATGAAATTTTGCATGGGGTAGCGCTAGAACTAAGCGGTCAGAATTAAAGAGATGTAATTTTAGGGGGTCAAATGGACCAAAAAAAAAAAACATTTTATTGATTATGCAGTCGCTCTACATGAGGAGAGAGTAAGTTACAGCATTTTGGGTGACCTTGGATTATATTTAGCTCTAAATGGAACACGACTTTGAAGCTTTTTAGTAAACATTTCTCAACAGGTATTACATTCTTTGAACAAAAATGTGTCTATATAGAAACATGTTTTTCTATATTTTTATATTAGGGTGCAACCGCTTAATCGATATTTAAAAATGTAGCCATTCCAACAGAATACGTTCGCATTAGATATTTGGAGCAAAGACATAGAAGTGTAAATATCGGACAAGACAAAGTCAAGATATGGTAACCCTGTGAAAATACCTCTGTTGTTACGATATCATAACAACATAGTTACAGATGTTAACTGATTTAAACCGCTAAGGCAATATGCAAATTTTTGAAAAAGTCTATGGAATAGAATTTGGAAACCAAAATTTTGGATTTTTTCAATTTTTATTTGTTATTCGTTTCTGCAATTGTGGTTTTTATATTAACATGTTTGTGCAATGAGCTGTTACTCTATGTATTGTAGACACAAACCATTTGCTCAAAATGCATTTTGTCTAGTCTTTACCATTCGAGGTCTTTGTTAGGAGCTCGTAAGGTCTGCAATGATATATAAGGATCGTACAAAAAAAAATTGGATCTGAAGAGTTCTCTGAACGGGTGGTTTGTATCATCCGATTTGATATTTAAATGTTCTAAGCCGTAATATATAATCCATAGCAATGATATTTGGCACTATAATCCATAGCAATGATATTCGGCACTAGGAAGAGATAGGCCATATTAGATACAGATCGGTTCAGGTTTGCATATACAGTAGAACTCCAATTATCCGAACTCCGACTATCCGAATCGCCGATTATCCGAATCACAAAAAATTGTCCAAAAAAAGTCTAAGTGCGCTATTATTCTCCCCCCCGCGAAGCCGGTGTGAGAGAAGATTTTGAAGTGGAAGTGGAAGAAGAACTTTCTGCTGATGTTGAAGTAGACGCTGGACCATCAGCTAGTGAAGCATTTGCCGGCCTCCAGACTGCTTTGAAGTGGATGGAGCGTCAGCCCGAGTGTGACCACTTGCAACTGCTCACCGTCAAGCGAATGCGTGACCTGGCTGCCCGAAAACGGTTGAAGACCGCAAAACAGATTACATTAACTGAGATGTTTAAAAAATAAAGATTTTTATTTCTTAACTTGTGCATAAGTACATTTTATTTATATTTAAAATATGTAAACATTTCATGTTTCTTTCATTTAATTCAATAAAAAATATCAAAACGTAGCTTTAATTCTCTCCAATGCCAATTTAAAAAAAAAATCCGATTATCCGAATATTTGATTATTCGAAAGGGTCCCGGTGCTCATTAATTCGGATAATTGGAGTTCTACTGTAGTTCGCAAAAATATTTCGCACTAATTGGAAGAACGTTCATTCACAGGTTAGTCTATAACATAGGAAAATTACATAGCAAAACACAAATACAATGTGATTTTGGTCCCCTCTCCCTCTGAAATATGGCAACATTTTTATTCGCAGCTTGACTTAAGTCATTACAAAAGATTTGGGTTTTTAGGCACGATGAAATAAATACAAAATTGTTGTTCCAACATATTATTTGCTCGATTTTTGTTTTCATTACTAATTTCGTAAGGTATAAGGAAAGAAATAAAAATAAACCTATATCATTTACTAGCTGTTACATGCCATTTCTTTAACATCAATAAATTAAGGTTTTGTTGCGTGGCTGTGATTGACACACATTAGAGTTCTGGGTAAGTTTCAATCAGAAAAATGTCTTTTTAATAAGATAAACATTATCCAAATAAATGTTTTTTTTTCTTTTTGGTTCTCTAATTTTGTTAGTATTTATTCTAATCAAATTCATTGGCTTTTACTTTGGTTGATTTGTTTGTACAAACATTTATCGTGTAACACATTCGGGCCTTCCGCTTTCGTGTGTGTCAATAATAAAATATAATGTGAAAAGAAAAGTTTTATTCGACTCCGGTGAAACTAATACCTGATTACCTTAATGAGTTTCCCAATGTATTTCCCATTATGACGTAATTATATATTTATTGTTTGTTTTGAAAACAAACAATAAATCATAAAACATATGATCTTCGCCTTAACAAGGCAAAACTCAGTAATTATATATTGTTTGCCTTCGATTTGGAGGAGGAGAGGTGCAAATGTTTTTTCTCTCCGGATTTTTTTTTTTTTTTTTTTTTTTTTGTAAGAACCGACTCACATTCATATATATATTGTTAATTACATTAATTATGTCTTGATCGGATTTATTTCTTCGTATAATATATTTCTTGAGAATACATGTATTTCGTTGAAAGAAGTGTTGGAAATATATGGGAGGAAAAAAAACTTAATTCTATTGAAACTCAACTAAATTAAATTAATATAAGGAAAAATTAATCTTAATTGAAAAACAAGTAAGCAAAGGCTACAGTCGAGCGGGGCCGACCGTTGAATACCCTACAACACTATAATAAACGATACAGTTTATATAGGCGAGATACTCGAAAGAATTCCACAAGATATTGTGACAAATAATAAAAGAAAACCATCAGGTTTCGTTCTCTAATTTTCGAATAGTAGCAACTTAAACTAATTTGCTCATTTCCAATTTATTGGTAAATATTGCACTTAAATGGTCTTCCTAGATCTGGAACCAATATTTCCCAAAGACCTATAATCTCTCAGAAGTGGCAAAAGATTAACATTTATAATTGGTTTTTGACTGAAACGCATCTATATGAGATACAGACATTTGACTATATTCTTCAACGAAATCAGGGTTAACGAAATAGTCAGAAGTGCGTCTTTCCTGTATTTCTGAATTCTCCAAAAAGTCACTGGAGTGGACATTTTCGTATTTTGTCCACAAAAATTGGCAAACTATTTCACACATTGAATATTTTTGAATGGCCATCAAAAACTGCTTGGCTTCTGCAAAGCCCTGTAACCCCCATTCAAATGTGCGTGAGGATCGGGCGATAATTACGACCTGCTGATAATTTTGCAGTTTTTTGGCCCATTTCAACCCCTAAATATATGGCGATCATCTCCAAAAAGAGTAGGCTTCTATTCTGACCCTCATCTTATCCCCATGCAAAATTTCGTAAGGATCGGGCCATAAATGCGATCTGTATATGATATCCTGATATCTCAACTACTTAGTTTTGTTAGCTGTAGAAATATTACCAAATGTTTAATTCAAAATGAAAATATGCCAAAAATATGACAAAATTGAAAAAATATGAGAAAATTTTACAAAATCAATATTTTCGTCTTTAGAGAGATATTTTTATGCGATTTTTTAGACGTTTATTCTTTCTTGCTAAGAGGCCATTTTGAATTAATGAGAACTGTCGAAATCAGTTCAGCCGTTCTCGACATAAAATAGATCTTTCAAGCATATCTTCATTGATAGACATATATATCGCACATATTTTGCTATATATTCGATTTGTTGGATCTTAACATCAATGTAAAGATTAGAAGTAACCTTGTCATGGCTTTGTGATTTCGCCGGGATTTAAAATATTCGCGGTTTTATGAAAAATTTTGAATTTTTTCAACAAAAAAGATATGGTCTATTTTAGCCGCTAAATATTATCCGATGACCACCTAAATTGGTAGGCTTCTTCCCCGCCCTAAACTCTAGCTACATGCGAAATTCCGCGTCGATTGGTCTATAATTGCGACCTGTATAGCTACTGCAAAATCCGACATTTTTTCAGTATTTGGTCCATTTCAACCCCTAAACATTTGGCGATCATCTCCAAAAGAAATAGGGTTCTATTCTGACATTAACCCCACCTACATTTTAAATTTCGTGAAGATCGGGCCATAATTGCGACCTGTAGAGTGATTACAAATTAACATGGACAGACGGACAGACGGACGGACGGACATACATAGCTAGATCGACTCAGCTCGGCGAGCTAGGAAGATCCATATATACTTTCCTATGTGGGAAATCAATATTTCGTGGTGTTACATAATTTTTGGCCCAATCAAACTTATAATACCCCCAACACATAGTGTTGTAGGGTATAATAAAAGGCGATTAGGTAAACAATTGTAATGACATATGAAGATTATATGTCTGGCATAGGGCATCCGTGTGATTATCTAATCCGTAAAAGGAATAGAAATATTTTTGCTAGCTTTTAGGGAGTGAAAATATGTTCTTATGACCACATTCCAAATGATTTTACAATACATCTTTTGCGAATATTTTGTGTTTTTTGATTTGGCCAAAAATTATGGAACACCTCAAAATAATACAGGGTGAGATTAAAAAACTGCACCCAACTTCAGATTGCTGTCATTTATAAGCCACTCGTCCGACAGCTGTTACAATAATTCCAGTGACATCTCGTTATATTTTTTACAAGCGAACAAAAGCATTTTGGTGAGAATTTTCCAGAAAAAAAGTTATTCGTGATGGAATCCAAGCGTTATACTGTGATCGTTAGATCACTCCAGCATTTAAATGCGAATAAATCTTTTGTGTCTCGTTACCTTGATACTGGTAGCGTAGCTCGACGTCAAGGAAGTAGACGGAAGAAAACAGCTACATCAGCAGAAATGGTTCGAAAAGTAAATAAGTGACTTGATCGAAACCCGCCTCGCAGTGGCCGAAAAATGGCTCGTGAGTTAAACATATCGGAATATTCCATCCGGCAAATATTAAAAAATGAGCTCGGTATAAGTTCGTAAACAAACAAAATGATCGTGTTTACTTGGCAAGGAGGTCAGCTGAAAATGTTCACCTTCGGATGGTCACCAGAACTCAAACGCCAGCCATGGTGATGATGTGGGGCGCTACAACATCCGATGGTCGCTCTCCGCTCGTATTAATCGGCCATGGCATCAGAATAAATGTCGAATATTATCGCGAAAATATTGTGGAGGGTGTATTAAAGCCTTGGTCACGCAAACATTTTGGCCGCAGACCTTGGACATTCCAACAGGACTCAGCACCATCGCACTCAGCACACGCCGCCAAAGAATGGTTACAAAATTAGGTTCCTCGCTTCATTTCCGGCGCACAATGGTCACCAAAATCTCCAGATACCAATCTGTTGGACTATTGTGTCTGGAGTATTTGGAAAGCAAGGTTGGTACTAACAAATACCAAAGTGTCGATCACCTCAAGCAAGTGCTTCGCCGGGAATGGGCCAAAATTTCGCAGAGCAACATTCAGCTGGCAGCGTATGACAGTTTCATTGGCTCTTTGAAAGCCATAACTCGTGCCGAAATTTTTTGCTTTCATTCAATAAAATTAAAAAAAAGTAAAAAATTCTGGCGTTGGACTTTGTTGCATTTTTTATATCACCCTGTAAACCAGAAGTACCAGAGTTAGAAATAACGGTTCACGTTTTCTATTAACTCTCTCAGAAAGGATCGAAATATTAAACAATCATCTGAACCGATGTGAAGTTCTTGCTTCTGGGCTGAACTCCGTCGGAAGCGCCAAAATGCTGTCCATTTGGGCTGATAATAGAAATTTGGTGCACAATAAACGTGATATTGAATAAGGATATATATGGGAGCTTTGTCCAACTCTAAACCGATTATACAAAATAATATGCATATATTTTGATTTTTACCAAATTTGAAGTACTAGTTTCTTTAATGACTTCAGTCGGAATTGCCAAAGATTCAGTTCATTTTTGCTGATATTGGCCATTTGGTGCAGAATTAACTCGAAATCGGTTGAAGATATATATGGGAGCTATATCGAAACATGAATTGATTCTTATAAATTTCAATAGGTTCGTCCTTATGCCAAAGAAATATTAAATTTCATCTCATAATATCAAAAAAGTGCGACCTGCTCACAAAAATACATGTACAGACGGAGGGACGGACGGACTGACATGCATAAATCGACTCAGAAAGTGAATCTATGAAGATCCTCAAAAGTAACCATGGATCTATCTCGCTTCCTTCTCCATGTTACCCACAAATGCACAAAGACATAATATCCTTACCACTACGTGACGTAGGGTATAAAAACGGCCTTTCAAATGAACGAAGTGTGAGGGCAGTTCGGAAACTTCTTAGCACAAAAAACGTGGTATAAACAGAAAAAAGTTAAGTGATTTGGAAACTTGCATCTCTGTTATGAACACATGTTAAATTTTGTTTCGATCTGGCAACTCCTTCATATAGAAACAAGTGTTCAAAAAAGACGCAATTTTTTACAATGGAAAAAATTAGACATGTGTACTGTCATTAAATATTTACATAAAAAAAGGTTTATCGGGAGAAGAAATTCATAAGGATATCATTGTTGTTGTTGTAGCAGCATGCTGCTGTGTTCGATCTGACTCTTCTCAATCAGGTTCTGCCTCTAGGTCCGGTCGCAAAAAGGATGCAACCTGTACGAAAGTGCTCCTTCATATGCAACAGTAAAAAATTGGGTTGTTGAATTTGAATGTGGTCGTATTGAAGATGAACTAGGTAGTGGACTTCCAAAAACATCAACAACAACAGAAATTGTAGCTAAAGTGCATGATATGGTTTTAAATGATCGATGAATAAAAATGCGTGAAATTGCTAATATCATGGGCATCCCAAATGATCGTGTCCATTTAATTCTACATTATGAACTACAAAATGGGTGCCGCATTTGTTAACAGTCGATCAAAAACCCATAAGAATAATTGGATCGTTTCAAGCGAAATAAAATGGATTTTAAGCGTCGTTTCATAACTGTTGATAACAATGGCTAAAATCAACGAATTAAGATACGAGTTGCTTGACCACACACCTTATTCTCCTGATTTACCTCCCAGCGAATTTTACTTGTTCCCAAATTTAAAAAAAAATCCTTGCCGGGAAGCGGCTGTCTATGTTCATTCTTTTGCGGTGTAAGTTCTTGCACTTTTTGGAATTTCAATGGCTTTACCCCGAGCTCATTTTTCAACATTTGCCGAATGGAATATTGCGATATGTTCAGCTCACTAGCCATTTCACATTTAAATGCTGGAGAGCTCTAACTATAGTCACTTGTGTTTTTCCAGCCAAATATAAAGAAATCACATTATCACGCTTGAATTCCATCACGAGTAACTTTTTTTCTGGAAAATTCTCACCAAAATGCTTTCCTACGCTTGTAAACAATATAATGAGCTGTCATTGGAATAATTTTAACAGCTGTCGGACGAGTGGCTTAGAAATTACAGCAGTCTGAAGTTGGTTGCAGTTTTTCACACAGCCTATGGTATAAGCGACTAGTCATATTTGCCAATTTTTGGCATTACTTGTATTGGCAAAAACATATTTTGGCATTATCAATCAGACAAAAATAACGACGTGTAAGCAGACAATAATGAGTTATTGGTAAAAAATTACAAGACAAATTACCTTCATATTATTATACAAGGTAATGAGTCAATGCTGTGAGTTTGCCGACGTACATGCACGTTGTTAGGCAAAAAATCATTCTCGTAACAGTGGCAAGGGTCGCCAGTTAAACCCTTCATCTGGTGAAATTAAACATATATTCAACTATAGTATTCCAAACATAGAACTTCTGTTGTTTTTAGTTTGTTTATTACCTATTTGTGGCTGTTTGGTGTTCATTTACGAACTGTGAAAAAAAGAAGTTAGGGTATTTTCTTTAGTAGTTGCGGGTGTACAAAGGTATTTGAAAGATCTGAATGTGGTTCCATTCAGCTTATTTATATATTTTAACCTATTAATGAAAGAGAATAAATAGTTTTTCAAAAATATTTTTATGTTTCAATATAATCTCCTGAAACTTCAATACACTTAGTCCAACGCTTTTCTAGTAATTCTATCCCTTAATTAAAATAGTTTTCCTCAAGTTCTTCAAAATAGTGGTGTACAACTGTAATTGCATCTTCATTTCATTGTGTGGATCGCCATAACAGCCGATGGTTGCTCTCCGCTCGTATTAATCGACCGTGGCATCAGAGAAAATGCCGAATATTATCGCGAAAATATTGTGGAGGGTGTATTAAATTATTATTATTCCAACAGGACTCAGCACCATCGCACTCAGCACGCGCCACCAAGAAATGGTTACAAAATTAGGTTCCTCGCTTCATTTCCAGCGCAAATTGGCCAACAAAATCTCCGGATACCAATCCGTTGGACTATTGTGTCTGGAGTATTTTGGCAAGCAAGGTTGACACTAAAAAATACCAAAGTGTGGATCACCTCAAGCAAGCGCTTCGCCGGGAATGGGCCAAAATACCGCAGAACAACATTCGGGCAGCGTGTGACTGTTTCATTGGCCGTTTGATGGCCACAATTCGTGCCAAAGGTGACCAATTCGAACAAATTCAAACATATTCTAATATGTGATGCTATTTCCGACATTTTTTTCTTTCATTCAACATTATGGCGTTGATATTGTTGCATTTTTTTTATTGCACCCTGTACATTTCAAATGCAAATACAATAAATTTTAAATTGCATCTCTTCTTTGCATAAAACATAGTCATTATACAAATCCCTCAAAAGCGAGACGTTTGCAAATTTTCCTTTCGCCATTATCTCTTTCTGTTTGCTTCTAAATTGATGATGTGTGAAAAACTTGGAATTATTCTTCCCTATTGCGTTGCAATAAATCATCACTCAATTTGGTTGATAATGAAAATCGATTAAACCTCACACAGAGAAGATAAGTTTTTCTATGGCAGCGTCATTCTTTTGATTTCCATAATTTTTTTTTAGTTCATTATGTGCTCTTTAAATGACAATGTTTTTTGTCTCCTCCTGTTTTTTTCGCCAACATTTTACTGTCAGCATGCAAATGGCGGAAGAGCCCTTGGCGCTTTCTCATGTGGAAATGTGTAATAACATTCATTCACTTTGTCTGTGTAACCACATTAACCACCTGTGTTTACAATTTAATTAAGATCCCAACTCTGTCCCGCTCTACTCTTCTCTTTGCATGTCAGCAATATGACGATGATGACTGCGTTGAAATGTGGTGGAGATGTTAACATTTAAATGGCTAAAACACAAAAAAAATGAATGTTTCTTTTATTCGGTATAAACGCGGATCGGAGTACACATAGGAGAGAGAGAGAGAGGGAGGGAGAAGAAATGTAAATTAAAAAGGCCCAGCATGGGGCGGCATCTAATTATCCCATGAAGTCTCCCATATTTGATTTGAATTTGGGATACAGTGACACTTAAAACAAATGGTAACTGAAGCGCCAAAAATCAAGAATATTTTACAATAAATCTGGGAAGATATTTTATTTTCTCCACGGGCTACTTGTGGATATTGAATTTGGCAATATCATGAAGTTAAAATCAGTCCCAAAACTCTAAAACCTAGTATTCTTTTTTTCTAATCTCCAAAGAATTTCCTTCGTATGTGTCCCCAAAAAGTATATCTATGCAATTTCTTATTTAACTTTACAATCTTGATTCTTTTTTACATATTTTTTTGCCTTCATAACAATCCCCTTTGCACCACAATTTTTAAAATTAACCCAAAAGCAAAGCAACACAAAAAACTAGACACCTTATCTTCTCTTATCCACATGACATGACAAATTCCATGTCTGAGCTTTACTGCTGTGCTTTAGAATGCAAAGAACAAAAAACGAATTGTTGTGCACCAATAGAAATAACGAAAAGAAGCACCTACCGAAACCTAGTTAAACACATCTGCCACAAAAACGCTTGTTTTTTTCATATAACAGAACAAAAAACACTGTATAGTGCATTTTGAACTTGTCAGCGCGCAATGTCAAAACTACACAGATGCACAAGTATTTTAATAGGTAAATGAATAAAAAACGCGACACATGTAAGTGGAAATATGTACTAGGGCGGTGAGAGTGAGATGTGAAAATGAACCAGTAATAAGCGAAAATGGCCATATAATCCGTGGGCATTTGATTTTTAGTGATGGACAGATGATATAAATATTATCAGTAGACCAAATTGGGTTAGATTGAAAAGAAGGGCGAAACAATCGCCACATGCGCTGTTGGACATACATCAGTAAGCCAGTATAGGCCTCTTGTGCGCTTTAGACTAAAAGGTTGCTAAAAGAAGACAAAATTCGTTAATTGTTTTATTTCATTTACCATGATCTGATTAAGGTCTGGTATGGAGTCGTTCCCTAAATATTGGGATCTAATATTTGCAAACGCTGGGCATTGGCAGAGAAAATACATCAACGTTTCGTCTTGTTCAACGCATGCCTGCTGTACAAAATACTTTGTACATACTTTTGAGTGCGGTTGAGGCGCTGGGAAAATCTAGCAATAAACAATAAATATTCTAAAATTAAATATTTCCCAGCCGCCATAAAATATCACATGTGAAGTATTCAGTGATCTTGTGCGCTGACGCATACGATAATGTGTGAGATAATAAAGGTTATGACCCACACGCACAGATATCGATGCGCTCAGTAGAGGCACAAGACCACTTGAATGAGATGTCAAGCAGCCCTGCAATGTTCTCCATTCAGTATTAGAATAGATAGGAACAATTGTGTGGCTGCGACTAGGTTAAGTTAGATTAGTTTTAGTAGTACGTAAGGAACATGAATTTTAAATAAAAACAGAATTGAATCTACAACCAAACCGTTCGGTTGGTTTTCTCTTTTCATTCATTGGTCCTTCGAGCAGGATACTAAGAATTGAAACTACATCCAAAGAATAAGGTTGTTCTTTCTCTTCTCATTCATTGGTCAATCGAGCCTTCACTTTTGTCAAAGTGAAACGAATTAGCGACCACAAAACGAAAATAGTAGGAGTTTTCCCCCACCAGTGGTAAGAGACTCACTACAAGCAGAAGTGCTATTCTTCAAAAAAGAGGAGAATAGCTACCAATAAAAATCCGTTGAGGGATAAAATTATAAAGAGCCATAAGGACAAAATTTAAACATATATATTAAAAAAAGACCCACGGGGCAAATTAAAAAAAAAACAAAAAGAGGACCAAAGCAGTCCCACATAAAAATATACATTTTTGGAAAAGAGGACATCAAAGTCCCAACTGAAAAAATCAAAAAATCGAAAAAAGCCAAGAAGGCAATATAAAAAATTTTTGAAAAGAGGACAAATAGTCCCATCTAAAACATTAAAATAAAAAATGAATAAAAATATGGAAGAAAATATCACCACTTTGGCAGACTATTTCCAGCTATTAACGTCGACGTCAGCCTTTGAAAAGGTGAAACACGTCGCGGCATGGAAGGTACTGGTAGAAAACACATATTACCAGTTACGACGGTACTTGAGGGTACTCCAAAAATATCTTCCAACCCATATGAAGACATTGTCCTGTGATGTGGATATGTGTATGTTATCAGCAATGAAGCTTTTAGCAACCCGGAGTCGCAATTACACAGGCTTGGACATCGATGAAGAAATCGAAGATTCGATGAAACCTCCATCACGATGGATACTCTCGCTGAAATATGACCATTTAACTTGGGAAGAGCAAGAGGAAGAAAACAGACAACTTAACTATGTCGAAACAAAGGAAGATTACGACAGAGAATTGGAAGATGGTTTACACGAACAAATGCAAGCCTATAAAAATAATTTACAATCTCTGCAGGGACAAGCAATCGAATTGCGTTCTCAAATAATAATCGAAGTGGAAAAAAGTGAAACGATATTGAGAAATGCGAAGGCCCGCGAAAAATATCTGCTCGCCAAATCTGAAGAAAACCTGCGGGCCAAAGATGAAAAATTCGAAGAAAAACATCGAGTTCAGAATGATCGAGTGCGACATCTAAAAACGAAGTTAAAGAAAGTCAATGAAAAATTGGCTAGCTCGGAAAGAGCGCGACGAGTCTTGGAAGCTGAGAAAGATGACCTGTCCAAGCAACTAGCAAGTGTAAGAAAGGGAGATAATGCTGTTAATCTAAAACAGATTCGATGTTTAGAAGGAAATATTGTGAAGTGCTTCCCGCCAGCAAGTCCTCATTTTGAGGAACGGGAAGAAGAAAAACGTTCTGGTGTCGTGTCAGCGCTGACATATAGAAAACCATTTCGGGAGGAACCTCTCAATTTAGTAAAAACCAATCGATGCAATGGCAATGAGGACGACCGTTTTGTAAGAGAAGTAATAAATAGACTTATTGCAGAAGAGGAAAAAGAAGAAAAGTCGCCACGCACAGAAGGTTCAAAAAGTGTCGACGAATGTGGTAAATTAGCAGGAAAAGAATGCATCGATGAAGTAGAAAAAGACAAACAAAATTCTCTGGTTCTGGTTCCTGAAGAGTATTCCAACGAGTATGGAAATGAATTTATCGAAGAAGTGGGAAAAGCCAAACAAAATTCTCTTGTTCCGGTTCCTGAAGGTCTTAGCGAAATCCATAGCAAATCATCAAGGGCCGTGAAAACAGAAGACGACGAATCGGAGCTTACAATAAAGCCAACGGCAATCATTTGCTACATGGGTGATGACGGTCTGCAGCGATGGACTACTAATTCGGCAGCATGGAAAATGAAGCCGGCAGATAAAGGTGGTGGCAATTGCAAGAAGGATTGGACAAAGAAATGGAGTCGATTCCTGGAAGCAGTTACTTAATTGAAAATTTATATTGTTTAAGCATATATAGTTATTTTTCTTTTAATATTTTTATATTTAAATATTTTATAGTATACATTTATTCAACTTTATAAAAATACAGTCCACTATTAACATACAGATTCAAGCCGCCCGGGAGAATGTACAAAATACTTTGTACATACTTTTGAGTGCGGTTGAGGCGCTGGGAAAATCTAGCAATAAACAATAAATATTCTAAAATTAAATATTTCCCAGCCGCCATAAAATATCACATGTGAAGTATTCAGTGATCTTGTGCGCTGACGCATACGATAATGTGTGAGATAATAAAGGTTATGACCCACACGCACAGATATCGATGCGCTCAGTAGATGCACAAGACCACTTGAATGAGATGTCAAGCAGCCCTGCAATGTTCTCCATTCAGTATTAGAATAGATAGGAACAATTGTGTGGCTGCGACTAGGTTAAGTTAGATTAGTTTTAGTAGTACGTAAGGAACATGAATTTTAAATAAAAACAGAATTGAATCTACAACCAAACCGTTCGGTTGGTTTTCCTTTCTCATTCACCTGCATATACTATTATCTGCACCTCTAATTTTATACAGGTGAGATTGTAGGCCCAGATGCCCCGTAAGGATGCCTGTTACCTTATATATCTTCTTTACCTAGATTATCGTTTTTATCTCATTGGGGTCACCCCAAATGATTTTTGTGGTTTTCCTTATGCCTTTATGTTTTCATGGGTATATGTGGGCGTTTTTGCCCGTTTCTTTAACACTAGCGTGACGCGTTTAACGGCACTGGATTGTTTAATTTTTACTGTTGCTAATTCCCTGCCTGTTTTGGCGAGAGAGTTCGCTATCTCCTAACCTCTAACTCCCGCATGACCTGGTACCCGTACAATGAGAATAGTTGTTGATTGAGTTTATACAGGGGGAGATAAAAAACTGCAACAAAGTCAAACGCCATAATTTTTACTTATTTTTAGATTTATAGAAGGAAAGCAAAAAATGTTGGAAATAGCATCTAATTTTAGAATAAGTTGAGATTTGTTCGAATTGGTCACCTTTGCCACGAATATTGGCAATCAAACGGCCAATGAAACCGTCACATGCTCCCCGTATGTTGCTCTGCGGTATTTTGGTCCATTCCCGGCGAAGCGATTGCTTGAGGTGATCGACACTTTGCTAATTTTTAGTGCCAACCTTGCTTTCCAAAATACTCCAGACACAATAGTCCAATGGATTGGTATCCGGAGATATTGGTCGCCATTGTGCGCTGGAAATGAAGCGAGGAACCTCATTTTGTAACCATTTTTGGGTGGCGTGGGCTGAGTGCGATGGAGCTGAGTCCTGTTGGAATGTCCAAGGTCTGCGGCCAAAATGTTTGCATGCCCAAGGCTTTAATACACCCTCCAAAATATAATATTCGGCATTAATTCTGATGCCACGGTAGATTAATACGAGCGGAGAGTGACAATCGGCTTTCATGACGGCTCACACCATCACCATGGCCGTCACTTGAGTTCTGGTGGGCAACCGAAGGTGCATATTTTCAGCCGACCTTTACGAACTGCTGGAAAACGAATGTTTTCTCATCGGAGAAAACCAAATTCGGCAGTTTACCACTTTCGGCCAAGCGAAGCAACTCTTTACCTCTTTTGCCGAATGGAATATTTCGATATTCAGCACACGAGCCATTTTTCGGCAACTGCGTCGAGTCGCTTCTTTACTTTTCGAACCATTCCTTCTGACGTTGCTGTTTTCTTCCGTCCACTTCCTTGACGTTGGACTACGCTACCAGTATCACGGTAACGAGGGATGGTACGAGACACAAAAGATTTATTCACATTCGAATGCTGGAGTGCTCTAACGATAGCCACTTGTGGTTTTCTAGCCAAATATAAATAGATCACACTATCACGCTTGAATTTCATCACGAATAATTTTTTTTCTGGAAAATTCTCACCAAAATTATTTTGTACGCTAATAAACAACATAATAAGCCGCCACTGAAATAATTTTAGCAGCTGTCGGAGAAGTAGCTTAGAGATGACAGCAGTCTGAAGTTGGTTGCAGTTTTTTAATCTCACCCTGTAAGGTCTAAAAATTTAATAGATTGTTTTGATTAAAAGATGCTGTCAAACTGAACAAATTGTACATTTTGAGGACTTCAAAGGCCTAGGGCGAACTCTTGGAATGAATTTGAAATTTTAGGGCAGACTTTTCACTGACGAGTGGCGGATACTTACTTGACTCACATAAAACAATCGACTACTGCTCCGGGTAGTCCAGACGTGGCCTGTGATAATATTTATATCAGGCGTAGGGCAGGAACAAAAATGGCCCAGGGCTTGTCGTACCTCCTCGCCCCCAAATTGTCCAAATTTGTAATACCATAAAATGTAAAATTAATGTATGATTTTCTCCATTTCGCCTAACCCAATTATATATTTGCTTTAGATATGGAGATGTGTCAGTCCATGCCAACAGTCAGTCCATCTATTATAACGATGTTAAATTTAGGTCTAATTGTTATCACATGATCCTCATATACACTTAGTATAATGCGGAGGGAATATTTTCTACAGATATAACATCTTTCAAACTTGTTATAATCTACACCAAACTTTGTATTTCTTTGAGCTTTTGATTAGGTACAAGGTATCAGAGTCGTCCTAGAAATAACATAAATTCGGTTGAAATCGGTTCTGATTTACAAATAACTCTTATATATCTCCCTTTGAACTCTCATTTATCTCCCTTTAAACTATACACGAAACGAGCTTTGTTTGTCTATTTAGATAGAATTTTGGCCTCAGGCAAATTAAATTATATATAACTAGCTGGCCCGGTCCGCGTTGCCGGCCCGTAGTTTTAGTCTGTAATGCAAATTTTATATAGCATAATCTTTCACAAATCTAGTTCATAAAGGTGAACAAATTTTAATATAAATATTGATCCGACTAAATAGAAATAAATACCTATGGAAGGAGGGCAAAATAATTTCTGAATAGTCAAAGTTAATTACGCTTTGCACCTCAAATTGCGCATAAGCGTCCCCTTAAAGGTGAACAAATTTTAATATAAATGTTGATCCGACTAAATTGAAATAAATACCTATGGAAGGAGGGCAAAATTATTCTCTGAATAGTCAAAGTTAATTACGCTTTGCACCTGAAATTGCGCATTAGCGTCCCCAAAAAGTCTATGTTCTTGTTCATAGTAAAAATCAATGACAATTAAACAATGCCCGTGTTGTCGTCCGCCAATCGGTAAAAATCACTATAGATCGGCGGCCCTGGGGACTATATGGGGACTGTGCCAAAATATTTGCGTATGTTGACATTTTTCTGTAAGATGGTTCTCTACTCACAAAGTAGCCTAAATACAGCAAAATCAGTTGAAAAACGTGGCCAAGACCACAGTCATAGCTGGAATCAGGGATACATTCATATGAGGGTTATACCACAACGTGGCCCAACCAATATTCTCTTGGGGTTACAAATTCAATAGAATACAAAATTTTCTTTTCTGACCACCAATTAGATGTGAAAGTGGACTTGGGGATACTCCAATGTGGGGACTTTACTTAAATAAATTCCTATGTGGCAATTATCTGTATAATGGTTCCCTACCCTGGGGGCATAAATTTTTTTAGCCAAATCAATTGATGAAGGTAGTCAAGACCAATATGGGCCCTACTCTGAAAATTTCAAATTTTATGCGAAGAGGTTCTCTACCCCCTTAGAAACAAAAATGTCAAATAAGGGCCAAAAAATGAAAAAGTGGCCAAGACCCCAAAAATAGCTTAAATCTTAGATGGTTATATAAATATGAAATCGGGTTGTACCCTTATCCGTGAGTTATGATCGATATCAAGACCTGCAGAGGCGATTTAAGGTATCTTAAATGTTTGGGAAGAATTTTTGGAACGATATAAATCCTTTTCCTACTAAAAGTCCCATTCACTCTAATATTTTGCACCCTTTAAATTTGGTATTTTACTGATTATACTCCCAAAGAATTTTGCATTTTGAGCTCTCATTGGACGGATTATTGCCACATCAAAGAAGAATGTCCATGCTTTGAAATGAGCCCCATTAGACTTTTTCGGTCAATTTTATAGAACCTTACAAAGTTTGTTAATAGAATGTACTATTATTTTAAAATTCGATTCCATTGAAAATTTTTTTCTATTTTTTCCCGATTTGAGAATTTTTGCAATGAGATCTCTTTTTCGTGCTTTTTTAGCGATTTTGAAAAAGTAATTATCTTTTAACTTTGGTGTGATCGCGTTAAATTATATCGATATCATCTATTCCGTTTCGCCACCACATAATTCGGTACTACACTTCCATGTAACCCGCCATCAATTTCAGTTCTCAAGAAATCAAGTCAATTAAATAAATTGGTATTAATATTCGAATTCAAAAATAAAATATACAAAACACTACAAATGTACATTAGAAAAAAGTAAGTCAAAATGGAAAAAAATCATGCAAAATAAAACATTACTATTGTACATTTCAAAAGTCAAAATGAACATGTTAATATATCACATTTTTACGCGATTTTTTTAGATATTATCCTTTTCGGAGAGGAGACAATTCAGAATTTGTGTGAATCGTTAAAATTAGTCCAACGGTTCTTAAGTTTTAAGCGTAGTAACTAACACAACTTTCTTTTATATATATAATATACTAGCTGGCCCGGTCCGCGTTGCCGGCCCCTACTTTTAGTTTTTAATGCATATTTTGTAAGGCATTATAGAACACTGATCTGAATGATTTCAAAATAGTCAAAGATAATTGGTCTTTTACACCCATTACCTTAAGATAGGAATTAATTTATTTTTGTCATTTAAATTGTGTGTTGGAAAACCCATAAAGTCCATATTTTTCTTCATAGTATGATTCAATAACGATCCAAAAAATAATATTCGTGATTTTTTCATGTTTCTGCCACAATTTGATATTTCGGAGATCAAAGCATGTAGACGTACATCCCACTTCTACGTTCCCAGCCAATATTCTCTTGAGAGTTAAAAATTCAATAGTATACCAAATTTTTTTTTTCTGACCAAACATTGGTTAGGAAGGTGGATTTGCGGGTACACTAATGTGGGAACTATACTCAAATAAATGCCTATGTGGACAATTATCTGTAAGACGATTCTTTATCCCAGAGTAGCCTAAATACAATTTTTTAGCCAAATCAATTGATGAATGTGATCAAGACCAAGATGGACTCTACTCCAAAAGTCAAAATATGATGAGAAGAGGTTTTTTACACCCGTAGAAACAAAGATGTCAAATAAAGGCCTGAAAAATGAAAGAAAAATGTCGAAAACCCCGAATATAGCTTAAATTATATAATGGTTATACCAAAACGTGATCATTTTTTGCGAGGATGGTTTTTTCTCAAATTACCAACTTTTGCTAAAATGCGTATGAGTAAAATATGGTTAAAATGTAAACTATACTTGAAAAAGGAGTGTACCCTTATCCGGGGGTCATATATCGTGACCTGCAAAAGCGATTTAAGATATCTTGAAAGTTTTTTTTTTTTCCTAAATGTCCAATTCGCTCTACCATTTTGCACCCTTTATATTCAGTATTTCACTGATTGCAATTCCAATGAAATGCATTTTGAGTTCTCATTGGGCGGATTTTTGTAATATGAAAGAAATAGGTCCACATATAAGGGTTATACCAAAGCATGGTCCTATTCTTATAATTATTTGAAAAAATGTGTTGTTCTTCTTAAAATCTCAAATTACCAACATTTGATATACATCTGATATATATTTTGAACAACTGATTATTCATGAAACCCCTAGGAAAAATTTAAAACTCTATGGTAACTTTTGCGAAGTATAGAGCAAAATATTTGAGGCCCTTTGTGTTTGGTTAAACTATATAAAATGGACCCTAAAAACGTTTGATCCCCCCTTTTTGGGATTGTTATGTACCAACCAAACTGACTACTGATGATAGCGCATAGTCACCGTATAACGTTTCATGGGAGTTAAGGTTACTTTTAAGGTTTCGGAAGAATTTTCCGAGGAAATGTATCCTTTTCTTTCCAAATTTTCAATTTGCTCCACTATTTTATATAGTTCGCATATAACAGTGCTCTTCATATTCGGTATTTCACTGGTTGCAGTCCCAATGAATTTTGCATTTTAAGTTCTCATTGGATGGATTATTTCCATATCTAGTCAATTTCCATTGATTTTTTTTTTTCGATTTTTCCCGATTTGAGAATTTTTGCCATTACATCTCTTTTATCGTGTTTTTAGCGATTTTGAAAAAGTAATTATCTTTTAACATTGGTCAAACCGCGTTAAGTTATTTCGATATCATTTGACTGACTTCCATGCAACCCGCCATCAATTTCAGTTCTCAAGAAATCAAGTAAATTAAATAAAATGGTATTAATATTCGAATTAAAAAAATATATAAAAAAACACTACAAATGTACATTAGAAAAAAGTAAGTCAAAATGGAAAAAAAATCATGCAAAATAAAACATTACTATTGTACATTTCAAAAGTCAAAATGAAAATGTTAATATATCACATTTTTACGCGATTTTTTCGAATATTATCCTTTTCGGAAAAGAGACAATTCCGAATTTGTATGAATCGTTATAAGCGTAGTAACTAACACAACATACATTTATATATATAGATATATATATATATATATATAGATATATATATATATATATATATATATATATATATATATATATATATATATATATATATATATATATATATATATATATATATATATATATATATATAATATATAAGATTATTGTTGGTAATTGAAAATGGTTTAAGATTAAGATATAGCTCCCATATATTATATCCCTCCAATTTCAAAGTTCAACCGCTCTGAAGCCGTAGTACGGATTTAATTAAACACAAAAGTATATTTGTTATGTATAGAACTGCTAAATATACATAGAAATTTACTTTTGGTGTTTCTTCACTGGTTCTTCCATATATTATATGTCCTCTTCTATTAATCGAATTCGGTTATTCCATTGCCTTCGCGTGATTTACATGCAAATTGAATAGCTAGCCAAAAACATGGACTTTGTCATTTTTCCTGTTTGCTCCATGACACCCCATGGTGTGAAAATGTTATTTTCATCATCGTCATTCTCCACCTGAACTATAAATAACAGATGCTTTGAGGTACCTTTCTATGTACATACATATATATTTATGTACACATTGTCACTAGCCGTGCATATAGACAACAACAACAACAACATGTCGTATGTGTTCAGATAAACAAATGTACAAACACACACACACACTCATACACACTAACGAACATTGTTTGCATTTAAATTTTGTAATTACAAACGATCCGATGCGAAATGCGAGTCACAAAGACTCGAAATGAGACAAAGCCCAAAGGGGCCAAAACATTACAATCCGCAAGTGGCAAGCTGTTGATAAGCATTAACATATCTCACTAATGTCCGTCACTCCGTTACACTTGCAGTGTGATTTGGGAGAGGGATGTGGGGTGGATTGGCTGCATCAAATTGCAGTTTTTGTTGGCTGCCAAAATCTGAAACTTTTTTTTTAGAGTTGTTATCTAGAACTGAATGTGCCGATTTGCGGAAATGCTTCTGGAACGATGGTGGTGGCGGTGGTGCAATGGCACGGGCATGCGATTACAGTTCACAATTATTATTACGATTATTTGACCACTGCTGATGACAGTTGGGATATTTCAGTTGCCTCTGCCGTAGCTGTTGTTGACGCCACATAATGACTTCAAAACTTGACGGACATGTGTTCAATTGCTTATGGTTGATGATTACAGGGCATGAGCGGAGGTGCTCAACGGCAAGCAACTAACCCGCAATGTGCATGGTATGCAAAGTGGCTGAATGTCCGACTGGATGGACGGATGAATGGTCTGGGTTGCTGCTGTTCGTTTTCATTTTTTTGTTTTGTTCTGTTTGTTATTGTCAGGTTAATGATAATGACCATTGGACGTGTGTGTGTTTGTTTATTTGTTTGCCTGAATCCACAATTGCCTGAGTGGCTGCCTGCCTGCCCGACCGAATGGCTGGCTGACTGGCCGTTCATTTGTAATTATATCATGAGGAAATAAATAAATGCTGTTTTTGCAATTCGATATTTATTTATTTACTAGCTGGACATGTAATTACCTTGGGTCAAGATTTTTTGTTATCAGGTTTTTTTTTGTTGATATGTAATTTGGTACTTTTTAATGGGCGATATGTGTGCATGGCTAATGATTTATATCTAGGTGATCATTAATTGTATTTGTTTTTCTTTTTTTTTAATTTGTAATTAATTGAATAAATAAGTGACAAAAGCAGAATTGCTTCCCACAATGATTATTTTAATTAATTGGACATTTTTTAAATGTTATATTAACTCGAATATTTGCCGAAATCAACAATGAAATGCCAAAACTCAATCGATTTAAAGAAATCTATATTTTTAACTCCGTAAAAAATAAAATTTTAGACCAAAACACGTAAACAAACTATAAGTTCGGCTGGCGCGAATTTTGAATACCCTCCACCACTTGGAACGAATTTGGTAATTTGGTAAAAAAAAAAACATCGGACAGCCACACTGTTTGTTCGGGATACCGTAGTATTTTGTTGTTGCAAAATGGTCAGGCTTATCCCTTTATTGTTGTTTTTATAAAAACAACGTTTGTTTATTAGTGGAGAACGATGGTAATGTTTACCAGGGGGTAAGGCAGGGAATACCTAGGTTTCGGAAAGAGCCTTACCCCCTGGTAAACATTATCATCGTTCTCCACTAATAAACAAACGTTGTTTTTATAAAAACAACAATAAAGGGATAAGCCTGACCATTTTGCAACAACAAAAAAAAAAAAAACATCCGTTAAAAATTCTGTTAAAATCTCATAAACACCAAATGTAGCCATCATATTAGGGTCTAAATGACGACGTGGAACTGCATAGGCAACTTTTGTCATAAGCCATTACGATATTCAAATGCGAAACTTGAAAAAAAAATCGGTGAATAATGTAGCTAAAATCATCAATATAGGGAGGTTTTATTATATGTGGGCTATACCAAAATGTGGACCTGCTCAGATAATTTTCTGCTTTAAGCTGCAGTGTCCCTTACGAACTTCAAATACCAAAACAATTCCGATAAATAATGTCGTTAAAATCATCAAAAAACCCCCCGTTATATGGGGACTCTAAGAAGACGTGGACCTGCAGAGACAATTTTCTCTCATAGGCTGTAGTATGGATTTCGAACTTCAAATACCAAATTTGAAACAATTCCAATAAATAATGTCAATAAAATCATCAAAATACCGAATATCGGGAGGTACCGTTATATAGGAACTATACAAAAACATGGGCGTATACACCCAATGTTTCGCCGCCGAAGCTAGAACCCATCATGGCCAACAAATTCCAATTTTTAGACAAATCCGTGAAAAACCGTTGCAAAAATCATCAAAATACCGAATATCGAGAGGAAGAGTGATATGGCGGCTTTACCAAAACGTGGACCTATACATACAAGGTAGAACCCATCCTGACCTACAAATACCGCTTTTTAGACAAATCCGTGGAAAAATGTGGCAAGAAACAACAAAATACCGAATATCGGAAAGTACCGTTATATGGAGGCTATGTCAAAACGATACCAAACCGATATATGTCATTTTCAATACCAACAATCCTAGACACAATACAAATTGTTCTGTTAAATTTTGACGCTCTACGTCAAATAATGTGGGCTGTATCGTGATTTCAACAGACAGGCTGATATCGTTAAATCGAATTTTACGCTGATTATGAATATATATAGGGTTGCCCATATTCTACGGACCCATGACTCGTTGGGCCCATTCCAATCGACGAGGCTTGTCCGCAGGCAACATTCTTTGCGTCAATTGACTTGGTCGACTTTTATATGGCCTCTTCGGATTAGAAAGAGCCTTACCAGTCGAAATTTTTTCGTATAAACGCTTAATGGTGTTGTTAGAAGGCGCACTTCTCACATTTTTTAATCTTTTAAAAGCACGTTGAGTTTTCACAATTGACTTCTTCTGTTGAATGTAAATTTCAACTATTTCGCGTGGCGTGTATTGGTTCATGGTAAAAATCTGCTTGGACTGACGCTTCAAACGCGGTATGTCATTAAGCGATGTGACATCTCTGTCAAAAGTTATGGCGTTGCCAGATGGGTCCGTCGAATATGGACAACCCTGTATACTTTATGGGGTCTACGATGAATATTTAGAGATGTTGCAGACGGAATGACAAAGTTAATATACCCTCCTTTCTAAGATGGAGGGTATAATAAATCTGTTTTCATCACTAAATGGGTAGAGATTTGGATTTAGAACCATTACAAGACGAACTATTGGGTACTTAATTTAATGGAAGACTTCGTTTAGTTATAAAGAGTGATTTGTTAAGAGCTTGATAACTTAAAAAAAAAAAAAAAAAAAAACGCATAAAATTTGCAAAATCTCATCGGTTCTTTATTTGAAACGTTAGATTGGTCCATGACATTTACTTTTTGAAGATAATGTCATTTAAATGTAGACCGCGGCTGCGTCTTAGGTGGTCCATTCGGAAAGTCCAATTTTGGGCAACTTTTTCGAGCATTTCGGCCGGAATAGCCCGAATTTCTTCGGAAATGTTGTCTTCCAAAGCTGGAATAGTTGCTGGCTTATTTCTGTAGACTTTAGACTTGACGTAGCCCCACAAAAAATAGTCTAAAGGCGTCAAATCGCATGATCTTGGTGCCCAACTTACCGGTCCATTTCTTGAGATGAATTATTCTCCGAAGTTTTCCCTCAAAATGGCCATAGAATCTCGAGCTGTGTGGCATGTAGCGCCATCTTGTTGAAACCACATGTCAACCAAGTTCAGTTCTTCCATATTTGGCAACAAAAAGTTTATTAGCATCGAACGATAGCGATCGCCATTCACCCTAACGTTGCGTCCAACAGCATCTTTGAAAAAATACGGTCCAATGATTCCACCAGCGTACAAACCACACCAAACAGTGCATTTTTCGGGATGCATGGGCAGTTCTTGAACGGCTTCTGGTTGCTCTTCACTCCAAATGCGGCAATTTTGCTTATTTACGTAGCCATTCAACCAGAAATGAGCCTCACCGCTGAACAAAATTTGTCGATAAAAAAGCGGATTTTCTGCCAACTTTTCTAGGGCCCATTCACTGAAAATTCGACGTTGTGGCAGATCGTTCGGCTTCAGTTCTTGCACGAGCTGTATTTTATACGGTTTTACACCAAGATCTTTGCGTAAAATCTTCCATGTGGTCGAATAACACAAACCCAATTGCTGCGAACGGCGACGAATCGACATTTCACGGTCTTCAGCAACACTCTCAGAAACAGACGCAATATTCTCTTCTGTACGCACTGTACGCATTCGTGTGGTTGGTTTAATGTCCAATAAAGTAAACTGAGTGCGAAACTTGGTCACAATCGCATTAATTGTTTGCTCACTTGGTCGATTATGTAGACCATAAATCGGACGTAAAGCGCGAAACACATTTCGAACCGAACACTGATTATGGTAATAAAATTCAATGATTTGCAAGCGTTGCTCGTTACTAAGTCTATTCATGATGAAATCTCAAAGCATACTGAGCATCTTTCTCGTTGACACCATGTCTGAAATCCCACGTGATCTGTCAAATACTAATGCATGAAAATCCTAACCTCAAAAAAATCTCCCTTTACATATGCTTCCCAGGTTCGTCCGCTGCAGTTATTTATAAAAATATATTCAAGCAATTAAAAAAACCCTCCGCTATTAGGTAAAATTAAATTAAAACAAGTAAAAAAAGCTGTAAGTTCTGCCGGGCCGAACTTTGAATACCCTCACAATTTGGTACGAATTTGGCAATTCTAACAAACAATAAAATTCGTTGAAAATTCTGTTAAAATCTTAAAAATACCGAATGTAGTTGTTATATTAGGGTCTACACGACGACTTAGACCTACATAGGTAACTTTTGTCATAAGCCATTACAATATTCAAATGCGAAACTTAAAAAAATCGGCAGGATCAAAATACCGAATATCGGGAGGTACCGTTATGTGGGGGCTATACGAAGACCTGCACAGATAATTTTCTATCTTAGGCTGTAGTATCCATTCAAATACCAAATTTGAAACAATTCCGGTGAATAATGTCGCTGAAACATTTGCGGTGAATAATGTCGCTTAAATCAACAAAATACCGAAAATAGCGAGGTACTATTATATGGGAGCTATACCAAAACGTGGAGCAACATGGCCCATTTTCAATACCAAAAGTCATGCAGACATAATATACATTTGAGTAAAATTATGTCAACCTATTTCGTTTCGTTCGAAAGCTAAAGTGATTTCCACAGACGGACGACATTGCTAAATCGACATAGAATTTTATACTGATCAAGGATACATATACTTTGTGGATCTAAAATGTATAACTTTTATAGTATACCCACCATACTATGGTGGAGGGTATAAAAATACGCGTAGTATTCTACAAAAAAAAAAAAAAAAAAAAAAAAAAAAAACACAAAATTCGCTGTGCTGCGCATTTAGATGGGCAATCTCATTGAATTTAAAATCTCTCACAATTTCGTGATGCGTTGAATAATTTTTCCCTTGCACAACATTATAATTAACTATAAAACCACAATTTCCTTTGGCAATTTAAAATCGCAATCCCAATTTACCTGTTCAGAGCAATATGTTAATTAATTAAGCATATTAACTTTAAAGCAGCTACAACACAACAATCTGGTTTGTTAACATTCACAAAGATGTGCATGAGTGCAAGTGAGGTGAGCGTGTGTGAGTGTGTACGTGTATGTATTGGTGTCGGTTTTCATGTGTATGTTGCTTACACAATTATAATAAAATGCATTCGGTTTCCCAATGAATAACAGACGGCCATCAAGAGGATTTTCGAGTGTTGCTGACAGAGAAACATACACAGAGTATGTGCATTGGTGTGTGTTTTTGTGTGTGTGTGTGTAAGAATGAATGCGTGCAGATGAGAGAATGAATGAATGATTGGATAGAATGACAAGCAAAGGCATGTTAATTAACAAGCAAGTGGCATTTATGTGGAAATGTTAATAGCCATGAAATGGAAATACCATGTAGCTATATGTACACTGGTGGCCAAAACTAAAGCAACTTAAATCGCAAAGACAATAAATGTCCTGTAACTTTTACAAAAATAAACAAATCGTAATTATTTTTCCAGTTTTAAATGAGGGGTTTCATTCACTTTCAAGAAACTAAAAATAAAAATACAAAAATAATTTTGAACGAAAAATAATATGTGGAAAACTAAAATGACCCAATTTTTGCTTGGTCAAAACTAAAGCAACTTTTAATTTTTTATTTTAAAATAATTAAATTTTGGCTAGTAGTCGACTGCATAACCATTATTTTTGATAGCAGCTGCACACCTACGAGGCATTGAATCTATAACACGCTCAATTTGATCCTTGGGAGTGCTTTCCCAGTCACCCCGAATTCTTTAGAAAATGTTGTGCCTATTTATTTCCGAATCTCTCTTGATCTTCCTATCTACGATACTCCAAAGGTTTTCTAAGCAGTTTAGGTCAGGTGATTGTGCCGGCCATAACAAAACATGAATGTTTGACTCCCGCAACCAATATTTGACAAGTTTTGATACAAATTTGGGATCATTGTCATGCTGAAACACCCAATTCAGCCGAATATTTTACTCAGCGTAAGGGAACAACGTGATGTCCAACACATCTTTGTAAACAAACCTATCCACAACTTCCTTTATTTTATGGATAGGCCCAAGTCCATAGAAAGAAAAACAGCGCCACGCCATTTTTGACCCTCCCTCATGCTTCATTGTACCTTTGCAACACTGCGGCTTGAGTCCTTCATTTTTTGGTCTTCTCACCGTAAAATTTTTCACATCTGAGCCTTTAATATTAAACGTAGACTCATCCCAGAAATAATGTTTTTCCATTGAGCTTGATTCCACTTAATATTATCGTTTCCGAAAGCCTTTTTGATTTTTTCAGATATAAATGGTTTTTTGATGTTTTACGGACATGCAGATCAGCTGCCACTACTTGTCTACGCACTGATCTCGAGCTTATATCCAATGATTGCTCTCTCACCAATCCAGTTGAACTCTTAAATAGTTGTTTTTTATTTCTCTCACAATTTGTGGATCAGTACGGGCTGAAGTTTTTCACGGCCTTCATCCGTTATAGACTGTAACTACTGATCCAGTTTCAAAAAACCGACTTAGTATACAGAAATAATTATGAAATCACATAAATATTTATGAAATATTTCTCGGAAATCATTTTCTGTGATATGTTGTTTTGATAGTCACTGATAATTTGCTGTTTTATTCAGGTACTGTATTTGCTTCTAGCCGTTTTTAAAATTTTTTTGGGCAGTACTTAAAAAACGAAAAGAAAAACACTTACTGTTGTAAAAAACTTCTCAAAAAGGATTTATGACAAGCGAAATTGTCGAAGGATGCAAAAAGCGATAAATATCACAGTAAAAACAACTGAAATTGCAGCGGTTATATGAATGTACAACAGAGTTGCTTTTGTTTTGTCCAAGCCAAAATCGGGTTTATTGACTTTACCAAACATTATTTTTTATATAGAAATTAATTTTGGTTTTATGTTTTAGGGTTTTAAAAAGTGAATAAAGTACTTAATTTAAAACAAGAAAAACTTTCTCATTTTCTTAATTTTTGAAAAAGTTACAGGGCATTTGTAATTTCAGTTGCTTTTGTTTTGGCCACCAGTGTATGTATGTGTGTGTTATCTGTATTCAGCCAGGAGGTCTTGTAATAATTAGAGCAAGGTGTGAGAATCAAAATATTTGTGAACTATCTTAAAAAATGATTTTAATATAATTTAAAAATATTTGTTTATTCTTTTGTTATCTCCATCTTTACAATCTGAGTTGTCTATAGAATTAGCAACATCCGCAAAAGGAAATATACATATGTAAATAATGAGAAGTCTACATAACAAACGTTGTTAATTTAAATAATATTATGAACTAATCGAGGCTTTGATAAAGTGAATTTAGTTTCATTTCTATATGGTAATTTTGCTATTAGTCTTTGATCCGTTGTAAAAATGAACGAAATTGGCCACTCCATCTCGTACACCCTCCAAATTTTTAATTTTGTTAGATTTCGTACATTTTTGTCAATTATTCTTCGAAAGGGAAAACTGAATATATATTGATCCATTTCGTTGATGTTGCCCAAAAAGGGCTAGATTTCAGAAAAGATGGTCCGATGGTTCTTTTTCACGAACATTGCATTGCAAAAATTATAAAATTTTTCAAGAAATTTCGGGGAATAGCCCTGTGCTTAAAGATTTTAAATGATTTGGGAAGGACTTTTCAGTACCTTAAAAAAATTAGATTTTTTAAGGACCATAACTTAAAACATCATGAATTTTTTCAAAAACCTTTAAGCATTTCATGCCAAAAAGTAAGGAATTTTGTCAGAATTTTTTAAGACAATTCTGCCAGAAATAGTGGAATTTGCAAGAGAATGTTTGAGAAATTTTTTGGAAATAATTGTAAATTTGTTGTTAAAAACTCTTATTCAAGGGCGTCTTGTCAGATTTTGATATGGATTTTCCAGAGACAGGAAATCATAAATTTAAAAAAAATTGCAGGAAAATATATAATTTTTCAAGAATATTAACTCAAACATAGAATATTTAAAAAAAGGATTTCATACCCAAAATCGTGGGTTTAGTAAGATTCTTTTTTAACGACATCCTCTCTGTTTTTTGAAAATTATGAAAGATTTTTTTTTTAATTTAACTGTAAAAAATTATGGTTTTTCTAAAAGTATTGTTTTTTTTTGTCAGGTTGTTTTTTAAGAATATTTCTTTAAAGAGATCTTGACAGAGAAATATATATTTTTCAAGAATTTTGCTAACGATGTTTTGGCACCAATCTTGTATTTTTTAAACGATTTTTGTGGAGCTATATAAAGAGGGAAATCGTGGAAATCACAATATTTTTTTTAGGGATTTCATTATAAATCAGGTCAGAAAATTTTGTAAACGAATTTTGGTAACATGGAGTGGAATTTTTAAAATCCAGATTCTAAGCAATCTCGGTCGTTAATTGCAAACCATTTGTTAAAATTATTTATATCAGAAAATCTGGGTTTTATCATATCAAATTTTAAAGAATTTCTGGAAAAAGTGGTTATATTTTATTAAAAATACTTCTTTTTCTAAATCGTGGGTTTCTAAAAATTGTTGCTGCCTTTTTGTACTTTGTATGTACAGGGTGAGATGAAAAAACTGCAACCAACTTCAGACTGCTATAAATTCTAAGTCGCTTGTCCAACAGCTGTTAAAATTATTCCAGTGACAGCTCTTTATATTGTTTACAAGCGCACAAAAGCATTTTGGTGAGAACTTTCCAGAAAAAAAGGTATTCGTGATGGAATTCAAGCGTGATAGTGTGATTTCTTTATATGTGGCTGGAAAACCACAAGAGACTATCGTTAGAGCACTTCATCATTTAAATATGAATAAATCTTTTGTGTCCCGCACCATCGCTCGTTACAGTGATACTGGTAACGTAGCCCGACGTCAAGGAAGTGAACGGAAGAAAACAGCAACATCAGCAGAAATGGTTCGAAATGTAAAGAAGCGACTTGATCAAAACTCGCGTCGCAGTTGCCGAAAAATGGCTCGTGAGCTGAACATATCGCAATATTCCATTCTGCAAATATTAAAAAATGAGCTCGAGGTAAAGCCATTAAAATTCAAAAAAGTGCAAGAACTTACACAGCAACAGAAAGAAAATAGACTCAAAAGAGCTATAAAGTTGCTTCGCTTGGCCGAAAGTGGTGGACTGCCGAATTTGGTTTTCTCCGATGAGAAAACATTCGTTGTCCAGCAGTTTGTAAACAAACAAAATTATAGTGTTTACTTGCCAAAGATGTTAGCTGAAAATCAAGCGCCGGGCATGGTGATGTGGGCCGCCATAACAGCCGATGGCCACTCTCCGCTCTTATTAGTCGACCATGGCATCAGAATAAATGGCGACTATTATCGGGAAAATATTGTGTAGAGTGTATTAAGGCCTTGGGCACGCAAACATTTTGGTCGCAGACCTTAAGCATTCCAACAGGACTTAGCACCGTCGCACTCAGCACGCGTCTCCCAAGAATGCACAATGGCCACCAAAATCTCCGGATATCAATCCGTTGGACTATTGTGTTGGGAGTATTTTGAAAAGCAATATTGGCACTAAAACATACCAAAGTGTCAATCATCTTAAGCAAGCGCTTCGCCGGGAATGGTCCAAAATACCGCAGAGCAACATTCGGACAGCGTGTGGCAGCTTCATTGGCCGTTTGAAGGCCATAATTCGTGTCAAAGGCGATCTAAGCTTATTCTAAAATTTGATGCTATTTCCGAAATTTTTTGCTTTCATTCAATAAAATTAAAAAAAAATGTAAAAACTATGGAGTTTGACTTTGTTGCAGTTTTTTATCTCACCTTAGGATATCTAAGGTATCAGGTATAATATCAACCCGACTTTTTTCTTCTTTATAACAAACTTTTTTAATTTTCAAGTATTAAAGTTCCTTATTCTAAAGAATATTCACCGATCTATATTCAAATGCAAAACCACTAATTTACTTGCCACAGCCCCCAAAGAATCAGCTCAAAGCCTAAATTTGTAAACCCCGTTAACACTGATTACCATCCAAGTTCATTTGTTGGTCAACCCTAAATAGAGGTAAACATTTAAAGCGGATTACCTTTTCACGCCAATCATTTATTTTGCTAATACACACGCACTCATGATTTAAAACCGATTCAGATGCCATCAAAGCTACAGGTTAACTGAAAATTACCACATTCAGAAAATGATCTCGTCTCGGCGAATGATGTTTGGAAATGTTTTAGTATTCCAGGTGACATGTCGTGTGGGTGTGCTGACAACTACATATACATATTGAAAATGGAGACAGTAGCACAAAACATACATCCCTGCCTGCTTAGCATGTTGCGTAAATCTCATTTAATCCAGCTATCAATCAAAATGTTGTATGACATGCGCATCTAGTTAAAGTAGCTAAAATGGCTACATTAAATCTCACACGCACACATTCATATGAGATGCCTTTTTAGGATAATATAATCATATTTATGCACTGATAGAAATAAATATTAAAATGTAGAAAATTGGATGTATACAGCATATGACTTGAGGAAGCATAGTGGCTGGGACACATGCCATTTGGAAAGTAATTCATGTATGTAAAAGAGTAGTGAAATGTCTGACTCACCTAGAATCAGCGACCAGATAAAACGGCTGAAGTTAAAATGCTGACATTTTGTCCAAGGGACAGTTTTGGTGCGTAGGCGTATGATAAGACTGGGTTTTCTGAAATTCGTACTAAAACGGTGTAAAAATTTATTAAAAATTGAATTCTTTGTATTGGACAAACAGAAGGTACTATATTTCTGATGGAGTGCAGGATACAACTATCCTGTTTTTTTATTTATTTTTTTAAGTCTTGCGAAATGTTGGTATTATGTAAACGGATAGAGTATAAACTTCACATATAGTATGAGAATCAAGGTTGGAAAATAATTTTGAGATATGAAGTTGGTTTTGGAAATATGTACCGAGTGTGCGAACTGTAACAAATGGTACTAAATTTGAAAGACTTTTGTTCGAAGCTGGAATTTTTGATATTACAACCTGTTGGTGGTAGTTTTGTGATTACAAGGCGGTTTTGGAAATGTATACTACAAATGCACGAAAAGTACCAAATAGTACAATATTTGCTACAATTTGGTATTGGGTGAACAGATAGTGCTTGAAATCTGAAATTTGCTATTGGGGTCACTGTTCATGTATAGCCTGGACATATGGATGTGGTTTCTGAAAGGTGTACTATAATTGAACGAAAATTACTGAATGGTACTGTATTTGGTATTGGGTGAGAGATTGAGATACAATTTTAAAATTTGAATTTCTGTAATATAAATAACCGATGGTTTCCACGTTTGCGATTTGGTGGTGGTTTGGAAATGCGTCCCACAATTTGTACGATAAGTACTAAATGTTTCTACATTTGGTACTGGGTAAACGGACAGTGCTGGAATCCTTAAATTTAATTTTGAATTTAATTGGGTAAACGGTTAGTGCTGAAATCCTTAAATTTAACTTTCAGGTCTCTGTTGTTATCTGGAATACAGGGTGGGAAAAAAACGGCAACAAAGTCAAACGCCATATTTTTTAATTTTTATACCCTACACCACAAGGTGGTCAGTGTATTATGTCTTTGTGCATTTGTTTGTAACAGGCAAAAGGAAACGAGATAGACCCATAGTTCCTTTTGATGGTTTGCATAGAATCCCTTTCTGAGTTGATTTACGCATGTCAGTCCGTCTGTCCGTCCGTCCGTCTGTCCATGTATTCTTGTGAACAAAATGCAGGTCGCATTTATTATCCGATTGAGATGAAATTTTGCAAACAATATTTGTTTGGCCCAAGGACGAACCCTATTGAAATTGGAGATAATCGGTCAAAATTTAGATATAGCTCCCATATATATCTTCGTCCGATTTGCGTTTTATTGTGCACCAAACGTGTAATATCAGCCCGAATAGTATGGAATTTTGCACATACAACCAAATTAGGCCTGAAAATAAGTATGTCAAATTTTATCGAAATCGGTTCAGATATAGCTATAGCTCCCATATATATTGTTCCTCCGATTTGTTATTTTTGTCCTCCGCAGCCGTAATATGCACTCAGTAACAACAATATTTGGGGAAATATATTAAATGCTGTGCACCAAACGTCTAATATTTGTCCAAATGGGATAGAATTTGGCACATACGACCGAATTTAGTCTAGAAGGTAGTATGCCAAATTTGGTGAAGATCGGTTCAGATATAGTTATAGCTCCCATATATATTGTTCATCCGATTTATTGTATTTGTTACCCACAGCCGTAATATGCACTCCGTAACAACGATATTCAGGGAAATATATCAAATACAGCTCAGAAATATCTTTGCCAAATTTCATCGAGATCGGTTCAGATTTGGATATAGTTCCCATATATATTTTTATCCGATTTCAAATTAATTTCGCACCAAATGGTCAATACAAGTCCGAATTTAAAAGATACAAATGCTTCGGCATATTTAGTCCTTTGAATTTTAAATTATAATTATAATCATAGCGTGTATGATTGAATTCTCCCATAAAAAACTTTTAATTATTAAGTGGAGCTCAACTAAATTAGCAAAGTGGTGTAGGGTATCATAAAATCGGCCCCGCCCGACTTTAGGACTTTCTTTACTGTTTTTTTTTTTAATTTTATTAAATGAAAGCAAAAAATATCGGAACTAGCATCAAATTTTAGAAAAAGTTTAGATTTGTTCGAATAGGTCACCGTTAACACGAATTATGGCCTTCAAACGGCCAATGAAACTGTCAAACGCTTCCCGAATGTTGCTCTGCGGTATTTTGGCCCATTTCCGGCGAAGCATTTGCTTGAGGTGATCGACATTTTGGTATTTTTCAGTACCAACCTTGCCTTCAAAAATATTCCAGACATAATAGTCCAACGGATTGGTATCCGAAGATTTTGGTGGCCATTTTGCGCTGGAAATGAAGCGAGGAACTTAATTTTCCATTCTTGGGTGGCGCATGCTGAGTGCGATGGCGCTGAGTCCTGTTGGAATGTCCAAGTTCTGCGGCCAACATTCGCGATAATATTCGGCATTTATTTTGATGCCACGGTCGATTAATACGAGCGGAGAGCGACCATCGGCTATTATGGCGGCCCATACCATCACCTTGGCCGGCGCTTGAGTTCTGGTGGCCAACCGAAAGGGGCACATTTTCAGCTGACCTCTTTGGCAAGTAAACACGATCATTTTGTTTGTTTTCATACTGATGGACAACGAATGTTTCCTCATCGGAGAAAAGCAAATTCGGCAGTTCACCACTTTCGGCCAAGCGAAACAACTTTTTAGCTCTTCTAAGTCTATTTCTTGCATTTTTTGGAATTTCAATGTCTTTGTCCCGAGATAATTTCTTAATATTTGCCGAATGGAATATTGCGATATGTTCAGCTCACGAGCCATTTTTCGGATATTTTCTTCCGCCCACTTCCTTGACATACCAGTATCACGGTAACGAGTGATGGTACGAGACACAAAGATTTATTCATATTTAAATACTGGAGTGCTTTAACGATAGCCACTTGTAGTTTTCCAGCACAATATAAAGAAATCACACTATCACGCTTGAATTCCATCACGAATAATTTTTTTTTTCTCGGGAAAATTCTCACCAATATGCATTTGTACGCGAAACAATCTAATGAGCTGTCACTGGAATAATTTTAGCAGCTGTCGGACGAGTGGCTTACAAATGACAGCAGTCTGAATTTTGTTGCAGTTTTTTCATCTAACCTTGTATGAAGGTGATTTTTGTAATGTGTACTATAACTGTACGAAAAGTACAAAATACAATACTACATTTGGTATTGGGGGAAAGTGAAGAGGTGAGATCCTGATGTTTGATGTGGATGACACTGCTGGTATCTATGCTTGAGAGGTGAAATCCTAATATTTAACAAGGATGTCACTGTTGGGTTCTGCATTTGCGAGAAGGAGATGATTTTAGAAATGCGTACTATGAACGCACGGAATGTGCAAAGTATGCCTTTTGGCTGTTGTAATAGAAAAGGAATTCTGAAATTTAATATAGAGGCCACTGTTGGGATACAGTTTTGAGAGAAGGAGTCGAATTGGGGAATGCCCGCAACGATTGTTCGAAAATGTACTAAATTTACCGTTTAGTGAATGGATAGAGCCTGAATCCTGAAAGCAAGGCATTTAGATACCCTATGGTATGGGACAAAATTCAGATACTCATTTACATATCAGCTTACTTTACATCGTTTGGTGTGCTAAACCTAATCACATTTTGAAGACCACTGTAAAATATGTATGCATATTAATTGTAGTAGATGCCATTGGCATCGAATATTCCCCTTACACTTGCACACTTTAGTAGGGATTTGTATAATCAGTTTATATCTTTCAGTAGCTGGGCTGGCTGGTTATTAATATGACAAGCAGATGAGTGACCTAAATGTAACTAAAGTTTGGTGCGGGGGCATCATGATAAATCTGCTACCCAGCAAATGGATTTTCCTCCGAAATATCAAACACCTACTTATGTATAATTTCACCTGCACAATATATAACAGGTGGATGTTGCCAACACCCAAGAACTCATTGTGTTTATATGTGTGGTTTAATATACATTATACGCACACATATGTGTATCAAAAAATGGCATGGAAAACATATACATGTGTCTGAGTCTGTGTATAACCTGTAGGGAAGCCACACACATGAAATATGAAAAGTGAAAAGATGAATGATGTCGAGCACGAAGTTGAATATTGGATGATACATATTATACCATTGTGTCCATACAGGCTATAAAGAAAAGTGCGTAGGTTTGGGTGTGTGTGTGTGTGTGTGTGCGTGTGAGTGTGTATGCCATAGAATATATTATCCAGCAAGTATGTCATGTTCAGACAACTCATTTGATTCACATCATCTCAGCATGATCTTTATTACACTTCAATTCTTAATCTTGGGTTAAACTACCATCTCGCCTCACAACCGCAGACAGTTTACACTCAATTACAATGGTGAAGTGGCGTTGAACAATGCGCGATAATAATGCTTTTCTCATTAATGTCTGTAACATTGCGGAGCTAAACTAGAAATGAGCTTCATAGTGTCACCATCATCATTTTCTATTCATTTAATATGGGGACACATTAATGTCTATTAAATTATATGGAAATTTAAAAGTTTAAATGAGGGTTTCCCAACAATAATGAAAATCTATGGCATATTAGGGAATTTTAATGGAAGTTTATTTTCGGGGATTATAATAGTCAGCATCATGGAATAATTTCTTGGAAAACAGCCTTTAATATTTTAATAATAGTTATGTAATTTTTATTGAAAAATAAATTAGAATGCATTTGCATATTTAGTCAATATGACTAAATATAAATGTATTAAATAGACTTAACGGAAATAAGCTAAGCCTACATTAAATACTTTTCATTTTGACTTGTTAACAAATTTATTTGTAAATTTTTTTAGAACATAGTTACAAAAATTCATACTACCTTCATTTGATTTAGTTATGATTGCTATAATTCCTATGTGTTTATAGTTCACATTGTATTAATATATTCTAATATTCATTAATTTTTATTTTTCAGGTACGTTCATTGCAATAAATATACTCTCTTAGTAAGTTCAAACATTTCATTTTTAAAACATTCAAAAATATAATATGACATACATACGAGTGCGGTTCGGAAACTTCGTAGCCTATTCATGAAAGAGAATAGTTAGTTTTTTTTCAAAAATATTTTGATTTTTATACCCTACAACACTATGTGTTGGGGGTATTAGAAGTTTGATTGGGCCAAAAATTATGTAACACCTCGAAATATTGATTTCCCACATAGGAAAGTATATATGGATCTTCCTATCTCACCGAGTTGAGTCGATCTAGCTATGTATGTCCGTCCGTCCGTCTGTCCGTCTGTCCATGTTAATTTGTAATCACTCTACAGGTCGCAATTATGGCCCAATCTTCACGAAATTTAGAATGGAGGTGGGGCTAGGGTCAGAATAGAAGTCTATTTCTTTTGGAGATGATCGCATAATATTTAGGGTTCGAAATGGACCAAAAACTGAAAAAATGTCGGATTTTGCATTGGCTATACAGGTCGCAATTATAGACCAATCGACGCGGAACTTCGCATGTAGCTAGAGTTTAGGGCGGGGCAGAAGCCTACCAATTTGGATGGGCATCGGATAATATTTAGCGGGTAAAATAGACTATATCTTTTGTATTGAAAAATTCAAAATTTTTCATTAAACCGCGAATATTTTAAACCTCGGCGAACTCACAAAGCCATGATAAGGTTACTCCTGATCTTTACATTGATGTTAACATCCAACAAAACGGATATATAGCAAAATATGTGCGATATATATGTCTATCAAAGAAGATATGCTTGAAAGATATTTTATATGTCGAGAAAGGCTGAACTGATTTCGACAGTTCTCATTAATTCAGAATGGCCTCTTGGCAGGAAAGAAACAACGTCTAAAAAATCGCATAAAAATATCTCTCTAAAGATGAAAATATTGATTTTGTAACATTTTCTCATATTTTTTTCAATTTTGTCACATTTTTGGCATATTTTCATTTTGAATTAAACATTTGGTAATATTTCTACAGCTAACAAAACTAAGTAGTTAGGATTTCAGGATATCATATACAGATCGCATTTATGGCCCGATCCTTACGAAATTTTGCATGGGGATCAGATGAGGGTCAGAATAGAAGCCTACTCTTTTTGGAGATGATCGCCATATATTTAGGGGGTTGAAATGGGCCAAAAAAAACTGCAAAATTGTCAGCAGGTCGTAATTATTGCCCGATCCTCACGCACATTTGAATGGGGGTTACGGGCATTGCAAAAAGCCAAGCAGTTTCGGATGGCCATCCAAAAATATTCAATGTGTGAAATAGGTCCATTCCAGTGACTTTTTGGAGAATTCACAAATACAGGAAAGACGCACTTCTGACTATTTCGTTAACGCTGATTTCGTTGAAGAATATAGTCAAATATCTGTATCTCATATAGATGCGTTTCAGTCAAAAACCAATAATAAATGTTAATCCTTTGCCACTTCTGAGAGATTATAGGTTTTTGGAAATATTGGTTCCAGATCTAGGAAGACCATTTACGTGCAACATCTTCCAATAAATTGGAAATGAGCAAATTATTTAAAGTTGCTATTATTCGAAAATTAGAGAACGAAACCTGATGGCTTTCTTTTATTATTTGTCACAATATCTTGTGGAATTCTTTCGAGTATCTCGCCTATATAAACTGTATCGTTTATTATAGTGTTGTAGGGTATTCAACGGTGGGCCCCGCTCGACTGTAGCCTTTGCCTTCTTGTTCAATATAAGCTCCTGAAATTTTAATACACTTAGTCCAAAGCTATTCTAGCAATTATATCCCTGGATTAAAATAGTTTTTCTTAAAGTCATTAAAATAATGATTAACAACTGTAATTGCATCTTCATTTGAGGTAAAAGCTTGCCAGCAAGGGTTTGTTTTTGATTTGGGAACTAAATGGCGTTTTTTTTTATTGGAGTATAGAACTTAAGTTGGCATCACTTTTTTAACTGGCGGCCATTTTTTCAGCTGTCAAGTGATTAATATTTAGTTTGGTTTGCCATTTCATCATGAACAGGTTAACAAAAGAACAACGCTTGCAAATCGTGCAAATTTACTTCGCAAATAATGGTTCAGTTGGCGAAGTTCACCGCAAGCTCCGACCATTTTATGGTCGACATAATCGTCCATCAGAACAATTAATTCGGTTAACCATGGATCGTTTTCGAACTACGTTTACTCTATGTGATAATACGCATCCGCAAAGACGTCGAACAGTGCGCACCGAAGAAACAATTGCCGCTGTAGAGCAAAGTGTTGAAGAGGACCCGAACGAATCGATTCACCACTGTGCACAGCAATTGCAGCTTTGTCCATCAATTTTATGGAAGATTTTGCGTAAAGATCTTGGCTTGCGACCTTACTAGATCCAGCTTGTGCAAGAATTAAAGCCGCAAGATTTTAGTGTATGGGCCGAAAATGAGATTCATCTCGATGCTGATTTTCATCACAAAATTTTGGTCAGTGAGGAGGCTCATTTTTGGATGAATGGCTACGTTAACAAGCAAAATTTCCGCATTCGGAGTGAAGAGAATCCACATGAGACCATTGAGTCGCTATTACATCCACAAAAACGGACTGTTTGATGTGCTCTATGGGCTGGTGGAGTCATTGGACAATACTCCTTCCGAAATAATGCTAGAGAGTCAGTTACCAATAATGGAGACCGGTATAGAGCCATGATAACCGACTATTTTGTTCTCGAATTGGATGGCATGAATGTGGATGAGTTGTGGTTCCAACAAGACGGCGCTACATGCCACACAGCACACGTCACAATCGAATTATTGAAGGAAACATTCGATGAGCACATAATTTCGAGGAATGGACCTATTAATTGGCCACCAAGATCGTGTGATTTGACACCATTGGATTATTTTCTTTTGGGATATGTAAAGTCGCTCGTCTACGCCAACAAATCAGAAACGTTAGGGGACTTAGAAGCCAACATTCGTGGCGTTATTGCTAAAATACGGCCCAATATGCTCAAAAAAGTGGTTGAAAATTGGACCTGTAGAATTGGCTTTTTTGAGCCAGCCGTGGTGGCCACATGCCAGAAATAATATTTAAACATTAATGGCATAAAATTATCCTTCCAATAAAGCCAAATTGATGGACATTAAAACGATTTTCTTGTGTTTTTTTTTCGAATTCGAAGTTCTATACCACAATAAAAAAACACCCTTTAGTAAAAGTCACTGAAAACTAAATCAGGAGAATAAGGTGGGTGGTCAAGCAATTCGTATTTAAAAACACTCTTGTGTGCTGGTGCGTCGAATTTGTGCATTTAATTGATCCAAAAAGTTGCAATGGTACTCCGAATTTATTTTTTTACCCTTTTGCAAATAGTTAATCAATAAAATACCTTTGAAGTCCCAAAAAACCGTTGCCATAACCTTACCAACCTATTGAATTGTTTTTATCTTTTATGGGGCACTTCTTCCAGCTTCAGCCAATTGTTTGGTTTGTTCTTTTGTCTGAAACGACGCTTAAAAATCATTTTATTCGCTTAAAACGATCCAAACAAGCTTGAGAAATGTTCATTCTTATGCGTTTTTGATCGACTGTTAACAAATGCGGCACCCATCTTGCAGAATGTTTTTTTCGTCTGTAGTTCTTCATGCAAAATTGAACGGACTCGATCATTTGAGACGCCCATGATATTAGCAATTTCACGCACTTTTATTCGTCGATCATTTAGTACCATAGCATGCACTTTGGTTACAATTTCTATTGTTATTGCTGTTTTTGGACGTCCACTACGTGGTTCATCTTCAATGCTTGTAAATTCAGCAACCCAATTTTTTACTGTTGCAAATGGGGAAGCACTTTCACCTAACACATTCACCATATCATTATGAAATTCTTGTCCCTATATATACCTTTTTTATGCAAATATTTAATGACAGCACTCTTTTCTAATTTTTCCATTGTAAAAAATGCGGATGCGTCTTATTTTAACACCTGCTTCTATTCTGTTTGAGCTGCCACATCGAAACAAAAGTTAACATGTGTTCATTGCAGAGATGGAAGTTTCCAAACACTTAAAGTTTTTTTGTTTATACCGCGCTTTTTGTGCTAGGCTAAGGAGTTTCCAAACTGCCCTCGTATTTAATTATTTAAACTTAACAGATATTTTTTTATTTAAGATGGAATTTCTAATATTCTAATATTATATTTTCTTTTAAATATTTATTACAAATAAACTGTTTTTTTTCATACAAAAAGGGATACCACAAAAGGCCTATTTTTAGAAGACCATTAATAATATTATTTTTATCATGTTAGATATTCGTGACCATATTTTTATGTACTAATATTAAACCATCACGGGGCTATGAAAAAAACAATCATGAGGCCATATCACATTAAAAGTTTAATAAACTGACAATGGGGAAAATGGTTTATCAATAAATAATCAATTATGGAAATGAATGAATTTGTTTGGCCAGTAAAGTTTTTTTTTTTTTTTTGAACGGTAGTATGATTTATATTAATTTCTTCACACATGTTAATCAAACGTACTGTTTATCCACATTCTGTTTCAATGAACTCTGGATACGTTTTTTTTAATGTGGATAACAGTTTGTATGATGAACAAGAAATGTCCTAGCATTAATACAAATCATACAGTACGGCATTTAAAATGGAGTTCATTGGCAACACTCGTCTCGACTCGTCTTCAGTGATTCTTATATTATCCGTGCAATATTAATGAAGAAATCTCAATTCGTTCGTGATTAAAACAAACAGACGGACATCGGTAGATCGTCTTAGAATTTCACGCAGATAAAGGATATAGATACTTTGTGCGGTCCATTATGAATATTTCGAGGAATATATATGGAGGGTATAAAAAACTATATAAAGTTCAACTTTTTCGTGCGGATTGTTTGGTCCATTTGAAGCCCTAAATATTTTACGATCATTTCCAAATGCAAGAGGCCCCTCGGTGTCTACAAATTTAGACTTATCTATATAATTTGCTTGTCCACGATATTTGGCTATATATGTCAACGAAATCAGCATAAAAAGGCAGAAATTCGCTTTTTGTGTATTTTGCATTTCGCCTGTAAGTAATTTTCAGCGTTTCAGTAGAAAGGGAATGTTGGTGTTTTTTTCGCACAAAAATAGTGGTTCATTGTACCTTTATTTCGTACCTTTTGGTTTCTATTTGTGACCTTTAGAACGGCTGCAAAATCAGGAACATTTCATCCGCTAAAGATATTGCGGACATCTTTGAAAACAATAGGCCTAGCCCTTCTGATCCTAACCCTACCTTTGTGAAAATTTTTGTGAGGATCGAACGATAATTTCAATCTGTATATAATAACCCCAACCTGTGTTGTAAGGTGAAAAAATATTACAAAATGTATACTTCAATATTTTAAGTCAAATTGAAAAAATCGCATGCGATAAAAAATATGCAAAAATAAAAAAATGTCACAATATACTACAAAATCTATATTAACATCATTATTGGCTTATTTTTATGCGATTTTTTTTTTAGATTTTAGATTTTATGCTTTGGCGACAACAGGGCATTCTAAATTGACAAAATTTGTCAAAGTCGGTCCAGTCATTCCTGAGATATATGCATTTTAGCTAACATCCCTTTTCTTTTTTACATACACATTGTATATATTTCGCTATATATATACGATATATTTACTATCGATATCTACGTAACGGCCAGAATTGGCCTTTTCGTCTATATGTGATTTCGCCGGGATTAAAAATATTCGCGGGTTAATGGAAAATTTGACTTTTATTTAACACAAATGTTATGGTATATTTCACCCACCATCACAACTAGAAGGCTTCTGCCCATCCCCAAGCTCTAGCCCAATGCTAACTTCCGCGTAGATTGGTCTATAATTGCGACCTGTAGAGCAACGGCAAAATCAGGAAATTTTTTTTGTTTTTGGTCCATTTCAACCCCTAAATATTATGCGATCATCTCCAAAAGCAATAGTTTTCTATTCTGACCCTACCCCCTCCTCCATTTTCATACATAGCTAGATCGACTCAGCTCGGCGAGATAGGAAGATCCATATATACTTTCCTATATGGGAAACCAATATTTCAAGGTGTTACATAATTTTTGCCCAATGGGGTTAGGGTCAGAATAGAAACCTATTGTTTTTGGAGATGGTCGCTTAATATTTGAGGGGTTGAAATGGACAATTTCCTGATGTTGCAGTTGTTCTATAGGTCACAATTATAAACAAATCAACGCGAAAATTTGCATGGAGTTAGATTTCAAGGCTGGGCTGAAGCTAACTAATTTTGATCGGACAATATTTGACGGGTATAATAAACTATAACTTTTATGTCAAAAATACGAAAATGTTCACTAAACCGCGAATATTTTTAATCCCGTCCAAATCACAAATACATTAAAAGGTGATGCTGATAGCCAAGATAACGGATATATAGCAAAATACGTACAATATATATGTAAAAGAAATAGATCTTAGTTATTCTGTTTTTAAATCAAGAACTGCCGGACAGATTTTTACAATTCTTATCAATTCGGAGTGGTCTTTTGTCAAAAAACAAGAGAAAATCGCGCAAAAATAATACAATAAAAAAGTGAATATTTTTTTGTTACATTTTTTCAAATTTTTGGTATATTTTTTATCGCATGCGATTTTTCAATTTGATTGACAATTTTAAATTGTTCATTTTCTAAGCATTTTCTACACCCAGCAACACTATGTGTTGAGGGTATTGTATAAAGGTCGAAATTATCGTGCGATGCTCACGAAATTTTGCATGAGTTTAGGATTAGGGGCAGAATTAAAGACTATTGTTCTTAAGATGTACATTTAGGGGTTCAAAAATACCAAAAAAAAAAAATTGGGATTTTGCGGTCGCTCTACAGGTCACAATTAAAAATCAATGGACACGGAATTTTATATGAGAAGAGAGTTAAGTGCAAGGGAGAAGTCTAGCATTTTGGATGACCAGTGGATTATATTTAGCTATAAAATGGACCACAACTTTCGTGTGAAATTTTTTTTGGATACCTAACAACACGACGGAATGCGTAAATATTCTGGAAATACCCCTGGTCTAAAAGCTAAGGGTGAGGCTCTATGACATCATATCTAAAACGAAATCTTCCAAAATGGATTTGGACATAAGGGGCCTTTCAACATATTGTAGTGTTGTAGGGTATCACTTGGTCGGCCCCGCACAGCCATAGGCTTTGCTTACTCGTTTCATGTTTTTTTGATTAAATAAAATTTTAAATTAAACAAATTTTTTAAAAAAATGTCCCCTTTAGCGACCAGGTCGAGGCTCATTATACCCTACACCACAAGGTGGTCAGAGAATTATGTCTTTGTGGATTTGTTTGTAGCAGGCAGAAGGAAACGAGATAGACTCATAGTTCCTTTTGATGATCTGCATAGAATCACATTCTGAGTCGATTTATGCATGTCCGTCCTTCCGTCTGTCCGTCCGTCTGTCCGTCCATGTATTTTTGTAAACAAAGTACAGGTCGCATTTATTGGTTACAATTTAGATATAGCTCCCTCATATATCTTCGTCCGATTTGCCTTTTATTTTGCACCAAACGTGTAATATCAGCCAGAATTTTATGGAATTTTGCATTTACACCCAAATTAGGCCTGAAAATATGTATGCCAAATGTGATCGAAATTGGTTCAGATATAGCTATAGCTCCCATATATATTGTTCATCCGATTTGTTATTTTTGTCCCCCGTCGCCGTAATATGCACTATGCAACAACAATATTTGGGGAAATATATCAAATACAGCTCAGAAATACATTTGCTAAATTTTATCCAGATCGGTTCAGATTTGGATATAGCTCCCATATATAACTTCGTCCGATTTACTTTTATTGTGCACCAAACGTCTAATATTTGTCCAAATGGGATGGAATTTGGTACTTACGACCGAATTGAGTCTAGAAGCTAGTATGTCAAATTTGGTGAAGATCGGTTCAGATATAGCTATAGCTTCCATGTATATTATTCATCCGATTTGTTATATTTGTTACCCACAACCGTAATATGCACTCCGTAACAACGATATTCTGGGAAATATATCAAATACAGTTCAGAAATATCTTTGCGAAATTTTATGGAGATCGGTTCCGATTTGGATATAGCTCCCATATATATCTTTATCCGATTTCAAATTAATTGTGTACCAAATGGGCAATACAATTCCGAATTTAAAAGATACCAATGCTTCGGCATATTTGGTCCTTTGAACTTTAAATTATAATTATAATCATAGCGTGTATGATTGAATTCTCCCATAAAAACTTTTAATTGTTATTTGGAGCTCTACTTAATTAGCAAAGTGGTGTAGGGTATCATAAAGTCGGCCCCGCCCGTCTTTGAGACTTTGTTTACTGGTTTTCATACATTTTTGTGTGCATGTAGGTGTTCAAGGGTATAGGGTCGCTTTATTGCATTCCTTATCCTTTTATTGCATCCTTTTAAATGCATTTGCATTAAAGAACAAATATAATAAAGATTATCAAAGAATGTTTAAATGGAATTTTCCTACAATTTAATTTATATCGATTTTTTCTTCACAACCTCTATTCTAACAAGAGACAGTAACTCGTTAGTTTCTGTTCAATAATTTTGTTCAATTTCTTATCTTAATCCATTCAGTCCCTAAATCACTGAGAGAATATTTTGAAGTACTATGCAGTAAAATTATCAATTGAACACTCTTCAAAATAAAGAACATAGAACAGTATCAACTTATATTTCAAGCAGAAGAACCAATACTATTAGGACAGCAATTTCTGGCACACAAAAAGTGAACACCACCACAGACCACAAATATCAAATGCAAAGCAAACATACCAAACGATGATCGAATGTCTCGGTTGTAGTTGTATGCAGATATGTGATTTGTTAACTTTTTCCACTCCACCTCTTTCTCTCTCTCTCTCTCTCTCTCTTTCTCCCTTCCCTCCCTCTGTTGTCACTCGTTTAGTCTGCATTCCAATTCAATTTCACAAATTTCATATTCATGTGCAAGAATGTATCAGAATAAAGGCATGCCTTGAAGGTTACAAAAACCTCTTGAAATTTATGTGTGTTTTTATTGAATTCTTTTGCCACCAACAACGACAACAAACAAAAAAGCAAACAACAACAACAACAACAACAACAGCAGCAATGGCAACAACATCAGTGAACATCAACGGTGAGTCCTGTTAGCCTTACCACAACCGACTGACTTTTGTATTACACAAAACAAGCCAAGGGAAATGTTCATACATTGTACACACGTACTTCGTTCGGTAGGTTTGTAACACATACCTATATATATATATATGTATATGTATGCCATATATAATATCCCTGCATGGCTACCATATCATAATCGTATCGATTTTGTCATAAATTCAAACAAAATATGAAAAGTGAGAGGACTTCGAAGAGGAGTAGGAAAAACAGGGAGGAATGGCCGAACCATAACTGTAACCTCCTTCTCTTTCCCCTCCTTCTCAATCGTTTTTCCCATCCGTCCGTTTTTATGATCCTAAAGTACATTCATTCTGTTTATGATGGCATTATAATTCATATTGTACTCTCTGTCTGGGCTTTACAACTAAACCTCTGCCACCGGACTAACGAATTTATTCAATGCCTCTGCACAATGGGGAAACGTCCTTTTGTGCAAAATATATAGTGTGTATGTGTATGCACGAACGAGCGCCGGTGTGTGTGTGAGTGCGTGCGTACGCAAGTCCCCCTGTGCCTAATGAATGTCGGTGGCATTATTTCTAACGAATGTTTTGTATCAATAGTGTTTTGGGAAAACCAATAAATTTCATTCGAAATACATTAAAGTGTATTAAAGTCACTTCACATAGACATGTGTGTAATAAAAAAAAACGTATATTCTGTTATATAATGACAAAGGAGCATGGCATTATGTCATGTGGCTCAATACTTTTTTCACGTAGAGTTAAGTTCGTTTATTCTGGGAATACTTGGGAAGCGCATGGAAATTAATTTCAATATTAGATATGACTTAAATATTTTAGATGTGTATGTAAACATTTTAAGGACCATGCTCGAATGGGTTTCCAGCCAATCAGAGAAATATGTTGTTAAGAGTAGGCGAACTTAAGTAAAATCCATGTGATTTCCTATAACAATAAAGTATATTTCGAATATTTACGCTCTCTGTCATGGCGATAGGTATTAAAAACAAATTAAGAAGCACCGGTCGGTTTTGCAGACAGATGTATAACCTCAACCAATATCAATTTGTATAAATACAAAAAAAAAAACAAAAACAAAAAATTTTTACCGCGGACAAAAAACTGACTACGGGGATGTTCCCCTAAAACAAAAAACAAACATGGAGGAAGTTTTAAAAGAAGAAAAAGTTACGGTGCAGGGCCGAAATAACCCAGTACCGGCGGGTGTTTGTGATCCAGCCACGAGTCACACCCTGTCGTCATCCAACGATCGTGAGCAAAACTCTCCTGTAGATGTGGGTGCCTTGGCATCTGCGGTCGAAGGTACTGCTACAAGCACACAGCCCTCGGGCAAGAAGATAGAAGAAGAGGCTGAGGAACTCAGGGGAAGCGTACGCTCGACCCAACCTTCAACGCCAGGTAGCGCCTCAGACTCTGAGTCCGACAACAGCAGCAACAGTACTACCGTTCTGCGAATCCCAAATGAGGAGGAGGCGCACAGAACGATAGAAGAAGTGAGCGACAGCCTAGCGAAGCTCACAACTAAGGCTAAAAGGCTGTCTGGGGCCCAGCGGCGGAACAGGAAAACGCTAAGTTGCAGGACGCTCCGAAGGGAACCAAAAATACTCCCCCCACTCCGTTGGAGACAGGGAAGAGGATCAGATCCCCTGAGGAACAGAATACTGCGAAGCCGGCGAAAAAGAGCTTCCCACCTACGGATGCTTCGGGTAAATCAAGGCAAGGGACCCACAAGGGAGACTGTAACAGGAATCCTTTGTCCGAGGGTGACAAGGCCAGCCCCAGCACTGTAATGGTGAGCCCGACCGTGAAATCGGCTGCCAAGCCTGGGGTTTCTGAAAAGAAATCCCTTGCTCATCAGAAGAGAAAACGGGCCGGGGAAACGGATACGAAGCCGCCATCGTTTTCAACCCAACCTAACCTATTTTTTAGTGCCTACCTTGCTTTCCCAAATTCTTCTGACACAATAGTCCAACGGATTGGTATCTGGAGATTTTGGTGGCCATTGTGCGCTGGAAATGAAGCAAGGAACCTCATTTTGTAACCATTCTTAAGTGGCGCGTGCGGAGTGCGATGGTGTTGAGTCCAGTTGGAATGTCCAAGGTCTGCGGCCAAAATGTTTGCGTGCCCAAGGCTTTAATACACCCTCCAGAATATTTTCGCGATAATATACGGCATTTATTCTGATGTCACGGTCGATTAATACGAGCGGAGAGCGACAATCGGCTGTTATGGTGGCCCACACCATCACCATGACCGGTGGAATTTCATTGGCTTAACCCCGAGCTCATTTTTCAATATTTGCCGAATGGAATACAGGGTTGCCCATATTCGACGGACCCATCTGGCAACGCCATAACTTTTGACAGAGATGTCACATCGTTTAATGACATACCGCGTTTGAAGCGTCAGTCCAAGCAGATTTTTACCATGAACCAATACACGCCACGCGAGTGCTCTGAAATTTACATTCAACAAAAGAAGTCAATTGTGAAAACTTAACGTGCTTTTAAAACATTAAAAAATGTGAGAAGTGCGCCTTCTAAGAACACCATTAAGCGTTTATATGAAAAATTTTCGACTGGTAAGGCTCTTTCTAATCCGAAGAGGCCATATAAAAGTCGACCAAGGCGATCGGCCGAGAATATCGCTGCCGTACTAGCCAGTGTTGAGAGGTCCCCAAGAACATCCCAAAAAACGCCGTTCTCAGCAGTTGGGCATGGCTCGGTCCACTTTACAACGGATTATTCGCATTGATTTGCATTTGTTCCCGTACAAAATTCAATTGACGCAAAGAATGTTGCCTGCGGACAAACCTCGTCGATTGGAATGGGCCCAAAGAGTCATCGAAATGGCCGAAGATGACGAGCAATTTTGGAAAAAAATTATCATGTCCGATGAAGCCCATTTCACATTGAATGGGACCGTAAATAAGCGAAATTGCCGTTTTTACGCCACTGAAAATCCTCAGGAAATTCAAGAAGTGCCTCTTCATGACGAAAAGGTTACAGTTTGGTGCGGCGTTAGTGCGAAAACGGTCATTGGGCCGTTTTTCTTCCAAAATGAAAATGGCCATGCTGTTACCATCAATCAGGAGCGTTATCGCGACATGATGACCAATTTTGTGATGTCAATTATTCGTGGAAAGCGTATGAGGCTCCACCGCACATAAGTCGCATAACAATCGATTTTCTAAAGAATTTGTTTCCGGGCCGTTTGATGTCGAAAAGTGGTGATTTGGACTGGCCACCGCGTTCGCCCGATTTGACGCCGCCTGACTTCTTCTTGTGGGGATATTTGAAGTCAAATGTTTACGTTAACAAGCCAAGGACCGTAGAGGAGCTCAAGGACAACATTCGTGAAGAAATAGCCGCTATTCCGGCCGAAATGTTGGCAAAAACGATGGAAAATGCAGCAAAAAGAGTACAATACTTCATCAATGCCAGAGGCGATATCATTTGAGAGATATCATATTCAAAAATTAATGTAAACAAATCTACTTGGAACAAATTAAATGATTAACATTGCCAACCGCCAAATTTTATTTTTTTTTCTTTGATTTAAAAAAAAAAAACATGGGTCCGTCGAATATGGGCAACCCTGTATTGCGATATGTTCAGCGCACGAACCATTTTGCGGTCACTGCGACGCGGTTTTCGATCAAGTCGCTTTTTAACTATAATGAGCTGTCACTGGAATAATTTTAACAGCTGTCGGTCGAGTGGCTTAGAAATGACAGCAGTCTGAAGTTGGTTGCAGTTTTTTCATCTTACCCTGTATATGCGTTTATTTGTTACGGGTAGCTCTACTTAATATGCATAGTGGTGTAGAGTATCATATAGTCTCCCCGAAGATCCTTTTGACCTTTCTTTAGTGGTTTTAATATACTATGTATATTCGTGATGTCAGTAGTCTTCTTAGTGCCTTGAAAATCCTTCAAATGTCTCCAAAAAATGTTATTCTTAACATTTTAAAAGTTTAATGAAATGTGTGTTCCTTAGAAATAACAGATTACCCTAAAAGATGTTATGCTTCATTTGGAAATATTTCATGTCATGTTCTTTAAACATTTACGCTGACAGTTATTAAAATGAAATAACAAATCAAGGACCAGATTGTAAAACCAATTCTAATTTCTTACAAACCAGGTACCCTCACCATTTGGAGTATTAATGTTTCTTTTCTTTCATCCAGTATTTGGTTTCAATGCTGGCCATATTATTTTCCTGGACAAGGAAATCGTAATATTACAAGAAAAAAAGAGAAACGAAAATATTAGATACTAAACAACAAAAATAGCAGAAAATGAACAACATCTTGTTTCCATCAGACCATGGACAGGACATGGTTGGCAGTAATACAAAAATCCTAAATAAAAACCCCTTAAAGACGTGAAGATACTAGCAAATGCGAACAAGCTTACCGAATTCAATGTGAAACGGAAACAAACGATAATATCGTATTCCAAAAGGACCCGGCCAATGTAAGGTATAGCTTATCCGGCAACAGGGATTCCCTTGAGTCGTGAAATGAAATGAAACGAAACGGAAAAATGACAAAGCTCAAAGACAACAAATGACATAAATATTCCGGTAGCAATATTGTTTGACATAAAGAACGAAGGAAAAACACACACACGCACACCACTACAACAAGAGCAACACGAATAAGCAACGAAGAAAGAAATAAGAAACAGCCTTGTATCCCTGTAACTGGCCACATGAAATACAATGATATGTTGTAGTAGCTGCAGGACAGGAAATACTAAGACGCTTTTTGTGTTGGCGGTCGGTCACTAGCCTTGCCTTCTTTATCTCTGTTGTTTTATTTATTTCTTTTGCCTCGCTTTCAGTTTTTTTGTTTCGTTTGATTTCTTTTTTTCCAAGGAACTGAACTCCAGCACGTTTTTATTTCACAGTGGGATAACATTTACCATTGTGATTAGTAAATTTTCCCACTTCTGCCCTTGATACGAATGCCAAGTGGAACGTGAATGAATGTAAATCGCTCTAAATGGTATTTTGTTTTGCATATAAAATGAGCATTTGATTTAAATTAATGTCTTAAAGTGTGGAAGCATAGATTCACAATTTAAGAATTACAATTTTTTTTTTTGTTGTGAGATGAATTATTCGCCTGAAAAAAAAAAAAAACATTTGTCACTTGCCGACAATTTAAATATTTAATAGAAATGTCTGTCTCTATTTCATAATTATATTACTTAAACATAGCCCCCTTCCATAACCTTTAATCAGATATTTCAAAAATTTGTGTGAAATTCATCTGAAAAATGTATTCTGAACTCTAACCTTTGCCGTTTTGCGAGCATGTGTTTTTAAAAGTTAACAGGAAAAGAAACCTAATCGCTAGCACTGTAAACATTTTTCTGCGAGTTCACCTGTGTGGGTGCTAGTCGACAAATGCACCTGTAATAGCCTCAAGGGTGGTCAGATGTGCAGTTAAAGGTCAGCAACCAAATCTGCATGCATGACATGCAAATGTTCACTGAATTCGTAATGCTGTGTGCAATACCTGTTGTATTCAAATTTCTTGTGAACCGGAAACAATTAAAGGTTTTGAAGTTGAAAGGAAATATTAGAAAAGACGTAAAGGTTTGGCGGTCAAACGATTTTATTTTTTCACCAAAGGGAATCTTAATTATTCATTATGAGTTATATCGGACAGATCTTCGTTGGACAATTTGAATTGTAATATTGTATTAAAATAGTAAGAAAGCTTCAGTCTGTGTTCCTACAGACATATAACCTTAGATTTTCAACATATACCATAAAGAGTCATCTATATAATATATCTAATGCTTCGTGAAATAATGCAGTGTGCAAACTTTGAAGAAAACTGGGAAATAATAAGAGAAAAGTAAGAGCATACATCAACATATTCCATGTTCGGCCCTCTCCTAAATCTATAGCCACAAAAAAAGAAAATGTTTGTATGTTTGTTTGTAATTTATGGACTCGAAAACCGCTGAATAGATTTTCCTGGAAATTCCCAACTACAACATTTCCTGAAAATAACATAGGCTATAACAATTTTTGGAATTACTTGGAACTGGAGATATAGCATTAGAATCGGAGGTACGCCCAAAAAATTATTTTTTTATATGCACATATTTATTTATAGATTACAGATACAGTCTCCAAATTTGGTATGTGGAATTGTAAAAAAAAAAAAAAAAATAGATTTACCAAATTATATTGGAATCGGTTCAGATTTGGAAATATCTCCCATATATATTTTCGGCCGATTTCATGTATTTGAAAGATCAAATACGCTGTGTATGCCAAATATCAATGAAATGCAGAATGTGTGATTGAATATGATATAACGATTCATTCATCAAAATATATTAAAATTGATTCACATTTGGATATAGCTCCCATATATATCTTCGGCCGATTTCACATATTTGATGCATCAACACGAAACGTATGTCCGAGTCCAATGAAATTCGGCACGAGTGATAACATTTTTTACAAAAATAAATTTTGCGAATTTATATTGAAATCGGTACAGTTTTAGATATAGCTCACATATATACAGAGTGAGATGAAAAACTGTAACCAACTTCAGACTGCAGACATTTCTTAGCCACTCTTCCGACAGCTGTTAAAATTATTCCAGTGACAGCTCATTATATTGTTTACAAGCGTACAAAAACATTTTGGTGAGAATTTCCCAGAAAAAAGTTATTCGTGATGGAATTCAAGTGTGATAGTGTGATTTCTTTATACTTGGCTGGAAAACCACAAGTGGCTATCGTTAGAGCACTCCAGCATTAAATGTGAATAAATCTTTTGTGTCTCCTTCCATTGCTCGTTACCGTGATACGTCAAGGAAGTGGACGGAAGAAAACAGCAACATCAGCAGAAATGGTTTGAAAAGAAAAGAAGCGAAGAAAAGAAGAAAGAGCCGACTTGATCGAAACCCGCGTCGCAGTGGCCGAAAAATGGCTCATGAGCTGAACATATTGCAATATTCCATTCGGCAAATATTGAAAAGTGAGATCGGGGTAAAAAAGTCCAAAAAGTGCAAGAACTTATACCGTAACAGAACGAAAATAGACAAAAAAGAGTTAAAGGGTTGCTTCGCTTGGCCAAATGTGGTGAACTGCCGAATTTGGTTTTCTCCTATAAGAAAACATTCGTAGTCCAGCATTTTGTAAACAAACAAAATGATCGCATTTACTTGCCAAAGAGGTCAGGTGAAAATGTGCACCTTCAGTTGGCCGCCAGAACTCAAGCGCTGGCCATGGTGATGGAGTGGGCCGCCATAACAGCCGATGGTCGCTCCCCGCTCGTAATAATCGACCGTGGTATCAGAATAAATGCCGAATACCATCGCGAAAATATTCTTGAGGGTTTATTAAAGCCTTGGGCACGCAAACATTTTGGCCGCAGACTTTGGACTTCAACAGGACTCAGCACCATCGCACTCAGCTCGCACCACCCATGATTGGTTACAAAATGAGGTTCCTCGCTTCATTTCCAGCGCCCAATGGCCACCAAAATCTCGAGAAACCAAACCGTTGGAGCATTTTGGAAAGCAAGGTTGGCTTTAAAAATACCAAAGTGTCGATCACCTCAAGCAAGCGCTGCACCGGGAAATTAAAAAAAGGTTAAAAATTATGGCGTTTGACTTTGTTGCATTTTTATACCCTCCACCTTGGAAAGGAGGGTATATTAACTTTGTCATTCCGATTGTAACCTCCTTAAATATTCGTCTTAGACCCCATAAAGTATATATATTCATAATCAGCATAAAATTCTAAGTCGATTTAGCGATGTCCGTCTGTCTGTCTGTCTGTCCGTCTGTCTGTTGAAATCACGATACTGCCCACATTATTTGATGTAGAGCGCCAAAATTTAGCAGAGCTATTTGCATTGTGTCTAGGATGGTTGGTATTGAAAATGAGATACATCGGTCCACGTTCCGGTATAGTCCCCATATAACGGTACCTCCCGATATTCGGTATTTTGATGATTTATGCCACATTTTTTCACGGATTTGTCTGGAAATTGGTATTTGTAGGTCATAATGGGTCCCTGAGCGTGTAGCAAAACATTGTATGTATAGGTCCACGTTGTGGTATAGCCCCCATATAAAGGTACCTCCAGATATTCGGTATTTTGATGGTTTTTGCCACATTTTTTCACTGATTTGTCTAAAAATTGGTATTTGTGGGTCATAATGGGTCCTAGTTCGTGTGGCGAAACATTGTAATTATAGGTCCACGTTTTGGTATAGCCCCCATATAACGGTACGTCCCGTATTCGGTAATTTGATGATTTTTGCCGCATTTTTTCACGAATTTGTCTGAAAAGTGGTATTTGTTGGTCATAATGGGTTCCAGCTTCGGTGGCGAAACATAGCATGCATGGGTCCATGATTTGATGTAGCCCCCATATAACGGTACCTCCCGATATTCGGTATTTTGATGGTTTTCCACATTTTTTCACTGATTTGTCTAAAAATTGGTATTTGTGGGTCATAATGGGTCCTAGTTCGTGTGGCGAAACATTGTAATTATAGGTCCACGTTTTGGTGTAGCCCCCATACCTCCCAATATTCGGCATTTCTTCTAATGTTTCTTTTACCCTAAGGTGGAGGGTATTAAAAGTTTGGCCCGGCCGAACTTAATGTTTTTTTTTACTTGTTTTATCTCACCCTGTTAATCAGAAGTGCCAGAATTGGAAATAACGTTTCACGTTTTCTATTACCTCTCTCAGAAAGGATCGAAATATTAAACAATCATCTGAACCGATGTGAAGTGGCAAAAATTCTGTCCATTTGGACTGATATTAGACATTTGGTGCACAATAAACCTGATATCAGATAAGTTTAATCAGAAATTTGAACCGATTCTGATAAATCTCAATAGGGTTCGTCTTTGTGAAATATTGGTTGGAAAATTTCATCTCAATCGGGTAATAAATGCAACCTGCATTTTGTTCACCAAAAATACATGTACAGACGGAGAGACGGACGGACTGACATGCATAAATTGACTCAGAAAGTGAATCTATGAAGATCCTCAAAAGTAACTATGGATCTATCTCGCTTCCTTCTCCATGTTACACACAAATGCACAAAGACATAATAATAATATTGTGTCTGGAGTATTTTGGAAAGCAAGGTTGGCACTATCGATCACCTCAAGCAAGCGCTTCGCCGGGAATGAGCCAAAATACCGCAGAGCAACATTCGGGCAGCGTGTAACCGTTTGAAGGCCATAATTCTAAACTTATTCTAAAATTTGATGCTATTTCCCACATTTTTTGCTTTCATTCAATAAAATTTAAAAAAAGAAAAAAAATAAAAAATATGGCGTTTGACTTTGTTGCAGTTTTTTATCTCTCCATGTATTTTATGGCACAAAGCATTCTTCCCCAATTTTAATTTAGTAGCCGCTTTAAAACAGAAGTTGTGACTTATTTAACGCTTTGATTTTCAATTCAATATTATATATATTTAGGCCAGACAATGCTATGTGATATAGACAATGAGCGAATTCAAATTATTTTGAATATTCCACAGTGTGGTGCAGAAGAAAAATTATTGAAAAATATCTTAATGAAATATAATTATTTTTAATGTTATGGAATATTTAACAAAAACATGAAAACATTTTGAACTGCTCAATTTATTACTCCGGTCGCATGCTGGGTTATTACGCCAAAGAGTAAAAAAAATAACAAAATCCAACGGTGCTGTTATTGTTTCTTTACTTTTTGTAAAAAAAAAAGAAAAATAAATTGAAACTAGAGCACAAAATGAAATCAACAAATTATTTATAAAATATTTCTAGATGTGTATGCGCAATGATAGTGAAAATACAAATAAATTAAAATTTATTTATTGCCTTCTTTCTTTGGATATCTGAGAAATTGAAAGGAAGAAAAAATGAAAGAATGCTGAATTGGAATGCCTTAACCCCAACAGACCCAGGTATGTGGCCATTGCCACCACCGCCCATGGCGCCCAATCAAACACCATCACAAATAATCATACTACCACCGACAACAACAACAACAAAAACAACACCCACACGCCAACATCAAAAATAATTGCCATTAGTGTAAAATAAAATACAATAAATAATCGATAAAATTTATTGCGGGACACTTAAGCATTTTTTTCGCAGAGATAGCTCGACTGATAGAACTCCAAAATTGTTGGAAATCATGAAATGTCGGAAAGTGCTTAGAAAATGCGTACCATAAAACATTTGCACACAGTAATGCTTTAAAGATAGACAGGACTGATGGACTGTGATATAGAATGGCGTGAGGCCAAAGTTCGGGTTGTTAACCTGGTTACGGTAACCCATAATGGCAGTGGTGATAATAAAATCGCCATTAAGAATGATATTTAGTAAGTGTGATAATTTAAAGAACAGCAAATTATTGTCTTAAATGACATGCTTATGACGGCTGTTGAAAATGTGTTAGGTCGAAGTGCCAAGTAAAATTTAGTAAAATTGGTCGTGTTGATGTTATGTAAAAGTGTGCACCAATATCGAATTTATTCCACCTCTTACAAAACCAATGTAGCAAATTATCTAAAAACCAGGCCAGAAAGGTCTAAAGTCGGGCGGGGCCGTCTTTATGATACCACATACCACTATGCATATTTAGTAGAGTCACAAGTAACAAATAAACGTTTATATTGCAAATTTATGTGAAGTGATCATAGTAATTATGAACCTTTTTTGAAAGCGTATTATAGCTTCAGAGTTCTCATCATCTGGGATCAGAAGAATGTGATCCGAATCCTGCATAGGCAACTTTTCTTACAAGCGATTACAATATTACAATGGGAAACTTGAGAAACTCCATACTATGGTGTAGGGTATAACAATATATATATATATATATATATATATATATATATATATATATATATATATATATATATATATATATATATAAAAGAACAGATTTTCAAAAATGGAAAAATTCGGTTAAATGTGAATACGTCCATCCAATTTGGGCTGAAATAACATATTTGGTGCACAATTTGTGTAACATCATAGGAGGATATACATGGCAGCAATGTAATCTGAACTTACCAAACCAAATATCGTTGTCGGGGAGTGCATATTACGAACATGAGGAACATACACCACAAATTGGATGAAACATATACAGGGTCAGATAAAAAAACATTGCAACAAAGTCAAACGGCATAATTTGTACAATTTTTTTTTTTACTTTTATTGAATGAAATCAGAAAATGTCGGAAATAGCACCAAATTTTAGAATAAGTTTAGATTTGTTCGAATTGGTAACCTTTGGCACGAATTATGGCCTTCAAACGGCCAATGAAACCGGCACACTCTGCCCAAACGTTGCTCTGCGGTATTTTGGGCCATTCCCGGCGAAGCGCTTGCTTGAGGTGATCGACACTTTGGCATTTGTTAGTACCAACCTTGCTGTCCAAATACTCCAGACAACGGATTGGTATCCGCAGATTTTGGTGGACATTGTGCGGTGAAGCGAGGAACCTAATTTTGGAACCATTCTTGGGTGGCGCGTGCTGAGTGCTATGATTCGGAGTCCTGTTGGAATGTCCAAGATCTGCGGCCAAAATGTCGATTAATGCGAACGGAGAAAGACCATCGACAGTTATGGCGAGCCACACCATCACTTGAGTTCTGGTGGCCAACCGAAGGTGCACATTTTCAGCTGACCTCTTTGGCAAGTAAACACGATCATTTTTTTTGTTTACAAACTGCTGGATAACGAATGTTTCCTCTTCGGAAAGAAACAAATTTGGCAGTTCACCGCTTTCGGCCAAGCGAAGCAACTCTTTAGCTCTTTTAAGTCCATTTTCTTTCTGCTGCGGTGTAAGTTCTTGCACTTTTTGGAATGTCAATGGCTTTACCCTGAGCTCATTTTTCAATATTCCCCGAATGGAATATTGCGATATGTTCAGCTCACGAGCCATTTTTCGGCCACTGCGACGTTGGTTTCGATCAAATCACTTCTTTACTTTTCGAACCATTTCTGCTGGTGTTGCTGTTTTTTTCCGTCCACTTCCATGACGTCGGGCTACGCTACCAGTATTACGGTAACGAGCAATGGTACGAGACACTAAAGATTTATTCACATTTAAATCTTGCAGTGCTCTAACGACAGCCACTTGTGATTTTCAAGCCAAATATAAAGAATCGCGCTTGAATTCCATCACGAATAACTTTTTTTTGGGAAATTCTCACTAAAATGTTTTTATACCCTTGTAAACAATATAATGAGCTGTCACTGGAATAATTTTAACAGTTGTGGGACGAGTGGCTAAGGAATGACAGCAGTCTGAAGTTGGTTGCAGTTTTTTCATCTCACCCTATATATATATTGAAGTTATATTTAAATATTGGCCTATTATCTCCAATTCGATAGGTTTCGTCCTTGGGCCAAATAAATAATTTGTGGAGAATTTAATCTCAATATGACAATAAATGCGATGTGTACTTTGTTTACAAAAACACATGGAAAGACTGACGCATATGCATAGATCGATTGAGAATGTGCTTCTATGAAGATCATCAAACGGATGCACAAAGACATAATACCCTGTGTCACAGTGTGTCGTAAAATACAAACATTTGGGAAAAATTTAAAAATTTTCAATTATATCCTTCCAGCATTATCTAGGCTGCCAAGGACGTACCCAGAGATGTATTTTATATCTAATTCGGGGGAAGGAACCAAGCAGCAAAAATTAACATTTCAATGTAACAAATATTTGAGAAATATAACCAAGGCTTCTAAGTAAGCCCCCTAGTGCATACGTCCCTCTAGACTGCTGAGTTGTATATTTTCATGGCCGAATTTATTACATTTGTTGCTTCTTAAACACTACTACTTTAAAGGTCATCCTCTTTGTAACATGTCGTCTACCTTTATCTCTTAAATAAAATAAAAAACAAGTTTAAATTTTGCTCTAAAATCCTTCAATTGCATTTGCACTTGAAATTTCTCATTGCCATGGTGAGATCTACATCTCATTAATATTCACAAAAAAACTGTCAACACCAATCTTTATTAATTATGCAGAGCTACAAACTTATGTCCTTAATTATAGCTATGAAGCACAAATCTTAAAAATATTTTAAGTAGTTCTCGTAAAGTCACAACATTCTCTTCGAACATGAATAGCATGGGTGCGACACCACAATAATTTCCAAGGTAATGTCATGGGAATGATACACTTTTTTTGTCCTGATTTAAAATTATATTTTCGCATATATTCAAAAAATGTCGCTTTAATCCTACACCATAACCACATTCACTTGGGGATGGATGGTGGCGAGAATTTATGAGCAGAAGCCCACTTCTGGGACATGGAATGTGTCATTGATGTAACGATGAGTGAAATTCACATTTTCAAAACTATGTAGAATCAGTTTTACCAACTAAAAGTGTCATTTATCATGCAACTTTGTGTGTCATCTGAATAATGTTGAGTTATGCGCTTCGTATGAAAGCTCAAACACTCATGCACACACACACACACACACACATTTTTCTATTTACGACACCTTGACATGTAATTGAGTTTGGAAGTAGTTTTTAAACAAATTTTATTTTTATTATACACGAGCACAGCGAGGTAATGATAAATTTGTTTTAGTAGCAATAATTTAAGTTTAATTTGGGTTACAAATTAAAGACTTAAACATCGTGTTAACAAATTGTAGTTAGAACACTTCTGCTATGGAGGAAGAGTGGTGGTGGGAAATTGTGCAATATGTGCTATTATGTATAATAAATGGGAATTAAAAGTAAACTTACCTTTTGAAATTTGTGAAATGTGAAGTTCCTGAAAGAGGAAAAGAAAAGTGATATAGTTCTTTGTTAAATTGATTACACTGTGTAACACAAAAAGTAATTACGGGGAAATGCCAGCAGATTATGAAAGAAGAGATAAAACAAGTAAAAAAGAATCGGTCGGTTTTACCGACAGATGTATAACCTCAGCCAATGTTCGATTATTTAAACATATTTTGACTTCTGTTATGAATTTTCAAACTCTTGACCTTCTATGGAGTGGGTTTTGAAAGAAAGGGTTAATATGGTCCATTTTATATCGGACCTTAATAAATATGATATAAATATTATTATGAATATATTATTATGAATAAGAAAATCGAACATTTATATCTTAATTCCATATTCATCTCAGGATTCTGGTTGAGAGACACATATTTAGATATAGCAAAGTAAAGAATCGCTGAGTTGTTTCGCAATTTATGACAGATAAAAGTATTGAAAATTATATCCCTTTGTGGGTGAGGTACCAGAAGGGGTTCGCAGATATATAGCATCTTCACAACAGATCTTTTGTTAGCAAAACTGTTTGTATGTGTGAAATTTGAAAAGAGTTGAGCGTATTGTTTTTCAAAATCTCGAACCCTATGTGGAGCAGGAATGGTCCGATATCTACCATCTTTATAACAGATCTTGTGTTGATGGAAATATTGAGATGTATGATGTCTGGAATGAATCGGATGTTGATTTCGTTTTTTATGAGCTTCATGGATATTCAAAATTTTGAGCGTTTGTGAGGGAGGTACAGAAGGAGCGGACCGATATTGTAAATTTTCGCCCAGACCTAGCACTGACGCAAATATTAGGATATGCAAAGTTGAAGCAAAATCGGATTATCGTTTTTCTTTCTGTGCAGAAAAAATATGCATTTTTTAAAAAAATTGACCATTTGTGGGGGAGTACCAGAAGGAGTGGACGGATATTGTCCATTTTCGCACCAGACCTTGGGTTAATATAAATATTGGGATGTGTGAAGTTTGAAGACAATCGGACTCTTACATTACATTTTATGAGAGTTGTAATTATTCAAAATTTTGACCGATATTATCCATTTTCGCACCAGACCTAGCACTGACGCAAAATTGGAGCAAAATCAGATCATCGTTTCTATTTCTGTGCAAAAAAATATGTATTTTTTTTTTTTGAAAATTTCGACTATTTGTGGGGGAGGCATCAGAAGGAGTGGGCCGATATATTCCATCTTACCAACATACCTTGGGTTAATATAAATATTGGGATCTGTGAAATTTGAAGACAATCGGACTCTTACATCACATTTTATGAGAGTTGTAATTATTCAAAAGTTTGATCTTTTGTGGGGGAGGTACTTGATGGAGTGGACCAATTTTGTCCATTTTCACACCAGACCTGGCACTGACGCAAATATTAGAATGTGCAAAGTTGTAGCAAAATCGGATTATCCTCTCACTGTGAGGGAGGTACCAGAAGGAGTGGATCGATATTGCCTATCGCCGAACTCGATCTAAGTTTGACAAAAATATTACGATGTAGTTTGGACCAATTCGGATACTCCCTTCGAGAGTTATCGTGCGCACCTGCCAGCCAGACAGACAGAGAGACGGACGGACGGACATCGCTAGATCGACCCCAAATGTTCTGAAACGGACTTGATCCAAAGAGACCTAGGGTCTAAAAAAGAAGACACGTGTATCGACGTTTTGAGAGTTTACACAGAAAAGTAACTAAAATGGAGTGTGCAAGTTCCCCCCTCTTCCATATTTTTGGAAATTTTGGAATTAAGATTCCTCGGAATCTGTATATTTTAGGTATGTAATGTATTCGGCAATGCTGTAGATAAATATGCGAGGAATACTTTGGTTGGAAATTTTAATCCTCAAGCGAGTAGACAAAGTGGCCTTTGTGGTCCTTTTTTAAAATATTGTTTAAAATACTCCTACTTACGGGATCGTAGGAAGCCAAAATATTCTATTGTCATAAAATCCTACTTTAGGTCCTAGAGATGTCAAGTGTACAAATCTTACCTAAGGATGAAAATACTACAACCAACTTCAGACTGCTGTCATTTCTAAGCCACTCATCCGACAGCTCTTAAAATTATTCCAGTGACAGCTCTTTATATTGTTTACAAGCGTCTAAAAGTGATGGGATTCAAGCGTGATAGTGTGATTTCTTTATATTTGGCTGGAATACCACAAGTGGCTATCTTTAGAGCACTCCAGCATTAAAATGTGAATAAATCTTTTGTGTCTCGTACCATCGCTGGTTACCGTCATACTGGAAGAAAACAGCAACATCAGCAGAAATGGTTCGAAAAGTAAAGAAGCGACTTGATCAAAACCCCCGTCGCAGTGGCCGAAAAATGGCTAGTGAGCTGAACATATCGCAATATTCCATTCGGGGAATATTGAAAAATGAGATCAGGGTAAAGCCATTGAAATTCCAAAAAGTGCAAGAACTTACTCCGAAACAGAAAGAAAATAGACTAAAAAGAGCTAAAAAGTTGCTACGCTTGGCCGAAAGTGGGAAATTGCCGAATTTGGTTTTCTCCGATGAGAAAATGTTCGTTGTCCAGCAGATTGTAAACAAACAAAATGATCGTGTTTACTTGGCAAAAAGGTCAGATGAAAATGTGCACCATCAGTTGGCCACCAGAACGGTCATGTTGATGGTGTGGGCCACCATAACAGCCGATGGCCAAAATGGTTACAAAATGACTTTCCTCGCTTCATTTCCAGCCCACAATGGCTACCAAAATCTCCGGATACCAATTCGTTGGACTATTGTGTCTGGGTTATTTTAGAAAGCAATGTAGGCACTAAAAAATACCAAAGTGTCGGTCACCTCAAGCAAGCGCTTCGCCGGGAATGGGCTAAAATACCGCAGAGCAACATTCGGGCAGCGTGTGACGGTTTCATTGGCCGTTTGAAGGCCATAATTCTAGCCAAAGGTGACCAATTCGAACAAATCTAAACTTATTCTAAAATTTGATGCTATTTCCGACATTTTTTGCTTTCATTAAATAAAATGTAAAAAGGGAAAATGTAAAAATTATGGCGTTTGACTTTGTTGCAGTTGTTATCTTACCCCGTATATTTAGCTTTGAAATTTTATAGACTTCTTAGGATTAAATCCAGAAATATTGGTACGAAAAATAGTCTCATCTCTCCACTTTTTGGCAGTGTCACATTGTAAGGGTAACTCTAATTTCAAATATATTTTACATTTTGGCCTTCTTTTCCATTTAATTTCGCCAAATATTGACATCTTTATTTCCTATTAGGTAGGAATGCTTTTTATAAATAATGTCAATATAAGTCCAGTTTTTTGTACAGCCGGTCTGTCGGTTGTCTTGGCAATATTTTTATCAAAATCGTATTTTTATAACCTACAACACTATGTGTTGGGGTATTATAAATTTGATTGGGCCAAAAATCATGTAACACCTCGAAATATTGATTTCCCACATAGGAAAGTATATATGGACCTTCCTATCTCGCCGAGTTGAGTCGATCTAGCTATGTATGTCCGTCCGTCCGTCTGTCCATGTTAATTTGTAATCACTCTACAGGTCGCAATTATGGCCCGATTTAGAATGGAGGTGGGGCTAGGGTCAGAATAGAACCCTATTTCTTTTGGAGATGATCGCATAATATTTAGGGGTCGAAATGGACAAAAAACTGAAAAAATGTCGGATTTTGCAGTAGCTATACAGGTCGCAATTATAGACCAATCGACGCGGAATTTCGTATGTAGCTAGAGTTTAGGGCGGGGAAGAAGCCTACCAATTTGGGTGGTCATCGGATAATATTTAGCGGGTAAAATAGACCATATCTTTTGTGTTGAAAAAATTCAAAATTTTTCATTAAACCGCGAATATTTTAAATCCCGGCAAAATCACAAAGCCATGACAAGGTTACTTCTGATCTTTAAATTGATGTTAACATCCAACAAAACGGATAAATAGCAAAATATGTGCGATATATATGTCTATCAAAGAAGATATGCTTGAAAGATCTCTTATATGTCGAGAACGGCTGAACTGATTTCGACAGATCTGATTAATTCAGAATGGCCTCTTGGCAGGAAAGAAACAACGTCTGAAAAATCACATAAAAATATCTGTCTAAAGATGAAAATATTGATTTTGTAAAATTTTCTCATATTTTTTTCAATTTTGTCATATTTTTGGCATATTTTCATTTTGAATTAAACATTTGGTAATATTTCTACAGCTAACAAAACTAAGTAGTTAGGATATCAGGATATCATATACAGATCGCATTTATGGCCCGATCCTAACGAAATTTTGCATGGGGATAAGATGAGGGTCAGAATAGAAGTCTACTCTTTTTGGAGATGATCGCCATATATTTAGGGGTTGAAATGGACCAAAAAACTGCCAAATTGTCAGCAGGTCGTAATTATTGCCCGATCCTCACGCATATTTGAATAGGGGCTACCGGGCATTGCAAAAACCAAGCTGTTTTGCATGGCCATCCAAAAATATTCAATGTGTGAAATAGTTTGCCAACTTTTGTAGACAAAATACGAAAATGTCCATTCCAGTGACTTTTTGGAGAATTCACAAATACAGGAAAGACGCACTTCTGACTATTTCGTTAACGCTAATTTCGTTGAAGAATATAGTCAAATGTCTATATCTCATATATATGCGTTTCAGTCAAAAACCAATAATAAATTGTAGGTCTTTGGGAAATATTGGTTCCAGATCTAGGAAGACCATTTAAGTGCAACATCTACCAATAAATTGAAAATGAGCAAATTAGTTTAAGATGCTATTATTCGAAAATTAGAGAACGAAACCTGATGGTTTTCTTTTATTATTTGTCACAATATCTTGTGGAATTTTTTCGAGTATCTCGCCTATATAAAATGTATCGTTTGTTATAGTGTTGTAGGGTATTCAACGGTCGGCCCCGCTCGACTGTAGCCTTTGCTTACTTGTTATCTGTAATATTGCCGAACACACTATATAACTAAAATGTACAGATTCCGAGGAATCTCCATTCGAGAATTTCCAAAATAGTGGAAAAAGAACTTTCCCTCTCTATTTTGGTTACTTTTTGATGCACATACTCTAAGCTCTACTTTCATAATCTGCAGGATTTTCCCCGTAATTATTGAAAACATTGAATTTTGTCGCACAGTTTTATCTTTGAAATAGGGTGTTCCTATATAATATTATATGTGAATAAATTCAATATTTTTACGATTAATCCATTATTTTTAACCTATTTTTACTGCAGAGCTCCCAAGTTTTTTTTTTTTTTTTTTTTTTTTTTTTTTTTTTTTTTGTTGGATAGGTTGAGCAATTTCGTTTTAATATATATATGATGTAATTCTATATTCACCTGCACCGGAATGTCCTTTAAGAAAAACCTTCGAACTCACTCTCCAACGACAATTCGACAAATCCCCATTAAACCGCATAACTAAAGAGAGACAATTTTTGCGCATTACATGTGGCTTACGAGGATATCCAGCGTGTATTAAAATATCCTTAAATAAACAAATCAAACATTTGTGATTTCGTGTCCTTTATCGCATAATTTATTACAGCACACACACAAACATTCACACACACCGTTAGCGGTCGGAAGAGTGTAACCAAACAACACAAATTCAAGTATTTTCACAAGGCTTATCGTAATAACATAAATAAATTGATTCTCCGTATTCAGCTTCAAGGATTTTGGTAACGATTTAATGGTTTAAAGCCTTGAACTTAGCATTCACCTAAAATCAGATTACGTTCACATTTCCTTGGGTTTAGTTCTGAGATAGGAGAACGGGGAATGGCGAGGTTATGATAGAGGATGTTGTTTGGTATGAATGGCTTTTATTGATTTTTTGTTTGCTTCTTCTTCTTCTTCTCCTTTTGTTTTCTGTGTTTTATTTATGCGACATTCGTTGTCATAGTACGTACTTGAGGTCGTGAGCATGTGAATGCTTTTGGGAATAGACTATTAAATATATAGCTAATAGCTTGCAATGCAATGGTGGGAGGAAGAGAGTGGGAAATTATACGCGGTTCGTAAACACACATACAAAATGCCGTTTCATAGGGATATAAAATATTTTGTGCTACTATCTGATATACCGATATTGGGAAAGATAATAAATATTTTCTAGTTATATCTGTTCTGGAACACTTTGATCATAAGAATACAAAGCTAAGGAAAAGAGATTTAGCAAAACTTGGTTTCAGAAAAATAAACCAGTGCCGCAATTTAACTTGGTTTCAACGAGAAAGAAAATTATGACCTTGTTAGCGTCTTTTAATTGCTATTCTAGATAAAACACGGTTAGCCATTCCACATTAACATGCCGTTGGCACATCTAGGACAAGTTTCCTATAAAAATAGGACATTCCATAAGACTTCTGAAGAAATTGCACAGGGTGAAAATAGATAACATGCTCAAATTACTCATTTCCCTAAAGAGTGTCAGATCACAAGAAAATCAGCTTCGCGAAAAATGAATTTTAAAGTTTCTGGCTGAAATTTGGCTACCCGAATTAAAACGATTACAAAAAAAAAAAACTAAATAAATAACTAAATAAAAAACAAGTAAAACAAGTAAGCAAAGGCTATAGTCGTGCGGGGCCGACCGTTGAATACCCTACAACACTACAATGTGTTCAAAGTCACTTTTGTCCAAATTAATTTTGGAAGATTTCGGTTTTGAAAAAAAAAAATAAATAATGTCTCTGTTCTTAAATTCCGTGTCGATAAGTTTTCAATTGTGGCCTATAGAGCGACTACAAAATTAGAACAAATAATTTTTTTAGTCAATTTGCACCTCTAAATGCCCATCTTAAGAACAAGAGGCTTTAATTTTGACCCCATGAAAAATTTCGTGAGGATCGGACATTAATTGCGACATGCATATAATACCCTCAAAACGTAGTGTTGGGGGGTGTAAAAATTTTGAAAGTTTACAATTCAAAATTGTAAGTCAAATTGAAAAAATCGCATGCGATAAAAAATATAACAAAAATTGAAAAAAATCGACAAAAGATATTCACTTTTTTATTGGTATATTTTTCCGGGAATTTCTTAAATTTTATCGTTTTCTGGCAAGAGACCATTTGTGGGAATTGCGAAAATCGGCCCAGCGGTTCTTGATTTATATGCAGAATACATAAGATCAATTCTTATACATATGTAGTGTACATATTTTGCTATATATCCGATTTCTTGGCTATTTGCATCACTGTAATGGTCAGAAGTGCTCTTTTAATGTATTTGTGATTTGGCTGGGATTGAAAATATTTGCGGTTTAGTGGACATTTTTCTTTTTTCTTCCATAAAATTTAGCGTCTTTTTTACCCGCTAATTATTGTCCGCTGACCGCCCAAATTGGTAGGTTTCTGTCCACTTCAAAACTCTAACTCCATGTAATTTTTCGCGTCGATTGGTTCATAATTGTGGCCTATAGAGCAAGTACAAAATCAGTAAATTTTTCTGTTTTTGGTCCATTTTAACCCCTAAATATATTGCGGACATCTTTGAAAACAATAGGCCTAGCCCTTCTCGTGAGGATCGGACGATAATTGCAATATGTGTATAATAACCCTAATCTGTGTTGTAAGGTGAAATAATATTACAAAATGTATACCTCAATATTATAAGTCAAATTTTTATTTGGCGGTTTAATGGAAAATTTGACTTTTATATAACACAAATGTTATAGTCTATTTCACCCACTAAATATTACCCGATGACAAAATTGGAAGGCTTCTGCCCAGCCTTAAGCTCCATGCTACTTTCCGCGTCGATTGGTGCATAATTGCGACCTGTAGAGCAACTGCAAAATCAGACATTTTTTCAGTTTTTGGTCCATTTCGACCCCTAAATATTATGCGATCATCTCCAAAAGAAAAAGGGTTCTATTCTGACCTTAACCACACCTCCATACTAAATTTCATGAAGATCGGGCCATAATTGCGACCTGTAGAGTGATTACAAATTAACATGGACAGACGAACGGACTGACATACATAGCTAGATCGACTCAGCTCGGCGAGATAGGAAGATCCATATATACTTTCCTATGTGGGAAACCAATATTTCGTGGTGTTACATAATTTTTGGCCCAATTAAACTTATAATACCCCCAACACATAGTGTTGTAGGGTATAAAACATTAAGTTCGGCCGGGCCAAACTTTTAATGCCCTCCACCTAAGGGTAAAGGAAACATTAGAAGAAATGTGGCAAAAACCATTAAAATGCCGAATATCGGGAGGTATGGGGGCTATACCAAATCGTGGACCTACACATGCAAGGTTCCGCCAACGGAGCTAGAACCAATTATGATCTACAAATACCAATTTTCAGACACATCCGTGAAAATGTGGCATAAATCATCAAAATACCGAATATCGGGAGGTACCGTTATATGGGGACTATACCAGAACGTGGACCGATATATCTCATTTTCAATACCAACCATCCTAGACACAATACCAATTGCTCTGCTAAATTTTGGCGCAATAATGTTGGCTGTATCGTGATTTCAACAGACAGACAGACGGACATCGTTAAATCGACTTAGAATTTTATGCTGATTATGAATATATATACTTAATGGGGTCTACGACGAATATTTAAGGATGTTACAAACGGAATGACAAAGTAAAAATACCCTCCTTTCCAAGGTGGAGGGTATAACAAGTAAAAAAGTTGTAAGTTCGGCCGGGCCTCGAACTCTGAATACCCTCCACCATTTGGAACGAACTAGGCAATTTTCAAAAATATTAAAAACGTCAAGAATTCTGTTAAAATCTTAAAAACACCGAATGTATGTATACGACGACGACTCATCAAAATACCGAATATCGGGAGGTACCGTTATATGGGGGCTATGCCAAAACGTGGTGGGAGCAATACCAAAAGTTCTTAAGACATAATATACATTTGAGGAAAATAAAACGACATATAATTGTATGCTGATCAAGAATAATATATATATATATATATATAGATATATATATATAACAACAAAGTAAAGGAAATTTTCCGATATTATCTTGAAGTTACAACTTTGTGAATAGTTTCTATTCACTAAAATATTACAGACTTATGTTCAAATTCAAATCAAATTTCTGAATCAGTATAACTTTTAAAGGGATTGTGTTCGAAGATGGGCAATATCCAACCGCTCCTTCTAGTATCTCGCACTGTTCAAGATTTCGCCAAAAATACAAACCTCATATGAAGCGAAGGGAAGATCCAATATGGTTAATTCAATCAATATTTACATATTTCTTAGGTTGTTGTATATATCATTTGATACGGTCAAAACGTGCACAGCAGAAATAACGATTTAAGACACTAGGTCTCTTTGGACCAAATCCGTTTCTGGACATTTGAAGTCGATCTACAGATGTGCGTTCGTCAAATTTCACACATCTCAATATATTTATTAACCCAAGGTCTGGTGTTAAGATGGAATATATATTGGTCTATTTTTTCTGGTACCTCCCCCACAAAAATTCAATAATTACAAAAAAAAAAAAAAAATATTTTCCGCACAGAAAGAGAACCAATAATCCGATTTTGCTCCAATTTTGAACATTTTAATATTTGCGTCAGTTCTAGGTCCGGTGTGAGAATGAACAATATTGACACACTCCATCAAGAGCCTCGCCCACAAAGGGTCAACAATTTGAATAATTATAACTCTGTGTGATTAAATAATCCGATTGTATTACAATTTCGCACATATTAATATTTGTAAACCCAAGATTAGGTGTAAAAATGGAATATATCGGTCTACTTCTTCTAGTAAACAAACCCCCCCCCCCCACCAAAGGTAAAAATTTTGAATATCTCTTAAGCCCATAAGTCGCGAAATTAACATCCGATTCCATTTAGACTTGGCACATCTGAATATTTCTATCAAAACAGCATATGCTATAAAAACGGTGGAGATCGGACCATCCCTTCTGGTTTGTTTATTAAATTCGAAATAAGCATCAGGTTCTCTTTATATTTCTCGCATCCCATTATTTCTACTAAAACAAGATCTGTTGTGAAGATGGGATATATCGGCCCACTACTGCTGGTACCTCCCCCACAAAGGCTCAAAATTTTGTATATCCATGAAGCTTATAAAACGCGAAATTACCATACCATTTCCATTCCACACTTGGTACATGTCAATATTACCATCAACACAAACTCTGTTATAAAGATAGTAAAGATCGGACGATTTCTGTTGCTATTTGCCCCATATAGGGTTCAAGATTTTGAAAAACACAACGCTCAAAGAAAGCGAAATAAGCATCCAACTCTCCTCAAATGTATGAAAATGATATATATCTGCGAACCCCTTCTGGTACCTCACTTTCAAATGGTCCCAATTTTTAATACTTTTATTTGTCAGAACTTGCGAAAAAAGTCAGCAATTTCTTACAATTTGCTATATCTAAATAAATCTCTCTTAACAAGAAACCTGAGATGAATATGGAATTTAGGATTTCCGATAAATTCGATATATATGTTAGATTTTCTTGTAATTTTGCCCATACCAATATTTTTAGCTGTATTAGATGAAGTATGAAAATGGAATACTTCGGTCGACTATATCTGGTACCTCTAGCTCATTTGAGCATTTCCTAAAGATTACCACATATCTCATATAAAGTGACAAAAGTGACCAATATAGTCCAAACCTGACACGTCGCAATATTTATATCGTATTTATTTAGGTTCGATAGAAAATTGACAATATTGGCCCATTCCTTCAGAACCCACTCAACAGTTTTAATAATCATAACAGAAGTCAAAAGTATATTTAAATAATCGAACATTGGCTGAGGGTATATGTCTGTCGGCAGAACCGATTGATACTTTTTAACTTGTTTTTTATATATATATTTCGCTAATTTTTATAATTAACAAGCAAATATAATTCAGGAGATGATGATGTTTGAGCGGTAAATCAATCATAGCGGTACTTTGCAAACATTTTGATGTCAAATTAAATGTATAAACCACTTTTTAAAACCACATTCAATATTGACAACAAATTTTCAAACACTTTCTAAGGTCAAAATATTTCATTTTTTTCAACACTTTTTATCGAAGCCTTAACATTCTTCTTCTAGTAAATATTTGCCCCAACAATTCCAATAACAAATGTTTCACACATTTCATAAATTTTGTGAAAAAAACATCTAAAGAAATCATGCAACATTTCGTACACATAACCTGACCTACAAAAAAATTAATTAAATTCCATTTTCAATTCCATAAATTTTATTAATTTGAAAAATTAAAAAAAATCATTTTTTGCCGCTACCACTCCATTAAATCATTTACAAAATGCAGCTGTATCGTTGCAAAGCAAATACAAGGGGCAAAAACAAATGCATTCTCTTTTTTTAGTTTTGGCCAAGTCCAATACACTCTTCCAATGCAGCAATTTTGTCTGCATTGAATGACGTTTGTTTAGTTGGTCTATAGACAACAGTGGGTGTGTTGGAGGTGTGTGTCGATGCGTGTGTGTATATTTGTTTTGTCATCATGGACCCCACCACCACTGGCCAAATTGAAAATTTGTTGACAGTTTTTCTTGCCTGTGGGGCATTCAAAAAGAGTTCCATGTGTTGTTGAATTGCATGTCAACTGATTTTGCTGGTGTTTGGAATGAATATTTCAGAGCAATTTCAGTTTTCCGTTTTTTTCCAACTTTTTTTTTCGTTCTGCATTATTGTGTCATGCCATGTGGGCGGGGGCGTTGGTTCATATTCGTGTCATTCATATTTATAATTCATACGTTGTGGCGCGAGCGTATGTGTATTTTGCAATTAAGCGTAAAAATTGCTCCCCTGAAATTCTATAAATGTCTTGTTTTTTTTGTGTCTCATTTTATTTCACCGTTAGCTTTTCCTCAACGGCCTGAAATTATTTACGTGTTTTTTCCATATGCCATGACTCCGGATCCGTCGGCTTGTAATCTGAAAATAATGAATGTACATTCCTCGCCACAATTGCTGGCGGTTTGTGCGTTTGTATCTCGCTCTGTGTGTGTGTGTGCGTGCGTGTGTGCACCATATCTGCATTTTAAATTCAAATGGAATTGTGGTTGACTTGATGAAGAAATGAAAATCACAAAAAAAAAAAAAATAAATCGGCAAAATAAACAAGTAAGAAAAGGCTACAGTCGAGCGGGGCCGACCGTTGAATACCCTACAACACTATAATAAACGATACTGTTTATATAGGCGAGATACTTGAAAGAATTCCACAAGATATTGTGACAAATTATAAAAGAAAACCATCAGGTTTCGTTCTCTAATTTTCGAATAATAGCAACTTAAACTAATTTGCTCATTTCCAATTTATTGTTAGATGTTGCACGTAAATGGTCTTCCTAGATCTGGAACCAATATTTCCCAAAGACCTATAATCTCTCAGAAGTGGCAAAAGATTAACATTTATTATTGGCTTTTGACTGAAACGCATCTATATGAGATACAGACATTTGACTATATTCTTCCACGAAATCAGCGTTAACGAAATAGTCAGAAGTGCGTCTTTCCTGTATTTGTGAAATCTCCAAAGAGTCACTGGAATAAACATTTTCGTATTTTGTCTACAAAAGTTGGCAAACTATTTCGCACATTGAATATTTTTGGATGGCCATCCAAAACTGCTTGGGTTTTGCAATGTCCGGTAACCCCCATTCAAATGTGCGTGAATCGGGCGATAAGTACGACCTGCTGACAATTTTGCAGTTTTTTGGACCATTTCAACCCATAAATATATGGCGATCATCTCCAAAAAGAGTAGGCTTCTATTCTGACCCTCATCTTATACCCATGCAAAATTTCGTAAAGATCGGGCCATAAATGCGATCTGTATATGATATCCTGATATCCTAACGACTTAGTTTTGTTAGCTGTAGAAATATTACCAAATGTTTAATTCAAAATGAAAATATGCCAAAAATATGACAAAATTGAAAAAATATGAGAAAATTTTACAAAATCAATATTTTCATCTTTAGAGAGATATTTTTATGCGCTTTTTTTAAACGTTTTTTGTTTCCAGCCAAGAGGCCATGCTGAATTAATGAGAACTGTCGAAATCAGTTCAGCCGTTCTCGACATATAAGAGATCTTTCAAGCATATCTTCTTTGATAGACATATATATCGCACATATTTTGCTATATATCCGATTTGTTGGATGCTAACATCAATGTAAAGGTCAGAAGTAACCTTGTCATGGCTTCGTGATTTCGCCGGGATTTAAAATATTCGCGGTTTAATGAAAAATTTTGAATTTTTTCAACACAAAATATATGGTCTATTTTACCCGCTAAATATTATCCGATGACCACCCTAATTGGTAGGCTTCTTCCCCGCCCTAAACTCTAGCTACATACGAAATTCCGCGTCGATTGGTCTATAATTGCGACCTGTATAGCTACTGCAAAATCCGATATTTTTTCAGTATTTGGTCCATTTCGACCCCTAAATATTATGCGATCATCTCCAAACGAAATAGGGTTCTATTCCGACCCTAGCCCCACCTCCATTTTAAATTTCGTGAAGATCGGACAATAATTGCGACCTGTAGAGTGATTACAAATTAACATGGACAGACGGACAGACGGACAGACGGACGGACGGACATACATAGCTAGATCGACTCAGCTCGGCGAGCTAGGAAGATCCATATATACTTTCCTATATGGGAAACCAATATTTCGAGGTGTTACATAATTTTTGGCCCAATCAAACTTATAATACCCCCAACACATAGTGTTGTAGGGTATAAAAACAAACAAACTAAATAAATATTTAAATAAATCAAATAAAAACAACGATCATTTTTGTCCACAATTCATTAATCTTCAATGAATATTGTAGAATTAATGTCGTTTCGTGGAAATGTATGTGTGTGTGTGTTCGTTTTGTTATTTGCTGTTTATACGAACGCGATTTGCGGGTTCTTTGAAAAGCATGTTCGCAATCATAGAATTATATTTTAAATTTCATTAAAGAAATTGCATATTGCAAGCAATTTAAAAGAGAAAAAAAATATATTTTTGATTTTTATTTATATATATATATGCAAAAAGAGGTGTGTTCTACAGCTATGGAGCTAAATCTTGAATCTGGAAATGTTGCATTTGGGTAGCAAATGGTCCGTGGGCATTTGACAAGGCTTGGGTTGGCCTAGAATTTTAAATTTTTGTTTTTTTTTTCATTTCAGATTTCTGCATAACAAGAACTGAATTTGTGATTCGTTTTTCGATATCCGTTCTAATTTTCTAGGTATCCATATTGAAAGAGTAATGTGAAGTTGTTTCCAGTTGTTATACAAATATGGCAAAATATAAATACAGCCTTAATGAAAATAAAAGTCACATGTATCGGCTTTTTAAAAATTTACATAGCAACGTAACAACAAACAAACAACAAAACAAATTGTTATAGAATTCCACTATAGGACCCACAAAAGACTAAATAAAGTATTGAGGATAGAACAGTTTTTGGAAATGTTAACATACTAAGTCCTGTAACATAGGATCATTTTTCAGTACGAAAATCAATTGCATATTTTTTACCCAAAAGAGAAACGGCGTTAATTTCGACCCAAAATTTCAAATTCTAACTGTAATTGGGCTGAAATCTAAAAATACTGAAAGTTCGAAGTTATCGTTATGTGGTGATTCTATCAAAGAATGGACCTAGATTATTTTTTTTTATTTTTTTACATTAAAAAATATTGCATTTTAAGCTGATCACAAATGTTTATAACTTGGAAGAAATTTGCAAATTTCAAAAAATAAATAAATCCGATGAATAATATGTCTTAAATCATCAAAATACTGAAAAACGTGCACCTGCATTAGTAATCTTCTGTCATAGATTGTAGTACCCTTTGGAACTTCAAATTCCGAATTTTAAACCTTTCCGGTGAAAAGTGGCAGGCAGAAACACAAGCCTACAGGGTGCAATGAAAAAAAAGCAACCAACTTCAGACTGCTGTCATTTCTAAGGCACTCGCCCGACAGCTGTTAAAATTATTCCAGTGACAGCTCATTATATTGTTTACAAATGTACAAAAGCATTTTGGTGAGAATTTTCAAAAGTGGCTATCCTTAGAGCACTCCAGCATTTAAATGTGAATAAATGTTTTGTGTCTCGTACCATCGCTCGTTACCGTGATGCTGGTAGCGTAGCCCGACGTCAAGGAAGTGGACGGAAGAAAACAGCAACATAAGCAGAAATGGTTCGAAAAGTATAGAAGCGACTTGATCGAAACCCGCGCCGCAGTGACCGAAAAATGGCTCGTGAGCTGAACATATCGCAATATTCCATTCGACAAATATTGAAATATGAGCTCGGGGTAAGGCCACTGAAATTCCAAAAATTGTAAGGACAGAGAGAAAATAGACTCAAAAGAGCTAAAGAGTTGCTTCGCTTGGCCGAAAGTGGAAACATTCGTTGTCCAGCAGTTTGTAAACAAACAAAATGGCCAAAAAAGTCAGCTGAAAATGTGCATCTTCGGTTGGCCACCAGAACCCAAACCCTGGTCATTGTGATGGTGTGGGTCGCCATAACAGCGGATGGTCGCTCTCCGCTCGTATTAATCGACCGTGACATCAGTATAAATGCGGAATATTATCACGAAAATATTCTGGAGGGTGTATTAAAGCCTTGGGCACGCAAACATTTTGGCCGCAGACCTTGGACATTCCAACAAGATTTAGCACAATCGCATTCAGCACGCCACCCAAGAATGGTTACAAAATGAGGTTCCTCGCTTCACTTCCAGCGCACAATGGCCACCAAAATCTGCGGATAGCAATCCGTTGGACTATTGGGTCTGGAGTATTTTGGAAAGCAAGGTTGGCACTAAAAAATACCAAGGTGTCGATCACCTCAAGCAAGTGCTTCGCCGGGAATGGGCCAAAATACCGCAGAGCAACATCCGGGCAGCGTGTGACGGTTTCATTGGCCGTTTGAAGACCTTAATTCATGCCAAGGGTGACCAATTCGAACAAATCTAACTTATTCTAAAATTTGATACTATTTCCGACATTTTTCGCTTTCATTCAAAAATTCTAAAAAAAAAAAAATATGAAAATTTCGGCGTTTGACTTTGTTGCAATTTTTTTATATCACCCTTTACTTTCCTATGTGGGAAAACAATATTTAGAGGTGTTACATAATTTTTGGCCCAATCAAATTTATAATACCCCAAGACAAAGTGTTGAAGGGTATAAAATATATATTCAATTCCCGGTCTTCTTCATCCTCTGAATATTTAGCGGTTGGTTTCCAATACATTACAAATTTTACGAAGAGACTTGAAGGTGCAGAAATATCAGCTAAAAAATACAAGTGGCATCAATCAATACATTTGCCGTAGAATATGACATACTGGTACAAATACAAACCTTTTTTACGCGAAAAATGTCAATATGAAATTGTTTTTCCAACACTTATATTTTTGTAAAATATAATGCGAACTTGTCAAATGTTTCATATAATAGATAAAAATATACTCATTACAAATTGTGTTACTAACCCATTTTTATATCCTTCACCACATAGTAGTAAGGGTATTATGTCTTTGAGCATTTGTTTAAAATTGATGATAATCGGATAAGATTTGGATGTAGCTCCCATATATATCCTCAACAGATTAAGGCTTAATTGTGCACCAAATAGCTAATATCAGTCCAAATGACCTGAATTTTGACATATCCGACAGAATTCTGTCTAGAAGCAAGTACATTAAATTTGTTGAAAATCGGTTCAGATATAACTATAGCTCTCATATATATGTTTCATCCCATTTAGTGTTTAAATCCCTCACATCCGTAGTATGCATTCGACAACAATGATATTTGATACCAGATATCTTATAAGCCTCGGAAATACCTTTGCCAAATTTTATCGAGAACGTCTAAGATAGCTCCCATATATATATCCTTAATTCGATTTTAGGTTTATTGTGCATATAGTGGCTAATATTAGCCCAAATGGAGTGAATTTCGATATGTATGTTTCCATTTTGTACACTTGGCTCCGATATATATTTTTTAATATAATCCTTCTTCAAGTTATATCTTGCAATCTATAGCCAATTATAACTGTTCTAAAGCCCAAAGTTAATAGGTGGTATGATCTTCTTGAAATAAATTCTAAATTGGAGCTAAATCGAAAGACCCAATAATCAGATCAGAATAAGGTAACTAACTATAACCTATTCATCAAGGAAAGGGATCAAATTCAAATTTTATTTATATATTCACCTGTAACCACTAGTTAAATAAGCCCTTGCATGTGGTTATTGGTCAGGAATAACATATAATAATACCCTATCATCCAATCCCTCTCCTAGTAATTATAGAACAGGTTTCTACATGTTCTAAACGTAATTAAAATCAAAACAAGTAAGCAAAGGCTACAGTCGAGCGGGGCCGACCGTTGAATACCCTACAACACTATAATAAACGACACAGTTTATATAGGCGAGATACTCGAAAGAATTCCACAAGATATAGTGACAAATAATAAAAGAAAACAAGGTTCCGTTCTCTAATTTTCGAATAATAGCAATTTAAACTAATTTGCTCATTTCCAATTTATTGGTAGATGTTGCACGTAAATGGTCTTCCTAGATCTAGAACCAATATTTCCCAACGACCTATAATCTCTCAGAAGTGGCAAAAGATTAACATTTATTATTGGTTTTTGACTGAAACGCATCTATATGAGATACAGACATTTGACTATATTCTTCAACGAAATCAGCGTTAACGAAATAGTCAGAAGTGCGTCTTTCCTGTATTTGTGAATTCTCGAAAAAGTCTCTGGAATGGACATTTTCGTATTTTGTCTACAAAGTTGGCAAACTATTTCACACATTGAATATTTTTGGATGGCCATCCAAAACTGCTTGGCTTTTGCAATGTCCCCCTTTCAAATGTGAGTGATGATCGGGCGATAATTACGACCTGCTGACAATTTTGCAGTTTTTTGGTCCATTTTAACCCCTAAAAATATGGCGATCATCTCCAAAAAGAGTAGTATTCTATTCTGGCCCTCATCTTATCCCCATGCAAAATTTCGTAAGGATCGGACCATAAATGCGATCTGTATATGATATTCTAATATCATAACTACTTAGTTTTGTTAGCTGTAGAAATATTACCAAATGTTTAATTCAAAATGAAAATATGCCAAAAATATGACAAAATTGAAAAAATATGAGAAAATTTTAAAAAATCAATATTTTCATCTTTAGAGAGATATTTTATGCGATTTTTTTAGACGTTTTTTCTTTCCTGCCAAGAGGCCATTCTGAATTAATGAGAACTGTCGAAATCAGTTCAGCCGTTCTCGACATATAAGGGATCTTTCAAGCATATCTTCTTTGATAGACATATATATCGAACATATTTTGCTATATATCCGATTTGTTGGATGTTAACATCAATGTAAAGGTCAGAAGTAACCTTGTCATGGCTTTGTGATTTCGCCGGGATTTAAAATATTCGCGGTTTAATGAAAAATGTTGAATTTTTTTAACACAAAATATATGGTCTATTTTACCCGCTAAATATTATCCGATGACCACCCAAATTGGTAGGCTTCTTCCCCGTCCTAAACTCTAGCTACATGCGAAATTCCGCGTCGATTGGTCTATAATTGCGACCTGTATAGCTAATGCAAAATCCGACATTTTTTCAGTATTTGGTCCATTTCAATCCCTAAACATTTGGCGATCATCTCAAAAAGAAATAGGGTTCTATTCTGGCCCAACCCCGACCTCCATTCCAAATTTCGTGAAGATCGGGCCATAATTGCGACCTGTAGAGTGATTACAAATTAACATGGACAGACGGACAGACGGACAGACGGACAGACGGACGGACGGACATACATAGCTAGATCGACTCAGCTCGGCGAGCTAGGATGATCCATATATACTTTCCTATGTGGGAAACCAATATTTCGTGATGTTACATAATTTTTGGCCCAATCAAACTTATAATACCCCCAACACATAGTGTTGTAGGGTATAATAACTCTGCAGCAACGTGTGCATGCATCTAATAAGCCTTATTTGTATGAATTTCAATTTTAAATTTCACTATTTCCCCTGCTCTGGCCCCTTGCTAATGCATTGACATCAGCATCCTTTGTTAGCGGCAGTGGTGGCGTTGCAATTAAAATATTATCACGTTAGACATTTGCTTACATCGGGAATTTTTCCAATATAAACACGTAACAATTTATAAAATATTTTCTCTCGGGGGGATTGCAATATTGCAATTAAAATTGTAACATTATCATAACTTTGGTAAAATAAACAAATAAACTTCTTTATCGGCTATTATTTAACCTCATGATGATGATGATGATTGCGTGTGATAATTTGGAAAATTACACAATTTTTTCATTAGAATTGAAAAATGTTGATTGTAGAATTTATTTATATCAATTTTGACATAACATTTTTTATACCATCGGTTTGTCAGGTCGGTACTGAATACTGTAGGGACTAATGTGGTGTTATAAACATGACCGATTGAGAGATATCGCACATAAATATTTTCCTTGAAATTTATCTAAACATGATTCCACAAATTCAAATCTATGGGCTATGACAAATCACAGTAGAATATATGTATTGTGGAGGAACTTTTAAATTATGAATTTATATTTTGAAAGATCAAAACCACATGCAAAAGAAATAAATTTAAAAAATATATATTTTTAAACCAGTAACGAAAGGTCAAAAGTGGGGGGGGGGGGGGGGCTATATGATACCCTACAACACTAAACATATTTAGAAGAGTTCCCTTAACAAAATAATTTATTTGGAGTAGATCATACCACCTAACAACATTTGGCTTTAAAGCAGGCAATTTTCACTAAATTTGACGAAGACATTTTAATCTTTTATACCAAGTAACATTGCAATAGAGTGCATTATATCACTTCGAGAAGGATTCTATTAAAAATAAATATCGGAGACGAGTTCTACAAAATGGAAACGTACGTCCCGGAATTCACTCCATTTGGGCTGATATTAGCCATTATACGCACAATAAACCTGAAATAGGAGTAAGGCCGTTCAAGATTAAAGTTGGCAAAGATATTTCCGAGCTCTGTTAGATATCTGGTAGCAAATATTATTGTTGTCGAATGCATATTGCAAATGTGACGGACTGAAACACCAAATGGTATGAAACATATATATGGGAGCTATAGCTGTATCTGAAACGATTTTTTCCGAATTCAATGTACTTGCACACCATTTGGTGCACAATCAACCCGAAATCGGTTGAAGATATATATGGGAGCTATATCCAAATCTGAACCGATCTCGAAAAATGTTTGGCAGATGTATTTCTGGGCTGTATCTCTTATCTGGTACCAAATATCATTGTTGTCGAATGCATATTACGAATGTGGGGGATAAAAAAACTGCGACAAAGTCAATCGCCATAATTTTAAAATTTTTAAGTGTTTGTTTTCTCTTTCGAGACGAGCTTAATGATCTGAAATTTGCAGTGAAAAGGAAAGCCAGATAGACACTATCACACACTCACCACTATGCGACGCGTTTCGCCGTTGGTTAAGCGGCTCATCAGGCATATTTGATGTGGATGATGGCTTACAAGGGCCGTTCTCCGTTATTTTTTAGTTCCAACATTGCTTTCTAAAATACTCCAGACACAATAGTCCAACGGATTGGTATCCGGAGATTTCGGTGGCCATTTTGCGCTGGAAATGAAGCTAGGAAGCTCATTTTGTAACCATTTTTGGGTGGCGCGTGCCGAGTGTGTTGGTGCTAAGTTCTGTTGGAATATCCAAGGTATGCGACCAAAATGTTTGCGTGTCCAAGGCTTTAATATACTCTCCAGAATATTTTCGCGGTAATATTCAGCATTTATTCTGATGCCACAGTCGATTAATACGAGCAGAGAGCGACCATCGGCTACAACATCACCATAGCCGGCGCTTGAGTTCTGGTGGCCAACCGAAGGTGCGCATTTTCAGCTGACCTCTTGTTTATTTACAAACTGCTGGACAACGAATGTTTTTTCATCGGAAAAACCCAACTTCGGCACTTCACACCTTTCGACCAAGCGAAGCAACTCTTTAGCTCTTTTGAGTCTATTTTCTTGCAGTTGCGGTGTAAGTTCTTGCACTTTTTGGAATTTCAATGGCTTTACCCCGAGCTCATTTTTCAATATTTACCGAATGGAATATTGCGATATGTTCAGCTCACTAGCCATTTTTCGGCCATTTTTGAACCATTTCTGCTAATGTTGCTGTTTTCTTCCGTCCACTTCCTTGACGTCGGGGTATGTACCATCGCTCGTGACCGATTTATTCACATTTAAATGCTGTAGTGCTCTAACGATTGCCACTTGTGGTTTTCCAGCCAAATATAAAGAAATCACACTATCGCGCTTGAATTCCATCACGAATAACTTTTTTCTGGAAAATGCTCACCAAAATGCTTTTGTACGCTTGTAAACAATATAATGAGCTGTCACTTGAATAATTTAAACAGCTGTGACAGCAGTCTGAAGTTTGTTGCAGTTTTTTCATCTCGCCCTGTATGTTTTTAAATGTTTATTTTTTGTTGAGCTACACCTCGAATAACGAGGATGGGTTATACTTGTTAGAGCTTAAAAATTACAAAATAACATTTTTTCTCTGCTATGAGTACAAATGTGGGTGCATACCTTAGTTGATTTATGCATTACCATAACTTACTTCACATCATTTAACAAAAAAAAAAATTCTTCAATTTTTTATACTGTGTGTTCTTGTTTCGTTTTTTGAAAAGAAAAAACTTTTGGCTATTCTAAATATTAAATAATTTAGAATAAGTTCATTGCTTCGGCACCCACGCTATCATCATAAAAATTTATATTAAAAAAGTCCATGTATTTTTATGATTATGCAAATTTAAAGAACATCGTAAAAATTGTAACACATGTACAGCGTCTATTCATAAAAGCAGATACCAACGCCCCAAAAAACAAAAAAAAAACTGCTAATAAAAATGGTTACAGCAAAGAACACACATTTTATCAAAAATTATGTTTTATGCTTTATGTGATGATATATTAATTACATCGTCAAGAGCATCTTTAGTGGGAATCCAAGCACAACAAAAGGGAGTACCACAAAATTATTGATTGTCTCTGTTGGTTGTAGTTCTAGCTAATTTTTAACTTAAACTTATTTTTTTAAATAAAAAAAAATAATGGAGAAAACCTTTACAAAATTATTTTACTTTTATATTTTCAAATTGCCACTTCCATTATTTTGACGAAAAGAGGAATACAACAATAGAAAGAGCAATATTAACACTAAAACAGCACTTCATTACTGCATTTCTCAGGACACCCTAATCATAGCATCTTACATATTTATTTTCATCTCATCTAAATATTTCGCTAAGATGTAATTTTCCTTCTTAAGCATTTATTTTATGGCTATACACAAGGTGTCATTAAATTTCGCCTAGGCTAATGAGTGTTGTTCGTACTCGAATAACATTAATTGGAAATGTAAATTTTTTTTGGCGGAAGAATAAAATGTGTAAAAAACATTACATAAAATAGGGAAACATTCATTTTATTATATGGAAAATAAAAATACATGCACAAATGTGTTTCTTTGGTAGTGTGATAATACCATGAAAATTCTGATATAAAAGGACATACATCACATACAACAACTTATACTAAAAAGGAAGTTTATTGTGCAGATTCCTATAAAAAACACAGAATGCCAAGGTAACGGCTATAGCGAGTATAGCCAAAATTTTTTTTTGACCCATCTTCCATCTGCGTAACAACATTTTTAAGTATACTGTGAAAGCATTACCAAAACGTGTACACATATTCTTCATTTTATTTCATAGGTTTGGGTGCTCATTGTGAGCTGCAAATGCCTAATTTCAATCAATTCCGCTGAAAATAGTGACGAAAACTAACAAAATACTGAATATCTGGAGACGCTGTTACTAGAGGCTATAATAGAACGTGGACCTTTATTGAGCTTTTCTTTCAGAGGATTTGGTACTCAGTACAAATTGATCACAAGTTATTAATTCGACTAATTACAAAAAAAAAAAAAAAAAAAAACAATAAAATAAAATAAAATAAAAACAAAAAAGCTGTACTTTTAATACCCTCCACGATTTGATACGAATTTGGAAATTCCACAAAAAAAAAAAAAAGTCCGTTAAAAATTCTGTTAAAATCTTAAAAATACTGAATATAGCCATTATATAAGGTTCTATACGAAGACGTGGACCTCCATAGGCAACTTTTGTCATAAGTCATTATAAAATTCAAATGCGAAACTTGAAAGAAATATCCGGTGAATAATGTAGTTAAAATCATCAAAATACCGAATTTAGGGAGGTAGCTGCATACGATTTTTTTTTTTTTTTTTTGCAATAGGTTGTAGTGCCCATTAAGATCTTCCAATACGAAGTTTGTTACAATTCCGGTGAATAATGTTGCAAAACTCATGAAATCGGGAAGTACCGTCATATGACAGCTATACGACGACGTAGACCTGCATGCGACATTTTTTGCCATAGGTTGAAGCACCCATTAAGATCTTCCAATACGAAATGTGAAACGATTCCGGCGAATAATGTTGCCGAAAATACCGACTATGGGGAGGTACAGTTATTTGGGGGCTATATGAAGACGTGGACCTGCATACAAAATTGTCGTAGTCTGTAGTACCCACTATGAACTTCAAATATGAAAATACCGAATATCGGGAGGCACAGTTATTTGGGGGTTATATGAAGACGTGGACCTGCATACAAAATTGTCTTTGCCTGTAATACCCACTACGAACTTCAAATATGAAATTTGAAAAAATTCCGGTAAATAATGTCGCTAAAATCACGAAAATACCGAATATCGGGTGGCACAGTTATTTGGGGGCTATATGAAGACGTGACTTGCATACAATAGTACCCATTACGAACTTCAAATACGAAATTTGAAATAATTCCGGTAAATAATATCGTTAAAATCATGAAAATACTGCAAAATTTTAGACTTCTATCTCAATTCGTTCGAAAGACAGAGTGATTACAACAGACGGAGACTAGATCGTCTTAGAATTTTACGCTGATCCAGAATATTTATACTTTGAAGGGTCTTTTATGAATATTTCGAGGAGTTACAAATAGAATGACAAAGCTAATATACCCTCCATAGAATGGCGGAGTGTATAAAATTCGAATCGAGTTCTTGCTATAGTCAGTGGTATATTTATATCAGAAGCGAACCTAAGAAATCTTAATGCACTGCATCTTGTAACCACTCCCCCAAGAAAATGTCAATATTTTGAATATCAATAACTCTAATAAAATGTAAAATCTAAGTCCAATCTATATGATACATACCCCAAAAAGGACATACATAAGTAAATAGTATTGAAGTTATACGTCTATCGGAACTCCAAATAAACCTGTGGATATCGAAAAACTCACCCATATTTAAAAATACCTAATTCATGTTTAAATACCTAAGCATAACACCTACCGTCATTATCTGCAAGAATAATCCTAACCATATTGATTATACCACTGAATTTTCCAAAAATTGTTTGTCATCTGAAAGTTTATAAATAACCTCTGATTTTCTTTGTTGGTAGCTGACAGTAGCATCTTGCAAATTTGTTCAATATATAAATAAAGATTAAAAACCATATGCAATCCAAACGAAATCACGGCAACGGCAACAAAGGCATTCCTCGTTTTTTGGGGAGGCACAAAGCGAATAAGCCAAGAATATATTGTTTGTATTGAAAAAACCTTGGCTTTGTTAACAAATATTTTACAAAAGATTAAATTGGTTTAACGGAGCTAAATTTCACAAGCAGGAATGGGTGAAATAAGTGCATTACTTTCACCAATTTCACTTCATTTTATAGAATATATCGATACAATTAAATAAGTTGAAATGCGAACCAAAAAATAATGCATTTTTTATACACTACCATACCTTACCCTACTCTACACTAAGGATATTACGTCTTTGTGCATTTGTTTGTAACGTGGAGAAGGAAGCGAGATAAAACCATAGTTACTTTTGAGAATCTTCATAGAATCACTTTCTGAGTCGATTTATGCATGCCTATCCGCCCATCCGTCCATATATGAAATTTTGCAATCAAAAATTTGTTTGGCCCAAGGACGAAACCTATTGAATTGGTGATAATCGAATCAGATTTAGATAAAGCTCCCATATATTTCGGGTTAATTGTGCACCAAATAGCTAATATAAGTTTAAATGACCTGTATTTTGGTACATCCTATCAAATTTAGTCTAGATAGTCAAGTAAACCAAATTTGGAGAAAATGGATTCAAATATAGCTATAGCTCCTTATATGTTTCATCCGATTTGGGGTTTAAAGTCGCTCACAAGCATAATATGGACTACCGGACATCATATACTGCTCGAAAATACCTCTGTCAAACTTTATCGAGATAGGTTCAAAGTAGGATATAGCTCCCATTTATAACTTTATCTGATATCAAGTTCATTGTGCACCATATGGCCAATATCAGTCCAAATGAACTCAATTTTCGCAATTACGACTGAATTCATCCTATATACCAGTACTTGAAATTAGGTGTAAATAGCTATAGCTCCCATGTATATGTTTTGTCCGATTTGGGGTTTAAAGTCCCTCACAAGCGTAATATGCATTCCACAACAATGATCTTTGGTACCAGATATCAGATACAGCTCTGAAATAAGTATATCACACTTTGTCAAGATAGCTTCAGATTTGGCTATAGCTCCCAAATATATCCTCAACCGATTTCGGGTTAATTGCTCGGAAATACCTCTGCCCAATTGTATTGTATGATCGGTTTAGATTTGGGTATAGGTCCCACATATATCTTCAACAAATTTCGGGTTAATTGTGCACCAAATGGCCTGCATTTGGCACATCCGACCGAATTCCGCTTTGATGCAAGTACATAAAATTTAACTCCTTCATGTTCGTAATATGCATTCGACAACAATGATATTTAATACCAGATATCTTATAGAGGGCGAAAGTACCTCTGTCAAATTTTATCAAGATCGGTTTAGATTTGGATATAGGTCCCACATATATCTTCAACCGATTACGGGTTAATTGTCCACCAAATTGTCATTATCTTTCAAAAAGTCCTGAATATTGGTACATCCGACCGAATTCCGCTTTGAAGCAAGTACATAAAATTTGGAGAAAATCAGTTCAGATATAGCTTTAGCTCCCATATATATGTTTCATCCGATTTTATGTTTAAGTCCTTCGTATTCGTAATATGCATTCGACAACAATGATTTTTGGTACAAGATGTCTTATAGAGCTCGAAAATACATCTGCCAATTTCTATCGAAATCGGTTTAGATTTGGATATAGGTCCCATATATATCTTCAACCGATTTCGGGTTAATTGTGCACCAAATGGCCAATATCTGTCAAAAAGTCCTGAATTTTGGTACATCCGACCGAATTCAGTCTAGCTATAGCTCCAATATTTATGTTTCATCCGATTTGGTATTTAAGACCCTCACATTCGTTATATGCATTCGACAACAATGATATTTGGTACCGGATATCTTATAAAGCTCGGAAATTCCTTTGCCAAATTTTATCAAGAACGGCTAAGATTTAGATATAGCTCCCATACATATCTTCAATCCGATTTCAGGTTTATTGTGCAAATAATGGCTAATATCAGACCAAATGGAGTGAATTTCGGGACCTGTGTTTCCATTTTGTGCAACTCGGCTCCGATATATATTCCTCCAAGTGATATAATGTACTCTATAGTTAACTATAACTGTTCTAAAGCCAGATGGTGTTATCTACTTCAAATTAATTCTTTTGTTTTGGGTATCATATAGTGGGCCCCGCCCGACTTTTGACTTTTCCTTACTGATTTTATTATAAAATATGTTTTTTTTAATTCAATAAAGAATTAAAAAATTATTTATTTTATATCATTTACTATTTCGAAATTAGGTAACCATTAATATATAAATGAACTCAAATTTTTTTGGTCGTCGGAACCGCCAGTTATAAATTTAGCTAAATTTCTCTAGTACTAAACAAATTTTACTTTTTGATAAATTGTTGCTATTTTTCTCTACACAACTGTCCCCAGAATAGGACCCCCCATTTAAATTCCTATATCAAACATTAAAAATACATTCCCACAGAAATATAGCGTGGGGGTAGTCTACATATTTTGGGGTTTACCCAAACGTAGCAGAAGCAGCAAAAAAAAAACTTTGTCAACAAAGTTACTTATTAACTTATCATGGGCTCTTTTGTTTATCTTAAGCTTTATTTCTATGTATTTGTGTGTGGGTATGTGTGTGTGTGTGTTGACATCGAATAAAAGTATGAATATTCCATTTTACGCTATGCCATTTCTTTTCTTCTTTGCATTGTTCATTATATGGCTTTTGGCATATGTGGCGAAGCATATCATGGACATCATGGAAGAGAAAATGGAAAAGTTGTGCCTGCTTCTTTGCAAGAAAAAGCATTTATATGATAAATGTTGTCGGTATTGTTGCGTAAAATACTCATAAAGGCTAACGAGAAACGTTTGAAAGTTGGACGAAATGAAATGAATGGAAGAAATGTCTATGCATTCTACTTATAAACCGAAACAATCTAAAAGTTTCTTTGAAAAGGTTTTTAAAGTATTTTGCATATTAAATGATTAAATTGAGAGGATTTGGGATTTTCTTCTTTTTGTAGGGAACTAGTGTGTGGAAGGGAAATGAATGAGATTTTGGGAATTGTAGGACCTACATCCGCCTACACCGCGTAAACGGAATTTGTTTACATTTAAAATTAAAAAGCCGATGACACCGAAATTTTAGTCACCGCGGTTGTTAGGAAATCATATTGAAACAGAAATATTGGGTGGGCGTGACGTGAAACGAAAATTTTTTCTTATATGGGAAAATATGTAATTTTTGTAAATTTCAAGAAAGAAATAGCATTTTCTGTGAAGCTACAGCAATTTTTTAGTTTTTCTTTCCAGCGACTCTAAATGAGTAGAGTCTTTAAAGAATAATATGGAATCAAGCATGATATTAACAGAAAGATACCTTGGGATGTCCTGCGTGCACATACAAAGATGCTGCGGATATCATACAGCATGCCATAGAATGTGAAACACTTATACTGTGAATGTATTTCAGGTCAGGGTTTTTATGTCTCTGTGCATTTGTTTGTAACATGGAAAAGGAAGCGAGTTCTTTTGATAATCTGCATAGAATAGTATTCTGAGTTGATTTATGCATGTCCGTTCGTTCATTAAGCGAAATCAAACTATATATACATATATCGACCGATTTCAATGTCATTGTTAGCAATATACGTGTTATTTGCCCAAATGTTATGTATTTTGGCACACCCGAATGAATTCAGAAGAAAGAAGTTCAAATTTGTGGAAGATCGAGTTACATAGCTATAGCTCGCATGCATATGTTTCATCCGATTTGGTGTTTTTGAGTACCTCACATTCGTAACATGCCCTCCTTTTTCTATATTTCCCATTACCAATTTTCTATTTTTGTTCCCTACGGCAGTATTTATGCACTTATAGTGTTTTGTGCAACAAATGGTTAATATAAGTCCGAAATAATGCCTTTTGACACATACATGAGATGAAACAAATAAGCAAAGGCTATAGTCGTGCGGGGCCGACCATGTGATACCCTACAACACTACAATATGTTAGAAGCCCCCTTATGTCCAAATCCATTTTGGAAGATTTCGCTTTTGAAATTACGTCACGGAATACTGCCCAGATATTACCCTTAGTATTTTGCCTAGGGGCATTTGCCCAATATTTACGCACTCCGTCGTGCTTTTAGTCGTTGCGCTTCATTTTACAGATAAATATAATCAAATGGTCATCCAAAATGCTAGAATTTTTCCCTGTCATTAACTCTCTTCTCATGCGAGTCAATTGGCTTCAATTGTGTGAACAGGATTTTTTTCTGTTTTTGGGTCATATTTTGCGATCATCTCCAAATAGAAGAGGCTCATCTGTGTCTCTAAATTTAGATTCTTCAATATGATTAGCGGTCTACGATAATTGGCTATATTCGTCAACGAAATCAGCATAAAAAAGCCAGAAATTCGCCTTTTGTGTATTTTGAATATTGCCTGTAAGTTATTTTCAGCGTTTCGGTAGAATGGAAATGTTGGTATTTCTTCCCACAAAAGTAGTGGTCCATTCTACCTGCTGTCTTAAACTCTAACTTTATGCGAGAATTCGTGTCATTTGGTTTATATTTGTGACCTTTATAATGGCTGCAAAATCTGGAAAATTTTTAGTTGTTGGTCCATTTCATCCCCTAAATATATTGCGGACATCTTTGAAAATAACAATAGGCCTAGCCCTTCTGAGCCTAACCCTACCTTTGTGTACATTTTCGTGATGATCGGACGATATTTGAGATATAAGCATTCTAACTGACATCCCCTTCCTTTGTATATACACATTGTATATATTTCGCTATATATAACCGATATATTTACTATCGGCATCTACGTAACTGTCAGAATTCACCTGTTCGTCTATTTGTGATTTCGCCGGGATTAAAAATATTCGCGGTTTAGTGGAAAATATGACTTTTGTTTAAAACAAATGTTGTGGCCTATTTCACCCACTAAATATTACCCGATAACCATCAAAATTGGAAGGCTTTTGCCCAGCCCTAAGCTCTAGCCCCATGCTAACTTCCGCTTTGATTGGTCTATAATTGCGACATGTAGAGCAACTGCAAAATCAGGCATTTTTTCAGTTTTTGGTCCATTTCAACCCCTAAATATTATGCGATCATCTCCAAAAGAAATAGGGTTTTATTCTGACCTTAACCCCACCTCCATTTTCAATTTCGTGAAGATCGAGCCATAATTGTGACCTGTAGAGTGATTACAAATTAACATGGGCAGACGGACAGACGGACATACATAGCTAGATCGACTCAGCTCGGCGAGCTAGGAAGATCCATATATACTTTCCTATGTGGGAAACCAATATTTCGTGGTGTTACATAAATTTTGGCCCAATCAAACTTATAATACCCCCAACACATAGTGTTGTAGGGTATAAAAACTGTAACCAACTTCAGACTGCTGTCATTACTAAGTCACTTGTCCGACAGCTGTTAAAATTATTCCAGTGACAGCTCATTATATTGTTTACAAGCGTACAAAAGCATTATGGTGAGAATTTCCCATAAAAAAAGTTATTCGTGATGGAATTCAAGCGTGATAGTTTGATTTCTTTATATTTAGCTGGAAAACTGCAAGTGGCTATCGTTAGAGCACCCCTGCATTTGAATGTGAATTAATCTTTTGTGTCTCGTACCATCGCTCGTTACCGTGATACTGGTAGCGTAGTCCGACGTCAAGGAAGTGGACGGAAGAAAACAGCAGCATCAGCAGAAATGGTTCGAAAAGTAAAGAAGCGTCGTACTGGCCGAAAAATGGCTCGTGAGCTGAACATATCGCAATATTCCATCCGGCAAATATTGACAAATTAGCTCGGGGTAAAGCAATTGAAATTCCGAAAAGTGCAAGAACTTACACCGCAATAGAAAGAAAGAAAACTCAAAAGAGCTAAAGAGTAGCTTCGCTTGGCCGAAAGTGGTGAACTGCCGAATTTGGTTTTCTCCGATGAAAAAACATTTGATGTCCAGCAGTTTGTAAACAAACAAAATTATCGTGTTTACTTGCCAAAGAGGTCAACTGAAAATGTGCACCTTCGGTTGGCCACCAGAACTCAAGCGCCGGCCATGGTGATGGTATGGGCCGCCATAACAGCCGATGGTCGCTCTCCGCTTGTATTAATCGACCGTGGCATCAGAATAAATGCCGGGGGGGTGTATTAAAGCCTTGGACACGCAAACATTTTTGCCGCAGACCTTGGACATTCCAACAGGACTCAGCACGCGACACCCAAGAATGGTTACAAAATGAGGTTCCTTGCTTTATTTCCAGTGCACAATGACCACCAAAATCTCGGATACCGATCCGTTGAACTATTGTGTCTGGAGTATTTTGGAAAGCAGGTGGGCACTAAAAAATACAAAAGTGTTGATCACCTCAAGTACCTCAGAGCAACATTCGGGCAGTTTGGAACGGTTTCATTGGCCATAACGATTTGAAGGCCATAATTCGTGGCAAGCGTGACCAATTCGAACACATCTTAACTTATTCCAAAATTTGATGTTATTTCCGACATTTTTTGATTTCATTCAATGAAATTTTAGAAAAATGTAAAAATTTGGCGTTTGATTTTGTTCCAGTTTTTTTATCTCACCCTGTAAAGCCGTAATACTGATTCAAAATCGATCATAGTTGGTATGATTTACTTTACCGAAATACCCCATATAATCGTTTATTTGTTGCGGGTAGCTCTACTTAGTATATATAGTGATGTATGATAGCATATGGTCAGTACCGCCCGACTTTACTGGTTTTAATTTTAAAAGAATATAATTTTGTAATTTGACTTCCTTCCGTCTATTGGGCCAATTGGTGGACACTAAACTTTTTGAAGTTAGTACCAGATTTATTTCAAACTTTTCACATTCCTATGTTTTTGCCAAACTTAAGTCGAGTGGGAAGATGAACCATATGGATAGGGCCTACAAATCACTGAAGATATTGGACCTACAAATCTGGATAACAGCCAGTTGTCAGATGCATACCACTTTCCGAAGCCCAATCGATTTACTGCCTAATATTAAAACGAATTTTTGACTTAAATTACTGATTTAAATTATTGTTGAAAAAATAATAGTATAAACATTTATCAAAACAATCCTCCCTATTTGTGAAATATGTAAACTATTGCCTGAAGTGATTGCATGCTATTCTGCTTAATAATAAACCTTAACTCCAAATTTGAAATGTTAAACTGTTTGAATTAAAAAAAAAATACAGTATTTTCTGCAAATGAGTGTAATCGCAAACAAAAATATAAATATTTCCCCTTGCCAAAAATTCCTTGGCATTGAAATTGGCAATGACCTTGCCCGAAAGAAAAGTAAATATAAATTATGTGTCTGGAAGCGAAATGTAAAGTTTGCGAATATCATTTGTTTTTAAGATTTACTTAAATATCGTTCCACTTCTTCGCGCTCTTCGCCTTCTTCTTCGTCTTCTGTCAAGAAGGCGCATATGTACATACAACAGACATTTATCATAGTATTATCTGCAAATGCTGCTAACGTCACACACGGCAAAGTTGTGTCTTAAAATAACCTCCTACAATCTACGCTTTCACACGTTTTCGTACATGAGGCTAACATAGGGTGTATATGAGTGTGTGTGTGTGTGTGTGAGAATGTTTCGATTGCACACACTTGGTATGAGCAGCCTTACTAGCGCCACTCATTACATAAAATGTTGAAAAACAGACAAACAGACAAGCGAACAAACAAACAGTCATACATGCATCCAGTCAGCCCGTCAGCTAGCCCACCAGTCAGTCAGCCAGTCAGTCAACCAAGCAAACATCTGAAGAGTCTAGACCTCCACTACACTGCTCTACTTCAGCACTGATATCCAAGTACAACACAAGTACAAGTAACTCGTTCTCAATTGGTACTAAAATATGCAAGAGAGAAGGAAACAACAACAACGAAAACTAGCAATGGCAAAAAATGCAGAAAATGTTAATGATTCCAATGGCCTTGTGCGGACGCCATTTGGTTTTGTACCTAACTACAAATTCCCACAAATATGCATGAACATTAGGGTGGTTATGTTTAATCTGAAACATAAAATTCCGACAAAGCCCCCAAAGTTGGCAGCACTGCAATCGAATCCTAGGTATTTAGATGCAGCATCCTTGCTTTATAACGGTCACCCACTTGATCAGGCAGAACTATATTGGCCGACACACAGTGGGAGTCGAAGCATTACACATAGCATTCTAACGAGAAGTCGCCGAACTTGGGACTATGAAATCGAATCTATTCTTTCCTTTCTTTCTTTCTAAATTTTCAATATTTAGGTGAGAAGTACACCTCTCTTATTCTAATATTGTCCTGGTCGGCACAGAGGAAAACGAAAGAAATAATTTTCGCATTTTATGAAACACATTATTATTAAAAATATTGAACCTTTGTGGGAAAATTATTGAAAGGAGTGAGCCGATGGGAACAACTAGTTTTTATACCCTCCGCTATATGGCTAAAGAGGGTGTACCTCAATTAATACGGCCAAAATGTACCTTATCGAAATAACGGTCTTAGATCTCTCTTAGGGCCTAATCCGTTTCAAGACATTTGGAGTCGATCTAGCGATGTCCGCCCGTCTGCCTGTTTTGCTCCAACTTTGTAAATCCTAATATTTACATCAATGCGGGAATGGGCAATGTCAGTTCACTCCATCAATTACCTCCCCCAGAAACGGTCAAAATCTTGAATTATTATAACTATTATAAAAAGTGAAGTAAATGTCCGATCGCCTTTAAACTACACACACCACAATATTTTTATTAACCTAAAGTCAGGTGTCCACTACTTCTGGTACCTCCCCCACAAAGGGGTAAAGATGAAGCTCATAAAACGCGAAATTAACATTCGATTTTATTTAGACTTAGCACATCTCAATATTTCCATCAACACAAGATGTGTTATAAAGATGGTAGGGATCAGACCATTCCTTTTGGTACCTCTCCCGCAAAGGGTCAAAATTTTGAATTACCAATAACGAGCATAAAATCCGAGATAAGCACCCTGTTATCTTCAAATTTCAAACATCCCATTATTTCTACTAACACACGATCTGCTGAGAAAATTAACATCCAATTCCATTCAGATTTGGTATATCTCAATATTTCCATTAACACAAGATCTGTTATAAAGATGGTAGACATCGGACCACACCTTCTGGTACCTTCCCCACAACGAGTCAAAATTATATCTCTTAATTTACAGTGAAATAAGCATCCGACTCTCTTAAAATTTTACACATCGCAATATTTCTATTAACACAAAATCTGGTATGAAAATGAGATATATGGATGTACTCCTTGTTGTACCTCTGCCACAGAGGGATCAAATTTTTAATAACAAAACGCCATAAAAATGCTAAATAAGCGTCCGATTCTTTTCAAACTTCACCCATCTCAATATATCTACTAATACAAGATATGGTGTGAAGATGATAGATATCGGTCTACCCCTTGTGGTACCCCTCACTCCCCAAACCAATTTTAAACACTTAAATGTTATGCGAAACATGTCAGCGATTCCATTAATATTCTCCTGAACTATAGATCTTATGTGACTGAAATTTTCTGTCCACTCTCTCTCTCTCTCTCTCTCTCTCTATCTCTCTCTCTCTCTCTCTGATGCATAAGAAGTAACATTTTGATTTGCCATTATTCGCGAAAAATGGGAAAAAAATGTCGGTTTTTTTTAATATTCTCCAGGTCTATATATTTTTGTTAGCATTAGATGAAGTAGACTACTTCGATTCACATATCTCATGTGACTATATCACTTACATATATTGCACGTTGTAATATTTATATCAGATATACAGGGTGAGATGAAAAACTGCAACCAAATTCAGACTGCTGTCATTTCTAAGCCTCTCGTCCGACAGCTGTTAAAATGATTCCCGTGACAGCTCACTATATTTTTTACAAACGCACAATACCATTTTGGTGACAATTTTTCAGAAAAAATTTGTTCGTGATGGAATTCAAGCCTGATAGTGTGATTTCTTTATATTTGGCTGGAGAACCACAAGTGGATATCGTTAGAGCACTCCAGCATTTAAATGTGAATAAGTCTTTTGTACGACGTCAAGGAAGTGGAGGGAAGAAAACAGCAACATCAGCAGAAATGTTTCGAAAAGTAAAGTAGCGACTTGATCGAAACCCGCGTCGCAGTGGCTGAAAAGCTGAGAACTTACACCGCAACAGAAAAAAATACACTCAAAAGAGCTAAAGACTTCCCAGTAAACAATTTTTGCCGAATTCGGTCCGATTTCTGTCAGAATCTCTGAAAAAATGTCCGATTCTGATTCCGAATTCCTTCCGATTTCGGTACGAAAGTTGTATGGACGTGGTCACCGAATTCGGAAAGATTTTCTGAAAAAAATCTGAAAAAATATTAGATTTTCTGGACGAATTCGGTCCGAATTCGGTGAAAATTCTTGAAAAAATAGGAGAAAAAATTAGATTTTCGGAAAAGATTCGGAGGACAACTCCGAATTTCTGAAAGAAATCGGGCAGAATTCGTCTGGAAATTCGGCGGAATATTCAGATTTTCTGAAAGAAATCGGTCAGAATTCGAAAGAAAATTCGGAATAAAATTCAGATTTTCTGAAAAAAAAACGCTCAGAATTCGGGAGAAAGTTCCGATTTTCTGAAAGAAATCGTTCAGAATTCGGAAGAAATATCGAAAAAATCGTCACACCACTTAAAAATGAAAAAAAACACATATTTATTTAAAAAACAAACAATTTATTTCGGGTTTCGTAAAAATGTAGTTTAGATATTACATCTATAATACATTTACATTATAAATATTATTTTTATTAGGAACATAACATACAGTAGCACGTTTCTGTTTCAACTGCTAAACAAGAACTAAAAATAAAAAGCAGTGCACACAGAAAACCGGTATGTAGTTGTTTTTGCAATTTTTTTCCATCATATTTTTTTGGGAACGAAAAAGAAAGAGGCTGATTCACAACAACAACAAAACGCACATTTTTACAACGGAAAATCTAACAGTTCACAATAACAATAACAAATAGCATTTTTGCTTTGCGCTTTGTTGTTGTTGAGATCTTGAAATGAATGATCACAACAACAACTACTATGGGAGAGAATGTGTCAAACTACCACCATCCGTTTACATGTGGGAGAGAATATGCCAGAGCAATAGACAATCTACTCTCTCCGCTTGTACATTTTTCGAGTTTTTTCGCTTAAAAACACAGGAAAATGTGCAGAAATTCTAAAAAAAAAAGTTTAGAAAATCGGACCAATTTCTATCAGAAATTTCTGAAAAAAACGTCAGAAATTTCGGAAAAAAATCTAAAATCAGAGCAGTCGGAAAAAATTGTTTACTGGGTTACTTCGCTTGGCCGAAAGTGGTGAACTGCCGCATTTGGTTTTCTCCAATGAGGAAACATTCGTTGTCCAGCAGTTTGAAAACAAACCATATGATCTTGTTTACTTGCCAAAGAGGTCAGCTGAAAATGTGCACCTACGGTTGGCCACCATGGTGATGGTGTGGACCACCATAGCAACCGATGGTCGCTCTACGCTCGTATTAATCGACCGTGGCATCAGAATAAATGCCGACAATTATCGCGAAAATATTCATTATTCATACATTTTGGCCGCAGACCTTGGACATTCCAACAGAACTCAGCACCATCGCACTCAGTACACGATTGAATGGTTTAATGAAAGTTTGTAATTCCGTTTGTAACAGCTCCAAGTATATATTAGACCCCACAAGGTATATATATTCTTGATCAGCATAATATAATGATGTTCGGATACATTGGAAAATATATCGAAAACTGATTCGCTCATTAATAGGGAAAACTTTGAAACCGTCTTCAAGAACTGTAATCGACAATCGACAAGTACTACAAGATATTTGCTAACTTCAACCTAAAAATAAAATTAATAATGCAAATGGTCAACTGTTTAGGTTTCTTGTAATTGTAATATATTCTAAACCCTTTTAAACCCTTTTCCTAAAATTATTAAGGGTTTTTTTCAAAAATGACAACAAAATAATATTCACCCTATCCTAGTAACAAAACGTGTAAGTATGTATGTATGGATGTGGATTTTTTTTTTACAAGTATGCCAGTATAAGAGCATGTAGGAATCTTAAAAATGTACATTGAAGCATTCGTACACTAATGAACATTAGCAGTTTTTGTTCACATAATGCTTAAATTTATATCCTTTCGTTTATATTTTTAAGCTATTGCGGAATGTTGCGGAATTAAATTTCAATTTAGATTTTATTTAAACGCATAACAGCTTTTTGTTGAGGTTTTTAACTGAATAAGAGTTTATTATGAAATAAGTATTGAGAAAGTACAATTACACAAATAAAATGAGCTTTACTAGAAACTATAGAATTGCCTGCAATTTTCGCCCGTGTTACCAATAAACGTTATTTTTATCAGATACGACAGAAAATGTTGGGATTACGTCAGGATATATATCTATGTTACCCGATGACCATCAAAATTGGAAGGCTTCTGCCCAGCCCAAAGGTCTAGCCCCATGCTAACTTTCGCTTCGATTGGTCTATAATTGTGACCTGTAGAGCAACTGCAAAATCAGAAATTTTTTCAATTTTTGGTCCATTTCAACCTTTAAATATTATGCGATCATCTCCAAAAGCAATAGGGTTCTATTCTGACCCTAGCCCCACCTCCATTCTGAATTTCGTGAAGATTGGGCCATAATTGCGACCTGTAGAGTGATTACAAATTAACATGGACAGACGGACGGACGGACATACATAGCTAGATCGACTCAGCTCGGAGAGATAGGAAGATCCATATGTACTTTCCTATGTGGGAAACCAATATTTCGTGGTGTTACATAATGTTTGGCCCAATCAAACTTATAATACCCCCAACACATAGTGTTGTAGGGTATAATGAGTCTTACTAGAAACTATAGAATTGCCTGTCATTTTCGCCCGTGTTATCAATAAACGTTTTTTTAACATCCATTTGAATGTATGTTCTTAAATTTTTTATAAATTATTCCACCGTAGGTTATATTTACCTGAAGTATTTTAAACAAGTAAAAAAACAGGTAATACCCTCCACCATTTGAAAGGGACTTGAAAACCTAATATATACGAAGACGTGGACCTGCATACGAAATTTGTTGTCATAGGATGTAGTACCCATTACGAACTTTAAATACGAAATTTGTTACAATTCTGGTAAATAGTGTCGCTATTATTATGAAAATGATTATTATGGAACTGCATACAAACATTTTTTTATAGACTGTAGTACCCATTACGAACTTTATATATGAAATTTAAAAAAAATAATTCCGGTAAATAATATCGCTAAAATCAAGAAAATACTAAATATCGGGAGGTACCGTTATATGAGGGCTATACGAAAACGTGGACCTGCATAGGAAAATTGCTTTTCCATGGGTTGAAGTACCCATTAAAACTTTCCGATATGAAATTTGAAACGATTACGGTGAATAGTGCTGCTGAAATCATTAAAATACCGACTATCGGGAGGTACCGTTATATGAGGTCTATATGAACACGTAGACCTCCATACGAAATTGTTTGCCATTGGTTGTAGTACCCATTAAAACCTTGCGATACAAAATTTGAAACAATTCCGGTGAAATCATCAAAATAGCAAATATCTGGGGTTATATGGGGCCTAGACGATATTGTGGACTGATATAACCCATCTTCGAACTTGACCGGCCTGCAGACAAAACACAGATCTGTGCAAAATTGTAGCTTTCTATCTTTATTCGTTTTGACTGTAGCGTGCTTACAGCAGACGAACGGACTCGGCTAAATCATTTTAGAATTTTACGCTGATTCAGAATATATATACTTCGTAGGGTCTATTATGAATATTTCGAGGAGTTACAAACGGAATGACAAATCTAATATACCCTCCATAGAATGGTGGGGGTATACAAATAAATTGCAAAAATAAAACAAATCAGATTTTTTAGTTCTACACCCCGCATTGAATCAAATTTTCATTTTGAAAAGGTCGATTTTTGCTTTTTATTTCATGCCTACAACTAATTTATCAAAAGTTGGGCAAATATACCTACTAAATCATATTCACCTTGAAAATCATCGCCAATTTTAAAAATAACAGTAAATTGCACAGTCATTCGTTCATGCACAGACATACATGTTTCTATATTTTTAAATTGGCTAATAACGCAAGCTCCAATTCCCAACAATTGGAACGAAAATTGCCGCATCATCAAACCGTATGCATTCTATAGAATGTATAGATTTGCTAGTTTTCCGCCAACTAAGGTCTGTTCGTCCTTTTTTATCACTTTCACTTTACGCTTGTTTGGTTTCCACATGAATGTTGGCATTTGCCTGCCCTTCGCTCAAAACCACGAATGCATGTTCATGACGAACATACATTTGCATTGAAGTTCACGGCTTGCAAATAGTATGCCTAAAATTGCTACTGAAACAAAAACTAGCATGTATACATAAGAACACATTCTCTTGTAACGAATATTCGAAATTAAACAAGAAATTTGTCTTTTACTTCGTGTGCTTTAAAAAAGTACGAAACAGCTTAATTCGGGACCTTATGAAACGCACTACTGCAATTTGAAGTTAAGTTTCTTTGTTCTCAATTCAGCAATTCATTCAAATATCAAAAGTTTACCATAATTCTAGCTCGGATCTTTAAGGCTATGCAAAACTTGAGGCATCTCGACTCCATCTATCGTGCTTATTGTCTGAAAACAATATTGGGAAATTCTCGTATATGTAGCTATGCCTCCGATATCTGAATATAAAACATAAACTAAATACATTTCAATGTCATGGTCAACGCTTGTATATTTTATTTCGCCGGGAACGGATTTCCAGCATTACAACAAGTAAATAAAGGCTATAGCCGGGTGAGGACGGCCACAAAAATTTGCGATAAAGTTTCTGAGAGGAACTAGGCGAGTGGACCAACGAATTCCATCCTTAAATTAGATATAAAATTGGTAAAAATAATAAGGTACAGAAACCCTTTGTGTGGTAGGTACCATATCCTCATCCGACTTAAGGATGGTTCAAATATATTGATGTGATAGAATTTCGTCCATTATTTCGATATGGTACCTCTGAAATGTTATATATTTATGAAGCCATATGGCAGAGGGTGTTGAAATAAACGCATTTCGCATTATACCATGTATCTACGTTAAACAGGTAAGTTCGGCCGGGCCGAACTTTGAATGACCTTCACCATTTGGAATGAATTTTACAAATTTCAAAAAAAAAATAAATAAATTAATAAATAAATAAAAGCCATGAAAAATTCTGTTAAAATTTAACAATACCGAATGTAGCCGTTATTTGGGCAAATTTTGTCATAAGCCATTACAATATTCAAATGCGAAACTTAAAAATTTCGGTGAATAATGTAGCTAAAATAATCAAAATACCGATTACCGGGAGGTACCATTATATGGGGGCTACACGAAGATGTGTGTAATATCCATTACGAACTTCAAATTTGAAACAATTCTGGTAAATATTGTCGCTAAAATCATCAAAATGTGGAATATTGGGAGGTACCAAAACGTAGACCTACATGTATATAAATATACTTTGGGTCTAAAATGTATATATCGGAATGACATACTTAATATACCCCGCATATTATGATGGAGGGTATAAAAATATAAAACCGCATAATATCGATATGAGGGACGATGTCACACCTCTCATGAAATTGTATTACAAAAACAATTTTTTTTTATTTTAGAACGCAAAATGATGACCACTCCCCTTCTCTTAAACCAAGGAAAAAGACTTTCATCAAAAAAGAAAAAAAAATCCACGATCCAAAATCTTCATATTTTCTCGTGCCTCCCCCATAAAAGGTCAAAATTTTGAATAATAACTCCCTCAAAATGTGAAATCAGTGTTCGATGTAAAATCCGACATGACTAAAATGGTCAAATGATTAGGGTACATATGTCGGGACATCGAATGAAACTTTCCAACTTCTTATCACTGTCCTACGGCAATGTGGATGGTGACAACCTCTTGTTTGCCATTCGTTGGACCCCCTAATATTCGATATTTTAATAATATTTTTAAGATATAGTTTTGAATATTGTATTAACAGCGGGTTCTACCTCTGGTGGCAAAACATAGTCTGTTTATATTTACGTTTTACTATAGCACCCCCATACTCATATAACGATTACTTCGGATCTTCGGGATTTTGACTATTGAAGCCACATTTTCTAACAAATTTGTCTAAAATTTTTTGTAACATTTGTTTGGAATTAGGTATTTAAGACAATATGTTCTTAATTCTTCTGAGCCATAATTTTTTGTACCTTCCACCATACATAGTATGGAGGGTATATAAAGTTCGTCATTCTGTTTGTAGCTTATCGAAATAATCATTTTAGACCCAACAAAGTATATATATTCTTGATCAGCGTAAAATTCGAAGATGATTTAGCCATATCCGTCCGTCTGTTCGTCTGTTGTAATCACGCTACAGTCTAAACGAATTAAATCCGAAAATGGTCTGAAAATCCACACAAGAAGTGCCTTATGAGTACTTTATCCCTTGAAAGAGAATTATCTATATAGGTCCACGATATCGTATAGCCCCCATATAACGGTACCCCCCGATATTCGGTATTTTGATGATTTTAGCCACATTTTCTAATGGAATGATCTGAAAATCCACACAAGAAGTGCCTTATGAGTACTTTATCCCTTGAAAGAGAATTATCTATATAGATCCACGATATCGTATAGCCCCCATATAACTATACCCTCCAATATTCGGTATTTTGAGGATTTTAGCCACATTTTTCAAGGGAATTGTCTGTTAATCCACACAAGAAGTGCCTTATGAGTACTTTATCCCTTGAAAGAGAATTATCTATATAGGACCACGATATCGTATAGCCCCCATATAACGATACCCTCCGATATTCGGTATTTTGATGATTTTAGCCTCATTTTTCAACGGAATTGTCTGATAATCCACACAAGAAGTTCCTTGTAGGTACTTTATCCCTTAGAAGATAATTATCTATATAGATCCACAATATCGTATAGCCCCCATATAACGGTACCCCCCGATATTCGGCATTTTGATGATTTTAGCCACATTTTCTAATGGAATGGTCTGAAAATCGACACAAGGAGTTTCTAGTAGGAACGTTATCCGTTGGAAGTTAATTATTTATATACGTCCACGATATAGATTTTACCCACATTTTTCAACGGAGTTGTCTGAAAATCCACATAAGGAGTACCTTGTGTGCAATTTATACCTCGGAAGAGAATTATCTATATAGGTCCACGATATTGTATAGCCCCCATATAACGGTACCCCCCGATATTCGGTATTTTGATGATTTTAGCCACATTTTCTAATGGAATGGTCTGAAAATCCACTCAAGGAGTACCTTGTGGGTAATTTATACCTCGGAAGAGAATTGTCTATATAGGTCCACGATATCGTATAGCCCCCATACAAGGGTACACCCGATATTCGGAATTTTGATGATTTCACCCACATTTTTCAACGGAGTTGTCTGAAAATCCACATAAGGAGTACCTTGTGGGTAATTTATACCTCGGAAGAGAATTATCTATATAGGTCCACGATATCGTATCGCCCCCATATAACGGTACCCCCCGATATTCGGTATTTTGATGATTTGGTATTATGGTATTGTCTGAAAATCCACACAAGGAGTTCTTTGTGAGCACTTTAACCCCTGAAAGGTAATTGTCTATATAGGTCCACAACATCGTATATCCCCCCATAAAGCACCTTCCGATATTAGATATTTTAAAGATTTTAATAGAATTTTTAATGGATTTTATTTTTTGAAAATTTTCTAATTCGTTCCAAATGGTGGAGGGTATTCAAAGTTCGGCACGGCCGAACTTACTTCTTTTTTACTTGTTAATATTTAAAAATATTTTTTGACGGAATAGATGGCTCTTAGACTTTCGTAGAAAATTTTCCCAAAAATTATTAAAACTAAAAAATATAAGTGTTGACCTCCGAACCCAAATAGGCACCCCTGCCTTCTCGTCCTTCGTTAGTAATAAAAAATACAATAAAATGCTATTCTAATCCCGCATAGCCCAGTGCGCCCATTACCCATGCAAATTACGATGTAACAATACAATGATACGAAAAATTATGGTATGGTAAAATATACAATAACAATAGAAGTAAAAACAAGAATAAAAATAATCAACACATCAATACAATAACAATGGCAATCAAACCAAATTGTTGTATGCTAGTTATTGTTTTTCTGTGTTGTTTCCACTCTCTGGATATAAGAATAATTGATAGATATTGATTAATGCCAGTGGAAAAATAATTATAATCATACACCACAGTTTTTTTTATCCGCATAACATATTAAGGCTATTATTACTGTAAAAGGGGAAAAACTATGTGTGTGTTTGTATGGGCGTTTGTTTATGTTTGATTTGTTGTACCCCCATCAAGGCTATGATGACACGTTGAGAATGTGTGCTCGATAACGATAATTGAATTGAATTGACTTTGATATAATACGGCTTAAGATATTTAATTAAAAATTATTTATTTATCTCTATGTATTCTCATTTGTTTTTTTTTTTCTTTACCTTTCTCTATTTTCAGATAAACCAATAATTGTTTAGAAATTAAGATTAGCCGAGGGCAGTGCAGCTACATTTCGAAGGTGAGTAGCTGGGAAATTAAGAGATAACATGTGGATAGTCTAACTGGCGTCTCAAAAAAAAAAAAAAAAAAAAAAAAAAAAAAAAAAAAGTAAATAAATAAAAAATAAACAATGATCGATTGTTTGTGGAGATTTCCCGAACTTTGTATTTGTCATATATGAGAGTAGGCTATTACTGCAATGAATCATTATTATCAGGTGGTTGTTGAGTATAAGTCATTGAATGCGTTTCTAAAATAATGCAATGGAGTTATGAAGTAAAATAAAACCATGTTGTATAGAAAATAGCAATGGAAGAATTTCTATTCAGTATGAAAACTATTAGGTCTTAGCATTATGTAGCTGACTAGAAGACCTCAAACCATGTCTAGCAAACGCTCTTCAAACGAAATTTTATTGATGGAGGCATATAAACACTCGCTTAAAAATGGAAGTCTATGCCACTTCTTCTTCTCCATTTCCAGCATCAAGAAACAAATTTAAGTTCTTTCCATAAAATTTTGTAAAGAAATAAACTCGTATTTAACCAAGTACTGACTAACGGCAGCACAGAATAAGCTGACCCGACTACAAATACAAAATATAATACACCCTACAAAATGTTTCCGCGATAATATTCGGCATTTATTTTGATGCCACGATCGATTAATACGAGCAGAGAGCGACCATCGGCTGTTATGGCGGCCCACACCATCACCATGGCCGCTTGAGTTCTGGTAGCCAACCGTAGGTGCACATTTTCAACTGACCTCTTTTGCAAGTAAACACGATAATTTTGTTCCTTTACAAACTGCTGGACAACGAATGTTTTCTCATCGGATAAAACCGAATTCGGCAGTTCACCACATTCGGCCTACTCTTTACCTCTTTTGAGTCTATTTTCTTTCTATTGCGGTGTAGGTTCTTGCACTTTTTGGAATTTCAAAGACTTTACCCCGAGCTCATTTTTCAATATTTGCCGAATGGAATATTACGATATGTTCAGCTTACGAGCTATTTTTCGGCCACTGCGATGCGGGTTTCGACCAAGTCGCTTCTTTCTTTTTCGAACCATTTGCTGTTTTCTTCCGTCCACTTCCTTGAAGTCTGGCTACGCCACCAGTACAGGGTTGCCCATATTCGACGGACCTATGAAACAAATTCTTCATAAAATCGATTGTTATGCGACTTGTGTGCGGTGGAGCGCCGTCTTGTTGAAACCAGAACTACCTCATACGTTTTCGACGAATAATTGGCATCACAAAATTGGTCATCATGTCGCGATAACGCTCCTGATTGATGGTAACAGCATGGCCATTTTCATTTTGGAAGAAAAACGGCACATTGACCGTTTTCGCACTAACGCCGCACCAAACTGTGACTTTTTCGTCATGAAGAGGCACTTCTTGAATCTCCTGAGGATTTTCAGTTGCGTAAAAACGGCAATTTTGCTTATTTACGGTCTTATTCAATGTGAAATGGGCTTCATCTGACGTGATACTTTTGTTCCAAAATTGCTTGAATGTAAATTTCAACTATTTCAGAGCGCTCGCGTGAGTGTATTTGTTCATGGTAAAAATTTGCTTGGACTGACGCTTCAAACGCGGTATGTCATTAAGCGATGTGACATCTCTGTCAAAAGTTATGACGTTGCCAGATGGCTCCGTCGAATATAGGCAACCCTGTATTACGGTAACAAGCGATGTAACGAGACACAAAAGATTTATTCACATTTGAATGCTGGAGTGCTCTAACGATAGCCACTTGTGGTTTTCTAGGCAAATATAAAGAATTCACACTATCACGCTTGAATTCCATCAGGAATAACTTTTTTTTGGAAAATTCTCACCAAAATGATTTGGTACGCTTATAAACAATATGAGCTGTCATTGGAATTTTAACAGCTTTTGAACGAGTGGCTTAGAAATGACAGTAGTCCGAAGTTGGATGCAGTGTTTTCATCTCACCCTGTACATATATGTAAAATTGTTTTTATTTGAATAGCTTCGCATCAAAATAAAATTCTATTTTCAGTAAAAGTTATGATAGGACCAAAGCCAATTCCCAAAAGTCACTGTCATGTGTAGTTAATAATTCATTCGGAAAAAAAGGATGGCATGACAGCGGATATAAACTACCCTAACACAATAAATATTTCGTTTCATTTGAACAGATTTCATCACTTTGAATTTTTCCCAAACAGAATATCAACAACATGGAATTTTGTTGTTTTATTTTCCATATCATTTTTTGGTTGAATGAAACAATGAAATGTCAACCCCTACCACCACACACACACATAAACGAAACTCAACAACCCCATGGACAGCAAAAAAGAAAAAAAACACCATGTCAAAATACACACATGTTTACAAATACTCCAAAAAAATGTGTATGGTTATGTTTCCAGGAAGTACTATCCGTCTATGGCCATTAGGTCGAATGTTACATCAACCCATATAAAAAAATTCTGTATGTTGGTATGTATGCTTTCGGGGGAATAAAAAACAGCATTGCCTAAAGTAAATAAACTAGACTACTTAGGGTCTTATCTGGGTTTGACGATTTTTTTACCCCCCAAAAAATGGTACCACGATTGGAAAATGTAACACACAGAAAGTCCATAAAAAAGGTTGCAGCTCAGCTATTTATGAGTGTTGTTGGTGGTGGGGATGGTGTTTTGGCAACAAGGTGTCCCATGTAATTCACAGTCCATGTTTAATCTGTCAACTGAGACAGATTTAATTGGCAAAGTGTGCTCTCAATGTAATAAATCGATGTAGAAACTAGTTTTGCTTTGCCCGTTAGATATAAATTGATTTTTCCTGATAACATACTCATGCATGGTCACACCTAACTGATGGTGGGTGCAAAGAGATAAGAACTGACGTGGGCGACCAAAGTATTTTTGATGTTTCTCGTGAATGTTGACATGTGATGCCAGAGGTTGTTATGCTTTCACGGCTGAATGACAGTTATTTTTATTTTTTGATTATCTGAGGAAATTTTAATAAAGCAAATAAATTTTAGTTGATAATAAAGCCTAACTTTGAGAACATGCTGGCAAATCTTATTGCTCATTGAAACATAATTGATTATAAAGTTTGGATGGTACCTAAAATAATATCTTTAAGAAATTCAAAAAAAAATAACAATGATACAAAAATTCGCAATAATTACTATGACCGCCTATTAAACTATAATTTTTTAAATACACAAGTGTCCTTCAAACATTTTTTTTAAAAATATATAATATTTTAACACATTTTTTCCATACATGGTATGGATGGTACATTAAGTTCGTCATTCCGTTTGTAACTCATCGAAATAATAATTTCTTATTCAGCGTAAAATTCTAAGACGATTTAGCTCTGTCCGTTGTTGTTGTAGCAACTCATACATCTGTGTTCGTTCGGTTTCCATTTTCTGACTCAGTTCAATCAGGTTCTGCCTCTAAGTCCAGTCTCAAAAAGGATGCAACCTGTAGGGGCTGTGTCCATAACGAGACTGGAGTTTGGTGAGTAGGCTTGGCTGGGCAGCGAAATAGGTGCAGCGTGTCATGTGGGCCTGTGCCACATGCTGGGCAGATGTTCTGCACGTCGCCGTTAATCCGGGCCCAGTAGGAATTTAGGCGGCTACACCATCCGGATCGTAATTGAGCCAAAACTACTCGGGTTTGTCGGGGCAACTCTCGTTCTTCAGCTGCGACGGGAGGGCGATGGTCTCCTAGCACAGTATTCACTCTGTATCCTTCAATGGCTTCTGAGACCGCATTAGAGTGAATACTATTCAGTCCCGCTTGATAGGCCTGTTGATCTAGAGGCTCTCTCTTATACCTCTGTACCTCTCTCTCTACATCATGAAGTTATTTCCTAACGTGCCTGGGCGGAGGTTGCCTATCCACAAGATGGTGATTTGGATGGCTTTGTCTATAACACCCAAGCAGGTATTGCATTGACAGCACCGGCAAGACCTTCGCGTCCTCATGTAGGTGATCGACAGGTGTCATGAGAAGGCACCCTGTTGCGGTTCTAAGGGCGGCATTCTGGCAGGACTGAACATTTTTCCACTGCGTAGCACTGACGTTGGCGGACCACACCGGAGCCGCATAGTTTACCACAGACCGGCCTATCGCGTTGTAAGAGGTCAGCTCCCCAAGTACTGCCGGCCAGAGACTTGAGGACCTTGTTCCTACTTCTAATCTTGTCGCAGATAGCTGTGGTATGCCCGGACGACTTAAAGAGGCTATCGAATGTGACCACTAATACCTTGGGGTAGTTGGTGGTAGGAATAATAGCACCATTGACCTGCACATTCAAGGATAGCCCCATCTCCGCAGTCCATGTGGTGAAAAGTGTGGCCGTCGACTTAGTGGCGGATATCTTCATATTCCTCGCAGTGGTCTCGATCCCGGCTCGGACCAAGAGAATACGGAGCAAACATTCCGGGTAATGTTGCTCCCACATCAGAAAAATGGACGAACACGAACATGTATTTGCTGGGTTGGCGGCCCCTAGTCGGAGAAATGTGCCTCCGAGTCAATCCGGTACATAGAACCGGCCGGAGTGGGATTGGGCTCTGTCCGCCGGTCCGTCTGTTGTAATCACGATAGAGTCAAAACGAATTAAAATAGGAAGCTAAAATGTTGCACAAATCTGTCTTTTGTCTGCCAGATGGGACCGATGCACCGCGATATCGTATAGCCCCAAATAACGGTACCTCCGACATTCGGTATTTTGATCATTTTAACCACATTTTTCAAAGGAATTGTCTGAAAATTCTCACAAGAAGTTACTTGTGAGTACCTTATCCCCTAGGAGAGAAATGTCTATATAGCTCCTCCATATCGTATAGCCCCCATATAAAGGAACCCTCAGATATTTGTTATTTTGAGGATGATTTTAAGCAAATTTTTAAATGGTATTGTCTTAAAATCCACGAAAGTAGTTCCTTGTGAGTACATTACCCCCTGGAAGAGAATTGTCTATATAGGTCCACGATATCATATATCCCCTATATAAGAGGAGTTCATCCCGATATTCGGTATTTTGATGATTTTTGCGACTTTATTCACCGGATTTGTTTCAAATTTCGTATATAAAGTTCGGAACAGTTACTACAGTCTGTGACATAAATTACTTATGCAGGACCAGGTATAGCCCCCATATAACGGTTTTCCTTTTAGCGGTATTTTCCGACAATTTTTTTTTTGAAAGTTTCTTCCAAATGGTGTAGGGTATAAAAAGTTCGGCGCGGCCGAACTTACCTGCTTTTTTAATTGTTAAATATCTACGATTGTCCTACAAACGTGGGATATCGGTCAAAGTTTAGCCATACCCCCGATTTGAAGACACCGACTTATTTTCAATATCTTTAAAGATAACAGACATAACACTGTGCGACTGGAAAAAAGCAAATATAGTCTGGTACCGAAGTGTGATAGAAAACCTCACTAAGACGACACGTCATTTTTTTCATCAAATGGGTTCTTTTTGTCGGGTCTTTATCTTACGAAATAGTAAGAATTTTGATTTGCTCTCGGAAGCAAAGGTGTAGCTCTTGTCAAAGGGAATAAATACAAGCATTAACTCCATCAAACTTCATTTTCAAGATCATAAATAATATGTTCTAGGCATGAAGGCTTAATAAAGAACATTGTGGAAAGTGCCAAAGTAAGAATTATTCTACATCAAATTTCATTGCGAGTCTCTGAACAAAAGAAATTTCTGTATTTATATGTGCCATAAAAAACGTAGTATTTTTTCTTTAATCTCTGCAAATTATCTTATAATTTCACTGCACAATTGATACTCTGGTTTGTGGAAAATTCCAAGTGGACTTGAAAAACCCAAAGGAACTCTGGGTTATTAAGGCCCTTATACAGTTGTGACCATATCTAAAAAATAGAACTTTGAAATTTGATACACATCTTTGAATTACATCCAGAATCAGTGGTATTGAAAATGAGTCATATCGGTCGCATTTTTGGGACAATCCCCTTTTTAGGATAACTCTATTTTCAAGCTTTTTTTACGTTTTGAAAATGTTTTCCATTTGATTTCGCAAATTACACAAAATTAGCACCTTTCGAGACGGCAGTTCTTGGTCATATTTCCCAATCGATTTGGCTGAAAATTAGCATTTTGGCATCTTCGTAGATAAAAAAAGAATAAAGAGCCTTTTATTTAAAAAGGGTCATATAATTTAAAATCTGGAAATTAAAAAGGGTTCTTCGTCCAAATAAACCTATTTTAAGCCAATTATATTCTACTCCAAAATCCACTATAATTGTGTTAATAGTGATTCAGATTCGTAAGTGTTTTATACATACCTAATATTACTTAATATGAGCTAACATGATGCCCGAATGTTTATTCATCCAAGTGTGTTGGTTTGTGAGTGGTTTGCAAAGGAATGTCTTAAATCTCAATAAAAAGCAAGTTATTCAAATTAAAATGAGTGAAAACAATTTACAGTTACTTTTTTCGTAATGTGCTCTACTTTGCCAATGAACCAGATTTCCAGGCGCTTTCTTTGTTTGCATTTAATTTAAATATTTTATAAACATTCCCCTTTTTATCAACATATTTTAAATGGTATAATAACAAACCCAAAACTGCCTTTAGACTTTGTGTTGAACAATTCTGAAAAGGGTCAGTGTGCAAGCACCCTACCCCGCAGTCCTTTCAATTCCTGGACAATATCCAAAAAAAGGCCTTATATGAGAAAGGGTTATAACGCCATATTTGCCTTTGCATATGTTAATAGGGCATTTGGAAATTTTTATAGAGCATATCCCACGCATTTCATTTACATTTCATATTTTTTTATGTGTTCACATACTTTGAAATAAATAAATAAATAATGGAAGAGAGAAAAGGGAAGAAAGACGTAGTGAATGTACACATATTTTAAATTACTCTGCGGAAGGGCATTTCAATGTTGGATTGCTATTATGACGTCGTTGGAATTCACTAAAATATTCATTATTGCTGTCCACATGTCGGTTTTGGCCTGAATGATTTGTTTGAATTTTTAAAAATGTATGTGTTTTTTGAGGAAGATTTAACGCTTCATCACCGGACATAATGTCTCCATTAATGTTTTTTGGATTACGTCAATTTTAAGCGTGTGACAGATTATACATGTATATATGTATATGTGCTAAGTTTATAAAATAGGCAGAATCCCAGCAAAATACTTATATATCGACATTGATCACTAAAAATGGTAATATAAATACCTACTAATCGACTTTTGGATTGGTAGTCGGATTTGTAACAAAACATGGCTAGAAAGTTCTTGAAATATTAAAAAAAATTCCTTAATATATTGCCTTTTTTCTAGGGCTTTAGGACGTCAAAATGATTTTTCAAAGAACACATTAGACGCGATTATCTCCGATCCAAATGACATTTTGCTGGGGGTTGGGTTAGGGTCAGTATAAAATCCTATTGTTTTTGAAACAACTGAAACCTTTCCTGATCCTGCAGTCGCTATACAGGCCACAAATAAAAAGCAATCAACCTCGAATTTCGCATGAGATTAGAGTTTAGAACAGGGCATTAGCCTTGCATTTTGGATGTCCATCGTCCATAATCCAAAGGTATAATTTTTGAGCGACTTGATCGACACCCGCGTCGCAGTTGCCCAAAAATGGCTCGTGAGCTGAACATATCGCAATTTTCCATTCGACAAATATTGAAAAATGAGCTCGGGTTAAAGCCATGGCATCAGAATAAATGCCGAATATTATCGCGAAAATATTCTGGAGGGTGACCTTGGTGGGACCTTAGACATTCCAGCACCATCGCACTCACCACGCCACCCAAGAATGGTTACAAAATGAGGTTCTTCGCTTCATTTCCAGCGCACAATGGCCACCAAAATCTCCGGATACCAATCCATTGGAATGTTGTGTCTGAAGTATTTTGGAAAGCAAGGTTGGCACTAAAAATACCAAAGTGTCAATCACCTCAAGCAAGCGCTTCGCCGGGAATGGGCCAAAATACCGCAGAGCAACATTTGGGCAGTGTGTGACGGTTTCATTGGACGTTTGAAGGCCATAATTCGTACCAAATATGACCAATTCCAATAAATCTAAACTTATTCTAAAATATTGATGGTATTTCCGACATTTCTTGCTTTCATTCAATAAAATGTAAAAAAATTAAAATTATGGAGTTTGACTTTGTTGTAGTTTTTTTATTTCACCCTGTATATGTCCCTGTCCATAAAGCCGTCAAGTCGGTTTGGGTGTATATAGTTTATGGAGTACCCAAAGATACTTTGAGATACCTAAGATTGCTCTTGGTTCCAGTTTGGGGATTACTTACAGGGTTGCCCATATTCGACGGACCTATCTGGCAACGCCATAACTTTTGACAGAGATGTCACATCGCTTAATGACGTACCGCGTTTGAAGCGTCAGTCCAAGCAGATTTTTACCATGAACCAATACACGCGCTCTGAAATAGTTGAAATTTACATTCAACAGAAGAAGTCAATTGTGAAAATTCAACGTGCTTTTAAAACATTAAAAAATGTGAGAAGTGCGCCTTCTAAGAACACCATTAAGCGTTTATACGGAAAATTTTCGACTGGTAAGGCTCTTTCTAGTCCGAAGAGGCCATATAAAAGTCGACCAAGGCGATCGGCCGAGAATATCGCTGCCGTACGAGCCAGTGTTGAGAGGTCCCCAAGAACATCCCAAAAACGCCGTTCTCAGCAGTTGGGCATGGCTCGGTCCACTTTACAACGGATTATTCGCATTGATTTGCATTTGTTCCCGTACAAAATTAAATTGACGCAAAGAATGTTGCCTGCGGACAAGCCTCGTCGATTGGAATAGGCCCAAAGAGTCATGGGTCCGTCGAATATGGGCAACCCTGTACTAACTAATGGATTACAATGTTTTTGAAAATATTTACTTTTGTAAAATGTATTCAATAAACACATTTTTTTCGTTAATAAGAACTTTTGCTGTGAAGCCTTTATTTAAGATGCAAAACTCTAAAAAAACTTTACGTGAAATATCATGATCACAGCAGCAACCATTGCATTATTATTTTTATTATTAATCATACTAGAATTGAGATTCGTAGCCTATGTGGTTACTGTGATTTTACAAGAATTTACAAATACAAATTGAATTTTGGTCAGTGCCTCTGTTAGGCATTATGTCAGGTCGTGGCTCACCAATTTTTACATAAATTTGTCATGGTATAAAATCTTTCTCTGAAAACCAGTTAGTAAGTCTCACCCTAGTTGATCTATGGAAAAAGCACCAATTTTCCAAAAACATTTATGCATTACCCCATTATATTTTGCCACACGTCTTTAATTATTGTCATCTGTTTTAATTGAACACTATTGGCTTTGGGTTTCATTAAATAACACTTTGTAATGTTTTTTCTTTGGTTTGCAATAAATTTGTTATCACACCGATTAATATTCAATTATATGGCTTTGTTCGGCGTGCTTCTATTTAAACAAACTCGTCGATATGCACGTGTCGTAAGGGAGTCCATTTGCAAATTAAAATGGACTAAGTCCCAATTTGATTTTCAAAATAAAAATCAATCAAAATCAAAAATAAAAATCCTACAAATCGAGAGAATGTAATAAATATAAGAACGAACTTGGATGCAATATATGTGTTGGAGCCATATGTTTATCTCCAAAGATTGGAACCAAATTCCCTAGACCTAAATGGGTTGACCAAAAATAGAAATGTGGAGCATCAGCTAATGAATGTAAGAAGTAAGTTAGAAAGTTTTATATGGTTTCCCGTCAGATTTGTAATAAGATATATATATATTTCAAAGTCAGAATGATCTTCAAAAGTATTTTTCAATGAATAGCCTAGAGTTTTTGCTCAGGGATCCCTTGAAAAATATTAGACTCAAAAAAAAAAATAATAATAATAATAAAAATAATGTGAGAAGTTTGAAAGAACTAGGCATTAATTTCACACTTAATCCTATATTGGCAAAAATATTCCGTTAGAACGAAAATCGGAACTAGTTTCAAATATTTGAGTGTTATGATTATTCAAAATGTTAACCCTTTACAGAGTTAACCCTTTCTAAACTTGAACTTAAGTTTGATAAAACTGTTACGATATTTAAAGAACGAACTCAGTGAGGTTCAACACTCGTATTATACGCCAATTTTATTATAACCTCCACCATAGTATGGAAGGTATATTAAGTTTGTCATTCCGTTTGTAACACCTCGAAATATACTTTTTAGACTCCACAAAGTATATATATTCTTGATCAGCATAAAATGCTATGTCTATTTAGCGATGCCGTCCATCTGTCCGTCTGTGGAAATCACTCAAGTTTCCGAACGAAATGAAGTAGGTTGATAAAATTTTACCCACATGTATGTTAAACTGTAGGACTTTTGATATTGAAAATGGTTATAGCCCCCGTATAACGGTACCTCCCGATATTCGGTATTTTGATGATTTTAGCTACATGTTTTACCGGAATTGTTTCAAATTTAGTATTTGAAGTTTGTAATGGATACTAGCGCCTATGACCAAAAACTGTCTGTGCAGGTCCACGTCTTCGTATAAGCCCATATAACGGTACCTCCCGATATTCTGTATTTTGATGATTTTAGCGGCGTTATTTACCTGAATTGTTTCAAATTTAGTATTTGAAGTTAATAATGTATACCACAGCCTATGGCCAAAAACTGTCTGTGCAGGTCCACGTCTTTGTATAGCCCCTCAAGATATTCGGTATTTTTTATGATTTTAGAGACATTATTCGACGGAAATGTTTCAAATTTGGTATTTAAAGTTCGTAATGGATACTACAGCTTAAGACAGAAAATTTGTCTGTGCAGGTCCACGTTTTACTTTAGCCCCCATATAACGGTACCTCTATATATTTGGTATTTTGATGATTTTAGCAACATTATTCACCTATGTCGCATTTGAATATTTTAAAAGCTTTTGACAAAAGTTGCTTATGCACGTCGTATAGACTTTTATATAATGGCTACATTCTGTATTTTTAAGATTAAAAAAAATTGTTAGGGATTTTATTTATTTATTATTATTATTATTATTATTATTATTATTATTATTATTATTATTATTATTATTATTATTTTTTTTTTGAAAATTGCGAAATTCTGCGCGACCAAACTTACAGCTTTTTCATTTGTTTTTTTTTATTTTACATCCTACCTGAGTCTCATATAAATACTAATGTGTGCCAAATTCGATGTTCGGTATTCCCTTCTAATGCTATCACCCTCTATGGCCATGGGGCAGAGGTCTATAAAAATTTTTAAAATTTTTTAATAACGGATTTAGTCACTTTTCTAAAAAGAATCCCCTTTACATTGTCAAATATACAATGATACTATATACCAAAAAAAAAAAAAACTAGCCAAACAACAACCAAACAAAAACCAAACAGACATACATGCCTACAAACAAGAGTGTTAACATTTTTTTTTTTGTTGTACGCTTAGCATCCATTCATCGTAAAAAATAATGAAATGTGAAAAGCCATTGTTTGTTTGGATATTTATGCGAGTGCCAACAACAAGAAGTACTATCTCAACAACATCAATTGGGCAAACATTATTTTTTTGTAATTACATTGCACACAGGTGGGTCGGTCGGTCGGTTGGTAGGTCTGCCGATCTATGTCCAGACCAACAAAACCAAATGAGGTGATAATATTTTTTGTTGTTTGTGTGTTTGTTTGCTAGTATTGCGGTTATAACCGGCGCTGTTCTCGGTAGTCTGTTTATTTATATTTTATATTCTATTTGTTTTTAAGAAAATTTAGTGCCCTAAAAGAAATAATAAATAATTTTTTTTAAATGCCCTGGTTGTCTGTTGAAATTTCTAGACATCTTCTATTTCATATTTCTTTTGAGTAGATAATAAACATTTGTTGTCATAAAATTCATAAACTTTATTGTTTCATAAAATTCATAAATACAAATATATCTTGCAGTTGTCTGTCTTCTAAAAATCACTTAAGGTGGGAATACATAAAGCGCTTATTTAGTTGGCTTAAGTCGTCGGGTGGCTTCTTCGGAAATGAACAAAGGAGCCTGGGGCCAAAATCGAAACAAGACAACCTAAAACTTATTTGTTCCTCTGCGAAGAAGCCAGTGAGTTAATCCAACCAAATAAGCGCTTTATATATTCCCACCTTTAACCCTCCAAGCCATGCCGATATTCTATCGTTTATTATCAGTGCTATTTACTGATACTGTTATACAAAAAATACACAAATCGAAAGAGATAGAAATAAATAAAAATAAAACAAGTAAAAAAGCAGCCAAGTTCGGCCGGGACAAACTTTTAATATCATCCACAATTTTGAAGGATCTTGAAAAAAAATCCGTTGAAAAATACCAAATAAATGAAATGAATATATGCACCTGCATAAGTAATTTTTTGTCACAGGCTGTAGTACCGATTCCGAAATTCTAATACGAAATTTGAAACAATCTGGTTGAATAATGTCGCTAATCAAATTTCAAACAATTCCAGTGAATAATTTTGCTAATATTATCAAAATACCGAATAAAGGCAGGCACCGTTATATATGGGCTATACGAAGATGTGATTTTTCAATTTTCCATCATAGGTTGCAGTACTCATTGCGAGCTTCAAACTTATAATACAAGTTTCGAAACAATTCCTGTCAAAAATGTCACTAAAGACAATTCGATTGAAAAATTTGACCACAATCTTCAAAATACCGGGTATCGGGAAGTACCGTTATAGGGGGATACACGATATCATGGACCAATATAGAAAATTCTCTTCCAGGGGCAAACTACACTGAAGGAACTCCTTTTGTAAACTACAGATAATTCTATTGACAATTTTGAATATATTATATAAAAATACTAAATATCGGGGGTACCGGTCAAGGGGGGATATACGAAATCGTAGACATATATAGACAATTCTCTTTCAGGGAATAAGGTACTCAGAAGGAACTTCTCGTGTGCATTTTCAGACAATTCCATTGAAAAATTAAGCTAGAATCATCAAAATACCGATTATCGGGAGGTACCGTTGTATGGGGGATATAAGATATCGTGGATCTATATAAACAATTATCTTTCAGGGGGTAAAGTAGTGAGAAGGAACTCCTTGTGTGGATTGTCAGACAATTCCATTGAAAGATTTACCTACAATCATAAAAACACCGAATATGTGGAGGTACCGTTATATGGGTGATATTCTCTTTCAGGGGGCAAAGTACTCAGAAGGAACTGTGTGGGTTTTCAGAAAAAAATTAGCTAGAATAATCAAAGTACCGAACATCGGGGGATAGCGTTATATGAGCGCCATATGATATAGTGAACCGATTTAGCCCATCTTCGAGCTTGATCTGCCTATATCCAATAGTCTGACCTGTGCAAAATTTTAGCTTCATATCTTAATTCGTTTTGATGAACGTGTCTTCTCAAAAACAATTTACCCTCCAAGCCATGCCGATTTATGGGGGCTTTACGATATAGTGAACCGATATAGCCTATCTTCGAGCTTGATCTGCCTGCAGACAAAATAATGACCTGACAAAATACTGACCTGTGCAAAATTTAAGCTTCCAATCTTAATTCGTTTTGACTCTATCGTGATTACAACAGACGGACGGACAGGACTAAATCGACTTAGAATTTTACGCAGATCAATAATATATATACTGTGTTAGGTTTAAAAGTGTTATTTCGATAAGTTAAAAATGGCCTCCATACTATGTATGGTGGAGGGTATAAAAAAATTAAGTTGTCTTTCAAAGTAGGAACCAAAAAAAAAAAAATATATATATATATGTATATATATATAAATATATATATATATAATTTTTATACAAAATTTTTGTGATAGATACGATATACTTCATTTAATACTTACAGTTTTCAACATTCTTATGGTGTATTGTATACTGAATATTGACAGAATTATTTAGGAATTGTCGAGGCGTATGGAGAATGACTGAAAAGGAGAAAATTATTTGTTAAAAAAATTAAAAATTAAAATAGGATAATGAAAATAAATATTAAACTCAATAACATTTTCTGAGAGTAACTGAAAATTTGTTTGCCACAAAGCCGCAAATTTATCTATTGTATAGGAATGTCTAGACTTGAATGTTATTGGTTTCTTTTGTTTTTTGGTTATTACAAAATGAAGATATATTTGGAAATCAAATTCAAAATTGCCACAGAGAGAGAGCGAGCGAGAGAGCAGCAGTACAAAATAAAATTAAAACAATTTAAAAATTTTCTTAAGATTCCTTGTACAAATTTCAGCCAATGTCATTTTAAAAATCAATTAAATAATAGAATGAATCTTCGTTATGCCGTATCTTTCTTAATTTTCAGGCAGGATCCTTTTCAATTATATATATTTTTTATTGTTTTTCCAGACTCATACACGAAATTTGAAAATTGAATTTGGTTTGTTTTTTTTTTAAACAAAAATTCCAATGATTCCTATATTTTGTATTATAATTATTTCAAACTCAATGAGCTCACAAGTTAGACATGTGCGTCTTTTTTCAGAAGATGTTTTTATTAAGATATGACAACTTCGACATCAGTGAGTTGCATCATGTATATCTAGATAAAAATAATAATAATGAGTAGGCAAAGCCCAAGACGAGCGAAGCCGTCCATGTGCTACCCTATAACTAAAATTATGATATTGAGATAACCAAGAAGAAACGGCTTTTCGAAGCCAAGTTAATGGTTTTTATTATACCCTCCACCATAGATAGTATGGAGGGTATATTAAGTTTGTCATTCCGTTTGTAACATCTCGAAATATATATTTTAAGCCCCACAAAGTATATATATTCTTAATCAGCATAAAATTCTATGACGATTTAGCGATGTCCGTTCGTCTGTGGAAATCACTACAGCTCCCGAACGAAATGAAGCAGGTTGATAAAATTTTAATTAAATGTATATTATATCTGCAGAACTTTTGCTATTGAAAATGGGCCATCTGGGTCCACGTTTTGATATAGCCCTCATATAATGGTTCCTCCCTATTTACGGTATTTTGTTCATTTAAGCGACATCATTCACCGGAAATGTTTCAAATTTGGCATTTGATGCTCGTAATTGATACTACACAATTTGTCTGTGCATGTCCATTTTTTTTAAACGCCTTCGTATAGCCCCCATAGAAAGTCGCCTTCCGAATACCGACATTTTGATGAATTTAGTGGCATTATTCACCTTTTTTTAAGTTTTGCATTTGAATATTGTAATGGGTAGTTTTAAGATTTGAACAGAATTTTTAACTTTTTTTTGAAAATTGCAAAATTCTTTCCAAATGGTGGAGGGTATTCAAAGTTCGGTCCGGCCGAACTAACAGATTTATGACTTGTTAAAAAAATGGTATGGAAAATGGAACAAACTTACTATATTGGTCCTTCTCTGCGTATGTTTTTATATCTTACACCACACTGTGGTATAGGGTAGTATGTCTTTGTGCATTTGTTTGTAAAAGGAAACTAGATAGACCCATAGTTCCGTTCGATCGAATTATGCATGCACTTCATAACACCGATAAACGAGAACATAGCAGGAATACGGCTCAGAAGTTCCTCTTCCAAATTCTATGTCTATATATATAAAAGAAAGTTGTGTTAGTTAAAACGCTTACAACTCAAGAACGGTTTGGCGGATTTTAACAATTCATAAAATATCGGTAATGGTATCTTGGCAAAACAAAATCTTGGCAAAAAATATGCCAATAAAAATGTATATGAAAAAAATCTTTTGGCGTGAATTTTTTTCAATCTCACATTTTTTATTGTTTTGAATTCTGAATGAATAATATTAAAAATCGAATGAGAGCGCGAAACGATGTTCATGTCAAAAATTGACATGTGGCTTTCAAATTCAGGACCTGTATCGAGCTTCAGCTGGAAGATCCGATTACATTTAATCAAACAAAAATGACCGACAAACATTTATGAAGACTTATTTCAAAACGTGGACCTATTTCTTTCATATGACAATAATCCGTCCAATGAGAACTAAAAATGCAAAGTTCATTGGGACTACAATCAGCGAAATACCGAATATAAGGGTTGCAAAATAGTAGAGCGAATCGGACAGTTAGTAAGAAAGGGATTTCTATTCTTCCAGAAACTCTCCTTAAATTTTCAAGATACCTAAAATCGCTTTTGCGGGTCATGATATGGGTCATAACCCCCGTATAAGTGTACAACCCGATTTCAAGTATATTTTTCATTTTTAGCCTATTTATACCCTACAACAATATGTGTTGGGGGTATTATAAGTTTGATTGGGCCAAAAATTATGTAACACCACGAAATATTGATTTCCCACATAGGAAAGTATATATGAATCTTCCTATCTCGCCGAGCTGAGTCGATCTAGCTATGTATGACCGTTCGTCCGGCCGTCCGTCTGTCCATGTTAATTTGTAATCACTCTACAGGTCGCAATTATGGCCCGATCTTCACGAAATTTAGAATGGAGGTGGGGCTAGGGTCAGAATAGAACCCTATTTCTTTTGGAGATGATCGCATAATATTTAGGGGTTGAAATGGACCAAAAACTAAAATCCTGATTTTGCAGTTGCTCTACAGGTCGCAATTATAGATCAATCAAAGCAGAAGTTAGCACGGGCTAGAGCTTAGGGCTGGGCAGAAGCCATCCAATTTTGATGGTCATCGGGTAATACTTAGTGGGTGAAATAGGCCACAACATTTGTGTTAAATAAAAGTGAAATTTTCCATTAAACCGCGAATATTTTTAATCCCGGCGAAATCACAAATAGACGAACAGGTCAATTCTGACCGTTATGTAGATGCCGATAGTAAATATATCGGTTATATATTGCGAAATATATACAATGTGTATATACAAAGGAAGGGGATGTTAGTTAGAATGTATATATCTCAAGAATGGCTGGACCGATTTTGACAAATTTTGTCAATTCAGAATGCCCTCTTGGCATAAAAGCATAAAATCTAAGAAAATCGCAGAAAATATGCCAATAATGATGGTTATATAGATTTCGTAGTATTTTGTGATTTTTTTTTATTTTTTCATATTTTTTATCGCATGCGATTTTTTCAATTTGACTTATAATATGTTTTCACCTTACAACACAGATTGGTGTTATATAGGGATTGCAAATATCGTCCGATCCTCATCAAAATACCGAATGTCGGTAGGTGTCGTTATATGGGGTCTTTACAAATGCGTGGACCTGCACGGGCAATTTTCTGTCATAGGCTGTAGTATCCATTACGAACTTCAAATACCAATTTTGAAATATTTTCGGTAAATAATGTCATTTAAATCACCAAAATACCGAAAAGGAGCTCCACCAAACGTGGACCTACATGGCCTATTTTCAATTTCAAAGGTCCTGCAGACATAACATACATATGAGTAAAATGTTATCAACCTACTTCATTTCGTTCGGAAGCTAGAGTGATTTCCACAGACGGACGGACCTTGCTAAATAGACATATAAAGAATTTTTGAAATGACCCATAGACCAATAATCGTGGATTTTTTAAAGAATATTTAATAGGACCCATAGACCAATAATCGTGGCTTTTTCAAAGAATTTTTGAAAGGACCCATAGGACCAATAATCGTGGATTTTTTAAAGAATTTTTCAAAGGACCCATAGGACCAATAATCGTGGATTTTTTAAAGAATTTTTGAAAGGACCCATAGGACCAATAACCGTGAATTTTTTAAAGAATTTTTGAAAGGACACATAGGACCAATAATCGTGGATTTTTTAAAGAATTTTTGAAAGGACCCATAGGACCAATAATCGTGGCTTTATCAAAGAATTTTTGAAAGGACCCATAGGACCAATAATCGTGGATTTTTTAAAGAATTTTTGAAGGGACCCAATAATCGTGGATTTTTTAAAGAATTTTTGAAGGGACCCATAGGACCAATAATCGTGGCTTTTTCAAAGAATTTTTGAAAGGACACATAGGACCAATAATCGTGGATTTTTTAAAGAATTTTTGAAGGGACCCATAGGACCAATAATCGTGGATTTTTTAAAGAATTTTTAAAAGGACCCACAGACCAATAATCGTGGATTTTTTAAAGAATTTTTGAAAGGACCCATAGGACCAATAATCGTGGCTTTTTCAAAGAATTTTTGAAAGGACCCATAGGACCAATAATCGTGGATTTTTTAAAGAATTTTTGAAGGGACCCAATAATCGTGGATTTTTTAAAGAATTTTTGAAGGGACCCATAGGACCAATAATCGTGGATTTTTTAAAGAATTTTTAAAAGGACCCACAGACCAATAATCGTGGATTTTTTAAATAATTTTTGAAAGGACCCATAGGACCAATAATCGTGGATTTTTTAAAGAATTTTTGAAAGGACCCATAGGACTAATAATCGTGGCTTTTTCAAAGAATTTTTGAAAGGACCCATAGGACCAATAATCGTGGATTTTTTAAAGAATTTTTGAAAGGACCCATAGGACCGATAATCGTGGATTTTTTAAAGAATTTTTGAAATAATCGTGGCTTTTTCAAAGAATTTTTGAAAGGACCCATAGGACCAATAATCGTGGATTTTTTAAAGAATTTTTGAAAGGACCCATAGGACCAATAATCGTGGATTTTTTAAAGAATTTTTGAAAGGACCCATAGGACCAATAATCGTGGCTTTTTCAAAGAATTTTCGAAAGGACCCATAGGACCAATAATCGTGGCTTTTTCAAAGAATTTTTGAAAGGACCCATAGGACCAATAATCGTGGCTTTTTCAAAGAATTTTTGAAAGGACCCATAGGACCAATAATCGTGGCTTTTTCAAAGAATTTTTGAAAGGACCCATAGGACCAATAATCGTGGATTTTTTTAAGGATTTTTTCTAAGAACCAATAATTGTGGATTTATCAAAGAATTTTTGAAAGGACTAACATGTATATTTCGAGGTGTTACAAATGGGATGACAAACTTAAAATACCCTCCTACTATGGTCGAGGGTATAAAAACACAAAAAGACGCATTCGCTTTGCAAAAAAAAAAAACAAACAAATAAATAAATAAATAATCCAAATTTTAAACTAAAATAGGATGCAATTGCCTCAAACCACCTTCAAAACAGGTAACCTCTGGTAGAATTATTTCCAAATGCCATTAGGTGTGATTATCAATTATTCAATACTCTATCCAATACACATGTATATATGTACTAAACTTAGATGGCAAAAGAAATGAAAATATTTTAATATTTATTAAACTTTGTTAACACAATCAAATACACGCTTATTGTTTTCAAGAGTTATGCATCATTGAAAAATCCATATCCTCAACCCCTCCCTGCATGCATACATATGCACGTATGTTTATTAAACAATTTTCTGGAAAATAAATTACACAACATTTTTGACATATTTCAATTGAATGAGTGTAATCTGTTTCCGCCGTACCTAAGCAATTTGCGCAACTTCAGATGAAACGATTATCAAGACTTTCATCATTCAACCCTTTCATCAAAAATTCATGCAGTGACATGCCAAGCAAAGAAAGAACTGCCTCATTTCACAAAAAAAAAAAACACACACACACCCACCATCCTTTGAACAGGTAAATCAATCAAAAATCTTGGTTGGGGGGAAACGGTGGTGGCAATTTGTATTGAAATTTAAATGTAATTGAAATCGAACTTGAAGAATTTGACGATTGGTGGAAAACTTTCCTCTTTGCCATAGGCAGGTGAAAATAATTTCCGTCTACAATGCCGATGGTAAATATGCAAACAGATGCAAAACAAAGCAAAAAAGAAAAAAATGAAACGTAACGGAAAACAGAAGAGGACATAAAGCAAACGAAATAAGTTGGGGTAAATATATCCGTCAAGCGGATGATAACCGACTGGTTGGCTGAATTCAAACGGAAGTGAGTATTTGCAATAAGATAGCAGGCAGGCAAGCAAGCGAGCGAAAACCTCAACGTAAACCTTGTGTTGTGTATGTGTGGGTGTGAGTTTGGGGAAAACAACAAAGCAAGTGCTTGACTGTATGCACGTATGCGACGTGCATGTATGAGTGTGTGTTTGGTTGAGTGCTCTAACATTTTAAGCTGTCGTTGATTGATATGCTTAAATTGATTTCTTCCCCCCACCACCGCCACAACTAACTTTCAAAAGAGAGAAGAAATTACGTGTTTTTTGTTGCTTCGTTTCAAGGCTTTTGAGAGGGAGTGAATCGAGCGAGAATAAAAACACAAAAATCACAACTTTCTTCCTTTTGCTTCTTTCTGTTTCTTACTTACGATGATTAAGGCACATATGCACAAGGTATTTAATATGCACACACACAAATGTCTATATAGTATGTCAGTTTATAAATATATGTTTACCAATACTTTGATGTATGATATCTGAAGCATGGGTTCATTTATATGCGTTGTCGTTTGGCACAGTGGTGCTATTAAGGTTAAGATTTTGCTTTGAATAAAAAATGACATATCATTTCAACCATAACTAGGAGCATAACTTTTTTTATAAACACCAAAACATCAACACCATCATAATTAGTCGTTGTGGGAATTTTCTTAGGTCCTTAGCAACTCATTACCCAAACTTTCAAAAATATTTGCTTAACCAATCTTCATGATTTCATGGTAATTAGGTAGGATTTATTTAAAACGACATCCTAAGATGTGTCGGTTAGTTGTCCATTAATTCCACAGCATGGGAATTATCATTCACCCTATAATGTCAGATAGGAAATAACACAGTTTCCGTCACTAAATGGGTAGAGATCTGGACATAGACCCAGTACAAGACGTACTATAGGGTACTAAATTTAATGGAAGACTTCGTCTTGTCATTAGAGTACATATGATTCCCAGGTTCGTCCGCTGCAGATATTTATAAAAATATATTCAAACAAGTAAAAAACCTTCCACCATCAGGTAAAAAAAAAAAAATAAAAAGAGTATCTGGATTCAGTTATATTCTACTTCAAACTGCAAATGCCAGTGAGATAGGTTAGAGAAAGCAGAGAATGTCAAAATACCGTATATTTGGAGGTACTGTTTAATGGGGCTGTAGGAAACATGGTCCTATATAGACAATGTTATGTCACAGGAGGTAAACCGAGACAAACCCAAATATCAAATTCAAAAAAAAAAAAACAGTAAAGAAAGTCTTAAAGTCGGGCGGGCCGACTTTATGATACCCTACACCACTTTGCTAATTTAGTAGAGCTCCACATAACAATAAAAGTTTTTATGGGAGAATTCAATCATACACGCTATGATTATAATTATAATTTAAAGTTCAAACGACTAAATATGCCGAAGCATTTGTATCTTTTAAATTCGGAATTGTATTGCCCATTTGGTGCACAATTAATTTGAAATCGGATAAAAATATATATGGGAACTATATCCAGATCTGAACCGATCTCGATAAAATTTGGCAAAGATATTTCTGAGCTGTATTTCATATATTTCCCTGAATATCGTTGTTACGGATTGCATACTACGGCTGTGGGTAACAAACATGACAAATCAGATGAACAATATATATGGGAGCTATAGCTATATTTGAACCGATTTTGACATACCAAATTTGACATACTAGCTTCTAGACCCAATTCGGTCGTAAGTGCCAAATTCCATCCCATTTGGACAAATATTAGACTTTGGTGCACAGTAAAAGGTAAATCGGACGAAGTTATATATGGGAGCTATATCCAAATCTGAACCGATCTCGATAAAATTTAGCAAATGTATTTCTGAGCTGCATTTGATATATTTCCCCAAATATTGTTGTTGCAGAGTGCATATTACGGCGGCGGTGGACAAAAATAACAAATCGGATGAACAATATATATGGGAGCTACAGCTATATCTGAACCGATTTCGGTCAAATTTGGCATACATATTTTCAGACCCAATTTGGGTGTATATACAAAATTCCATACAATTCGGGCTGATATTACACGTTTGGTGCACAATACAAGGCAAATCGGACGAAGATATATATGGGAGCTATATCTAAATTTTGACCGATTATTTCCAATTTCAATAGGGTTCGTCCTTGGGCCAAACAAATAATTTGTGCAAAATTTCATCTGGATCAGACAATAAATGCGACCTGTACTTTGTTTACAAAAATACATGGACAGACGGACGGACGGACGGACGGACATGCATAAATCGACTCAGAATGTGATTCTATGCAGATCATCAAAAGGAACTATGGGTCTATCTCGTTTCCTTCTGCTTGTTACAAACAAATGCACAAAGACATAATACCCTGACCACCTTGTGGTGTAGGGTATAAAAAGCTGTTAGTTTGGCCGGGTCGAATTTTAAATACCCTCCACCATTTGAAACGAATTTGGCAATTTTCTAAAAAATGAAGTCCATTAAAAATTCATCAAAATACCGAATATGGGGAGGTAGCGTTATATGGGGTTGTACGAAGACGTGGACCTACATTTTCAATACCAAAAGTCCTGCAGACATAATACACATTTGAGTAAATTTTTATCAACTTTCTTCATTTCGTTCGGAAGCTAGAGTAATTTCCACAGACAGACAGACATCGCTAAATCGACATAGATTTTATGTTTAATTTTACTTAATATACCCTCCATAATATGGTGGAGGGTATAAAAAAACAAGTAAGCAAAGGCTATAGTCGTTCAGGACCGACCATGTGATACCCCACAACACTACATTATGGTAGAAGTCCCCTTATGTCCAAATCCATTTTGGAAGATTTCACTTTTGAAATTATGTCATAGACCACTGACCATATATTACCCTTAGCTTTTTGAACAGGGAGATTTGCCAAATATTTACGCACTCCGCCGTGCTACTAGTTACAGCTTAATATAAACCAATGCGATTTTTTAGATTTTATTCGTTTTTGTCAAGAGGGCCTACCGAATTGCAAAAATTTGCCAAAATCGGTCTAGCCATTCTTGGGATATAAGCATTCTAGCAACCAACCCCTTCCTTAACACAAATGTTATGGTCTCTTTTAACCACCGTTTGAAACTCTGATGACCCCTTTGAAAAATATTCCTTAAAATAAAAGTTTGAAACTCTAATGGTCCCTTGAAAAATATTCTCTAAAATCAATGTTTGAAACTCTAATGGTCCTTTGAAAAGTACTCTTTAAAAAACCACGTTTTAAAGTCTTATGGTCCCTTGACAAAATCCACGTTTGAAACTCTGATGGTCCATTGAAGAATATTCTTTAAAAAATTAAAAAAAAAAATGCAACCAAACTCAGACTGCTGTCATTTCTAAGCCACTCGTCCCACAGCTGTTAAAATTATTCCAGTGACAGCTCATTATGTTGTTTACAAGCGTACAAAATCATTTTGGTGAGAATTTTCCGGAGAAAAAGCTATTCGTGATGGAATTCAAGCGTGATAGTGTGATTTCTTTATATTTGGCCGGAAATCCACAAGTGGCTATCGTTAGAGCACTCCAGCATTTAAATGTGAATAAATCTTTTGTGTCTCGTAACATTGCTCGGTACTAGTAGCGTAGCCTGACGTCAAGGAAGAAAACGGCAACATCAGGAGAAATGGTTCAAAAAGTAAAGAAGCGACTTCATCGAAACGTGGGTTGCAGTGGCCGAAAAATGGCTCGTGAACTGACCATATCACAATATTCCAATCGGTAAATATTGAAACATGAGTTCGGGGTAAAGCCATTGAAATTCCAAAAAGTGCAAGAACTTACACCGCAACAGAAAAAACAAACTTGCTTGGCCGAAAGTTGTGAACTGCCGAATTTAGTTTTCTCCGATGAGAAAACATTCGTTGTCCTTGGGCATGCAAACATTTTGGCCGCAGACCACATTCCAACAGGACTCAGCACCATCGCACTCAGCACGTGCCACCCAAGATTGAATTCAGCGTACAATGGCCACCAAAATCTCCAAATACCAATTCGTTGGACTATTGTGTCTGAAGTATTTTGAAATGCAAGGTTGACACTAAAAAATACCAAAGTATCAATCACCTCAAGAAAGCGCATAGCCGGGAATTGGATATAATACCGCAGTGCAATATTCGGGCAGCGTGTGACGGTTTCATTGGCCGTTTGAAGGCTATAATTCGTGACAAAGTTGACCAATTCGAGCAAATATAAACTTATTCTAAAATTTGATGGTATTTCCGAAATTTAAAAAAAAATATATGTAAAAATTATGGCGTTTGACTTTGTTGCTGATTTTATCTCACCCTGTAGTTCGAAAATCTAATGGTTCCTTCAAAAATATTCTTTAAAAATCCACTTTTGAGACTCTTATGGTCTCTTGAAAATTATTCTTTAAAATACCCACGATCGAAACTCTAATGGTCCCTTGAAATATTCTTTAAAAACCATGTTTGAAACTCTAATTGTCCATTGTAAAATATGCTTTAGGAAAATAACATTTGAAAATCTAATGGTCCCTTGAAAAACATTCTTTAAAAATTCACGTTTGAGCGTGCAAAGGTCCATTGAAAAATATAGCTTTTTGAAAAATATTCTTTAAAAATGCAGGTTTGAGACTCTTATGGTCTCTTGAAAATTATTTTTAAAATATCCACGTTTGAAGTCATATAGTCCTTTAAAAATATTCTTTAAAAAATACACGATTCGAAAATTAATGGTCCCTTGAAAAATATTCTTTAAAAACCTACGTTTGAAACTCAAATGATCCATTAAAAATATTGTTTAACAAATCCAAGTTTAAAACTCTATTGGTCCCTTGAAGAATATTTTTTTAAAAAAACCCACGATTGAAACTCTATTGTTCCTTTAAAAAATATTCTTTAATAAGTCCACTTTTGAAATTCTAATGGTCCCTTGAAAAATATTCTTTAAAATATCCACGTTTGAAATTCATTCACATTTTAACAAAGTAATCCAGGTATATAAAAAGCAGACTTTATTAACACGAGTGTCATAGTACCAATTGCTACAGTCCGATTGTCGTTAAGTCACTTATATTATAAATTCGATTACTACAAACCGAATACCTCGAGCCAAAAACAACAACAACGCGACCATCATAGAGTTCACTAAAATCGGTCCGACTGTTTTGATAGCCTAACAGTCGGACCGATTTTAGTCAACTATCTTTCAGATTGTCACCAAATGACCTATCATCGAATATACTGCACTTATCCGAATACTGTCATCTAGCGGACTATTATTAAACCCTGTGGATTGTGGATCTGCAGAAGAAATTTCGTTTGAAAGTTTTCAGAATCAGAATCTACTGAACTTTCTGGCAATTATTTTTGGCTGTCATCTAGCGGACTATTATTAAACCCTGTGGATTATGGATCTGCAGAAGACATTTCTGTTGAAAGTTTTCAGAATCTAAATCTACTGATCTTTCTTGCAATTTTTTTTTTGGTGTTGCATAGTGTAATTTCATACCAACATATATATGATCCCTACACAATGGTGTTAAGTTGAATTAACTTATTACTTCACAAAATATTTCATTCTTTAAGCCACTGTTTTTCTCAAATGTTTCCCACCTACCTGCCTTGACGAACGACACACACACACATATTATACGTGTGTGTATGTTTACATATATGCGAAAGAAACAGAGAGCAAGTTCTAAACTTTAACCAATATGTTTTCGTTAAAAATGTCAAAACTTGGCGCTGCTCAACGGGCTTGTTTGCCTGGTTATTGCCCGTGATGGTTGGTTCTGCCTTCCTGTGCCAAAGTTGATGGATGATTGTTTGTCGGGCACTAGAAAAGAAACCAAATCTATCTATCAAATACAAGTTGAAAGACAAATACAAACACCAGCCCTACAATCAGCCAGCCAGCCAACCTACCAACCAACCAATCATCCCAGCTAGACAAGCGTACATATGAGGCCTTAACTGGAACACAGCTATGTGTTAGCATGCCATTCAGCTGGCTTGCCAATCGTCAATGTTTTATTGATGATGAAGTGAATTTGGAATGAATGAATGAATGAAGAAAACAAATGAAAAAACTTCTCGCACGAAGAGAGTGTTCAGTAAACACTTTATAACTTCGCATATATAACTTTACGATAAATTTAATACGCATATAAGAAAGACGGTCCTCCTTTTCTCTTTGACAGACACACACTACTACGGAAATTAGTAACGGTGTTGTGTACGCAATATTTGTTTAAGATTCATTCTCTTTGGTCAGAAAAGAGATTTCAAGGCTTTCCTTGGCCTTAACTGGAATATGGCCGATAAATGGGACATGGGTAAACAATGCTGACAACTAAAGTATTTTGATGTGAGTAAACAAACATGGCTTAACATTGCACATACATACTCGTACAAATTTATAATAAAACTATGTGTGTTGATGTGCAATAAAAACAATGAGGGAAAAGTCTTGTACTTCAATATTTGCACAATAGTGTGAGAAGCCTTGACGCACATATTAAAGTGATTTAAAGGGTAAATTAGCGTATATTCAATTTGTGGATAGGATTAGTTTCACATTGGAAGGTAAGTTTTCCTACCTTTTACATTGTACAATATAGTGGGGCTTAACCAAATATCAGGCATTATTATAGAGGATATGAAAACAAGAAAAACTCCAGCCACCTGGAGAATAAGTTGGATTTTAGAAAACTAAAGAACATAAAACTAATTTTAGGTTTAGCTGCATTAAAATAAGTCTAAAGGCCAAAGTCGTTAAACCGGAATAAATAAAACAAAATGGTCTTCTAGCTATTTTTGGATATTGTTTTCCTTAGGTAGAGGGTAGCATTATGCCTATAAAAAGGTTATATAATTTTATACCTCATTAGTATATATCAATTGATACCACGTCGAGTTCGCAGATGAAAGAACCTGGAACCTTCAAAAAAAACTTCGTTCCACCAGTTCATTATACCCTACACCACATAGAGGTAGCGGTATTATGTCTTTGTGCATTTGTTTGTAACAGGCAAAAGGAAACGAGATAGACCCATAGTTCCTTTTGATGATCTGCATAGAATCATATTCTGAGTCGATTTATGCATGTTTGTCCGTCCGTCCGTCTGTCCATGTATTTTTGTGAATAATGTACAGTTCGCATTTATTACCCGATCCAGATGAAATTTTGCACAAATCTTTTGTTTGGCCCAAGGACGAACCCTATTGGAGATTATCGGCAAAAATATAGATATAGCTCCCTATATCTTCGTCCGATTTGCCTTTTATTGTGCACCAAACGTGTAACATCAGCCCGGATAGTATGGAATTTTGCACATACAACCAAATCAGGCCTGAAAATAGGTATGCCAAATTTGATCGAAATCGGATCGGATATAGCTATATCTCCAATATATATTGTTCATCCGATTTGTTATTTTAGTCCTGCGCAGCCATAGTATGCACTATGTAACAACAATATTTGGAGAAAAATATCAAATACAGCTCAGAAATACCTTTGCTAAATTTTATCGAGATCGGTGCGGATTTAGATACATCCCCCATATATAACTTCGTCCGATTTACCTTTTATTGTGCACCAAACGTCTAATGAAATGGTGATGAAATTTGGCACTTACAACCGAATTGATTCTAGAATCTAGTATGTCAAATTTCGTGAAGATCGGTTCAGATATAGCTATAGCTCACATATATATTGTACATCCGATTTGTTAAATTTGTTACCCACAGCCGAAATATGCACTCCGTAACAAAGATGTTCGGGGAAATATATGAAATATAGCTCAGAAATATATTTGCCAAATTTTATCAAGATCGGTTCAGATTTGGATATAGCTCCCATACATATCAAATGGGCAATATAAGTCCGAATTTAAACGATACAAATGCTTCGGCATATTTAGTCTTTTGAACTTTAAATTATAATTATAATCATAGCGTGTATAATTGAATTCTCCTATAAAAACTTTTAATTGTTATGTGAAGTTCTACTAAATTAGCAAAGTGGTGTAGGGTATCATAAAGTCGGGCCCGCCCGACTTTGATACTTTCTTTACTGGTTTTTTAATATAATACTTCACGAAGTGATATCATGCACTCCATAGCAATGTTATTTGGTATAAAAGATTAAAATGTCTCCGTCAAATTTAGTGAAAATCAATTCAGAATTGGATATGCTTCAACTACATAAGTTCCGTTTGAAACCAAATTATAACTTCTCTAAAGCCAAATGTTGATAGGTGGTATAATCTATTTCAAATAAATTCGCTTGCTACGGGAGCTCTAATAAATAAGAATAGTGGTGTAGGGTATCATATATTCGGTCCGCCCCGACTTTAGACTTTTCCTTATTGGTTTCATTAAGCTCAGACCTGATAAAAAATATTGCGATTTACCACGTTTGAATGAAATCTGTCATATCTTTTGGTTTCTGTGAGATATACATTTTTTTATAATTTTATCAATATTTACCAGTTATAGGCGTATCAGAAGCGATAGAATTATACCCCATCTTTGAATACGATCTAAATTCGACCAAAATATTAAAAAGTGCTAAGATTAGACCGAATCTGATAAAGCATTTAAGTGTTATAGTTTGCACCAGCATTTTTGCGTTTCTAATGAAACATGCCCTCTGTAGCCATACGGTTGAGGGTATTATCCAAATCTAGTAAAAGCAGTTAACAACACTAAAGCATTTTTAGATCTCATATCACTCAAGAATATTTTAAAGTGTTGCTGCTGTTAACAAAAACAAGTAAAGAACAGCTAAGTTCAACCGGGCCGAACTTTTAATACCCTGCACCACTTTCAAGGAACTTGCAACATTAAACAGAAAAATTCTTCTCAAATAAAACCCCTTTTATGGTGGCTATATGGCATAGGCTATAGTGGCATAGGTTATAGTGCCCATTAAGAACTTCAAGTAAGAAATTTTAAACAATTCGGGAAAAAATTCGGCAAAAACCATCAAAATTCCGAATATAGGGAGGTATCGTTATATGGAGGTTATACAAAGATGTGACCTGCATACGCGATTTTTTTTGTCATAGACTGTAGTACCGATTACGAACTTAAAATACGAAATTAGAAATAATTTCGAAAAAATATCTCTAAAATCAACAGAACACCGAATATTGGGAGATACCGTTATATGGGTTCATATAGACCTCAAAACGAGGACATTCATGGCTCTACCGACTGGCAAAATACACATGTGTGCAAAATTTAGCCTTCTATCTCAATTCGTTCTAAAGATAGGGTGTTTACAACAGACAGACGGACGGACATCGCTAAATCGACTTAGAATTTTACGCTAATCAAGAATAAACAGGGTAAGATGAAAAAACTGCAACCAAATTCGGACTGCTGTCATTTCAAAGCCACTCGTCCGACAGCTGTTAAAATTATTCCAGTGACAGCTCATTATATTGTTTACAACAGAAAAATTTCAATTCGTGATGGAATTCAAGCGTGATAGTGTGATTCTTTAAATTTGCCTGAAAAACCACAAGTGGCTATCATTAGAGAATTCCAGCATTTAAATTTGGTGGCGTAGCCCGACGTCAAGGAAGTGGACGGAAGAAAACAGCAACATCAGCAGAAATGGTTCGAAAAGTAAAGAAGAGACTTGATCGAAACCCGTGTCGCAGTGGGCGAAAAATGGCTCGGGAGCTGAACATATCGCAATATTCCATTCGGCAAATATTGAAAAATGAGATCGGGATAAAGCATTGAAATTCCAAAAAATGCAAGAACTTACACCGCAACAGAAAGAAAATAGACTTAAAAGAGCTAAAGAGTTGCTTCGCTTGGTCGAAAGTGGTAAACTGCCAAATTTGGTTTTCTCCGATGTTGTCCAGCAGTTTGTAAACAAACAAAATCATCGTGTTTACTTGCCAAAGAGGTCAGCTGAAAATCTGCACCTTCGGTACGCCACCAGAGCTCAGGCGCCGGCCATGGTGATGGTGTGGGCCGCCATAAAAACCGATGGTCGCTCTCCGCTCGTATTAATGGACCGTGGCATCAGAATAAATGCCGAAATAAATAATAGCTGAAGCTGGAACATTTCTTTTGAACTTCAGAAACATGAAGTGGCAATGCCACTAATAATAACTATTAGCGAGCATCCTCCATCTGTGGACTTTAGTTAATATTAATACAAAATTATGTCTCCTCTGTAAATTCCTGGACGAGCTGAGATCGTATATCACATACCAGTTACTGACAACTAGCTTTTATAACTTCTTAAATAAATATTTTGATAACATTTCCATAATGGCTAATACTCTCTTCAACATTGAAAAACGACTTAATCGATGATCCGGTTTTGCTCTGTGGATTTTAGTGCAATGTGGATATTGGTGAAAATTTCCTATTTTGTTGTAGAGTTTTAATTAGTTTTCATTTAGTTTGTGTCGGATAAGTTCTCCTAAAAAATATAGAAGTGCTTCTATCCAAGTTTATATGAACTTGTTAATACCAAGCATCATGCATTTTTGTTGGTTGGCAAGGACTTTTTGTGCCTCAATATTTTCCAAAAAATGTTGTTTGCCTTTACTACTGAAAGTGTGAGTTCGAAGTAAACTGCTTGAAAGTTTACATAATTTGTTTGCATTATTAGTTTTTATATTTTTGTTGGTGTTCCTCTTCTTCTTGCTGTTATGCTGCTTCTGGCAAAAACTTATCATTTAAAGTAGCAACATCAGCAAAATTGTTTTAAGACCAAGTTTTATAGGAATACTTAAGCCATTTTGTGATAACGAAAGAAAAAGTTTATTCTTCCCAAAGATAGGCCAAAAAGGGAAAGAGAAAATAAATTTATGTATATTTGAAAGTGTTTTAGTAGTAGCATAATCCTTTTTTTCCGGAATGTGGAAACCTACCACATCTAAAAGGTTTGGTTAGAGAGCGATAACAATCAATTGTGCGTGACATTTAACCAATATTACTAAGGGGTTTTTGTAAAAAAAAAACATTAACAGAAATATATTGGAGGATAAGGCTGTCAATATAAATATTTTTTATCTGGGATCAGAATTTGCACGAAGAAATAATAGTAAGGGTATACTTATATTCTCATTAAATTTTGTAAAAAATGTTTCTTTCTGTAGCGCTTTGGTAGATCCTCATTTTCAGGTATTACGGATTTTTATGAATAAAAGGAAGAACAGCATTTACAAGACTTTTCTGGATAGAAGGTGGACTTTATTCCAAAGCTCTTCTTTGAATATAATAGCTTCTTCAAAAGATAGAACGTGAAAGGTGAAGTATTGAAGACCAGTTCAGATCAGTAAAAAAAAATATTTAAAGTTTTTTAACTAAACTATCTTCTGAGGTATTTTACGGATAAAGCGCTTCCCAAGCTCTTCAGTCCAAAAGCTATTCAGAAGGTCTCCTATGGATATATGGCCTACGGATGGTTGGAAAATCTTCAGAATTTCATAAGAATACCTTAAGATAGTCCACTATGGAGACCTTTCGAAGGTTCCCATGAATAAAAGACACTCAGAGGGTCTCCCATCTTCCAAAGGTATCTTATTGTGAAAAGATTTTCAAAAGTACTTTTATGGTCAGAGGACCTTACGAAGGCTTTCTATGGATAAAACCCCCTTTAGAAGATTCGTATAGAGTTAAGACCTTCAAAAGGTCTCCCATTGAGAAACGGACTTTAAAAGGAAGTTCTTCAAAACGAGTCTTATGAACCTTCAAAAATGTAGTCGGAGGACCTTAAGAAGCCATCCTCAGGAGAGAAGACTTCAGAAAGCCTTCTACTGATAAAAGACCTTCGTAAGATCAGCTACGGATTGAAGACCTTCAAAGGGTCTTCACTGGATAGAAAACCTTCAGAAGGTCTTCTTTAGAAACAGGACCTTCAGAAGGTTTTCCTATGGCTAAAAAACCTTTTAGAGGATCTAATAGGCAGAGGACCTTCAGAAGGTCTCCCGTGGAGAGAAGACTCCAACATTAAGAAGATCTTCATAAGCTTTCCTTATGATAGAAAATTTCAGAAAGTCTCCTACAGATGGAAGACCTTCATAAGGTCAGATATCGATAGAAAATATTTAAATATGGATAGAAAGCCTTCAGAAGGGTTTATCATGGAAAAACATATAGAGAGAAAACCTTCAAAGGGTCTCTGATGGAGATAAGACGGTAGAAGGTCTCCCATGGGAATAGTACCTATGGAGAGAAGACCTTCAGAAGGTCTCCCATGGAGATAAGACCTTTAGAAGATCTCCTATGGAGAGTAGACCTTCAGAAGGTCTCCTATGGAGAGTAGACCTTCAGAAGGTCTCCTATGGAGAGAAGACCTTCAGAAGGTCTCCTATGGAGAGAAGACCTTTAGAAGATCTCCTATGGAGAGAAGACCTTAAGAAGGTCTCCTATGGAGAGAAGACCTTCAGAAGGTCTCCAATGGAGAGAAGACCTTAAGAAAGTCTCCTATGGAGAGAAGACCTTCAGAAGGTCTCCTATGGAGAGAAGACCTTCAGAAGGTCTCCTATGGAGAGAAGACCTTCAGAAGGTTTCCTATGGAGAGAAGCCCTTCAGAAGGTCTCCAATGGAGAGAAGACCTTTAGAAGGTCTCATATGGAGAGAAGACCTTCAGAAGGTTTTCCTAGGGATAAAAACCTTTAGAAGGTTTATGTAGAGGGAAGACCTTCAGAGAGTTTCCTATCAAGAGAACACTCTCAGAAGGTCTCCTTTGGAGAGAAGAATCTCAGAAGGTGTCCTTTGGAGAGAAGACCCTCAGAAGATCTTCTTTGGAGAGAAGAACCTCAGAAGGTGTCCTTTGGAGAGAAGACCTTCAGAAGATGTACTCTGGGGAGAAGACTTTCAGAAGTTCTTCTATGAAAAAAAAGACCTTAAGAAGATCTTCTGTAAAGAAAAGACCTTCAGAAGCAGAGAAGTCTAGCTGCAAAAAGTGAATCATTCAATGTTTTGAAGTTTTTTATAGATCGAAGGTACTGCGAACTCCCACACAGCAACTCCCTTCAGTTTCACAAACACAAAGAAAACTTCCTACATTTGAATTTACCGCCCAACAAATAGACCTCCCTAAATCGAATCAAAATTGCAGAACATCCTCCTTTCACACATGCATCTATTTATCTTCTTCATAAAGTTCAACGAGCCCATGGCCGGAAAAAAGAAAAACTCACCCACCCATTTTCCAAAACGGTGAAATACATCATTCGCATAATAATCACCTACAGCGGGGGCTAACTGCTACAGCAACAGCAAAAAAAGAACATGATTGGCTTTGGAAATTTTGTGGCACGCAATGTATATCGTCACAACATTTCCCCCTCCCACAACCCCCGGAACAAAGAGCTAAACGTATTATACGATTAGAAGAATATTTAACAAAGAGCATAAGCCTAAGAATATCGTTAGGCATACAAATTCATGCAGACCACCCACCACCGCGCCCACGAACCACAAAAGCAACACAGCCGTGAATCCTGGCTGACGGAAAGAGGACGTGGGATTGGCAACGATTTAACAAACTCAATCAATGAATCGTTGAATATGATTGATGATGATTTAACTAATCGCGGAGCAAAGTTCCATCAATTCCTATGGCGAGCGCCTCTTGTGCGAACGCCTTCTGGCGTTGACGGATGAATGGTGGCAAGTTCAATTGACTGCTTGTCTGATATGTTTATATTTGGTTATATTCGAGCCGCATTATGGAAACTGGGGATTAGGTTTTATGTGATTATTAACTACATTCTTTCGTTCTTGGGAAATTCCGCAAATAAAAATAAACATGGAAAAAATTTAACCAAAAGAAACAAGTAGAAAATGACAGTGAAATTGATTTGGATTTCAGATAATTTTTAAGAAGCAAGTTTTTAAAAGGGGCGAGCTAGCATTTATTTTCGAATTCCGTCAGCACTTGTATTTTCTTCATCATTAAATAAAGCGTTATGGACCCTAAAAATTATAATTAGTTTTCATCATTGGGCCTTATTGCCTAGCATTTTTACATTAATTGAGACAAGGTCATTCTTAATCAATAGAACAATATATATTTTATGAAAAAAGATATGCTGCTGTCCTTCCTTGTGATTGTTACTTCTAACGGAAATCCCACGGCTCTCATCTCCTACTCTGCTAATTTTGCTATTCCATGAAAATTGTGAACTTACAACAAGTGATTCAACATTTCCCGCCGCCAAAGGCTCATGTTAAAATTATGTCGCCACAATTACTCAACGAAATGTTAATTAATTTTTTCTTTCTCCATTTACATTTTATTTTTATCACCTTAATTGAGCATTTTGTAAATGCACAGTCAGCAGAGGTCGGTGGTGTATAACTTACACAACCTATATTTCACAAGAAAAAATCTGGCCTTTTTAAATGCTTGGACATTTAAGAATGTCATGGCGTTGTTAACTACTCTTCATAGCCTTATCTTTAAATGACCGCGCACAAAATGACAAACAAGAACGAAGGAATTACAACAAAATCCATTTGCATTTGTAATACTAATGATGATGACGCCATATACATTTAAATTATATGGTTTATTTTAATTGTTCCAAATCACGCACAATGTGTGTTGTGAGCAAAGTATTTGAGGAATAAAAAAATATGCGTTATCGAAGTGGAATTCTTGGAATACTGAAATAGAAGTTTCTAAAAATAAACTATTATTAAAGTTCAAATAGCAGGTTAAGAGGTAATTTCAATAAACCAAATGTGTAGGATAAATCAAAGTAAAGTAATTAAAAGTTTCTTCACTCTGGAAATGAAAACTATTAACTTCATTATCATAAGCTGTTAAAGTCCAATGATTCCATATTAGTCGTCCGAATACCCTCAAGTATATGACCCACGCCGCTGTTAACACCATGAAAAATTATTTCAATTTAACAAATTTTAAATCAACTTCATATTTTAGTTATTTTAAGCCCCTAAATTTTACAGATAATACCACCACAGTATCTTAATCCGATATTTCATACTAGATAAAATGAATGGAATATTACCACTTAATTTGGCCGTAACGAACTCGAAATGCCTAAATTGACCGAAAATAATAAGGAAAAAAGAATCTTACATCCGACAAGCTCTTTGGAATTAAGACAGTTAAGTTCGCTCATGTCGGATCACTCCTGGAAGTAGAAACCAGTAAGGAAAAGTCAAAAGTCGGGGGGCCGACTATATGATACCCTACACCACTATGCATACTTAGTAGAGCTCCCGTAACAAAATAATTTATTTTGAGTATATCATACCACTAATCAGCATTTGACTTTAGAGCAATTATAATTTGGTTTCAAACGGAACTAATATAGTGGAAGCATATCCAATTCTGAATCGATTTTCACTAAATTTGACCGAAACATTTTAATCTTTTATACCAAATAACATTGCATGAGATGGATTATATTAAAAAATTATTAAAAAAATCGGAGCCGAATTCCACAAAATGGAAACGTGCGTCTCGGAATTTGTTTTGGGCTGATATTAGTCATTATTTGCACAATAAACCTGAAATCGGATTAAGGATATTTAGGAGCTACATGCAAATCTTAACCGATTCCCATAAAATTTCCGAGCTCTATAAAATACCTGGTACCAACTATCATTGTTGTCGAATGGATATTACGAATTTGAGGGACTTAAACACTAAATCGAATGAAACATGCTTCTAGACTGAATTCGGTCGGCCATTTGGGACACAAGTAACCCGAAATCGGTTGAAGATATATATGGGAGCTATAGCCAAATCTGAACGGATCTTGATCAATTTGGCAGAGGTATTTCCGAGATCTATAAGATTAAAAATGTGTATCAAATATCATTGTTGTCAAATGGATATTACAAATGTGGGGGACTTAAATACCATAACAGATGAAACATTTGTATGGGAGCTATAGAAATATCTGAACCGATTTTCCATAAATTTGATGTACTTGCTTTGGTTGGATGTGCCAAAATGCAGGTCATTTGAACTTATATTGGTCATTTGGTGCACAGCTAACCCGAAGTCGGACTAAGATACTTATGGGAGCTATTTCCTAATCTGAACCGATCTTGATACAATTTGGCAGAGATATTTCTGGGCTGTATTTGCTATCTTGTACTAAACATCATTCTTGTGGGGTACGAATGTAGGGGACTTAAACACCAAATCGGATGAAACCTATATATGAAAGCTATAGCTATATCTTAACCGATTCTCTCCGAATTCGATGTATTAGCTTCTAGACTGAATTCGGTCGGATAAACAAAAATTCAGGACTTTTACTAATATGTGCAATTTGGTGCACTATTAATCCGAAATCGGTTGAAGATATATATGGGAGCTATATCGAAATCTAAGCTGATCTTGATAAAATTTGACATAGGTATTTCTGGGCTGTAGCTGATACCTGGTACCAAATATCCAGCATACGCTTTTCTTCGTTGTCACTCGAATATACTCCCTACTATCTATCGAATCGAATCTATCGAAATCGAGCAGATTCTACTCTAGTTCTAATCCCATTGTTGGTCAACATGAGTATTTTCTTTTTCTATGTTTATACCCTTCACCATATAGTAGTAAGGGCATTATGTCTTTGTGCATTTGTTTGTAACATCAGCCCAAATGGACTGCATTTTGGCACTTCCGATGGAATTCAGAAGCAACTACTTAAAATGTTGGTGAAAATCGGTTCAGATATAGCTAATGCTCCCATATATATGTTTCATTCGATTTGGTGTTAAAGTCCCTCACAAGCGCAGTATGCTCAACAATAATGTTTAATACCGGACATCAAATACCTCTGCCAATTTTCATTGAGATCGGTTCGGATTTTTATATGCCTTCGATATACATCTTCATCCATATATGATAGATTTTTTTATATTCAACCGAATGTTTCTATTTGGTGAAACTCTGTACGGTATAACTATTGCTCCAATAAATATTTTTTGTCGAAGTCATATCATCCACTACTAAAGGTACTAAAGCCTCCGTCAAATTTTTTGAAAATCGATTCATGATCGATTCATGCCATGATACGCATTCAAAATAACGTTCATAGTTGGTATGATCTACTTCACATAAATTCCCAATATAAACTTTTTTGTTACGGGAGCTCTACTAAATACGCATACTGCTGTAGGGTATCAAATAGGTCTAAAACCTTTCACCAACGAACATAGAAATATAATTTAAAAGATGAAGTCAATAGTCTTATATATTACATCAACAATTATCGTAAACTTCTATAATTGAGAACATAACATATTATATTTCTACAATTAAGATATTGAAACAAAAGTAAATATATTAATATTAATTAAATTTTTTGTATCTTTCAGGTAAATGAAAATATATGTAACACAAAAATATGTATATGGTGAGCAAAATTATTAATATTAAAAAGGAAATTCTCTCGTAAAAACTTAAATCGAGTCAGTTATAGCTGTATGCATGGTATAATGAGGAAATATATAATAAAAGTAGTGGAATACAGTATATTAGAATTATTCAAAATTATATACAACAAGTTATTTTCATTTCCTTGCCGAAATAATGGAGGTACCATTATATGGGGGCAATACCAAAACGTGGCTGTGCCGTTAATTGTTGTATTGTACAGACATTTTGTCATTTCAAAATAATCAAATCTAACCCCAGTCTTTTTGTTATTTGCTCTCACAATTTTGAAGTCCATTTCAAGACTCTAAATAATTTCCAATTCACCATTGTTATTGGACAGTTCTCATATAGTTCTATTATTGGTGCTATAATTTCTAATAATGCAATCTACACAAAAGGATGGAATAGTTTTATTTTCATACAAGAGTACCATAACCACGTTGGCATTCCATATGAATGCACGTACATTGTAGCTCATTTATCTTCTTAAACGCACAGCTGAGCTCTTACACTGGGATTACATCGGAATCCATTTGGATTTGCAAGCAAAAATATATGTTTCACTTTGTTTGGATATGAGCAGCAGAAATGTGCAGTGCAGTTCCTCGGAATTTTTCCTACCACAAGCACTTTTCACTTTTTGTTTTTTTTTCTTCTGAAAAAAAAAATAAATAATATGGTAGAGTAACAAATTGCCACCAAGCTAATTGTAATTGAGCCAATTAATTCGAAGGATTCATAACGGATGTACGAGGACCTGGTGTATGTGGAAGCACTTGTGTTGTGTTTTTTTTTTTTTTGTTTTACTAATTAGAGTTATTTGTTATGGAGCAATTCCGTAACAGATTTCAGAGAAGAAAACAACACATTTTTGCGGCATTAAACAATTTGAGTGCATGAGTGTGTGTTTTTTGCAAATTGCTGTATCTGTTATGCAATTCCCCAAAATTATATTCCACAATTGCTTATTACAGGAAATTATGGCAAACAATAATTTCTTGGGGTTTAAATTATCTGTAGCTGTAATAGTGGCTAAAAATAAGTGCACAAGAAATACTAAAAGTTGTTGGTTTGCAGAATAAAAAGAATGTAAAGCATATGAAACAAGTAAGCAAAGACTATAGTCGTGCGGGGCCGACTATGTTATATCCTACAACACTACAATATGTTAGAAGCTCCCTTATGTCCAAATCCAAATTGGAAGATTTCGCTTTTAAAATTAGGATTTTGACTAGGGACATTTGCCCAATATTTTTCCACTCCGTCGGGCTGTTAGTTGTTGCAGTCCATTTTTTAGACTCATTATATGATTTGCTTGTCTACGATATTTACCTATATTCGTCAACGAAATCAGCATAAAAAGCCAGAAGTTCGCCTTCGCCTTCGCCTTAATGCTGGTATTTTTCACACAAAATTAGGGGTCCATTGTACCCGCTGTCCTAAACTCTAACTTTATGCGAGATTTCGTGTCCTTTGGTTTATATTTGTGACTTTTATAACGGTTGCAAAATCAGAAAAATTTTTAGTTGTTGGTCCATTTCATATTTCATTATATTGCGGACATCTTTGAAAACAATAGGCCTAGCCCTTCTGAGCCCAACCCTACCTTTGTCAAACATTTCATGAGGATCGAAGGATAATTGCAATCTATATATAAATAATAACCCCAACCTGTGATGTAAGCTGAAAAAATATTACAATATATTAAAAGTCAAACTGAAAACATCGCATGCGATAAAAAATATGAAGAAATAAAAAAAAAAAGTCACAAAATACTACAAAATCTATATTAGCATCATTATTGGCATATTTTTTTAGATTTTTTTAGATTTTATAGTTTTATGTCAAGAGGGCATTCTGAATTGACAAAATTTGTCAAAATCGGTCCAACCATTCTTGAGATATAAGCATTCTAACTAACATCCCCTTCCTTTGTATATGCACATTTTATATATTTCGCTATATATAACCGATATATATTTACTATCGGCATCTACGTAACGGTCAGAATTGACCTGTTCATCTATTTGTGATTTCGCCGGGATTCAAAATATTCGCGGTTTGATGGAAAATTTGACTTTTTTAACACAAATGTTGTGGCCTATTTCACCCACTAAATATTACCCGCTGACCATCAAAATTGGAAGACTTCTGTCCAGCCCTAAGCTCTAGCCGCATGCTAACTTCCACGTCGATTGGTCTATAATTGCGACCTGTAGAGCAACTGCAAAATCAGGAATTTTTTCAGTTTTTGGTCCATTTCAACCCCTAAATATTATGCGATTATCTCCAAAAGAATTAGGGTTCTATTCTGGCTCTATCCCCACCTCCATTCTAAATTTCGTGAAGTTCGGGCCATAATTGCGACCTGTACAGTGATTACAAATGAACATGGACAGACGGACGGACGGACATACATAGCTAGATCGACTCAGCTCGGCGAGATAGGAAGATCCATATATACTTTCCTATGTGGGAAACCAATATTTCGTGGTGTTACATAATTTTTGGCCCAATCAAACTTATAATACCCCCAACACATAGTGTTGTATTGTATAAAAAGTGAAAAATATTACGCAAGTTTCAAATTTATAGTAGAATCATTTAGATTATCAAAGTCTGCGAGAAAATTGTTCATAAAAAAATTTTAGAAAAGACTTATGTCTCGTGTAATCGTCAACTCATTAGAGTACCTTCACCACAAAGATCAAAATTTTGGATAAGTTTTCAAATTTAAATTTTCGAAAAAAAATACACGTCAGATGAAAAATCTAAATCACAAAAAATTGAGTATAAGCTATAGTTAAATTGGTCGGCGGCAATATTTTCGTCAGACTAAAGTCTCTAACAAGCATGGAAAAAATTTAATCACTGCTTCTGTACACTGTTTTTGAATGCCATAAGATTCATTAAATTTGTAATAAGTGTCCAACATTCTCTAAACTTCTCATGCCAGAATAGGATATTAGCAGTTTTCGCATGAGGATGTGTCGATTTAGCCCTCCACATTTTAAAACGAAATTATTTAAAATTTCTTGTGAAAAAATTTGTCTATATGTAGAGTAGGCCAATATTGTCCATCTATCCTAATTCTGATCAAAAATAACTTATTTTTGAGTTACCGACAAAAATAGGTATATGTTAAATCCAAAATTTTGACATAAAAAAGGAATTAAGGTTGACAACATTGGTACCTATCAACAGGTCTTGGCGATTACTTTGATTTTGTCGACAAACTTGCTCCTCTTCCATGAGATATGTGTATATTATTTCAAAATTGTGAACTTTTATTAGCAAGGTATCAGAAACAGTGGGCCGATGTATTATATTTTTAAACTTCATCTAGCACTAATATACAGGGTCATATAAAAACACTGCAAAGTTTCGGAAATAGCATTAAATTTTACAATAAGTTTTGATTTGTTCGAATTGGTCACCTTTGGCACGAATTATGGCCTTCAAACGGCCAATGAAACCGTCATACGCTGCCCAAATGTTGCTCTGCGATATTTTGGCCCACTCCCGGCGAAGCGCTTGCTTGAGGTGATCGACACGTTGGTATTTATTAGTGCCAAACTTGCTTTCCAAAACACCCCAGACCCAATAGTCCAACGGACTGGTATCCAGAGAATTTGGTGGCCATTGTGCGCTGGAAATGAAGCGAAGAACCTCATTTTGTAACCATTCCTGGATGGCGCGATGGTGCTGAGTCCTATTGGAATGTCCAAGGTTTGCGGCCAAAATGTTTGCGTGCCCAAAGTTTTAATATACCCTCCAGAATATTTTAGCGATAATATTCGGCATTTACTCTGATGCCACGGTCGATTAAGACGAGCGGAGAGCGACCATCGGCTGTTATGGCGGCCCACACCATCACCACGGCCGGCGCTTGAGTTCTGGTGGCCAACCGAAGGGGCAAATTTTCAGCTGACCTCTTTAGCAAGTAAACACGATTATTTTGATTGTTTACAAACTGCTGGACAACGAATGTTTTCTCATCGGAGGATACCAAATTTGGCAGTTCAGTACCTTCGGGCAAGCGAAGAAACTCTTTAGCTCTTTTGAGTCTATTTTCTTTCTGTTGCGGTGTAATTTCTTGCACTTTTGTGGAATTTCACTGGCTTTACCCCGAGCTCATTTTTCAATATTTGCCGAATGGAATATTGCGATATGTTCAGCTCACGAGTCATTTTTCGGCCACTGCGACGCAGGTTTCGATCAAGTTGCTTCTTTGCTTTTCGAACCATTTCAGCTGATGTTGCTGTTTTCTCCCGGCCACTTCCTTGACGTCGGGCTACGCTACCAGTATCACGGTAACGAGCGATAGAACGAGACACAGAAGATTTATTCACATTTAAATGCTGGAGTGCTCTAACGATGGCCACTTGTAGTTTTCCAGCCAAATATATAGAAATCACACTATCACCCTTAAATTCCATCACGAATAATTTTTTTTCTGGAAAATTCTCACTAATATGCTTTTGTACGCTTGTGAACAATGTAATGAGCTGTCACTGGAATAATTTTAAGAACTGTCGGAGGAGTGATTTAGAAATGACAGCAGTCTGAAGTTGACTGCAGTTTTTTCATCTCCCTTGTAATTTTCACGTGCAATATTGATGCAAATATTATCTTTATTTGTAATGGAAATAGATATTTCTTTTGGTTGGTGACTTATAGCGAAATTTGATGTTGATGATGTTTTGGAGGAGAATTTTTCATGAACTCACACGAAACCTAAAATGTGTTTTTAATAATCAGAAACCCGCGGCGTTTAGATAAGATTTAGAGTTCTCACCTATTCTAAGACCTATATAAAGTGGAAACATGGGTTATTTTGTGATATAGACGTTTAAATCCCCAATACATGTGAGTTCTATTTTTAGCTCTACTTTCTTAATTATCCTTCGCTGGGAAGTGACCTTTAGCATTAGAAATATTCGCGTTTTAATAGACATTTTGGTATGTTTCACACCAAAGATATGGTATAATTTACCCCCAAAATATTATCTGTTGACCATCCAAAAGTGTGGTAGGCTTCCCCTATCCTGAACGAGTCGGTTGCACTGTAATTGTGACCTGTATAGAGACTGAAAATCAGGATTTATTTTATCTTCTAAAATTTTTCGAAGTGTTTCGCGGTGTTAAAAACTTTATGACTTAGTCAAATTTAAAAGGAGGTGGTATTACCGACTGTTGTAGGATATAAACTTTTTTTATTAAAATATATGCAAAATTGTATTGTTATATTTTAATTGGTGAAAAAATGTCATTACGCCCACAAATATTACTTCAAATTTTGGAATTATTTCATTTGACCTCTTATGCGGTTCAATAGTCATTTTCATTCATACCCATATTTCCTCCTGCTGCAATCATCAACAATAATAGGTTATGATTCAAAACGTTATTTGTGGTCAGATTTGGAAGAAATGTTATTATTTCCCATTCTATTGTGGCGTGTTGAAAGTAATTATGTTTTGCAATTGATGCAATTATACCAAAAACCCCAAACAACAAATCCATGCAACGAATAAACACACACATCCACATTCATACAGACACATGTATGAGTACACCGAAGGTTAACTTACAAATGGCTAGGGAAACAGCAACAGCAATAAAACTAAACATTAAGTGGAGAATAACGAACGTCGTCGGCACACACTCGAAGAACACATTCCATATTCCTGTATATACATAGACATGAACGTGCATGCAGGCAACCAGAAACATCAAAGAGAAAACCACAAATCCATGCATTTACATATGTTCGAATTTACACCCATCCGGCAATACACCCACAATGAGATTTTCCGAATGTGGAGAACAAACAATCAGTTGGTAGTTGTGTTAGTTAGTGAATACAACGGCAGCAGTAATAACAACAAAAGAACACAATTTGGGTGGCAAAATAAGAAATAATAATAACCGAGTATTTCACTTACACAAACACACACACACACACACAGTCAACGTGGTTACAACACGCATCACACTCCACAGCAAAAAATAACGAAAAGAAAACAATGCAAGAAGAGAAACAACACAAAGCTAAGCAAAGAACAACATATTATTTTAACACCCTTTGACGTGACGATCAAATGTAACGCCTTCCGCTTAAAAATTGCAAGGAATGTCCATGTACATATGTTAATGCACATCCTGCCACATAAAGTTGTCGGCCAGGATAATAAAGCATGGGATGGGAGAGGAGGTGGTTGTTGTTGCGCCTGGAGTTGTTGTGTATGCCAGGAAGTGCAATTTTCGCGAATATCTAATCACTGTTTTCATGATACTAACTGCATTACAAATTACGTGCTGCAAATGCAAGAAAAACAAGTATTGTTTTGTCTGTTGCCACAATGGAAGACGGAGATAGGAAATACACAGTGTAGCAAAGGTCCGACCATCAAATGCCCCTGTGGGTGTTACTGGTAAAGAGATATTTTTATACCCTCAGCCATATGGATACAGAGGGTATAAATCATTTGATACGGCCAAAACTTACCTCATCGACATAACGGTTTTAGACCCTAGGTCATGGAAATCAAACTAGGGGTGTCTGTCCATCCACCAAAGAAAATAATTTACTGCACAAAATGTGAAAGGATAATCCTATCTTGCTCCAACTTTGCACATCCTAATGTTTGCATCAGTGCTAGGTCAGGTGCGAAAATGAACAAAGGGTCAAAATTTTGAATAATTGCAACTCTTATAAAATGTGATGTAAGAGTCCGATTGTCTTTAAATTTCTCACATCCCAATATTTATATTAACACAAGGTCTGGTGTGAAGATGGGATATATCGGTCCACTCCTTCTGGTACCTCCCCAACAAAGGGTCAAAATGTTTAGTATCAATGAAGCTCATAAAATCCGAATTTAACATCCGATCCCCTTCCATTTCTTCCGGTACCTCTGCCACATAGTGTTCAAGATTTTGAAATACAAAACAACCAAAGAAAACGAAATAAGCATCCAACTCTCTTCATATTTCACAAATCCAAATCTTGAGTTAGCAAGCAAGACCTGTTGTGAAGATGATATACATATGCCAACCCCATCTGGTACCTCGCCCAGGGTCGCAATTTCCAACATTTATAACTGCCATAACTTGCAAAAACAGTCGGCTATACTTTACAACTTGCTATATCTAAATATTTCTCTTAACCTGACACCTGCGATGAATATGGAATTTGTAGGAATTTATAATTTCGTGTAAAATTGGATATGAATGTTCGATTTTCTTAAAATTTGCCCATACCAATATGTATACCCTACACCATTTAGTGGTCAGGGTATTATGTCTTTGTGCATTTGTTTGTAATAGGCAAAAGGAAACGATATAGACCCATAGTTCCTTTTGATGATCTGCATAGAATCACTTTCTGAGTTGATTTATGCATGTCAGTCCGTCTGTCCGGCCGTCTGTCCATGTATTCTTGTGAACAAAATGCAGGTCGCATTTATTATCCGATGGAGATGAAATTCAAATTCCAAACAACATTTGTTTGACCCAAGAACGAACCCTATTGAAATTGGAGATAATCGGTCAAAATTTAGATATAGCTCCCATATATATCTTCGTCCGATTTTCCTTTTATTGTGCACCAAACGTGTAATATCAGCCCGAATAGTATGGAATTTTGCACATACAACCAAATTAGGCCTAAAAATAAGTATACCAAATTTGATCGAAATCGGTTCAGATATAGCTATAGCTCCCATATATATTGTTCATCCGATTTGTTATTTTTGTCATCCGCAGCCGTAATATGCACTCTGTAACAACAATATTTGGGGAAATATATCAAATGCAGCTCAGAAATACCTTTGCTAAATTTTATCGAGATCGGTTCAGATTTGGATATAGCTCCCATATATAACTTCGTCCGATTTACCTTTTATTGTGCACCAAACGTCTAATATTTGTCCAAATGGGATGGAATTTGGCACATACGACCGAATTTAGTCTAGAAGGTATTATGCCAAATTTGGTGAAGATCGGTTCAGATATAGTTATAGCTGCCATATATATTGTTCATCCGATTTGTTGTATTTGTTACCCACAGCCGTAATATGCACTTCGTAACAACAATATTCAGGGAAATATATCAAATATAGCTCAAAAATATCTTTGCCAAATTTTATCGAGATCGGTTCAGATTCGGATATAGTTCCCATATATATCTTTATCTGATTTCAAATTAATTTTGCACCAAATGGGCAATACAAGTCCGAATTTAAAAGATACAAAAGCTTCGGCATATTTAGTCCTTTGAATTTTAAATTATAATTATAATCATAGGGTGTATGATTGAATTCTCCCATAAAAACTTTTAATTGTTATGTGGAGCTCAACTAAATTAGAAAAGTGGTGTAGGGTATCATAAAATCAGCCCCGCCCGACTTTGGGACTTTCTTTACTGATTTCATCTGTATTAGATGAAGTATGAAAATGGAATATTTCGGTCCGCTACATCTGTAACCTCATTATATAACTATGGAGTATAGAAAGAAATCGATATAGTTCATATCAAGCATCTGTCGGCAAAAGCCATTGATACTATTTTACTCGTTTTTTTTTTCAATTACCTATTATGCCATCCGATTGGACTCGAACTCTGTATTACATAATATTTTTTTCAAAGTTAGATCTACTGCCTCTAATATATCCCAGCGAACCAAACTGTACGAGCTTCGTCCCACTTTGCATGAAACTTCCGATTTCTGATGGTATTCGATCCGACTTCTGGGTAAAAATTATATAGAGTTGTTATAATGTAAATGCAAATATCAATAACATCCTGCAATTCCTTAGTAATAACTATTCAATATGTATAAGATGCTAAGTATCATATTTTCTGGAAATAATATTGAAATGTGGTATCAATAAAATGTAAATATTAACTCGATTCACAAAAACAAAAAGCAATTTCTATGCCACCGTCAACCTTTAACAATCTTGATACAACTTGGCAAACTCATTGTTTCCCCGACGACCCGAAAGTAATTGCAATATGTAAGCACAAAAAAACTCTCAAGGAAAGAGAAACGCATTCCATTTATTTTCCTTTTTGTGGTTTATAAAAAATGTTACCACACAGGCAGAAGAAAAAAACTCTACAAAAAGAAAAATCCCTCAGACAAATTTCTCAGAAGTTAGACCTAGGTTGGTTGGTCGATTCGTACAAAGCTTCAGACCTTCAACAGTTTGGTCGGACGTTCGATATTTGGTTCGCTAGGATACTCTAAAGTTATATGTGCTATAATTAGCGTAACAAGTAATAGCAACTAAATACCCTTATTACAAATTACATTACAAGTAAGCCAAGAGTAATGACCTGTAAGCTAAGAAATGATGAGTTATACCCAATACATATATAAGGAAAAATAGGCTACTTTTATCATACCATGTAATGTGTGACGATGTTCATATCCGAATTCGTCTCCATTTCAACTTTCATCAACCAAATATAATACAAAGCAGAAAACTTAGTGTTGGGTTATATAAAATGAGCGAACTTGAGCTGTGGTGGTAATAGATCTGTCTTGCTGAACTGAGTCGATCTAGATATGTGTGGACTTCCCTCCGCCCATCAGTCAATGTTAATAAAAATATTCTAAATTTAGAAATCGCTCTACAGCTCATAATTATAAATCAATCGACAGCGAATTTTGCACGATGTTAGAGTTTTAAAAATCAGACATTTGGCTTGAGTATCAGGATTGCAGGATTTAAATAAAAATTGTTGCTCATTAAAATTACCAAAAGATAATAAATAAAATATTTTGACAATTGTATTGAGTGATGGCAAATTCTAATACGCTTTGATTTGATTGATCTAATACCCTCTGCTACGGATTAGAGTTATCTCCATCTAGTTCTCAATTTATAATCGTATGAGTGATTTCATATAAATTATATATTTGATATAACTCATACGCAGAGTTTAGCCGAACAAGAGTTCACAGAACTAGATTGACACAACACTACCAAACACATACTCTATTAGCCCCAGCTGCATATATCTGTCTGTGGTAATCCGCTAGTAAAAAGAATTGTAACTTCTTTGTTAAATATCTGAATTCCTCCTCTTTGGCACAAAATGCACTGTTTAAATTGTACCAGATTTCCCCCTCTCTGACAACTATCGAATATGAAATGTTTGTATATGTTAAACATATTTTTATACCCTCCACATTTGTCATTCCGTTTGTAACATACCTAAATATTCGTCGTAGGTCCCATAATGTATATATATTCATAATCAGCATAATATTCTACGTCGATTTAACGATGTCCATCCGTCTGTCTGTCCGTCTGTTGAAATCACGATACAGACCACATTATTTGACGTAGATCGTAAAAATTTAGCAGAATAATTTGTGTTGTGTCTTGGATGGTTGGTATTGAAAATGACATATATCGGTTTAAGTTTTGGTTTAGTCCCCATATAACAATACCTCCCGATATTCTGTACTTTGATGATTTTTGCCGCATTTTTTCATGGATTTGTCTAAAAATTGTTATTTGTTGGTCATAGTAGGTTCTAGCTGCGGTGGTGAAACATTGCATGTATAGGTCCATGTTTTGATATAGTCCCCATATAACGGTACTTCCCGATATTCGGTATTTTGATGATTTTTGCCGCATTGTTTCATGGATTTGTCTAAAAACTGGTACTTGTTGGTCATAGTGGGTTCTAGCTGCGGTGGCGAAACCTTGCATGTATAGGTCCACGTTTTGGTATAGCCCCCATATAACGGTACCTCCCGATATTCGGTATTTTGATGATTTTTGCCACAATTTTTCACGGATTTGTCTGAGAATTGGTATTTGTTGGTCATAATAGGTTCTAGCTCCGTTGACGAAACTTTGTATGTGTAGGTCCACGTTTCTGTATAGCCCTATATAGCGGTACCTCCCGATATTCGGTATTTTGATGATTTTTGCCACATTTTCCCACGAATAGGTCTAAAAATTGGTATTTGTGGGTCATATTAAAAGGCTCGGCCGAACTTAAGGTTTTTCTTACATGTTATATATCATCAATATATAACAAAACCTGCTGTGGAGTACCTTTCCCTGTGTTCAGCGATTAAAAAACGTCATATCAAACCAGTAAGGAAAAGTCCAAAGTCGGGCGGGCCGACTATATGATACCCTACCCCACTATGTATATTTAGTAGAGCTATCGTAAAAAAGTTTATATTGGGCATTTTTGAGCTCTATGAGATATCTGGTACAACATATCATTATTGTAGAGTGCATATTCCGAAAGTGGGAGATTACAACACCAAATCGGTTAATACATATATATGGGAACAAATTAAAAATACTTTCTTCTAGGCTGAATTCGATCCAAACGATCTTTATAAAATTGATCGTTTTAGATTTGGAAAGAAACAGTTATTTCTTGGCTGTATCTGATATCTACAACCAAATATAATTTTTGTAACGAGCATTTTACGAATTTGAGATACTTAAGCTCCAAATCGAATGAAACATATATATGGGAGCTATATTTTCTATTATATTTAATGTACTTGCTTCTAGACTGCACTCGGTCGGATATGCCAAAATATGTTCATTTGGACTGATATTGGCTATTTGGTGAACAACGAACCCGAAATCGGTTGAGGAAGCTGTATCCAATTCTGAAGAGATCTTGATAAAATTTGATACACTTATTTCAGAGCTGTATCTGATATCTGGTACCAACAATCATTTATGTGGAATGCATATAACGCTTGTGAAGGACTTTAAACCCCAAATCGGATAAAACATGTATATGGGAGACATAGCTATATCTGAACCGATCTCGAAAAATTTAATAGAGGTATTTTCGAGCAGTATCCGATGTCCGGTACCAAATATAATTTTTCTGGAGTGCATATTACTTCAAATCGGATGAAACATATATATGGGAGCTAAAGCTATATCTGAACCGACTTTCTCCAAATTGTTTAACTTGCTGATAGACTGAATTCGGTGGAATGTACCGAAATACAGTCATTTGGACTTATATTAGCCATTTGGTGCACAAATAACTCGAAATCGGTTGATGATATGGGGGGCTATATCTAAATCTGATCCCATTATCACCAATTTCAATATGGTTCGTACTTGGGCCAAACTAAATTTCATTTCATGTTACAAACAAATGCATAAAAACATAATATACTTACCTCTATGTGGCGTAGGGTATAAAAATAAGTATATTTTTATTTATATGATTAAAGGGATTTATAAAACCTATAACAAAATAATCTAAAGCATTTTGGACTTGTTTATTAAAAAGTTGCGAATTTCTATGAATTGCTCGCTTAGTTTCTGAATGTGATTCACTGTATAAAAAAAGAGATTAACCAAAATTCTAGAACATGTAAATAAATTTAATTTCTTATCTAATTTACTACCCTTCATACTATTTACCATTGGCCATTGATATAACTTGGCGATTATAAAAATCCGCAAAATCATAATCAATTCTCGATAAGCTTATAAAATCAGAAGAGGATAATCGTATGCGCATAAATCAATCAATTGCATACTACGCTAAACTCTGTAATAAATGAATTTTGCGCCATTTATTTTTATGTGGATAATCTGGTAGCCTTAAATAAAATAAAAAAAATCACGTTGAGTATAATCTGATAGTCATAAATCCATCATCGAAATTTAATGAATCACGTTGGGAATGAAATTGGTAGTAAAGTCAGTTATTGAGTAGTGAGTCATATATGTGAATATATATGTCGTTGGCAGTGATTACTCATTTAGAAGGATGATTGTTTCACTTTATTTATACCCTACACCACATAGTGGTAAGGGTATTATGTCTTTGTGTAGCATGGAGAAGGAAGCGAGTTAGACCCATGGTTACTTTTGAGGATCTTCATATTCGACGGACCTTTGGGCCCATTCCAATCGACGAGGCTTGTTTGCAGGCAACATTATTTGCGTCAATTGAATTTTGTACGGGAACAAATGCAAATCAATGCGAATAATCCGTTGTAAAGTGGACCGAGCCATGCCCAACTGCTGAGAACGGCGTTTTTGGGATGTTCTTGGGGACCTCTTCGGATTAGAAAGAGCCTTACCAGTCGAAAATTGTTCGTATAAACGATTAATGGTGTTCTTAGAAGGCGCACTTCTCACATTTTTTAATGTTTTTAAAGCACGTTGAGTTTTCACAATTAACTTCTTCTGTTGAATGTAAATTTCAACTATTTCAGAGCACTCGCGTGGCATGTATTGGTTCATGGTAAAAATCATTAAGCGATGTGACATCCCTGTCAAAAGTTATGGCGTTGCCAGATGGGTCCGTCGAATATGGGTAACCCTGTATGTCAGTCTATCCGTCCGTCCATGTATTCTTGTGAACAAAATGCAGGTCGCATTTCTTATCCGATTGAAATGAAATTTTCCAAAGAATATTTGTTTAGACCAAGGACGAACCCTATTGAAATTGCTGATAGTCGGATCAGATTTGGATATAGCTCCCATATATATCCTCAACCGATTTGGAGTTAATTTTGCACCAAATAGCCAATACTAGTCCAAATGACCTTAATTTTTGGAATAACCTACCGAATTTAGTCTAGAAGCAAGTACATTCAACTTGGTGAAAATCGATCTGATCTGATTTGGTGTTTCAGTCCTTCACATTCGAAATATGCAATCAACAGCAATGATATTTTCTACCAGTTATCAGATACAGCTCTGAAATCCCTCTGAAAAATTTTATCAAGATCGGTTCAGATTTGGATATAGGTCCCATATATATCTTCAATCGATTTCGTGTTAATTATGCACCAAATGACCTGAATTTTGGTACAATCGACCAAATTCAGTCTAGAAGCAAGTAAAATCGGTTCAGATATAGATATAGCTCCCATATATATGTTTCATCGATTTAATGTTTAAGTCCCTCACATTCGTAATATATATTAAATGAGATTGATATTTGTTACCACATATCTTATAAAGCTCGGAAATACGGCTAAGATTTGGATATAGCTTCCATATACATATATCCTTAATCCGATTTGATGCTCTAAAGCCAAATGTTGATAAGTGGTATGATCTACTTGAAATAAATTCTTATGTTACGGGAGCTCAACTAAATATGCATAGTGGCGTAGGGCATAACATAGCCGGCCCCGCCTGGTTTTATTATTGTTATTATTAACAAACTTAAAAAAATGAAAATGATTCTCAACGCCGTAATTTTCTCTCACAATGTAATTTATGTTTACAGCTTTTCTATAAACATATCACACAAACAATTCCTTTAGGACCCTACTGCAAAGTCATATATTTTACTTATTTGATTTTCTCTAACCCACGTTTCTATAGTTTTGGGAAAATGTATCTGCTACAACATTGTTGAAGCTTCAGTCTTAGTAAAAATAATTTTATAGCTATTTATTTTTCATTCAAACCACGCCCCACACTTTTATGCCCCTCCCTGCCAATGAGCTAATTCTGCCTCTCTTAGCAACCGAATGTATCTTGTGGGTGCCTGACAGCCAGCCAGCCAGCCTGTCTGTCTGCGTTGCTGGTGTTTGTTTTAGACCAAAAAAACTGCATGGATAAACAATATAAAATTACCATTCAGCTTTTGTAATAAGATACAAAAAAAAAATCACTAGAATTTCTAGTAACAAATTTTAGTTGGCGTCGTTGCGATAGAATTGTGTGGCCCCCATCCGTCTTGTGGTGTCTTTTTTCTTTACTTCCTCAAGCACGTTTCTTTTGGCTTTTTAAAGTTAGTTTTCTACTTCACTTTTCTTTTTTTCACTTGTTCTCCTTTTTTCGGGATTTATTTTTATAGTATCTGCACATGATATTACGCCATTGATGATGATTATGCGATGGTGATGACAGAAAATGGTAATGACGATTGTTGTACAATTTGAATAAGCTGTCCCTTTTGGTAAATGGGAAGACAACTTTGTTCTTTTGGTTTTTGCCAATTGCTTGGAAAATAAAAAAGTGGGGAGAAACAAAAAATGCAACTTTTGCAATTAGTTGGTAATTTTGCACTCTGTTTTTTTTTTTTCAATTCCAAGCATTGTTGGGACATTCGCTTTGTTAGCTTTCCTTTTTTTCCTTTTAATGGCAAGGTAAACATTGTTAGAAACAAGAAAGCATTAGAATATAAAATGTTCCATTACTGCATCTTATTTCGCCAATACTTAACTAAGGCAGACACAAGCTTTGAGTTTTAATACCCTACAACACTATGTGTCGGGGGTTTTATAAGTTTGATTGGGCCAAAAATTATGTAACACCTCGAAATATTGGTTTCCCACATAGGGACGTATATATGGATCTTCCTATCTCGCCGAGATGAGTCGATCTAACTATGTATGTCCGTCGGTCCGTCTGTCCATGTTAATTTGTAATCAAGCTACAGGTCGCAATTATGAACCGATCCTCACGAAATTGAAAATGGAGGTGGGGTTATGGACAGAACAATAATTAGCGGGTAAAATAGACCCTAACATTTATGTAAGAAAATAGGAAAATTTCCACTAAACCCTGAATATTTTCCACCGCAGCCAAATCACAAATACATTAAAAGATCACTTCTGACCATTACAGTGATGCTAATAGCCAAGAAATCGGATATTTAGTAAAATAGGTACAATATATATGTAAAAGAATTGATCTTATTTATTCTGCTTATAAATCAAGATCAGCTGGGCAGATTTTCACAATTCTCATCAATTCGGAATGGTCTTTTGCCAGAAAAGCAGAGAATCTAAGAAAATCGCGGAAAAATATACCAATAAAAAAGTAAATATTTTTCGTTCCATTTTTTTTTCAATTCTTGTCAAATTTTTTATCGCATGCTATTTTTTCAATTTGACTTACAATTTTGAATAGTAAATTTTCTAAATGTTTACACCCTTCAACACTACGTTTTGAGGGTACTATATGCATGTCGCAATTATCGTCCGATCCTCACGAAATTTGGCATGAGGGTAGGGGTAGCGTCAGAATTAAAACCTTTTGCTCTTAAGATGTACATTTAGAGGTGCAAATGGACTAAAAAAAATATTTTTTTCTAATTTTTAAATAAAACATTTTTCATGAAAATTTACTATAGGTCTTTAAAGAAAAGAAAAATATTTTACCTTTATATATGCAGAAAATATTTGCTTAAATATTCGAAAAAAGAAAAAACTGTTCCACATTCTGTGGTAAATTTTTCCTTTGCCTCTTTCCGAGTAGTGCATAAAAGTAAATTAAAGCTTCACTTAAGGCAAAAATTGTCAAGAGAAGTGGAGGGTAAAATAAAAAACTGCAACAAAGTCAAACGCCATAATTTTTATTTATTTTTTATTTTTTTATTTTATTTTATTTATTTATTTTTTTTTTTTTGTAAATTTTATTGAATGAAAGCAAAAAATATCGGAAATAGCATCAAATTTTCGAATAAGTTTAGGTTTGTTCGAATTCCCTCCCCGAATTTTGCCCTGCTGTATTTTGGCCAATTCTCGGCGAAGCGCTTGCTTGAGGTGATCGGCACTTTGGTATTATTTAGTGCGAACGAATGAAGTGAGGAACCTCATTTTGTGACCATTCTTGGCTGGCGCGTGCTGAGTGCGATGGTGCTGAGGCCTGTTGGAATGTTTAAGGTCTGCGGCCAAAATGCCCAACGTTTTAATTCACCCTGCAGAATATTTTCACGATAATATTCGGCATTTATTCTGATGCCACGGTCGATTAAGACGAGCGGAGAGCGACCATCGGCTGTTATGGCGACCCACACCATCACCATGGCCGGTGCTTGAGTTCTGGTGGCCAACCGAAGGTGCATATTTTCAGCTGTCCTCTTTGGCAATTTTTTTGTCTTTTGTTATTTTTTTTTACAAACTGCTAGACAACAAGTGTTTTCTTATCGGAGAAAACACAATTCGGCAGTTCACTACTTTCGGCCAAGCGAAGCTATTCTTTAGCTCTTTTGAGTGTACTTTCTTTCCGCTGCGGTGTAAGTTCTTGCACTTTTTTGAATTTCAATGGCTTTCCCCGAGCTCATTTTTCAATATCTGCCGAAAGGAATCTTGCGATGCACACGGGACATTTTTTGACCTCTGCCACGCGTGTTTCGATCAAGTCGCATTTTCTACTTTTTTAACCATTTCTGCTGATGTTGCTGTTATTTTTTCGTCCACTTCCTTGACGTCGAGCTACGCTACCAGTATCAGCCCTAATTTACAGATACGTCCTGATTTTAGTTATTGAAGGACTTTGGCTATCATTTATAATGAATTTGGCAGAAAGAATTGTACTTGGTCTCTGCAGGGTTATACAATTTTAGAGAAAAGAAACAGTCAATATAAGCACAATTAACATGATCTTCAATATAAGCATATATTCACTAAATGTTTGTCCCTTGAAAAAAAAATCTTAAAAAAAATTCACGCTTACGACAAACTGTCTTTGAAAGGAATCATTAATCAATTGAGCTTTGAAATTAATTCATAAAATAAGTCCTTTAATGGAAAAAGTTTATTGGCCAGTTGGTGGTTGAAAAAAAAAAAAAAATAAAAATACACGTTTATTGGTCCTAGAGGAGTTCCTTCAAAAAATATAGATAATCCACTCTTATTGCTTTGTTGGTCCTTGTGGAAAGTCTTTGAAAAATGCAGATTTATTGCTCAGTAAATCCTTGAAATAAATACTTGAAAAATCCAGGATTATTGATCAGTAGGTCCTTAAAACCAATACTTCAAAGAAAACAAGAATTATTGGTCAAAAATCTTTAAAAACTCAAATCTTTAAAAAAACCTTAAAAAAATCAATGTATAATGGCCAGTTGGTCTTTGAAAATCGTATGCCCATTAAAGAAATTCTTCTGGTCTTTTAAAAAACGTTTAGAAATACATGTCCATTGTTTCCAATTTATTGGTCTTTAAAAAGATTAAAAAAAATAAAAATCAATAAATAAAAATCTATTGATGGATTGGTCTTTAAACGAGAGTTCTAAAAAAATCGCGTATACTGATCTGTTGGTCCTTAAACAATTAGAGGTAAACTTTTTGTTAGTCCATTGGTCTTTAAACGAAAGTCTTTAAAAATTCTCGTTTGCTGTGCTATAGGTCCTTGACAATTTTCATTGAAAAAATCGGGTTAAAAAAAAACTTTAAAGAATTCTTTCAAAAATTCACATTGTTGTATATAATTAAGGATTTCAACCCAATACGAAATTGTACCAAATACCTATTTAATAATTTTTTGTGCTTGTAGTGCACAATTCCAAAACCATATATTTATCACAAACCTACCACCAACGGAGAACCCAATACAAGAGTTCAACTTCATTCGTTCAACCAAGCCAAATTGTTCCAAATTTAGTACTTACCAAGTGGTACTAGTACCTTTGTCGTTCACATAATACAAAATGGTATAATTTTAGAAGTTCAATACCATTTTATTAGTTTTCGTAAACTTAAGATCAAATTTCTCTATGGTCTTTTTTGCACTTCATTAGTGACGTTTATTCCAAATTTCAGAATTATAACTCATTCCGTTTGTCCAATAAAAAGTATTGTTAGTACACATTTTAGTACTTTTCGTACCCTTTTAATACGAATTTCCAAAATACCAAACTTATCACATGCCTACGTACCAAGCTTAACCCTCGTGCAAAATTTAAAGATTCTTAGTCATCTATGCCACTACTCTCTTATATATAAACCCAATATTTGGATACATGGGTGTTCACCAGTGTTTATTTAAAATGAATAATCCGATTCATCTATAGATTCACAGTACATTCCTCCTAAAAAAATTCGAAAAAAAATTATATTTCACATAAATTCTATTCTATTTTTTTTCAATATAGCTTGCAGTAAACTTAAAATTATTTAAAAATGAATTATAATATATTAAGCACATATTTTGTGCAAATTTAATCAACATATGTCACATTCAGCTACAAATATTGCATTGGCTCCGTCGCCACCAAACATTTATATTGACAGGTTAACAAATTAAGTGCAATTAAATTAACAACAATGTTTGACAAATCGACCACCTTTTAAAACCGCAAATAAACTTGAAATACATGAACGCGCCACTGCTGCTGTGGTGTTTAGTGCGTACAAACACCCAAATAAACAGACCCCCTTTTTATTGACAAACGTGTCGTTTTAGTTATCCCAATACTAGATATAAAATACAGTTTCACCCACTCAGGTTTTCAAAACCTAACATGAAATTAAATGGAAAACCGAACAGAATAGAAACGAATTAAAAGAGACACGTTCAAAGATAAAACTGTTCATTAAACATGGCTGGGGGATAAGGATATATGATGGGAGGTTTGAGTAAAAATAACTCATGGTCATTGTTTATGACATTAGCCAACGCCACCGCCACCGCCATTGTCATCGTCGCCATCATCATCATTGTCTTGGCCATCATCGGCAAAGTGAGAATTTTGTGGCCACAATTTCAAGTGTTTTGTGGATTTTTTGTCCATCACACTTTGTTTTCTATGGAATTGTAGATTTCTTCCATTCATCCATAAGAAGAAAGCATGAGGAAGAGGGGAAGCGAAAACCAATAGCTGCAATAAAATATTTGAAAAGTTTGTTTTTTCCTTTTTAACAATAAATTGTACAAAGTGTTGACAAACACATTCTATTGATTGATATTAAAGCAATTAATGAAAGAAAGTTTGTTGTTGTTTTTGAAAGTTTTTGCTTTCTTTTTTGTTCAATTTTTAAAGTAGTGGAGTCCATAAATGAAAATGTCCATTAATTTTATACTACATGCTGGAAGAGAGTGTTAAAAGATGGCATTTACGAAAATAGTTTCTAGGAGATTTCCAATCCGTATAAGGTACCAGTAATAGCGAACTTACGTTGCTAACACTAAAACATTGATAAAACCAGCAAGATAAAGTAAAAAGGTCGGAAGGGGTCGACTATATGGTACCCTACATCTTCATAAGAGAACCCGTAACAAAAGAATTTATTTGAAGTAGATCATAGCACCTATTAATATTTGGCTTTACAGCAGTTATAGTTTGACTTCAGACGGAACTAATATATGGGAAGCATATCCAATTCTGAATCGACTTTTACTAAATTTTTCGGAGACATTTTTATCTTTTATGCCAACTAACATTGATATCGAGTGCATGATCTCACTTGGAGAAGGATTATATAATAACAAGTAAAAATAAGGTAAGTTCTGCCAGGCCGAACATTTAATAATACCCTCCACCATATCGAAAGAAAATTGAAAAATTTCAAAAAAAAATCCGAAAACTACCACTTGAATGAAAACAGTCATATGGAGGCTATACGAAGACGTGGACCTGCACAGACAATTTTCTGTCTTAGGTTGTAGTACCTATTAGGACCTTCCAGTACGAAGTTTGAAACGACTCTGGTGAATAATGTTGCTGAAATCATCAAAATACCGAATATAGGGAGGTGTCGACATATGGGGGCTATACGAAGACCTGGACCTGAATACAAAAATTTCTGCCATAGGCTGTAGTACCCATAAGGACCTTCCAGTACGAAATTTGAAACGACTCTGGTGAATAATGTTGCTGAAAAAATACCGACTATCGGGAGGTACAGTTATATGGGGGCTATACGAAAGCGTGAACCGACATGTCCCATTTAACCTGCCTACTGGTAAACTATGCATGTATGCAAAATTTTAGCCGTCTACCTCAATTCGTTCAAAAGATAGCATGATTATAAAAGACAGACTGACATCGCTAGATCGCCTTAGAATTTTACGCTGATCCAGAATATGTACACTTTGTAAGGTATACTAAGAATATTTCGAGGAGTTACAAACGGAATGACAAAGTTAATATACCCTCCATAGAATGGTGGAGGGTATAAAAATATATATCGGAGCCGAGTTGCACAAAATGAAAACGTACGTCCCGAAATTCACTCCATTTGGGCTGATATTAGCCATTATTTTTACAATAAATCTGATATCGGATTAAGGATATATGTGGGAGCTATATCCAAATCTTAGCCGTTCTCGATAAAATTTGGCAAAGGTATTTCTGAGTTCTATAAGCATACATATGGGAGCTATGGCTATATCTGAACCAATTTTCTCCAAATTTGATTTACATGTTCTAGACTGAATTCGGTCGGGTACACCAAAATTTAGGGATTTTTGACAGATATAGAAGCTATATCCAAATCTGTTCCAATCTTAATAACATTTGGCAGAGGTATTTCCGAACTCTATAAGATATCTGGTACCAAATGTCATATTACGAATGTGAGGGACTTAAAAACCTAACCAAAGGCACTTCTGAGCTCTATAAGCATATATATTGGAGCTATGGCTTTATCTAAAACGATTTTCTCCAAATTTGATTTACTGGCTTCTAGACTGAATTCGGTCGGATGTGACAATATTCAGGTCATTTGGACTGATATTGGCCAGTTGGTGCACAATTAACCCGAAATCGGTTTTATATATATATAGGGGAGCTATATCCAAACCTGAACCAAACTTGATAAAAATTGGCAGAGGTATTGGCGAGCTCTATAAGACATCTGGTACCAAACATAATTTTTTTTCGAATGTATATTACGAATGTGAGGGACTTAAACATCAAATCGGATAAAACATATATGGGAGCTATAGCTATATCTGAACCGATTTTTACCAAATTTAATGCATTTTCTTCTAGACCGAATTCGGTTGGAATGATATTGTATATTTGGTGCACAATTAAACCGAAATCGGTTGAAGATATATATGGGAGCTATATTCTAATCTGAAGCGATCTCGATAAAAGTTGCCAGAGGAATTTTCGAGCAGTATCTGATGTCCGGTACTGAATATAATTCTTCTGGAGTGCATATTACGAATGAGAGGAACTTAACACCCCACACCCTCTGAACCGATTTTCTCTAAATTGATCAATTCGGTGGGATGTACCAAAACTCAGGTCATTAGGACTTATATTGGCTATTTGGTGCAAAATTAACCTAAAAAAGGTTGAATATATATGGGAGCTATATCTAAATCTGATCCGATTATCACAAAAAAAGTAACTATGGGTCTACTTTGCTTCATTCTCCCTGTTGCAAACAAATGTACAAAGTCATAATGCCCTAACCACTATGTGGTGTAGGGTATGAAATGTTTAAAAAAGCGCATACCAAAATTTATCAAAAAACCAACCAAGACGACAAACATATTTCATTTCACTGTGAATTATTTGAAACTTTTGACAGATAATCTATCATACTGTGGACATTCATCAATACATTCACGCCCCACGGCCAAGAAATCTAAAATAATAAAAAGAACTTTTTTTTGGAATATCATCAAAAGACCATTAAAATATTTCTCTTGTTTCTATTTAAGTGTCCCAGGCGCAAGGGCGCCGTCCTTGAAAACTACATCATTAAGTTTCGTTTTTTTTTTTTTCAACGCCCCAGCTAAAGATTACTTTCAAGTCTAGCCAAAAAGTTTTGCCTTTGGAAATCGTTTAACAATGATTTTCTTCGTGTCATTCGCTAAGTTCAAATTGTGAATGTAATTGTGAGTGGTGTGGGTTGAGTTCTGTGTCAACTTTTACGATGAACAAAGTTCATGGTCGTATATAAAATCATAAGAAGAAAGCTATTATTAAATAAATACAATTTCATATCAATTCTCTGTGAATTAGTAATAAATGGAATACATTTGTTTTGTTGTTGGTTTTGAATTATTATTTACAACTTGACCTGATTACATGTTAGTCTTTTTTTCAGTCCTGGGTGAGTTATATGAGAACATATGTAAGTTAAATTAATAATCTATGGGGGTAGATGGCTCATTGTATCACAAATATAACATTTATTTCGAGAAGTTTTTCTTTGACAATAAGGAAGGTTAACGTAGTTGTATTTATAATTATAGTATATAGGAATTACAATGGAAATAAACAAGTTCATATTATTGTTTTTATACCCTACAGCACTACGTGTTAGGGGTATTATAAGTTTGATTGGGCCAAAAATTATGTAACACCTCGAAATATTGATTTCCCACATAGGAAAGTATATATGGATCTTCCTATCTCGCCGAGTTGAGTCGATATAGCTATGTATGTCCGTCTGTCGGTCTGTCCATGTTAATTTGTAATCACTCTACAGGTCGCAATTATGGGACGAAATTTAGAATGAAGGTGGGGCTAGGGTCAGAATAGAACCCTATTGAATTTGGAGATGATGGCATATTATTTAGGGGTTGAAATGGACCAAAAACTGAAAAAATTCCTGATTTTTCAGTTGCTGTACAGGTCGCAATTATAGACCAATCTAAGCGGAAGTTAGCATGGGGCTAGAGCTTAGGGCTGGGCAGAAGCCTTCCAATTTTGATGGTCATTGGGTAATTTTTAGTGGGTGAAATAGGCCACAACATTTGTGTTAAATAAAAGTCAAATTTTCCATTAAATCGCGAATATTTTTAATGCCGGCGAAATCACAAATATACGAACAGGTCAATCCTGACCGTTACGTAGATGCCGATAGTAAATATATCGGATATATATAGCGAAATATATACAATGTATATATACAAAGGAAGGGGATGTTAGTTAGAATGCTTATATCTCAAGAATGACTGGACCGATTTTGACAAATTTTGTCAATTCAGAATGCCCTCTTGACATAAAAGTATAAAATCTAAAAAAATCGCAGAAAAATTTGCCAATAAAGATGTTAACATAGATTTTGTAGTATTTTGTGACATTTTTTTTATTTTCCACATTTTTTATCGCATGCTATTTTTTTAATTTGACTTATAATATTGAAGTGTATAATTTGTAACATTTTTTCACTTTACAACACAGGTTGGGGTTATTATATACAGATTGAAATTATCGTCCGATCCTCACGAAAATTTTCACAAGGTTAGGGTTAAGCTCAGAAGGGCTAGGCCTATTGTTTTCAAAGATGTCCGCAATATATTTAGGGGTTAAAATGGACCAACAACTAAAAATTTTTCTGATTTTGCAGCCGTTATAAAGGACAGGAAATCTCGCATGAAGTTAGAGTTAGAGTTAGTTAGAGCACAGCTGGTTGAATGAACCACTAATTTTGTGTTAAAAATACCAACATTTCCATTCAACCAAAACGCTGAAAATAACTTACAGGCGAAATCCGAAATACACAAGAGGCGAACTTCTGGCGATTTTATGCTGATTTTGTTGACGAATATAGCCAAATATCGTAAAGAAGTTTCGTCTAAATTTGGCAATACCGTGGGACCCCTTGTATTTGGAGATGATAGCAAAAAACAGAAAAATTTTCCTGATCACACAATTGATCAGGATTATACATAGCTGTAAAATAATGGACCAAAACAACTAATAACATGAAGGAGTACGCAAATGTTGGACAAAAGCCCTTAGACCAAAAACTAAGGGTAATATCTGGCCAACGCGCTATGACATAATTTAAAAAGCGGAGTCTTCCAAAATGGATTTGGACATAAGGGTGATTCTAACATTTTGTAGTGTTGTAGGGTATCACATGGTCGGCCCCACACGACTAAAGCCTTTGCTTACTTGTTTCTTTTTTATTAAATTTGTCGTGGCTTTAAATTCGCTTATAAAGGGGTTTATTATCTTTGTGAAAATTTGTGTCTCGTTATCGTGATACTGGTAGCGTAGCCCGACGTCAAGGAAGTGGACGGAAGAAAACACCAAAATCAGCAGACAGGGTTCGAAAAGTAAAGAAGCGACGTGATCGAAACCCTCATCGCAGTGGCCAAAAGTGGCTCGTGATGTGAACATATCGCAATATTCCAATCAGCAAATATTAAAAAAAATCTCGGGGTAAAGCCATTGAAATTCCAAAAAATGCAAGAACTTCCACAGCAAAAGAAAAAAAAACTAGCTTGGCCGAAAGTGGTGAACTGCCGAATTCGGTTTTCCCACCCTCCGATGAGAAAACAATTGTTGTCCAGCAGTTTGTAAACGAACAAAATGATCGTGTTTACTTGTCAAAGAGGTCAGCTGAAAACGTGCACCTTCGGTTGGCCACCAGAACTCATGCGCCGGCCATGGTGATGGTGTGGACCGCCGTAAAAGCCGATGGTCGCTCTTCGCTCGTATTAGTCGACCGTGGCATCAGAATAAATGCCGAATATTATCGCGAAGACATTCTGGATCGTGCACTCAAACAGTTTGGCCGCTGACCTTGGACATTCCAACAGGACTCAGCACCATCGCACTCAGCACACCCCACCCAAAAATGGTTACAAAATGAGGTTCCTTGCTTCATTTCCAGCGCGCGATGGCCACCAAAATCTCCGGATACCAATCCCTTGGACTATTGTGTCTGGAGTATTTTGGAAGGCAAGGTTGGCACTACAAAACTACCAAAGTGTCGATCAAGCAAGCGCTTCGCTTTATCTCACCCTGTATACAGATATCTTCCGGATGCTGACACTATTATGGCCAAGAATATAAATTTTAGATCCATATTTTAAATGAAACAAGCAAAATTAACCAAAGTTGATACATCAGAACCAAATTAAAGACAGGCATCCAGCAACCAATTTACTTCCAATAATGCCTACAGTGAAATGTTAGAAACACCATGCCACAATAGCACAAATAAAAACGAAAAAAAAAACACACACACATGAAATGCCAATACCAACAAAATGACTCAACCGAACGAAAAACAAAAAAACTACAACGAGACCAGTTGATAGATGTAATGTTAGGTGACATACCTGGCAAATAACTTCGATATCGTTGAGTAACTAATTTATGTTACACTCAACTCCAGGCCAGTCGCCGTCAATGTGGAACACCAGGGTCCGATCAGCAATGGCCAATGTCTAAAGTTTACACAAATGGCAAAAGAAAACAATGTAACGGTAAAAACAACAACACCAAATGTTGTGGTGAACTTTGTCATTGGCAACGTTGCTCGTAACCCCCATGGGGTCATTGGATAGCACAATAGTAGCGAGGTCATGGATGTAGATTGCAGGCGAACATTACCTGGATAACAAACTTGAATATTGAAAAAGTGTTCTGTAGTTGTTGTTTGTTTTTTGTTTTCACCTAGTTCCTGCCAATTATCCTGGGAATAAATACAACAATATTATGTGGGAAATTTAGAGGTTTTAATTTAAAGGTAGAAAAAGGAGAGAGTTTTTGTACCAAAAAGAAATGGCGGAATGTAGTACTAAACAGATAAATTAAATTGACTTTTCTAAAAAAAGTGTACAAGTTGTTTTGGCAAAAATTGTTGGTTTTGTTCCCTGCTGAGCTGTGTCCAATGTGACGGTTCTATTTGATTCGATTTAAATGTTAATTTTCGATTCATTTGTCATTAGGCACCACAATTTTTTAGTCATTAAGAAATAATCAATCATTATTTCAAAAACAAAATCTATATAATTTGTTGTGGAATATTCCCATATCTCTCTCTTTTTCGCTTTGCCGAACATTTATTTAAAGTATTTCGTATCTAAGAACACATTTCCACACCTGCTTAACATTACTCAAAAGAATCAAAGCAAAAACGCTAGAGAAAAAACTTGAGGAAATTTTCTTGTCAAGATTAGTTGTTGCTTGTTTGTTGCGGTCAGTCAGTCAGTGTTGGCCTTCAGTTGTCGATCAAACCAAGTCGAACACCACTCACTCATCGTGGACTTTGTGGTGGATGATGAAACAAAGGGATGTGTATGTGCTATTATATAGGAGTGGGAGGTCTAAATGACCCTATTGCTTATTTAAGAGTTTTTTTTTATTTTTGAAAATTATTGAGAAACTTGTTCAATTCTCCTACCTCTCGACCAGAGGCCGAATAAAACAAATACAAATAAAAGTAGAAAAGACATTGCGTTCTTCTTTCAATAAAGTACCAATGGCGCATGTGGAGTGATTTGCAAGAGTACTACTTTAGCACTTGTTTTGTTGAAATTAAACAATAATATTTGGATTTATTAAAAAAAAATAACAAAGGAAAAACAAATACCAAATAAATAAGGTGACAAAAATATATTTGGATTTTTTTAAAACAAAAACAAAGGAAAATAACTACCAAATAAATAAGGTGACAAAAATATATGGTTTTTAAAATAAAACAAGTAAGCAAAGGCTACAGTCGAGCGGGGCCGACCGTTTAATACCCTACAACACTATAATAAACGATACAGTTTATATAGGCGAGAGACTCGAAAGAATTCCACAAGATATTGTGACAAATAATAAAAGAAAGCCATCAGGTTTCGTTCTCTAATTTTCAAATAATAGCAACTTTAACTAATTTGCTCATTTCCAATTGGTAGATGTTGCACGTAAATGGTCTTCCTAGATCTGGAACCAATATTTCCCAAAGACCTATAATCTCTCAGAAGTGGCAAAAGATTAACATTTATTATTGGTTTTTGACTGAAACGCATCTATATGAGATACAGACATTTCCCTATATACTTCAACGAAATCAGCGTTAATGAAATAGTCAGAAGTGCGTCTTTCCTGTATTTGTGAATTCTCCAAAAAGTCACTGGAATGGACATTTTCGTATTTTGTCTACAACAGTTAGCAAACTCCTTCACACATTGAATATTTTTGGATGGCCATCCAAAACTGCTTGGAAATGTCCGGTACCCCCATTCAAATATGCGTGAGGATCGGGCGATAATTAAGACCTGCTGACAATTTTGCAGTTTTTTGGTCCATTTCAACCCCTAAATATATGGCGATCTTCTCCAAAAACAGTAGGCTTCTATTCTGACCCTCATCTGATTCCCATACAAAATTTCGTTAGGATCGGGCCATAAATGCGATCTGTATATGATATCCGGATATCCTAACTACTTAGTTTTGTTAGCTGTAGAAATATTACCAAATGTGTAATTCAAAATGAAAATATGCCAAAAATATGACAAAATTGAAAAAATATGAGAAAATGTTACAAAATCAATATTTTCATCTTTAGAGAGATATTTTTATGCGATTTTTTTAGACGTTCTTTCTTTCCTGCCAAGAGGCCATACTGAATTAATGAGAACTGTCGAAATCAGTTCAGCCGTTCTCAACATATAAGAGATCTTTCAAGCATATCTTCTTTGATAGACATATATATCGCACATATTTTGCTATATATCCGATTTGTTGGATCTTAACATCAATGTAAAGATCAGAAGTAACCTTGTCATGGCTTTGTGATTCCGCCGGGATTTAAAATATTCGCGGTTTAATGAAAAATTTTGAATTTTTTCAACACAAAAGATATGGTCTATTTTACCCGCTAAATATTATCCGATGACCACCCAAATTGGTAGGCTTCTTCCCCGCCCTAAACTCTAGCTACATGCGACATTTTTTCAGTATTTGGTCCATTTCAACACCTAAACATTTGGCGATCATCTTCAAAAGAAATAGGCTTCTATTCTGACCCTAACCCCACCATTAGGATCGGGCCATAATTGCGACCTGTAGCGTGATTACAAACTAACATGGACAGACGGACAGACGGACGGACATACATAGCTAGATCGACTCAGCTCGGCGAGCTAGGAAGATCCATATATACTTTCCAATGTGGGAAACCAATATTTCGTGGTGTTACATAATTTTTGGCCCAATCAAACTTATAATACCCCCAACACATAGTGTTGTAGGGTATAAAAATGCTACAAACAAGAAGTAATTCAATGGCAAAGAATTTATAACATTTGCAGTTATGGGAAGAAATGAGTCGATTTAGTCTAACTAAATGAACATTTGGTTACAAACTATTAAATAAGCAGTTAAGTTCGGCCGGGCCGAATTTTTTATAACCGCCACAATTTGGAAAGTAACTCATTTAAAAATATATCTGTAAATGCCGAAATTCCAGTATTCGAAAAGTTTTATTTTGAGTAATTTCGAAATAATAATTTTAGACTCAACAACGTACAGGGTGAGATGAAAAAACTGCAACCAAATTCAGACTGTCATTTGTAAGCCTCTCGTCCGACAGCGGTTAAAATTATTCCAATGACAGCTCATTATATTGTTTACAAGAGTACAAAACGCATTTTGGTGAGAATTTTCCAACAAAAAAGTTATTCGTGATGGTGTGTTTTCTTTATATTTGGCTGAAAACCACAAGTGGCTACCGTTAAGGCACTCCAACATTTAAATGTGAATAAATATTTTGTGTCTCGTACCATTGCTCGTTACTGCGATACTGGTAGAGTAACCCGACGTCAAAGAAGTGGACGGAAGAAAACAGCAACATCAGCAGAAATGATTTCGCGTCGCAGTGTCCGCAAAATGGCTCGTGAGCTGAACATACCGCAATATTCCATTCGGCAAATATTGAAAAATAAGCTTGGGGTAAAGCCATTGAAATTCCAAAAACTGCAAGAACTTACACCGCAACAGAAATAAAATAGACTCAAAAGAGCTATAGAGTTGCTTCGCTTGGCCTAAAGTGGTAAACTGCGAATTTGTTTTTCTCCGATGAAAAACATTCGATGTTCAGCAGTTGGTAAACAAACAAAATGATCGTGTTTACTTGCCAAAGAGGTTAGCTGAACTTATTCTAAAATTTCATCCTATTTCCGACATTTTTTGCTTTCATTCAATAAAATGAAAAAAAAGAAAATGTAAAAATTATGGCTTTTGACTTTGTTGCAGTTTTTTTTATCACACCCTGTATATATTCTTGACCAGCGTAAAATTCTACGACGATTTAACACTATCCGTCCGTCCGTCTGTTTCAATCATGCTACAGCTAAAACGAACTAAGAGAGGAAGCTGAAATTTTGCACAAATCAGTCTTTTATGTGCAGGCAGGTCAAGTTCAAGAAGATATCGGTCCACGGTATCGTATATCCCCCATATAACTGTACCTCCCAATATTCGGTATTTAGTTGATTTTAGCCACAATTTTAAATGGAATTGTCTGAAATTCTACACAAGGAGTTCTTCGTGACTTGGAATTGTCTAATAGGTCCACGATATCACATATCTCCCATATAACTGTACCTCCCGGCATTCGGTATTTTGATGATGTTAATCACATTTTTCAATGGCATTTTCTTAAATTCAACACAAGAAGTTCTTTGCGAATAATTCACCCCTTAAAAGGGAATTTTCTATATAGGTCCATGATCTTATCCGCATTTTTCAATGGAATAGTCTGAAAATCCACATAAGGAGCTTTCTATGAGTACTTTACCCCTGGAAGAGAATTGCCTATATTGCTCTATGTTTTATTATAGCACCAATATAACGCTAACGATATTCAGTATTTCCTGGATTTTTGCAACATTATTAACTGAAATTGCGTTAAATTTCGAATTTAAAGTTCATAATGGGTACTTCAACCTATGAAGATCCACGTCTTAGTATAGCCCCTATACAACGGTACGTCCCTTTACTCGGTATTTTTATGATATTAGAGATATTATTCACCGGAATTGTTTCGAATTTCGTGGTTTGAAGTTCGGCATCGGTACTACGCCTATGACACAAAATTACTTATCCAGCACCACACCTTCGTATAGCCCATATAAAAAGGTTTTTATCTGAAAGGTATTTTTCGACAGATTTTTTTATTTTTTTATGCCAAATGGTGGAGGGGCCGAACTTAGCTTCTTTTTTACTTGTTTCTGCTGTAATCACTCTATCTTCCGAGGAATTGAGCTAATGAGCTAAACGTTTGTCCTCATGTTTATATTGTTCGCAGGTCTTTCGAAATATTTCATGTTCCTAGTGGGTTCTCACACATGGGAAAAGAACATTGTCCATATAGATTGTTCGCAAGGCACCCAAAAGTAGTCACATGTTCTGGTGGACATACATAGGCCAATTGTGCGCTCTAGACAAAATTTATTGAAAGTGTATGGCAGTTTACAGTTTATTATGTTAGCAATTCAGTTGCCTTAACAAATTTTCTTAACTGTTTTATTTAATATATCATTATTTGGTTGGCAGTCCTTCTCTAAGAATTTATATATGATATTTTCAAAAGCTGGGCATTGGCAGAGAAATGCTCCAACGTTTCATCATCTTCCCCGCATGTCTGTTATAAGCACATCCTATATACGCATCATTATAGGATCAGATGGTCCACTAATATTTTTCTTACCTAGAAATAAAAGTTTTTTTGTTTTTACCTCATTGGGGTCTCCCCATAAGTTTTTGGGATTTTCCCTACGCCAACTCTAGGCGTGAAGCATTTAGCAGCTTTGGATTGTCCAAGTTTACTGTTGCGAATTCTCTGTCTGTTTCGACAAAAAAAGTTCACTATCTCGTTACCTCAAATACCCGCATGACCTGGTACCCATATAATGCGTACTGGGCAGCGTCGAGAATAGCTGTTGATTGAATTTATACATTCCATTTTTTTTATATTTACTGTCTTAATTGTTATAGTTTGTATTGCGTTTTTACTGTCCTTTAGAACGTTTAAGGTAGCAGGTTTCGTGTTGGCATTAAGCCAGTTCAGGCACTCTGTAATCGTCCGGACCTCCGCTTGAAGGATCGTATTATGATCGGGCAAGTAAAAAGAGATTAAGGTATATGGTTCTTCAATAAAAAAGTCCCAGTCCCGATCACCCCCTTACCCTAGAGTCATCTCGTGACAACAGTTCATTTGTGATAGGAATCCTAGACTAGGGTAGGAAATAATGATTCATATGAGACAGCTACAATTGTTTCAGGTATCCCGTCCGATACAATATTTTCTATTGACTCACCCGTTGTTAACTGGAAAATTTATTGATGGTATTTATCCACTCGTCAGGTGCCTTGAGCCTTATGATCGCGAGGGCCGCTTCATACCTCATTTGAATATCTTTTGGGGTTACATAGCACCCATGTATTGGTGAAACTGTCGTGTGCACAGAAAGTCGTACGAACATGACTTGATCGACAACAAATATCCATCTCTGAACTCAGTCTAGATTTGTTACAAAAATTACGATTTAAATTTGTACCAAACACACGGTGTGACATAAAATGGGCTTCGTCGAAGAAAACCAAAGGGTTTTATGGTGCACTTTATGGGCAAAATTACAAAATTTTTTTCGAAGTACGATTTACCGCAATTCTGTCTTTCAGAGATCTAAGTATGCTAAACAGGACATTTCATCCCCAAAAGAAGTATTAGAAGTCCCACAGACTTTTACAGTTTATGTTATTTCAGTTCAGGTTTTCAACGGGAACCCAAAAGGCCAAAGTTTGGGCGATTCTCTTAAAAATATGTTGAAGCCTTCAAAATACTTGAATAATAGAATATATAGGTAAATTCTTTAGAATAGGTAGCTTAAATCTTTAAACTGCTTAGAATCGTTCAGTGTCATTACATGGTGGCTATATCAGCGGATTTGCAATTTTTTTTTAAACAGAGACCAAGAAACCTAATGCCAACCTTTCCAATTTTTAATAACAAGTTATTAAAAATATGTATTTAAAGAGATCCCCATCGGAAGCAAGATATGGGTTGCAAAACGCTACATTGCAATTGAAATTAGTAAATATTAAAAAAAAAAGAAACACTTAAAATAAGTATTTAACCCTCTTTTGGAGTCTAAAATGACCCGCTGTCATCCAATGTCGCATCAAACGAAACATTGGCTGTGCTAATTTTGCTCCTAAAATGTCTACTCATCCACAATGCCTTCTTCCAAAAATGTTCTACTACAACTTTGGGAATGAACTCATCATACATTTATATACATGCCTATCTACTGACGAAGAGAAAATTTTATTTAAAACCACTTTTTATTGACTTAAATGCAATATCCTTTTATTTCCTTTGAAAATGCAAACTTCAATTATTTTTTGAAAATGACTTTTTGGGGGTTTTCTTGGGTTTTCTTGTTGTTGTTTTTGGTAATCAAATGGAAATGGTCTTTCAAAATGACTAGAATTATACAAACACATGCATACACGCCGCTCTCACTGTCTTAGGCACATACACACACCCGCACATACTCATAGCCACATGTGCGAATAGAAACAAGGACGAAATTGAAATGCTAACTAAATACAGTCGTAATTGCAGTCATACATGCAAAATTCAAATAAGTTTTATATTAAATTTCTTATTCTGCCCTTAGCTTGGTTTTGAAGATGTCAGTACCGTAGAATATATTAAAATTTATATATTTGAGTGTTGAAATAACCCTCAACTCTTCGACAAATATCTAATCGACATAATCTTCCATAGAGATCGTTTTTTACCCTACACCATATAGTGGTAAGGGTATTATGTCTTTGTGCATTTGTTTGTAACATGGAGAAGGATGCGAGATAGACCCATAGTTACTTTTGAGCATCTTCATAGAATCAGTTGATTGAGTTGATTTATGCATGTCAGTCGGTCCGTCCATGTATTCTTGTGAACAAAATGCAGGTCGCATTTATTATCCGATTGAGATGAAATTTTACAGGCAACATTTGTTTGGCCCAAGGACGAACCCTATTCAAATAGGATCAGATTTAAATATAGCTCCCATATATCTTCCACCGATTTCGGGTTAATTGTGCACCAAATAGCTAATATCATTATAGCTAATAATAAAATGATCTGTATTTTGGTACATCCCACCGAATTCGGTCTAGGAGCAAGTAAATAAAATTTGTAGGAAATCGGTTCCGATCGGCTACCATGTAAATGTTTCATCAGATTTGGGGTTTTAAGTCCCTCACATGCGTAATATACACTTCAGATGGATAATATTTGGTAAAGGACATCAGATACTGCTCGAAAAAATCTCTGACAAATTTTATCGAGATCGGTTCTGGTTAGGATATAGCCTCATATCTATATTTATCCGATATCAGGGTTATTGTGTATTTTGTCAAGATTTTTTCAGATTTCGAGTTAATTGTGCACAAAAATAGCCAATATCAATCCAAATGACCTGAATTTTGGTACATCCGACCGAATTTAGTCTAGAAGCAAATATATTGAATTCGGAGAAAATCGGTTAAGATATAGCTATAGCTTCCATACATATGTTTCACCAGATTTGGTGTTTAAATCCTTTAAATTCGTAAGATGCATTCGACAACAATGATATTTGGTATCAGATATCTTATAGAGCTCGGAAATACATCTGCCAATTTTTATCAAGATCGGTTCGGATTTGGATATAGTTCCTATATATCTCTAACAAATTTCGGGTTAATTGTGCACCAAATGGCCAATATCAGTCTAAAAGTCCCGAGATTTTGTACATCCGACCGAATTTAGAAGCAAGCACATCAAATTTGAAGAAAATTGGTTCAGATGTAGCCTTAGCACCCATATATATGTTTCATCCGATTTGGTGTTTAAGTCCCTCACATATATATCCTTAATCCGATTTCAAGTTTATTGTGCAAATAATGGCTAATATCAGTCCAAATGGAGTGAATTTCGGGATGCAAGTTTCCATTTTGTGCAACTCGGCTCCGATATATATTTTTATACCCTCCACCTTAGTTTGCAGGGTATATTAAGTTTGTTATTCCGTATGTAACACCTCGAAATATACATTTAAGACCCCACAAAGTATATATATTCTTGATCAGCATAAAATTCTATGACGATTTAGAGATGTCCGTCCGTCTGTCCGCGTGTGTAAATCACTCTAGCTGCCGAACGAAATGAAGAAGGTTGATAAAATTGTACTGTAATGTATATTATGTCTGCAAGACTTTTGATATTGAAAATGGATCAATGAATGGTATGGTTTATAGCCCCCACATAATGGTACCTCCCCATATTCGGTACTTTGATGATTAAAGCGACATTATTCTCCGGAATTCTTTCAAATTTGGTATTTGAAGTTCGTAATGGATACTACAGCCAATGACAGAAAATAGTCCAAGTCTTCGTATAGTCCCCATATAACGGTATCTCCCCACATTCGATAATTTTATGATTTTAGCTACATTAATCATCGATTTTTATACCCTCCACCATACTATGCAGGGTATATTAACTTTGTCATTCCGTTTGTAACTCCTCGAAATACTCATATCAGACCCAACAAAGTATATATATTCTTGATCAGCGTAAAATTCTAAGTCGATTTAGCGATGTCCGTCTGTCTGTCTGTCTGTCCTTCTGTCTGTCTGTCTGTCTGTCCGTCTGTCTGTTGTTATCACTCTATCTTTCGAATGAATTGAGATAGGTGGCTAAAATTTTGCACACTTGTTTATTTTTCCAGTAGGCAGGTCAAGTTCGTAAATGGGCCATGTAGGTCCACGTTTTCATATAGCCCCCATATAACGGTACCTCCCTATATTCGGTATTTTGATGATTTTAGCGACATTATTCACGGGAATTGTTTCAAATTTGGTATTTGAAGTTCGAAATGGATACTACACCCTAAGACGGAAAATTATCCGTGCAGGTCCACGTCTGCGTATAGCCCCCATATAACGGTACCTCCCGATATTCGGTATTTTGATGATTTTAGCGACATTATTCACGGGAATTGTTTCAAATTTGGTATTTGAAGTTCAAAATGGATACTACACCCTAAGACGGAAAATTATCCGTGCAGGTCCACGTCTTCGTATAACCCCCATATAACGGTACCTCCCTATATTCGGTATTTTGATGATTTTAGCGACATTATTCACCGGAATTGTTTTAAAATTGGTATTTGAAGTTCGTTATGGGAACTACAGTCTGTGACAGTAAATTGTCTGTGCAGGTCCAGGTCTTCGTATAGCCCCCATATAACGGTACCTCCCTATATTCGGTATTTTGATGATTTTAGCTACATTATTCACCGTTTATTTCAAGTTTCGAATTTGAATATGGTAATGGCTTATGACAAACAATGCCTATGTATGTCCACGTCGTATAGACCCCAAAATAACGGCTATATTCGGTATTTTCAAAATTTTAACAGAATTTTTTAAGGATTTTATTTTTTGAAAATTTCCAAATTCGTTATGGTGGAGGGTATTAAAAGTTCGGTCCGGCCGAACTTACTGCTTTTTAACTTGTTTTTTTTTTCAAGTTTCGCATTTGAATATTATAGTCTATATAACGGTATTATTATGGCAAAAGTTGCCCATTCAGATCCATATCGTTTTATAGACCCTAATATAACGGCTACATTCGGTATTCGGTATTTTTAAGATTTTAACAGCATTTTTAACGGATTTTATTTATTTATTTTTTTTTTTTTTGAAAATTGCCTAATTCATTGCAAATTGTGGAGGGTATTTAGAGTTCAGCCCGACCAAACTTACAGCTTTATTACTTGTTTTAATATAATCTTTCTCCAAGTAATATCATGCATTCTATAGCAAACTGTAAGGCTCTTTCTAATCCGAAGAGGCCATATAAAAGTCGACCAAGGCGATCGGCCGAGAATATCGCTGCCGTACGAGCCAGTGTTGAGAGGTCCCCAAGAACATCCCAAAAACGCCGTTTTCAGCAGTTGGGCATGGCTCGGTCCACTTTACAACGGATTATTCGCATTGATTTGCATTTGTTCCCGTACAAAATTCAATTGAGGCAAAGAATGTTGCCTGCGGACAAGCCTCGTCGATTGGAATGGGCCCAAAGGGCTCAAAGGTCCGTCGAATATGGGTAATCCTGTACTTGAAATAAATTATTTTTTTACGGGAGCTCTACTTAATATGTATAGATAGTCGACCACGCCCGACTTTTGACTTTTCCTTACTGGTTTCATTTTACAAACCAAAAAAAAAGAAAGTATTAAAATCAAAACACATTCTGACTCATTAATTGTTATAAATTGCATTTAATAGTAAAACAATGGATCCATGAAAAACCCACTCTTCCCACACCTGCACTTTAACATTAACCAATTCCAACTGGTTTTCATTTTCAAAGAAATTGATAAATACTCGCCTGGTCATAATTTTAAAAGCTTGTCACTTTTGGTATCATCATCTGTTCCACAAAGAAAATTTATTTAGGCTGATATTAAATTGAATCAATTCCCCGTTTGAAATATTTTATAAATCAATCAACACAAATGTCCACCGCCATTTGTGCCGAGCGGCGACCACCCACCCATTCCCTTCCGTTTGTATTACATTTTTATGACTTGTTTGATTTGTTGTTCTTAGATTTCAAATATAAAGTGGTTGTTTGTTGTTTTTCTTGTTTCATGAAATTGACAAGGAAACCGAAAACACTTTGAGTAAGATAAAAATGTGCGTTTAGTCAAATCGAATTGTTTATTATTTCTATTGGGAAAAAGCATTTTTGATAGACTACACAAAGAAAACATTCTTAAAATATTTTCTTCGATATTATTCAGTGGCAGCTGACGATTCGGCTAGGTTAGCTTTTCAACACATGGCAGATGTGAAAGTAGAAATGTTAGACATGAAGTGTTGAAAAGTGCCCGATGGAAAGGGAATGAAGAAGTGTTAAAAGTAATGCTGCACTGTCCAGGGGGGAAAATTCAGATTTTTGCAAAGGAAAAATTTAAGAATTTTTTGTTGGTAATTATTGAAATAAATATTTAAATATTTTGTTATATGCAGGGTGGGATAAAAAAACTGCAACAAAGTCGAACACCCTAAATTTTGACATTTTTTTTTTTAATTTTATTGAATGAAAGCAAAAAATGTCAGAATAGCATCAAATTTTAGAATAAGTTTAGATTTGTTCGAATTGGTCACCTTTCGCCAATGAAACCGTCAAATGCTGCCTGAATGTTGCTCTGCGGTATTTTGGCCCATTCCCGTCGAAGCGCTTGCTTGAGGTGATCGACACTTTGGTATTTTTAGTGCCAACCTTGCTTTCCAAAATACTCCAGACACAATAGTGCAACAGATTGGTATCCGGAGATTTTGGTGGCCATTGTGCGCTGGCCATTTTGAAAACATTCTAGGGTGGCGCGTGCTGAGTGCGATGGTGCTGAGTCCTGTTGGAATGTCCAAGATCTGCGGCCAAAATATTTGCGTGCCCAAGGCTTTAATACACCCTCCAGAATATTTTCGCGATAATATTCGGCTTTTATTCTGATCACACGGTTGATTAATACGAGCGGAGAGCGTCCATCGGTTGTTATGGCGGCCCACACCATCACCATGGCCGACGCATGAGTTCTGGTGACCAACCGAATGTGTACATTTTCAGTTGACCTCTTTGGCAAGTAAACATGATCATTTTGTTTGTTTACAAACTGCTGGACAACGAATGTTTTCTCATCGGAGGGAGAGAAAACCAAATTCGGCATTTCACCACTTTCTGCTCTTTTGAGTCAATTTTCTTTCTGTTGCTGTGTAAGTTCCTGCCGAATGAAATATTGCGATATGTTCAGCTCACGAGCCCTTTTTCGGCCACTGATTTCGATCAAGTCGCTTCTTTACTTTTCGAACCATTTCTGCTGATGTTGCTGTTTTGTACGAGACACAACAGATTTGTACGATACACAAAAGATTTATTCAAATCTAAATGCTGGAGTGCTCTAACGATAACCATTTGTGGTTTTCCAGCCACACTTTTATGTCAAGAGGGCATTCTGAATTGACAAAATTTGTCAAAATCCGTTCAGCCATTTTGAGATATAAGCATTCCATCTAACATTCCTTTCCTTTGTATATACACATTGTATATATGTCGCTATACATATCCGATATATTTACTATCGGCATCTACGTAACGGTCAGAATTGACCTGTTCGTCTATTTATGATTTCGCCGGGACTAAAAATATTCGCGGTATAATGCAAATTCGACTTTTATTTATCACAAATATTATAGTCTTTTTCACCCACTAAATATTACCCGATGACCATCAAATCGGAAGGCTTCTGCCCAGCCCGAAGATTTAGCCCCATGCTAATTTCCGCGCCGATTGGTCCATAATTGCGACCTGTAGAGCAACTGCAAAATCAGGATTTTTCCAGTTTTTGGTCCATTTCAACCCCTAAATATTATGAGATCATCTCCAAAAGAAATAGAGTTCTATTCTGACCTTATCCCCACCTACATTCTAAATTTCGTGAAGATCGGGCCATAATTGCGACCTGTAGAGTGATTACAAATTAACATGGACAGACGGACGGACATACATAACTAGATCGACTCAGCTCGGCGAGATAGGAAGATCAATATATACTTTCCTATGTGGGAAATCAATATTTCGTGGTGTTACATAATTTTTGGCCCAATCAAACTTATAATACCCCCAACACAAAGTGTTGTAGGGTATAATGACAACTGCAAAACTTAGGAACACAAACCACATTTACAATCTGAGACGCTTTATACTATATAAAACCTTTATTGTCGTTGCTATTGTGCATTTGCTACAAACCGTATAGAGAAGCTTAAAAAGGAGAAATTCCTTAAAATATGTATGTTTCACTATCATATGATATATGCAATTTGTTTTTCTATTATAACTGTTATATGGAAATATTTATTTCTTTGTTTTCACTTATATCAAAATAAAAAACTTAGAGAACACTCCCTTACCCCCTGTCCAGAAGAAAACATACCGGATACAATTGCCATCTAACATCACCACAAGAAATGTATCTTGCTTTAATTTAAATCGATATCATAAATATTTCTGCATGCACAAAAAAAATCTTGTATAACATCACATATGCATATACTCGTACATATTACATTTATCTGTATGTATATCTGTATGAAATATATAGCTGTCATCAGTTTATGATGAGAACTAAAAGAACTCATTCATATCGCAATGTTTCCATGAGATTTTAATGTACACACAAATGTATGGCAGCATTGACAAACTTAATGCAGAAATAGTAAGAAAAGAGAAATATTGTATTGGAATATTATCGTCAAATTGAATGTGACATTTCTTTAAATGAAATTGTCAAAAATTGTGACATGTGCCAGACGTAGGAAATCTCCAAAGAGATACTCAGATACCTCACACCCTCAAAATTTGAAAATTTTTTTATGTTGCATGGACATTCATCTGGGTTAGGGTCAGATGATAAAAAAAATCTTAAAAAAATACACAGTATTGTGACAGTAGAGTGTTGAAAATTTTATTTTACAAATTTCAGCAAAACACAATGTACTTACCATTGGAAATTTATTTGAAAGACTTGCTTCTTCTGCTGTGCATATTTCTGTAAATAAATAAAAGAAAATATTTAAATTTCAAATCGGTTCCTCAACATTCACACATAAAAACCAGTTAAGAGAGGTAAAAATTCTGACTATACGATACCCTACCTGACCATATGATAATCTGTCCTTTGTAGAGCGACGCGCAAATAAAAACGCTTTTATTAGGATTTCGTATGGGATTGATGAAAACAGCTAATTGTGTGTTATAATTTTAAATCGAAACAAACTAATATATGGGAGGTATATTCAAATCTGGATCAATTTCAACAAAATTTGATGGAGGGCAATGGGAGAGGAAAGGGTGATTGATATAACTTTGAGAAGGCATAAATTAAAATATATCTGACATAGCCATATCTGAAACCGTTTTCACCAAATTTGTCGCAATTTCTTCCAAGCTATATTCGATCAAATGTTCCATAATCCACCCTATTAGGAGTGAAATTGGATAAAGATATATATGGGAGCTATATACAAATCTGTAACGATCTCGACAATATTAACGGAGGTATTCGTGGACTATGTTTGAAATCTTGAACCGAAAATCATTGCTATAGATACCATATTACTGTTACGGGAAACTTAAGTATCAAATCTATATCTATAAATAAGGAAGGTGTTTATTTGTTTGTAACCGCTGCACAGATTTTCATTTCAAGTATACTACAACATCGCCTGAAAGTAACACAGGCTATATACATTTTTGAAATTCCATTTGGAACTGGAGATATGGCATCAGAATCGGAGGTACCTCCCCAAAATTTTTGATTTTATATGCACATATCTATTGATTGATAACAGATACAGTTTGGAATGCATAACGGAATTTGGGACAAACATAAATTTGCCGAATTATATTGAAATCTGTTCAGATTTGGATATAGCTCCTACAAATATTTTCGACCGATTTCTTTTTTTGAATGCACCAAAGACGATATGTATGTTCTACGTTAATGAAATTTGGAGTAAGTGACGAGACTTGATTAGAAAATAAATATGTCAAATTATATTGAAATCGGTTCAGATTTGGATATAGCTCCTATGTATGTATATTTTCGACCGATTTCGTTTATTTGATGCACCAAACACGATACGTATGTTCGGTTCCAATGAATATGTAATGTGTGATGGGATTTGGTTTCATCAATAAATTTGACAAATTAATTAGAAATAGGTTAAGATTTGGATATAGTTCTCATATATATTCACGGCCAATTTCAGACATTTGATGCACAAACATATGATTTTATTAAGAAGCATTGACACACAACGCCTTTGCAATGGTATTAGGCTAACAGTAAAAAACTAAACAACAATTTAATTGAGGATACGAGTTTTACGAGGAAGTATGTTGCTACCTCGAATGCTTTCATTGCAACAGAAATGCCACTCAACTTTAAAAGATTGCAGTGTCTTGCACGCTTGGCATTTGCTATGAAATTAATAAATCCGAAGGAAACCCCCTTCGTGTATGCGGACTAAATTTGGCACGTTCCTACTTTTCTCATGGTCAGCTGTTCATGGCATGTTCACGCGTTAGTAGACCGAGCGATTTGTTTGTTTTTTTAAATTCTTGAATTTATTTTTTTTAACCACAAAATATTCGTATATAAAATTTTAAAGCATTTTAAATTAAAAAGTTATTTATAAGGATAGAATAGGTAGATCCAGGAATTATAGGATTTTATCAGTTTGTTACTACTTTTTTTTTGTTTTTAGAGAGAAGAAACTATCCTTGGAAAATACCTCCGGATTTAAGTGAGATGTGCTGCTGAAATGGGGTAATTTGTCATTTTGAAGGCTTGGGCCAATTTTTTTAAAATCATCGTGTTTGCTGTATCAAGAGTTTAGCCTCACATAACCTGTATGTTGAGGGTATCATAAGTTTGATTGGTCCAAATAGTCTGTAAGAAGACAAAATATTGGTCCTAGACAAACTATAAGATGGAATCATTGACTACAGGTCGCTATCAGTATTCTACACTACAAAGGTTTTAAAAACAGTGCTGTAAAAATATTTTAACAACTTATTAAAATATGTCCAAGTTTTGACCATATCCGAAAAGTACATGCAGTTTAAAGAAAATAATATCGAGAAGGTAATACAATTTTAATTTTGTATTTTAGTATGTAATCATATTCAACAACAAACTCGTACCGTTTTTTATACCCTACACCAGGGTATTATGTCTTTGTGCATTTGTTTGTAACAGGCAAAAGGAAACGAGATAGACCCATAGTTCCTTTTGATGATCTGCATAGAATCACATTCTGAGTCGATTTATGCATGTCCGTCCGTCCGTCCGTCTGTCCATGTATTTTTGTAAACAAAGTACAGGTCGCATTTATTGCCCGATCCAGATGAAATTTTGCACAGATCATTTGTTTTGCCCAAGGACGAACCCTATTGAAATTGGAGATAATCGGTCAAAATTTAGATATAGCTCCCATATATATCTTCGTCCGATTTGCTTTTATTGTGCACCAAACGTGTAATATCAGCCCGAATTGTATGGAATTTTGCATAAACACCCAAATTAGGCCTGAAAATATGTATGCCAAATTTGAAATCGGTTCAGATATAGCTATACCTCCCATATATATTGTTCATTCGATGTTATTTTTGTCCACCGCCGCCGTAATATGCACTCTGCAACAACAATATTTGGGGAAATATATCAAATACAGCTCAGAAATACATTTTATCGAGATCGGTTCAGATTTGGATATAGCTGCAATATATAACTTCGTCCGATATACATTTTATTGTGCACCAAACGTCTAATATTTGTCCAAATGGGATGGGATTTGGCACTTACGACTGAATTGAGTAGTAGAAGCTAGTGTGTCGAATTTGTTGAAGATCGGTTCAGATATAGCTATAGCTTCATATATATTGTTCATCCGATTTGTTATATTTGTTACCCACAACCGTAATATGCACTCCGTAACAACGATATTCAAGGAAATATATCAAATACAACTCAGAAATATCTTTGTCAAATTATATCGAAATCGGTTCAGATTTGGATATAGCTCCCATATATATTTTTATCCGATTTTAAATTATTTGTGCACCAAATGGGCAACACATGTCTGAATTTCAAAGAAACAAATGCTTCGGCATATTTAGTCTGTTGAACTTTAAATTATAATTATAATCATAGCCTGTACGATTGAATTCTTCCATAAAAACATTTTATTGTTATGTGGAGCTCTACTAAATTAGCAAAGTTGGTGTAGGGTATCATAATTTAAGACTTTCTTTACTGGTTTTTATTTAAAAAATTGTAAGGATAGATGTGTGGTTTTGCGGTGAATATACTTTAATATCGTTCTCCTTTTTTTCTGTTTGCATTTTCCTTATTAAATAAGTCTATCCTGAGTGGAAAGCGCAAACTATTCCACAGTTTTACCCCATTGCGTAATTTTTTTACGCTCTTTCAAATTTTTTAAATCTTGCAGACCCACCTTAATATATGACCCTCCCCCACAAATTTACCTCCATAAAAGACCACAAGTAGTTCCTATTGCTCTTTACATTAGAATAGATGGTCCCTGCCAACGGTCGATTACTTTAGCATGTTTTTTTCTGTGTAGCATATTGATTTCATTACTACGACCTTTCTCAGGGCGCAGCAAGCTATGTAGAAATGTCGAATCGTATCTATCGATGATATTTTGTTTAGATTTGGAATTATGCCATCAAAACTTATCGCCCATCCATATTTCCATGCGACAGTTGTGCTGATGGTCACAACAAACATATTTGCCTAATACATATTTCATTGGAGCGTTTGCCTTGACGACGATATGTATAGGTATATGTAAATATGTACTCATTACTAAAGTGTCATAAGTAAACTCAAATGTCAATGCCTATCATCTAGCTACCAAACGGCAAAAAGAATGAAAAGAATTGAATAGAAAAAAAAAAAAACGACAAACAATTCATGACGTCCTAATGAAAAAAGAGAATTGGGACATGTCGATTTTTTAGAGAGGAAATTTAGTTATCCAAATACCAGCATCTGTTAGACAAGAATATACCCCGACACACACACACATTAATATGAAGTGACAGCTTTGTTATATGAAAATTAAATTTATATATATTCTTTGTTTATCTGTCAAGTACTAATGAAAGCATAAGCTTGTATGACATATACAAGAATGATATTACTACATATCTATATTGTTTATATATCTTGAATAAAGGTAAAGGTAAACGAAGTCTACAGAAAATGTGTAATTCGGTTTAAAATAAAATCCCAATTATTTCAAAAACAATCCTAAAAGTTATACAACTTTCTCCGTATTAGGAAAACAATTAATGATGAATAATTTCGTGGAAAACATTAAAAGTTACACCTCATGGTGAAACCAGGCAGTACTCAATTTGCTTAATAAAGGTCCTCAAAAATCTAAATGTAAAAATTGTATACACCAAAGACAAATTCAATATTGGAAATAAAATTCTCAAAAAATTTTCGGTTTTAACACAAAACAAAAAATATTGTCATGCACTAATTGGACCTGTGACCATCCCAAGTGACGTGACTCGTGTTGATTTAATAAATTTAATTTCAGCTTTTTCTCCATAATTTTGTGTTGAGAGAAACTTTTTTTTTTTTGGTTTTCACTTTTTCATTATTAAAAAGTTTTCACTTTCTCACATACACCCTTCGATGCTGTTTCCAGCACCTGGGCATCGCGATGGCTGCGCCCTTTTTATTTGCCTTATTTTGACACTTTGTTGCTTTTGTTCTAAATTTGCGAACTTTGTTACAATGTATCAAAGCATTTAGAAAAGGTGCACAAAGAACGGGGGAAAATAAATGAAAATTGTTTTGAATACAAACAACAAAGTTGATTTTATTTTTCCCTACAAAAACGGCTTAAATGCTGGTTCAATTTTCTGTGGAAGGAAATATCTAACGAAATAAAGATATCAATACTTCCTAAGATACGTTGAGGTCTTCTATACACCCAAAGAAGGTCTTAGGGTTTCCTGTACAGGAACTCTTTTATGCACCATAGAAGACCAGGAACTTTTCTAACACCATAGAAGACCTGGAGACATTCTATACACCATAGAAGACCAAGAAATCTTCTACGCACCGAAGATGAGCAGGAGATCTTATATGCACCAAAGAAGACCAGGAGATCTTATATGCACCAAAGAAGATCAGGAGATCTTCTATGCACCATAGAAGAGCAGGAGCTCTCGATATAAGATCAGGAACTCTTCTGTGAACCATAGAGCTCTAGAGATCTCTCCACCGAAGAAGATCAGGAGATCTTATATGCACTATAGAAGACCAGAAGCTATAAATAGAAGACCAGGATCACAAAATATAAGACCAGGAGCTCTAAATAGAAGACCAGGAACTCTTCTATGCACCCTAGAAGACCAGAAGCTCTTCTGTGCACCCTAGAAGACCAGGAGATCTTCTATGCACCATAGAAGACCTGGACCTCTTCTATGCACTCTAGAAGACCAAGAGCTCTTCTATGCATCATAGACGACTAGGAGCTCTTCTATGCACCATAGAAGATCGGAAGCTCTTTCATCCACCAAAGAAGATCAAGAGATCTTCTATGCACTATCGAAGAATAGGAACTATAAAAAGAAGACCAGGAGCACCAAATATAAAATCAGGGGGTGAAAATAGAAGACCAGGATCTTTACTATGCACCATAGAAAACCAGGAGCTCTTCTATGCACCATGGAAGACCAGGAGCTCTTCTATGCACCATGGAAGACCAGGAGCTCCTCTATGCACCATGGAAGACCAGGAGCTCTTCTATGCACCAGGGAAGACCAGGAGCTCTTCTATGCACCATGGAAGACCAGGAGCTCTTCTATGCACCATGGAAGACCAGGAGCTCTTCTATGCACCATGGAAGACCAGGAGCTCTTCTATGCACCATGGAAGACCAGGAGCTCTTCTATGCAGCATGGAAGACCGGGAGCTCTTCTATGCACCATAGAAGACCAGGAGCTCTTCTATGCACCATAGAAGACCAGGAGCTCTTCTATGCACCATAGAAGACCGAAGCTCTTTCATGCACCAAAGAAGATCAGGAGATCTTCTATGCACCATAGACGAGCAGGAGATCTTCTATGCACCATAGACGAGCAGGAGATCTTCTATGCACCATAGACGACCAGGAGCTCTTCTATGCACCATAGAAGACCAGGAGCTCTTCTATGCACCAGAGATGACCAAGAGCTCTTGTATGCACCATAGAAGACCAGGAGCTCTTCTATGCACCATAGAAGACCAGAAGCTCTTTCATGCACCAAAGAAGATCAGGAGATCTTCTATGCACCATAGACGAGCAGGAGATCTTCTATGCACCATGGAAGACCAGGAGCTCTTCTATGCACCATGGAAGACCTGGAGCTCTTCTATGCACCATGGAAGACCAGGAGCTCTTCTATGCACCATGGAAGACCGGGAGCTCTTCTATGCACCATAGAAGACCAGGAGCTCTTCTATGCACCATAGAAGACCAGGAGCTCTTCTATGCACCATGGAAGACCAGGAGCTCTGCTATGCACCATAGAAGACCAGGAGCTCTGCTATACACCATAGAAGACCAGGAGCTCTGCTATGCACCATAGAAGACCAGGAGCTCTTCTATGCCTCATAGAAGATCAGGAGCTCTTCTATGCACCATAGAAGATCAGGAGCTCTTCTATGCACCATAGAAGACCAGGAGCTGTTCTATGCACCATAGAAGACCAGGAGCTGTTCTATGCACCATAGAAGACCAGGAGCTCTTCTATACACCGGAGAAGATCAGGAGCTCTTCTATACACCGGAGAAGATCAGGAGCTCTTCTATGCACCATAGAAGACCAGGAGCTCTTCTATGCACCACAGAAGACCTGGAGCTCTACTATGCACCATAGATAACCAGGAACTCTTCTATGCATCATAGAAGACTCATATGCACCATAAAAGACTTAAATGCACCACACAAGACATGGAGCTTGTCTGTACACCATCAAATACCTGGAGATGACCTTGATATCTTCTTTTCTCCCTAAAAGTCGCTAATATCTTTAATGCTCCACAGAAACCTTTAAGATCTTCATATTCTATAGAAGACCTCGAAATCTGAAATAGTGACCTTGACGGAGCATTTTTTAAATAAAATTCCCAGAAACTCTTAAATTTAGATTTTTAAAGGAGTAAATTCTGCACGAATTTACTGTCCTCGTCATTTTGCTATTGCCAAGATCTTATTGAAAATTTACATTGTTTACCTGCAGGCAAATATTTCAAGCTTTTGCAAAGTGACAAGCATAATCCTTCATTCAGAGGTACAACAAAGCATTTGTCAGTCCTGGTCGTGATGGTCTGGTTCGGCATGGTTGTTCGACAAACATTGAAAACTTCCCTATTATTGAGTCTGTGTAGCCCTTCAGACAAAATAACGAACACACATACAGACATATGTATCTATGAGCGACTGAATACACAAGACCTGCTACATAGCTGGCGACAATCAGCAAAATTAAAAAAGGGTGTCAAACACTGCCTGAGCTGGGGGGGCTAAGATATTCTTTGCTTTAGATTTTTTGTTAGGCTTAATTGGGCTTGACAAAAAAAAAAAAAAACGGGTGACGTTTAAAGACAATAGCTTGCCACGGCTTAGAACAGCTGCTTCATGACAAACGTTAACTTGTTGGGCTTTTTAACGCTTTGTTTGTGTGTGCCTTTTTTGTTCCTTTGTTGGCCGACACAGCGGAGTGGAATAAAATGTTATGAATGAAATTAAAAGGTTGTGTGTGTGCTCGGCGCGTTTCACTCTGCAGGTCGGTCTATTTGAATAATGAAAAGTTGGGAAATGAGCTAAGTAAACTTTAACCAAAAACCAGCAACAACAACGAGCGTAAAAAAGAAGAGAGATAATTAAAATTTCATGACAAATCCTCAATGTCAGCCGGCAGTTTATGTGCTTTTATTTAGATTGCTGAAATTGAAAACTCTCACCCTTCTGTTCTGCTTTAATATTTTTCCCCATGTATTTGATGTCCCAATTTATATTCAATTCTTTTCGGGCTAGGATTAAAAAAAGGTTTCAATTTGAAAAACTCATGCCACCAATATGGATTGATAAAATATGCGTTAAAAGCTTTAACAATTTGACAGAATTTTCTTTTGGATTTATAGAAAATGAATATTATATTAACAAGTAGGATATAAATTCGTTGAAATTTTAAAATTGAATTTAAGTGGAAAATTACTTAGTTATTTTTCTACAATGCAATTTTTGAAGAAAATGTATTAACCTATTTATGTTTTTTTTTTTTTGCAGGTAATATAATTGGAATGAATAATACATAAAACTATGCTGTAGTTATAAGAGATGTTTATACTGCTAATTTGAGAATGAATTTATTCCATTTATTGTAAGTTTAAAAAAGTCATAGAGAAAATTAAATATTTTGGGAACTATCAATATATACTAGTTTGTTAAAACCAGTTAAAAACAAGTAAGCAAAGGCTATAGTCGTGCGGGGCCGACTATGTGATACACTACAACACTACAATATGTTAGAAGCCCCCTTATGTCCAAATCCATTTTGGAAGATTTCGCTTTTGAAATTATGTGACGGAGCACTGCCCAGATATTTCCCTTAGCATTTTGACCAGACACATTTGCCCAACATTTACACACTCCGTCGTATTTTGCGATCATCTCCCAAAGCAAGAGGCTCCTCTGTATCTCCAAATTTAGACTCTTCTATACGATCTTCTTGCCTACGATATTTTGCTAAATTCGTCAAAGAAATCAGCAAAAAAAGGCAGAAGTTCGCATTTTGTGTATTTTGTCTATCGCCTGTAAGTAATGTTGGTATTTTTCAGAAAAAAATAGTGGTCCATTCTACTCGCTGTCCTAAACTCTCTTTATGACCTTTATAACGGCTGCAAAATCAGGAACATTTTTAGTTGTTGGTCCATTTCAACCCCTAAATATATTGCGGACATATTTAAAAACAATAGGCCAAGTCCTTCTGAGCCTAACCATACCCTTTTCGTGAGGTTTGGACGATAATTGTAATCCTGTTTTGTAAGGTGGAAAAATATTACAAAATGTACACCTTAATATTATTAGTCAAATTGAAAAAATCGCATGCTATAAAAAATATGAAAAAATAAAAAAATGTCACAAAATACTAAAAAATCTATATTAAGATCATTTTTGACTTATTTTTATGCTATTTTTTAGATTTTATAGTTTTACGTCAAGAGGGCATTCTGAATTGACAAAATTTGTCAAAATCGGTCCAGCCATTCTTGAGATATAAGCATTCCATCTAACATTCATTTCCTTTGTATATACACATTGTATATATTTCGCTATACATATCCGATATATTTACTATCGGCATCTACGTAACGGTCAGAATTGACCTGTTCGTCTATTTATGATTTCGCCGGGACTAAAAATATTTGCGGTATAATGGATATTTGACTTTTATTTATCACAAATATTATAGTCTTTTTCACCCACTAAATATTACCCGATGACTATCAAAATCGGAAGGCTTCTGCCCAGCCCGAAGATTTAGTCCCATGCTAATTTCCGTCGGTTGGTCTATAATTGCGACCGGTAGAGCAACTGAAAAATCAGGATTTTTTTCAGTTTTTGCTCCATTTCGACCCCTAAATATTGTGCGATCATCTCCAAAAAATGGGTTCTATTCTGACCTTATCCCCACCTCCATTCTAAATTTCGTGAAGATCGGGCCATAGTTGCGACCTGTAGAGTGATTACAAATTAACATGGACAGACGGACGGACGGACGGACATACATAGCTAGATCGACTCAGCTCGGCGAGATAGGAAGATCCATATATACTTTCCTATGTGGGAAATCAATATTTCGAGGTGTTACATAATTTTTGGCCCAATCAAACTTATAATACCAACAACACAAAGTGTTGTATGGTATAAATATCAGTCGATTTTGCCGACAGATATATACTCTCAGCCTATGTTCTATTTTTTTTTTTTTAATATATTTTGACTTGTGTTATGATCATTCAAACTGCTGACCCTTTGTGAAGTAGATTCCAAATAAATGGGCCAATATTGCAAATTTCGTATCGGACCTAAATAAATATGACATAAATATTGTGACGTACCAGATTGGATTATAATGGTTACTTCCATCACATTATATGAGATATGTGATGTAAGTACGAAGTATTTAATTTTCATACCTCGTCTAATACCGATACATATAAATTGATATAGGCAAAATTACAAGAAAATCGGACATTTATAACCATACATTCCACATTCATCTCAGATTTCTGGTTGAGAGAAATATACAGGGTGAGATGAAAAAAACTGCAACCAACTTCAGACTGCTGTCACTTCTAAGCCACTCGTCCGACAGCTGTTAAAATTATTCCAGTGACAGCTCATCATGTTGTTTACAAGCGTACAAAAGCATTTTGGTGAGAATTTTACAGAAAAAAAGTTATTCGTGACGGAATTCAAGCATGATAGTGTGATATCTTTATATTTGGCTGGAAAACCACAAGTGGCTATCGTTAGAGCACTCCAGCATTTAAATGTGAATAAATCTTTATTGTCTCGTACCATCGCTCGTTACCGTGATACCGGTAGCGCAGCCGGAAGAAAACAGCAACATCAGCAGGAGTGGTTTGAAATGTAAAGAAGCGACTTGATGGAAACCGTGTCGCAGTGACCGAAAAATGGCTCGTGAGTTGAACATATCGCAAATATTCCATTTGGTAAATTTTGAAATATGAGCTCGGGGTAAAGTCTTTGAAATTCCAAAAAATGCAAGAACTTACACCGCAACAGAAAGAAAATATACTTAAAAGAGCTAAAGAGTTGCTTCGCTTGGCCAAAAGTGGCGAACTGTCGAATTTGGTTTGCTCCGATGAGAAAACATTCGTTATCCTGCAGTTTGTAAACAAACAAAATGATCGTGTTTACATGCCAAAGAGGTCGCCTTCGGTTGGCCACCAGAACTCATGCGCCGGCCTGGGTGATGGTGTGGGCCGCCATAACAACCGATGGTCGCTCTCCGCTCGTATTTTTCGACCGTGTGATCAGAATAAATGCCGAATATTATCGCGAAAATATTCTGGAGGGTGTATTAAAGCCTTGGCCACGCAAATATTTTGGCTGCAGACCTTGGACATTCCAACAGGACTCAGCACCATCGCACTCAGCACGCGCCACCCAAGAATGGTTACAAAATGAGGTATCTCGCTTCATTTCCAGCGCACAATGGCCACTTAAATCTCCGGATACCAACCGGTTGGACTATTGTGTCTGGAGTATTTTGGAAAGCAATGTTGACACTAAAAAATACCAAAGTGTCGATCACCTCAAGCAAGCGCTTCGCCGGGAATGTGGCAAAATACGGCAGGGCAACATTCGGGCAGCGTGTGACGGTTTCATTGGCCGTTTGAAGGTCATAACTCGTGCCAGAGATGACCAATTCGAACAAATCTAAACTTATTCTAAAATTTGATGCTATTTCCGACATTTTTGCTTTAATTTAATAAAACTTAAAAAAAAGTAAAAATGACGTAGATTTAAATTCGTCGTTTTATTTTCAATTTTAAATCGACTTTACTCCTAAACACCAACACTTACATCATTCGCCCAACACAATACATTCAGTAGAAGTCTATTCACTTAAATCCAGCTGACCTCCAAATCATATTTTGTTCCCCAAAACCCCCACCAAAGCAAATATATCACAAATAAAATTGTATCAATGTTTAAATTCATTGAATTTCAATCGATTGCGTATTAGCCAGACAATTCTTTCGTCTTCGATTGCCAATCAAAATGTAATTACCATATTTTGACAAGCTTCTTGTTGTAATTGTTGTCTGTCTTTAATGGCTATTCGAGCATTGAAGAATTCGGTTGTACTTCAACAATCTTCTTGGCATTTATCCTTAAGTCGGCGAGAGTGAATGTTTATCGAATTGATGTAAAACTTTGCTTTCAAGTGTAACCACTCAAGAGCCAATTAGACAGTTCGTTTTTCTGGCTGTAGTTTTTGTTGGTGTTGGTGCTGCTGAAACCATTCTTATCAATTCACTTGAAAGTTATTTGGTGTGCTATTGTTATTGCAATTTTCTAGCACAATATTGTATGAGTCGCGGTGTGAGTGTGTGTGTGTGCGTGCATTGAATCAGTATCTGGTGTAAAGCCAATATACTCAGTATCGAGAACTAGCGAAACATAAATGCGTGTAAGAGAACGACCAAAAACCAAACAAGTCAATCAATCAGCAGCCGACCGACTGGTTGGCTGACTGACTGACTGACTGTTAAGTCAATAAAGATTTTCATTGAACAAGTCTATAATTGGTCGTCGTAGCATTCCCCAACATTCTCAATTGGCATTTTTTTTTTTTTTTTTTGCATTTTAATGTTTTTGAGAAAGAAGTGAATTTCTTAAATGTATGGCAATGAGAAAATTCATTATTTTTACAGTGATGAAAAGTATTGAAGAAATAAAAAAGTGAAGATGGTATACCAAAGAAGAATAAATACTGAAAAGAAAACTTAAAATTAACTTTGAGTGTCGAGGATGTTATGCCAACCATCTTGAAATCTACCTTTGACGTTAATATTGGTGAGGTGGTTTTAAAGCAGTTCGGAACGTTGAATGAAATTATTAAAAATTAAGTAACTTTTAAAATTGAGAGAAAAAAAATGTTAGTCGGATGGCATTCAGAAATGTTAGAAGAAACTGCAGGTTAGAAACTCTATCAAAGGCTGACAGACACGTTGACGGACATTGTTGTATATGATAGTACCCTGTTTGCAGGTCAAAACCTCAAAAGTGTTAATCTTTCGGAAAAATTTCTACAGCCGGAAGTCTTGGGCAAGTCAAAGCGAGTTGGCAAGACTTCCTCAATAACTAAAATCCGAAATTTCTTTATGTAAGAGCCTTTCCTCAAGTTTCCAGCTGCACAGTGAAATTTAAAAAAAATATTAAGTTTGGCCGGGCCAAACTTTTAATACCCTCCACCTTAGCGTAAAGGAAATATTAGAAAAAATGTGGCAAAACCATTAAAATGTCGAATATCGGGAGGTGCCGTTATATGGGGGCTATACCAAATCGTAGACCTACACATGCAATGTTTCGCCAAAGGAGCTAGAACCCATTATGACCAAGAAATACCAATTTTCAGACAAATCCGTATAAAAATGTGGCAAAAATCATCAAATTATGTGGCAAAAATGTCAAAAATCATAAATCATCAATATTCCGAATATCGGGAGGTACCGTTATATGGGGACTATACAAGAACGTGGACCGATATATCTCATTTTCAATATTAACCATCCTAGGCACAATACAAATTGTTCTGCTAAACTTTGGCGCTCTACATCAAATAATGTGGGTTGTATCGTGATTTCAACAGACAGACAGACGGACGGACATCGTTAAATCGACTTAGAATTTTATGCTGATTATGAATATATATACTTTATGGGGTCTACGACGAATTTTTAAGGATGTTACAAACGGAATGACAAAGTTAATACACCCTCCTTTCCATGGTGGAGGGTATAAAAAAGCTTCCAACGAATTCGGAAAAAGTGCTGAATTTGCCGAGATTTGAAAATATTCTCCTAATAAATTTAATACAAAAAATTTAAATATTTTCCCGGTTTTGATACAAATATTTTCTTAATACATCACAGAAATACAAATTTATCTTCTTTGGTGTGATGAAGAATATTCTGTCTATGGCGTCATTCTTCTAAAAATATGTTTTGTGGAACTGCGACTTTCACCATAAAAGGTTTTTTAAAATACATATATTTTTTAACCGCTGGAGTTTAGGAAAGATATAGAGTTTTAACGTTTACTGAGACACAAGTATATTTTGACTTGCTACCATCTCTTTAAAGTAGAGTTTAAAGCCATTGTTTAAATAAATGAAGCAAAAATACCCCTCTTTAGACTCGAACAACAAGGTAAACATTTTCGACTACAAACTTCCATACATACATCAGTCAAAGGCGTACATACGAAAAGACTTCATAAAATGCATTTTGAGAAATTGATTTGTGACTGTAATATTCAGAGAAACAGTTCATGACAGATACATTAACATGTACCAAGTAAAAAACCAGCTTTAATCCCTACTTCTATTGAAAAACTTCAACTTGAATTTGAACAATTAAAAAAAAAAACAAGTTCCGTAGAAAAATACCTCTCAAATGAAACCCCTTATATGTAGATTATACCATTAAATCTTCAAAATACCTAATCTAGGGAGGTATCGTTATAAGGGGGCTATACAATATAAAATGTGGAAGGTATCGTTATATGACGGCTATACAAAGACGTGGACTTGCATACGCGATTTTTGTCATAGGCTTTAGTACCTACTAGCTGAATCCGGTGTGCTTCGCTACCCCTGTGGATTTTATTTGCATTCTAAACTTGATATACGTTAGTTTAAAAACGAAATAAAACAAATTCAAAAATTTTAAAAAAATTTATTATTGCAATACTTTAATGCGTAAACAAACAAATAGCTCGGTCTACCAACGCGTGAACATGCCAAATTTAGACCGCGTATTCGAAGGGTTTGTCCTTCGGATTTATTAATTTCATAGCAAATGCCAAGCGAGTAGAAAACGGCAATCTTTTGAAGTTAAATGGCATTTCTGATGCAATTAGAAAATTCAAGGTAGCAATATACTCCCCGGAAAAATCTCAACCGGTTTCAATATAATTTGAAAAAAAAAAATTGTACCAAATTCCATGAAGTCAGCCGAAATATATGTATGAGAGCTACATCCAAATATGAACGGATTTCAATATTATTTGACACATTTATAATTGTGATAAATTCCGTCACTAATTCCGAATTTCATTGGAATCAGACATACATATCGCGTTTGGTGTATAAGATATGTGAAATCGGCCTCAAACCTCAACCGATTTCAATATAACTTGGCAAATTTATTTTTGTACCAAATTTCGTCCCTCAGTCCGAATTTTATTGGAATCGGACAGACATGTTTGGTGCCTAAAATACATGAAATCGGCCGAAATATATATATATATATATATATATATATATATATATATATATATATATATATATATATATATATATATATATATATACATATATATATATATATATATATATATATATATATATATATATATTTCGGCCGATTTCATGTATTTTAGGCACCAAACATATATATATATATATATATATATATATATAAATCAATTGTTGTTTGTTGGGAACGGAATCAGTTGAGAACGGCTGGACCGATTTGCATAATTTTTTGTACAAATGTTCGTCATACCCCGAGTTAGGTTTTTAAAGAAAAAAATATTGACCACGCCCACTTTTTCGCCCACTATTTCGATTTATCTAAAATCCTTATATATGCCAAAATAATAAAAAACCGCATAAAAATATCTCTCTAAAGATGACAATATTGATTTTTTAAAATTTTCTCATATTTTTTCAATTTTGTCATATTTTTTGGCATATTTTAATTTTGAATTAAACATTTGGTAATATTTCTAAGGCTAACAAAACTAAGTAGTTAGGATATCAGGATATCATATACAGATCGCATTTATGGCCCGATCCTTACGAAATTTTGCATGGGGATAAGATGAGGGTCAGAATAGAAGCCTACTCTTTTTGGAGATGATCGCCATATATTTAGGGGTTGAAATGGACCAAAAAACTGCAAAATTGTCGGCAGGTCGTAATTATCGCCCGATCCTCACGCACATTTGAATGGGGGTTACCCGACATTGCAAAAGTCAAGCAGTTTTGGATGGCCATCCAAAAATATTCAATGTGGGAAATAGTTTGCCAACTTTTGTAGACAAAATACGAAAATGTCCATTCCAGTGACTTTTTGGAGAATTCACAAATACAGGAAAGACGCACTTCTGACTCTTTCGTTAACGCTGATTTCGTTGAAGAATATAATCAAATGGCTGTATCTCATATAGATGCATTTCAGTCAAAAACCAATAATAAATGTTAATCTTTTGCCACTTCTGAGAGATTGTAGGTCTTTGGGAAATATTGGTTCCAGATCTAGGAAGACCATTTAAGTGCAACATCTTCCAATAAATTAAAAATGAGCAAATTAGTGGTTTTCTTTTATTATTTGTCACAATATCTTGTGCAATTCTTTCGAGTATCTCGCCTATATAAACTGTATCGTTTATTATAGTGTTGTAGGGTATTCAACGGTCGGCCCCGCTTGACTGTAGCCTTTGCTTATTTTTTTTTAATTTTTAAATTTGTTTTTCTTTATCCAACGTATATTCGTACATAAAATTTTGAATGCATATAAAATCAAAAGGGGTAGCGATGCGCACCGGGTTCAGCTAGTATATATATATATATATATATATATATATATATATATATATATATATATATTTATATATATATATATATATATATATATATATATATATATATATATATATATATATATATATATATATATATATATATATATATATATATATATATATATATATATATATATGGGAGCTATACTCAAACCTCAAACAATTGTCATATAATTTGACATTTATTTTACACCAAATTCCGTACTTTTACTCCGAATTCCGTCACGGTCATTGAAATCGGAGGTGCATACCGTGTTTGGTGCATCAAATATGTGAAATCGGCCGAAAATATATGTATTGGAGTTATATCCAAAACTTAAGCGATTTCTAATTAATTTGTAAAACTTATTATTGTTACTTAATTCCGCCACACATTCTGAATTTCATTGGAATTGGACATACATATCATGTTGGGTGCATCAAATACATGAAATCGGTCGAAAATATATGGGAGCTATATTCAAATATGAACCGATTTCAATATAATTTGGTAAATTTATTTTCTGATCAAATCCCGTCACTTATTTTAAATTTCATTAAAATAGAACATACATATCGTGTTTGATGCATCAAATAAACGAAATCGGTCGAAAATATATATGGGAGCCATATCTAAATCTGAACCGATTTCAATATATTTTGGCACATGTAAATAGATATGTGCATTTAAAATCTAAATTCCGATTCTGATGCTTTATATCCAGTTCCAAGTGGAATTTCAAAATTTTATATAGCATATGTTACTTTCAGGCGATGTTGTAGTGCACTTGCGAATTTTCAGGAAAATCTATGCAGCGGTTTTCTAGTCCATAAATTACAAACAAACATAGTACTTTTTAGTGCAAATCTGTGTAGTTCTAAAAGTTTAGATGTGTAGCAAAAATAAAACAGCTCTTAGTACTTCATAGTAATTTTTGGCACAATTTTAGAGAAATCTTTTTTTTTATATTATTATTTTTTTTCGATTTTTTTCTATTTAGGGCAAAATAACACATATATGGCATCTTTAAACAAATATTTTCCATTTTTAACCTAATATACATTTTTAATTTTTTTTATATTAGCTTTCGTTATATTTATTGCTG